>NC_090443.1:474814160-475462597 GCF_031143425.1 Pleurodeles waltl | reverse complement strand
TTCTACGTTTCCAATTCAACACGTTGTTCAGCCGCAACAGATTCAATTTAGGGAAAAAAGCAGCGCAGTAAAGTGCAGGTTCCTTGGTTGCCGGTAATGTATGTGCAGAAATAAAGTGTGTGAGCGCCATTTACTGAGCTCATCAGAGGCTAATCGGTGTGGGGAATGAGACTGCTTCACGCACAAAGGAACGTCGATAGCAACGACACAACCAGCCAGTGGCGTAACAGAGGCCGGGGGGGGGGGGGGGGGGGGGGAATCCTGAGCTTCAGAGGCCCCCACTCAGCCAGTACCCTGGCCTGAGAGCTCCTGAGTGAGTCCGAAGGGGGATCCCTCCATGTACTTTGAAGGCGGCCCCTCAAGTTTCGTCACGCCAGTGCAACCAGCATTAGAATTTAGCGCAGATCAAGACATTACTGTGGGCTCGAAGGCGCGTGCTGGTGCCAAGATCGCTGGCACGATGCTCATATTACACAGGGCGAAAAGGAGAGAGCGTCAGTGAAGTTCATTTAACGGGCTTCACAGGTTTACTTAAAGCTTCTCCCCAGCCTGCCAAGACAGCCCAGTGGATCGAGAGGCGTCTGGCTTGCAAGACACTGTTGTTAACAAAAAGGGCTTGGGGCCCGCTTGTTGCATACCATATTGTGGCTTGCGTGGCACTCGTTCCTCTCTGTGGAGCAGGGACCAAGTACTGATTGATTCAACTCAATCAGTGTCCGTCTGCTGCTCTGTATGTGATTGAGGTAGTATTTTGCTCTTTTTAACTTTTAGCGCCATTCAAACAGCAGGCGTGTGACTGGCAAAAATGTGTCCAGCAGGACAAACAAAGTTGCAAAGATTAATTTTCTATAGTTAACTTTCTTTCATCTTGCCAAGTCTTTGTTCTCACTTTGCACTCAGGTTTTCTTTTGTTTTTGCTCTTGGGCACTGTTTTCAAAAGATTACATCATGTTGTTCTAAATATTCCATAGTTACATTGTTTACTTTTTATGAGTAATTTCTGAAGTGGTGCTTTAACACATAACCGTGCAATACACCCCAATCCACTGCACTCTAATCCTCCCCACGCCAATTCACCCCATCTACCCCACATCAATTCACCCTGCTCAAACCAATCCACCCCAGACCAGTCCAATCCACCCCACTCATCCCAATCCAAGCCACATTAATCCAAAACACTTCAATCTTCCCACCCCACCCCACCCCAATCTTCCTCACAGCAGTCTGCTCTACTCCAATCCAAAACAATCTGCTGCACTCCAAAATAATGTGCCCCATTCCAAACTTCCCCACTCCAATCCAAAACAATCTGCCCCACTCGAATCTACCCCACTCCAATACAAAACAATCTGAACCACTCCAATCTGTCCATCCAAATCCACCCCACTCCGATACAAAATAATCTGTCCCACTCTAATCCGTTCACTCCATTCTGCCCCACTCCAATCCAAACAAATCTTCCCACTCCAGTCTGCCCCAATCCATTCCAAAACAATCAACCCTACTTCAGTCCATCCCACTCCAATCTTCCCTACTCCAATGCAAAACAATCTGCCCCAATTCAATCTGTCCCACTCCAATCTGCATCACTCCAGTCCAAAACAATCTGGCCCATGCTAAGCCGTCCCACTCCCATCCACCCACTTCCAATCCAGTCCACCTACGCCATCCAAATCTACCCCATTTCAATCCACCACAATGCACCCCACTCTAATCCAATCCACCCCACACCAATCCAATCCACCCCACTCCCTCTCCTATCCAACCCACCACAATACACCCCACTCTAATCCAAAACAATCTGCTCCACTCCAATCTGCCCCACACCTCCCACTGACCATACCCGCTGAGTTGCAAATGTGGCCTGTGGGCATCAGCACTGTGTGTTTCATAGTGCAGGTTGTGATTACAATGACTCCTCCTGGGAAACATGCTGCATATTGACAACCCCGCCAATAGCTTGTTGTGGGCCTGCCACTTCACCCCTTCCCCTCTGAGGCTGGTGAAGAAGCCCTAAGAATCAAGGGTTGTATCACAATATTTGATGTGAGATACCTATATTCCTGAGAAAGACACCTGACCCACAGGGGCAATTTTCAAACACCAAAACAAGTTGATGGAAAAGAGAAGTGTCCGTTGCTTGCCCTCCTGTTCCTAATCTTGTGGTAGGGAGAGGCCTGTAAAAACATTTTGCTTAGACCAACTTAGAATTTTAATATAGATCTAACAGCTTAACAAAGGACACAAATAAATGTTGACACAAATGACATAACCTCAATCAAACTAGGGAACCCATAGACTAGGAGACGATACTGCAAGTGGAAAGTAGCACTCTTGACTGTGTCCCAGCGCAAGACAAAGAACCCACTGATTAAGCATATTACAGGATGCAGGTGAGGGTTCACCCTATTGGAGTACATGAGGGTTACCAATTTCTTGCAAGAGTTTTGTACTTCCTGTATGTTTATGAAATTATACAACAACCCTCTAATGCCTTTCACTCTTAAGTTCATTGGCTATCTGTGTTGTACCCGTCCTACATATTGAGAGAATTATGTGACATGTTATTTCTACTGCTGCCACCTGTCCTGAACGTGTTATTTGTGTTAAAGAAGGTTGCCTTGCAGCTGTCCATTCTGTACCTTTACTGTGAAGCTTGGAAAAAACCTTCTACTCCACATAAGAAAATAATTATCCACATTGCCAGTACTTGTTTTAATGCATGATATGAGTAAAGGAGTGAACACTCACAAAATATGTGAGCCGAGTTAACGTTTGTTTTATGTGTGAAACAAGAATTTTTTTAATGGAGTAGGTGACTGTCAAATTTTTTTAAGTTAGCTGAAAAGTGGCTTCTCGTCATATTTAACACCTCCAGCCAATTTCGGCATTTTGGCAAACAGCACTTTGCTTGCCTGGGATTTGATCCCATAATGAAACTGTTAAAAGCAACACTACAAAGCCCACAGTGGAACCTGCTGTTGGCTGAATTTACCTTATGTTGTAGTGCCAAAGTGCTGAGTTGTAAAGTGCATGCTTCATTAGTTCAGGCTTTCTGCCTTTTTGCCTGTAGGCAGTCAGTGGTTAAACTTCCCAGAGGGTGAGACGGCAGAGATGGCCTTTCCATGCAAATGGCCACAACTCGCCGATTCCAGCTGCCGCGCAAACCACAAGGCCAAGCACCTTTGGAGGGCGCTTAAGTAGCCCCCCAGCTGGAGCACGGCGGCTGAAAACGGCTCAGGGAACGCTGCACCTACGTTTACCCCCTACCTAGCTTCCGCCCCCACACCTCGTGAAGCGTGAGGGTGGAAGTGCATGGGCCAGCCCGACGCACAGCTGTGCGACGGGTTCGGGCCTCGGCAGCCCCAAATCCTAAGGGGCCACGCTCCCCCCCATCTTGGGGGTGGCACTTTTCCCAAAGCAACAGTACAAAGCCCACAGCGGAACCTGCTGTTGGCTGAATTTACCTTATGTTGTAGTGCCAAAGTGGTGAGTTGTAAAGTGCATGCTTCGTTAGTTCAGGCTTTCTGCCTTTTTGCCTGTAGGCAGTCAGTGGTTAAACTTCCCAGAGGGTGAGACGGCAGAGATGGCCTTTCCATGCAAATGGCCACATCTCCGGTTAATGGGATAACATTAATACCTCTTGCCTCACGGATCTGTTTACAAGAAAAATGCCAACATCGGCAAGTTGGAGTGTCTAGATACAGAGAAAAGAAAAATCATGCAATTTCATCCCTCTCCTCCAGCCCATACTCGGGTTTTTTGTGAAGGTTCGGTGGCATGCTCACAACATCGCGGTGAATGTGATGCGCCCTGCCTCAAACTAGCGTAGCACAGACAGCGTACACACAGCATCGCACCGGCAAGAGCTCCAGTGACATAAACCAGAAGCGCACATTGTAGCCACGGTCCATGCCAAAGAGACACGAAAGGAGGAAACAGCTGCGGGGGAGCTGCGCCAGGGGTGTGCTGTCAAGGCTCACGGTGGTTTATTTGGTAAAGCTTTTTTTTTATTCCAGAAGCCTTAGCTACTGCCAAAATTCAAACTCCTAACTATGAAAACTGTTTTTATTCGCCTCGGTTCTCCTGCAGGAAGCGAATCGTCATACAGACCTGGAAACGTGGAATCACGGAGAGGAAAATGCGGACTGTATAAATATTTTTGTAATGTGATGTGAAAATAGCGGTCAGGTAAGTCATCTGACCGAGAAATGCTTTTTCAGTCTGGCTTAGAGGCCACGTTGGTTGTTCACCGGCCTCGTGTTTTTTCACACGATCCTAATAGGAATGCGTAGATGGGTTTGGTCACCTGTCTTCTCTGACTGATCGGGTTTACAGTCGTCCACATTGTGCTTCTCCCACCACAAGGTCCGTGTGCCAGTGGGCCAGCCCCCTCGTCCATTGGCTCTTCTGCACTGCGAGCGATGGCATTCTGCCTCATTGCACCAGAAAAGGAGTCCAGTTCATTCTGGGGCTCGCCTGCCTGGGTACTGGGACACTTCTTCAATTCTGTATGTTTGCCAGTAGTCTGCATATCTTTACAAAATAAATAAAACAATGTGTGCCTGCCAAGGTCAGATCTGTTGGCTTTGGCTAGGCTGCTTCAAGGTAGAGGCTGTCCTGCTTTTTCCTGCAACAGAAACCACTGGGTGGAGGCCCCTGTACTTAAATGGGCAGCTTCTCAAAACCTGTCTCCTCGACATATATAGCAGTGTCTTATTTTGTTCAGTTACCGGGACAGTGGGTTCCAAAAGTGGCCGAGGTACAAATGAATCAATATATGCATAATAAATGCAGTAATCTTCAATGTATACAACACATTGCATCAGTTATATGCACAGAATGTCCCAATTACGCTGCAGTTTCAAAGAGGCTTTGTAAATGAGTAGTGATTTTCAAGTGTGCACCTGCCCAGGCGCTGGTACAGGAGCAGCCTGCAGCGGGTAGCCTGGGGTAGTGCACAAGTGGTGCCAGCTAGTGATTCATTTGTTTAAAATACAAAATCATTAATTAGTACAGTGCCACCGTTTTATTTAGGATCTTCAGATACCAAGTGCCGGGCTTGCCGAAGACCAAGGCTGACTAGTTTTGATTCCATATCAGGCTCTTTCTTCCACCACACTACACTGACTGTTCCTTTATCTCACTCTTACAGGTTTTATCATCTTTGCTTTTTCCCTGTGTCACTATTTTACTATCTTTTTCTCTTCCTCCACCTATTTGTGCCTTTCTCTCGCTTGCTCTTGTTCATAGGACTCGGAGGCCGCCAATGGGCCCTTACCCCAACACCGGTCATACACCAACCGACAAGACAATTTTAGTTTGATGGAAGAAGTATTTATTTTTATATATACTTTCATTAAAATTCATAGAAACAATTTATGCAAGTCATCATATGCACATTACTCAAATAAAACATTTCACTGCAAACTTAATATATATTGTTATAGACGATACTTTATCATTTGTAACCATAAATTATTTTGACAGGATCCCTTCCTGTCCTGAAACTCCTTTGGACCACACAGGGACTGGTCGTCACCTGTATCATTAGGGGGGGCGGTATCCCTGCTTCCTCTGTTCCTTGCCCCCATGCTCAGTGTTCCGCCCCCTCTCCAAACACCAATCAACCAAGGGGTGTACCAGGGCGGCCCAGGGCATGAGCCCCGTGACCACCCCAGTGATCTCGGCTCCCTACCCCAAACAGGTGTGTCCATCCGCAGGTTGGTCCAGGACTTCAGGATCCTATCTCTGTTGTTATACCGGGGCCCCACCCTTGGGGTCCCCTCTGTTGCTTCCGGTTACTTTATTCTCTCTTTCTGCGCCACGAGGGCGACCAGGGCCCCAGGGTCCTTCGCCCTCCCCACCAGAAAACAAACACTTAGCGAAGAACCACTTGTCTGCCATGAATTGGTCAGTACCTGCATCGGATAAATGAACCAAATCTCTATGAAACATTTCAGGTCCTTTCAATTGTCTATGAGGGATGTTCCACAAACGGCCTGGACCAGGACAAAGCTTTGACATCTCCGCATTAAGTCGCCTAATTGACACATTGATTGTTCTTGGTTTTATTCCTGGGCCCCATCTTTTCCGCGGCACCATGTGAGACCAGGCGATGGCTGCATTAGGGAATTGCTTAGCAAGCTTTGTTATTTCTAAGAATATTGCCTCTCTGAGGGCTTTACGACCTAAATGTACCAGGTCGTTGCCCCCAAGGCGAATGATGATGAGGTCCGGGGATTGGAGCCCTGCACATCCGCGAGCCAAATCATTGGAGCCCTGCACATCCGCGAGCCAAATCAACCAGCTGCTGCAGCTGTTTAATTCCTTTCCCGCCAACCCCACACCACCTGAAGGCCACGTCTAAGCTTGTCGCCCGTTTCGGTTTACAGAGCTGCTGCAACCGGTACGCCGCCCGACGAACGAATGAATGCCCCAGTACCCAAACCACACGTGGAGCCATCTACTGCAATAAAGGGAAAATTGTGTGAGAAATTATACAGATTTTTTAGATAACACACATGACCACAGATTAGACCAGCTCCGGCCTAACGTAACGCTTATAACAGTTAGATGACCATCTGTCAATGGCCTTAACCTCAGAGATGGGCAAGCCTGCCCCCGCTGCTAACGTAGCCGCGCAAATCCTGAACGAGTGAGGGGAGTAACCCAGAGGTTCTATGCCCTCTGCCTTTAGTGATATTTTCATTACCTCTGTAAATTGGTAGCGCGACAGACAGTCCCCATTTGAGTGTATGAATAACGCAGTTGATTTTTCTAAAGGGCGCACCTTTAAGTATGCATCTAGGTTGGCTACAGGACAGATAAGAGACCCCTGCGCTGCCCGAAGAGCAATCCTCACCCCTTTTCCTAACTGATTAGTCTTTGATTTGTGCAGCAGTATGGTGGCAGAGTTATTATTGATTATTACATCTGGCTACTGGAGACCCCCCGCATGGTCATTCTTGGATGTACCTAACATTTCCCCAATACGGAAGGCCCCATAGAAGGCCACAGAAAAGGCTGATGTGAATAAGGCAGTCTCAAACGGGGATGAAGTAACCACAGTAACTGCGCCCAGCAATTTTTCTAGTAATTGGGGGGTTATAGGCCGCCTGGAGTCTACCCTGGGGCCCTCTGCTCTTGACCACCCCACCAGCGCCTGCTTAATAATAAAGGCATTGAGTTTAGAGTCTTGCCCTCTTAGCTTGTGGAAAAAACAGATGGCTGACAAGTTGGCCTTGGCACACGACACAGGTTTACCATTGCTCTTTAAATGTTGCAAAAAGGCACTGATTGCTACGGATGAAAACCAATCTGAAGAGTTCACTGATTTCAATAACAGTCTATAATGCAAGAAGGCCCTTTCGTATGCCCCCTTCGTTTGTGTCGCCAAAGAAGGCTGACAGTGCGGGACACCAATCCTCCACAGTGATGTTGGAAACTCTGTCATCCTCTCCGACGCCTGTTGGTGGAACCTCTGAAAATCCTGCATTAATGATCGAGACAAGGCATCAGCCGCATTGTTATTTACCCCAGGAACATGTTTTGCCCGGAATGTAATGTTGAGTTTCAAACATTGCAGCACCAGATACTTAAGTAGTCTCAGCACCCATCTGCAGCTAGCTTTTTGTCTATTGATCGACTCAACGACTGCCATGTTGTCTGACCAAATATACTACTGTCTTGTTTCTCAATGTGTCCTCCCAGACAGATACCGCTACAATGATGGGAAATAACTCTAAGCTATGGATCTGGAAAAAGGACGGGCCATGGGAATGATCCTCAGGGCGAAATTCAGTTGACCCACCAGGACTTGCAATTGGTGCAGGGTGACCTTGGTACGGGATAAGACAGTTCTGATGGACCCCTTAAAAACCTGAAGCTTGTCCAGAGGAAGGCGGCACTCCCCCACTACGGTGTCAATTTCGATGCCCAGAAAAGTGATACATGTGGAGGGGCCTTCTGTTTTTTCTTGGGTTATTGGGACACCGAATTCCTTGAACATGGTTGTCAGAGACTGCAGGGCCCAAAGGCATTTTTTAGACTCTGGGGGGCCCAAAACTAGGAAATCATCCAAATAATGTTTTACATTCTCATGACCTGTACGCCTGGTGAAAATCCGCTGTAAAGCAGAACTGAACTGTTTGAAATAACTGCAGGACACACTGCACCCCATGGGCATACACTTGTCATAAAAATAGTCCCCATTAAATTGGAATCCCAAAAGATGGTAATCTTCAGGGTGAACTGGCAAAAGCCAGAAAGCTGCCTCTATATCTGTTTTTGCTAAGAGCGCACCCCGCCCCAGACCCCTCAGCAACACTAGTGCCTGGTCTACGGTAGCATAACGCACTGAACATAGAGTCGGGTCTATCGCCTCATTTACTGACGCGCCACGGGGAGCTGATAGATTATGGATCAATCTGAACTGCCCCGGCTCTTTTTTGGGTACTACTCCTAATGGGGAACAAACAAAATTAGCTGTGGGGGGAGAAGGGAAGGGGCCAGCCAGTCTCCCTAGTGTGCATTCTTTAGCAATTTTTCTAGCCACCACGCTCACGGCAGACAGAAGATTTCTGCAATGACCTAAGGGGGGGACCTGGGATGCTGGAATTCTAAAACCCTGTGAAAAACCTTTAATCAGTAGTTCAGCTGAAGCCTTAACTGGGTAAACCTTCAACCAAGGCAACAAAACCTCTAAATGAATGGGAGAAGGCAAGGAGGAACTAGGTACTGGACGTACTCCCTTCCTTAGCTTTGTCCTTCGGTTTTTTAAGGCATTTAAATTCTGGGTGAGAGGGATGCCCACAGAATGCACAGGAGTGCCTGAATTTGCACATCCCAGGGGGGCATGAACATACTTTCCTGTTAAACGCCCAGCAAAACCCTTTTTTGTCATTTGAATACTGTGCTCGAAAGGGCTGCTTGCTGGGTAATTTGTTGTTCACGCATTCCAACCAAACATTTACTTCAGTCTGGTCCCAACCAATTGCTGGATCCTCTACCTTTGCCCACCTGAAATCACGGTCATACTCCAGCCAAGCGTTCCCACCGTACATATGGTGAACTTTTAAAATTTTGTTCGCATAAAATATCATTGACATACCAATTTCAGGCTTCTTTTCCAGCATGACCGACATAAACACATTAAAACCGAATAACCAATTCGTAATATTCTCTTCTATCTTTGGTTTTTTATCTGTATATGATGAAGCTTTAGCATCTTTATCCTTTGATTCTATTTCCCTTCTGTTAGCCCTTACCAGGCTAAAAATGTCAACAAAATCCCCTTTCCATATTTTCTCTTTGATTTCAGAAGCCACATGTGCAGCTAACTTCCCTGGCCTAGATAGCAATGTGTCTGAACCCGTGCCCTCAGCTGACGCCGGTGTTTTTATGATGTTAACACCCTGTTCCTTGACCTTACCATGTTCTTTTTCAACTGGAGGAGTCTGAGACTGCGAGCCCGGTGCCTGGCTGACACAGGGGCCTGAGGTCGTCACCTGCAATGAAGGAACATTACGCGCTGCTACCAATGCCTCCACCTGGCGCTTAAGTTCAAGTACCGTATTCTGCAATGGGTCACTAGCCCATGGGGTTGTGGGGGGTGGTGTTGGCGTTGGCACAGTGCCACCACGCACGAAAGAAGAAGGCAGAACCTTCTGGGGGGGGGTGCTTTTATGCCCCCCCACCGGTGCAGGGCGGCCCAAACCAGTCCGGCACTGCTGCCGACCACCGACGTTCCTAATGTGTCGGACTTCCGCCCACGCGTCTCGCGAGACGCGCGAGCGGAAGCCCATAGGCCAGCCCGCGCACAACTAGTGCGAGGGCCAGGCCCCGGCGTCCCCGACCCCTAAGAGTCTGCGCTACCCCCATGTTGGGGGGGCGCTTTTCCAAAGTCTGATGATGAAAAGTAAGCGCTGGTCCACAGAAACCAGTGCTGGTGGTCCGCAACCTGAACAAATGAAGCACTGGTGATCTCCCTCATCAAATTCTACGTCTTTTGGTTTGGGCGATCAGAGCTCTTTCCCTGCTGTGTCTCCAAACTGTTTACCTCCTGAGTGCTATGATTGTAAGGCAGAAGTGCAAACAATTAGGACCTCATTTATGAGGCCCTTGCACCACCATAGCGCCATTTTATTTTGTGCTACGGCAGTGCAGAACAGTCCCCCACCCTGCACCAAATTTACAAACTGGTGCAATAGGACCATTGCGCAAGTTAATAAAACCTTGTGCCACATTATGCCTGTGCCAGGTATAATGTATGTAAAGGAGGCGTTGTCCCATGAGTAGGCCCTTAGGAATGGCACAGTGAAATCTACAAGATTTAACTACATCATTCTAGCTTCATTTTTAACGCATGTTCAGGACAGGCGTTAAAGTGATGCTGTGCCTTGTTCTATGGGCCTCCCCAAGCTTTGCTAGACTAGAGGCAACATTTTTTACGCTAGTCCAGCAAAGCGCCACAACAGCATCTGAAATTCTGATGCAGCTGTGCTAACAAGCACAATGGTGTGCTGTATTTTCAATACGGGGCTACCATGGTGCCCTTAGACGGCGCAGGGCTGTAGTGACTCTGAAGGTCGCCACGTAGGAGCTTTTAGACATTGACCACCCACTACAATTCAGTAGCCCTGCCTGTACTTTCTTTCTTGTGTGAAGAGAGGGCAGGGATGTGGGAGCGCCTACTCAATTACTCACCGCTGTGTATGGAATGTGGGGGACCTTACAGCCGTGGACCCACATCAAAACCTAGTTCTCTTAGGGCAGAAACTGTCTTCTACATGCACAACGGTTAAGACTTTCCATGGAGCCACTTGCCCCTAAATGAGGCAGCTCTCTGGTGATATTTTCTAAAATGAGGAACATTTCCCTTTCACGGCTCTCTGTACCTCATCTTCCTGACCCTCCATTCTTCACCTCTATCTTCTCCTGTCCCTTCCTCTTATCCATCAAGGCTTCTTCATCTCCTTCTCTATCCATTCATGATTCACAGGCACTATCTCGCCCATTCCCCCAGTCCACATCCCTTCTCTTCTCACTGTCCATCCATCCGTCACTGGCTCTACTCTCCTTGATCTTTTCCATGCATCCATCAGGTCTCTTTGCTTTCTGTTTCCCACATCTTCCAAATACTCTTCGGACCCCTCTCACCCTGCCCATCCACCAATCACAGCTCTGTTGGGGCTTCTCTTCCTTGCCCTGTCATAGTGCCACCATACGTGCGATGTTGTGGGTCCTACCATTAAAAGCATAAATTATGAAAGAAGCAGACTTGACACGTTTATTATATTCAGCGGTAGAATGGGTGTAGCTTAGATTCACTTCCCAACATAAAATTAAATATACAACTTACAAATAGGGATGTGCGAAATTTGTGTAATTTTCTTTTGCAATTTTTACGTAACTTTTGCAGTTACGGCAAAGTTATGTGAAATTATGCATAATTATTATGCAAAATGCTAAATGTAATGTGTCCTCACAAACATTTTTGGTGCAGGATGCATTTAAACAAAACCACCACAAACAAAAGCCATTTGTGTTCTGCAGTTCCTGTGCATTTGTGGTAAATTTTACTACAAATTTTGCATAATTATGTTAGATGATGTAATGGCGTAATTTTAGGAATTTCATGTTACACGTCCACTTCAAAAATTCCTGAAATTACTTGAATTTCCCCAGTGAAATATATGTTTTTCCCAGTGAAAACAGTTTGAAAATACAGATAACAAATAACACAACTTACATATCTTGTCATCACACATAAAATGGGCATAAAATGTCACACATGTACAATAGTTATATCCGTCATAGGTCCTGCAGCCAAGAAATCTTTGCATAAGTGATACTCCAGCAAGCACATGACCACCACTGGAACAAAGAGTTGCGCTATTCCTGACAGACCATTGGCAAAAATAAAGATCTAAGTGGGTGGGTGTTTGCACTGTCAATGGAGCCACTGCTCTAAAGAAAAAGGACAAACCTCTTTTTTATTGTTTTCTCATAGGGGTTGCCGCTTGTTTTTGAACCCTTCACCCTGCACCCCATGTGCAACAAACCCCAACAGAAGTGACTGCACCCAACATACAACTGACCCCAAATCAAACTACATTGCAATCTAGGGAGAGGAAGTAAGTGCCCCTTCCTCACAAGTCCCTTTCCCTGCCTGGAACACAACTAATGGTGCCCTTCTGTGAGATGCGGGTGGCATTTGCCATCACATTTGATGTCCCTCTCACCCCCACACTCTCCTCTTTGCAGGCTCTGTCTTCCCTTCTCTTCAGGTTCTCTATCTGTTATAGATTCTGTCTTCCCTAGACCAGCCACCAATCCTAGCTTGTCTCTCTGATCCTCTCCCTTTCCTCCACCCATCAAATGCTTTTCATTGCCTTCTCACCCTGCCCACCCTCCTATCACATGCTGTCTCCCCAATTCATCACAGGTTGTAGCTCACCCACTCCACCTCTCCCCGTCCATCACAGGCTCTGCCGCTTCTTCTCAACCCATCCCGCTATTCACCATAGACTTTTCCTCTCTCATTGTGCCTACATTTACCACAGACTCTCTGTTTCTCTTCCTTTGCCACATCCCTCACAGGCACTTTGTCCCTCTTCTTCTGTAATCATCTCCACATCCATCACAGGCTCTGTTTCTCCACCTCACCCTGCATTTTCACCCATCAAAGGCTTGATTTCTCCTTCTCACTAGGCCTCGGTGAAATGTAAATCGGGCTACTCTAGTTATACGAAATTCCCAAAACGAAACAATTAGACCACTTTGCTTAATTTTTTGCGGTAAAAATGTACTGCAAAGCACACCATTTGTGGTAAAAAGTTACAGCGAACATATGGGAGCAACAGAGCTCAAGTGGCTGTTATACACCGGTGCTTCCATTATAATGCGTCCTCACATGAAAAACTGAAGCAAGAACATGTTTCTCATTAATATGGAGTCCAAAAATAAGGTTTTGCATAATTGCATGTAATTTCACATAACTTTGCCGAAATTTCTCATAAGTACACAAAAACTAATTGTGAACATTTCGCAAACCCCTGCTTCTCATGATGGATTTCTTCCACCACATGTACTGTTTGTCCTATTCTTAGGGTGACCAGAATTTTAAAGCCAAAAACCGGGACATTTCACAAAAATAGAAGAACAACAACAAGTTTTCTTCAACCGAGCGCCGAGAATGACAGCGCTTATCACCACAGAATTACAGAAGAGGCACTAAGAACACATATCAAATGCCATTTTTAAAGCAGTATAATGCCTGTTAATTAAATGGCTTTCTAATAACACCTGCTTTGTATTTCTGCTTTAAAAAACAAACAAAAAATCACTTCTTACAGTTTTCAGGCGACTCTCTTTAAAAACCGGGACATGAGCTAAATTTCCCGAAATCTGCGGGGACAGCTGGTGAAAAACCAGGACTGTCCTGGCAAATCCGGGACGCCTGGTCACCCTACCTCTTCTTCCCACCATTCTTCCTTCAGGAAGATGCCGAGACTGCCTCTTTTCAGGCTGTCATAAACCACAAACTCGGCCCCCTCATCCTCTCTGCAGAACCATCAAGCAGAGGCCCTCTCTATTCGCTGTCTCTCCATACATCAAGAAATCCTTTTCTGTTTCCTCTCCTTCCATCACACCCTCGAACTCACCTCTCCATGCCTTGCGGCTCTCTCCTACCCTGACCCTGCATCTTTCACTGACTCTGAGTCACCTGACTGATACCCATCCGACATACTGCAAGTTCCATAGGCTATAATGCAGTTGTAGTAGATGTCCCCTTTATGACGGAGTAAGCCCCTTCACCAAACTCTAAACAGGCCCTCTGCCCGTCCTTCCTCCCGTCACTGCTATCACACACTGTCTCTCCACAACCTCTCTTTTCATCTGTCACAGTCGCCGTCTTTCCTTCTCTCCGCGCGCCTCCATTTATCACCCTCATGCGCTACCAGCCTCCCCGCCCCCGACATGCTCGCTCTCTGCCCTCCTCTTTCCGTGCACGGTCTCTGCCTCCCCCGGTTGTGTACCGCTCTTCCTCTGTCACAAACCCCGTCTCTGCCTCTCAGCCTACCCATCACTTAATGACGGCCTGCCCCTCCTCTCACCCTGTTCCTTTATCTATCGCAGCCCCCCGCCTCTCTGCCTGCCCCTCCACCCATCCGAGGCTCGGTCTGTCCCTCTACCGCCCCTCCCCATCTACAGTCTGTTTCTCCCCCCCCCCCCACCCCGTCCATCCACCGTGACAGGCTCTGTCCGTCCCTTCACCTATCGCAGGCCTTCTTTTACCCCTATAGTGATGTTGTTACCTCAATGCCGCCGGGGCCTGCGTGCTTGTATAAATATTTAGATCATAGAACAGCCCACAGTCAGATGTTAATTACTGCTTTGTTTTATTGAGTACATTTAGAACACGTTTCCGGCAGTCCTGGGCGCCTCCGGGCACAGTGCACATTAAAGATCCGAAGCCGTGATGGATTACCTGATGATCAAAGTCACTCAAGGCGGGACCTGGCACGAGGTACACGCGCCACCTGACAAAGCCACACTAACCCCATAACCCGAGAGAGCGTGAATTACATCCTTGGGCTGAACCCGATAGTGCGGCAGGTCTAGTGACACCGATCCAGAGGCCTGAGGGGTCCGCTGCTCTGCAGACCGATCAGAGCTGTTTTCATACCAAGGTAAAGGATGGATACCCACTTTACTTGCTTGAATTGGAAACCACAGGTACTCTTGCTACGATTTTGAAGTAGATTTAAGGGCTGAGCCTGAAATTTGGAGTTTGTTTAGATTGCAGGCCATGCGACTTCGTTCTCCAAAATTCACACAACTTTCATATGTGGCTATACATAGTGTTTTATTATCCACATGTAAAATTAAAAATTATGTACAGAAACTGAAAATTAAAATTCAAGGCTGCCACTACCATTTCTATAAAACGTGAACAATTAAACATTCACAGATTAAATAACAGTGTGTGGAAGATCTTTTCAGTTATTCCATGCCTGTTGATTTGGTGATCGCTGGTTTATTGGCTGCTATAGTTACCGGTAGAGGAAAAGCTCAGTAGCGGATATGTCATTAGAGTCTAAGGGCCAGATGTACGAAGCTTTTTGCATGGCGCAAACAGCGAATTTAGCTGTTTGCGACATGCATAAAGCACATCGCGATGCTCATTCCCATTTTGCGAGTCAGCAACCTGGTTACCGACTCGCAAATAGGATGGGGTGTTCCCCTTCCTATTTGCAATTCGCATCGCGATGCAGAATTGCTTTGTGACCGCAAACGCAATTTGCAGTTACCACCAGTGTCACACTGGTGGTTACCCATTCACAAAAAGGAAGGGGTCCCTATGGGACCCCTTCCTCTTTGTGAATGGCCCTGCAAACATTTTTTCAGAGCAGGCAGTGGTCTTATGGACCACTGCCTGCTCTGAAAAAATGAAACAAAAACGTTTCATTTTTTCGTTTGTATTGCAACTCATTTTCCTTTAAGGGAAACGGGCTGCAATACAAAAAAAAAACCTGCTTTATTAAAAAGCAGTCACAGGCATGGTGGTCTGCTGTCTCCAGCAGGCCACCATACCTGTGAGTGCTGCGACACGCAAAGGGGTCGCAAATTGCGACCCACCTCATTAATATTAATGAGGTTGGTCTTTGCGACCCCCTTGCGCTTCGCAGATGGTGTCAGGGACACCATCCTGCATCCGGGTTTGCGATTTGCAAATTGTGAGTCGCTCAGACTCACAATTTGCGAGTCAAAAACTTAGAAGTTGCTACATCTGGCCCTGAGAGTGGTAAATTAGAGTTTGATGCTGACTGCTGAGTGTTGTAGTCTTAGTATTAGTGATTGGTAGAACTTTTAATATTAGTCTTAGTGTGGATCAGAAATCTTATATATCTATTGACATAACTAAATAATACCCAGGCAATCCATATGTCTGCCCTTCTTATCTTACCTGCATATAGAATGAAGTTTGTTGGCTGGGTTGTTCCCTATCTGTAGGTTGTAAGGTGAAGATTGAACTTGAAGGTATGATTGTCTTTCTAGGTTCTGTCCCATCATTATGGGATGACAAAGTTATCTTGGAATATGGCATGTTTTCAACTGTCTTTGGAAGTATGTATGTTCCTGGATGCTTCAAAGGTTGGCTTATAGTGACTTATACTGCGAAAACAGTGCCTCCTATGGATTTCTCATGGTAAGGTGGTATGATGATGAATGCTGCAAGACTGGAGCACAGTATCCTGTTTTGTTTATATTGCTTCAGTGTAACGTGTAGGTACAGTTGTCCTTTTCCTTGTGAGGCTCTGTGGACAATGCACAGTGCCTGGAGCTATACGTAGCCAGTAGAGTGTGTCATAGATTCTCTTGGGTAAATGCACAGAAGGAGTGTTGCACCAGTTTTTTTGGATGAGTTGTATTTTGCATCTGATAAACCTGGGTGGGCCAAGGTATAGACTGTTGACATAGTCATGCGTGGAGATGACAAGGGTGAGGATAACTTGCAGTTTCTGTTAGTATCCAAGGTATGGGAAGATGTGTGCAGTGCTTTAATTGTTTAGAAGGCACCCTTTGTGACATTGTTAAAGTGTGGTATTAAGGGCAGTTCTGAATCCATGCTTAGCCCTAGGTTTCTGACAGCACTTGGTGATGTTATTTTATGTTCTTTCGACCATATAGCAGTACGTTGGTATTTTTGCCACTGTCCCAAGTCTGGATCTTTGTTTTTGTGGTGCTGAGCTTTAGATTGTTATCATCATCCGTGTGTTTATGGCACAAAGGCATTCATTGAGTTTTGAGTTGTAGGCGTCTTCGGGGCTATCCATTTTTAGAATGATTTGGGTATCATCTGTGTAGTTGTAAGAGGTGAGGTTTGAGTATTGTATTAGGTTTGGTAAGGGGTTAGGTAGATGTTGAATAATTGAATCTGGAAGAACACCAGTGTTGGGTATGAGGCACCAATGTGAAAGGTGGCAAATAAACTAAACGTTTTCTCTTTTGGAGATAAGAAGCAATCCATTTTAGAGCATTTCTGATGATGGAATCCATAATAGCATGTGGTAGTGGATAGACTGAAATGCAGCCGAGAAATCCACAATCAATAGGGCAGTGACTCCTTTCTTGTCCAATATGAGGTTTATATCATTCTAAATGGATATAATGGCTGACTAGTCTGAAGCCGGACTTCTGTCTTGAAATTAACTCATTATCTTCTTTAGGATTTTAAAGTTGGATAAATATTGCTCTTTCAAATATTTTTCCTAAGAATAGTTCATTTGATACAGGCCTGTCGTTTGCTTTGTTGGATGAGGATTTTGTTTTTGAGAAGTGGGCTAACGTAGGACGTTTTCAGCTCGGGTGGGAATGAACCTAGTTATAAGGACTCGTTGAGTAAGCATCTACCTACCTACCCTCTACAGGTTGTGTGAAGAATATCTTTAAAGATTTTTGGAGGTGTCAATTCTGAAGGTGTCCTGATAGTCTGCTTGCCATGATAATGGCAAGGCAATATTTTTCTGACAGGTTATTGGAAGTATGTTGTGAAAGAAGCATTTGTCTCTTTCTGTATTGGTTGGGTTATGTGTTTTGTTTGTGTTACCCTTAAGGCAATGTTCTATCATTTTACTTTTTGAGATCAAATCCATGGCGATTTTGTCACACAAGTCTTGCAATTGTGGTGTTTCTGTCGTTTGCCTCCGTGGATTGTGGAATTCTGCTACATGGACTGTGGAATTCTTCTAGAATCTTGTAGAGTGTATTAGACTGGTAATCAGCTCCAGGAATGAACGTGGAGTAGTGTTGCTTTTTTTTGTAGCTCTGGTGGCTCTTCTGTAGGCTCTGCTATGGTGGCAGTGTCTTTTTGTCTGTTTTATTTCTTGATTTTCTCAACTTGCTTTGCACTGTGTTGAGTTGTGTTTTCATTCACATATAAACAAGAGAAAATACAACTGAAAATAAACTCAAATTACCACTGCAGTCACTTACATCTTCAGGGCCGCTAGGAGCTCACAGATTCTGAAAGCACCACAGGTCCATACAGATGGCAGTAAGGGGCTATAGAAATGCACATAGATTACATCCATTACTAAAGCTGCACAGTTTGAACCAGACTGAAACCTGGAGAGGTGTAGTGAAAAAAAACATTTCAACCCAAATCACAGAAATGATCATACCACTGAAAATTCACACTAGTCAGCACGGTTCCTCACAAACTTTGTTGAATGTTCATTCACCTAATGAAAGGATTGTCACTCTGGCAGCCTTGTGTCATTGGTGTACTGCAGAGGAAGAGACTACTGGAAGGAGCTGCCCACCCCTGTGTACTGGTGCTAACACAGACACAAGCCTGGCCAGTCTTGGTGCAGTTTTCAATGTGTCAGAGTTCTAACACTGGGCATGCTAGTTCCACACACAGGTATGGGGCACATTGTTTTTTATGAATTCTTTTTAAGGTGAGAAGGGGACAGTTTTTCTTCTGGTTAGTTGGTGACCACTCCATAAACCCTAGTACACCCTGTGACTATTCAAGTACCGCCCTACTCTGATTCAGTAGCGCTTGGGTCCATAAGGTAGCTGTGCAGATTCTTATAGACCGGGTTACAAAACTTTCCTCTATTAATAGGTGTGACGTACTCCTGGAATATTTAGGAGTACGTCAGGACAGGAGTAAACCAAATGTAAGCCACACCTAATACAGACAGATCTTTGTGAAATGAGCTCTCTGTGCCCAGGGTCACAGAGTGGAACAGATGATTATCAAGCTTTAGGCTGGGGACATACCAGGGCAGCCCACTGGGTTCAGCCATATTGTTCACAGTCTGCAGCCCATCTCACACCTAGAGAGGTCAATGGGTGGCAAAAAGCAGGGGAGGGAAAAACAGGGCATGTAAAAGGCAATTAATAAATACATTCAATTTTAATTGTGTAAACACAAGAAGAGGATAAACAAAGTATGATAATGATGAACAGAATTTGTAAAGCACAACAAATACTCCATTGGTATGTCCAGGTGCTAACTAACTGAAAACACGTTTTTAAAGTATTTGAAAGAGCCAAATCTTTAAATTCCTCCAACATTTCCAATAGTTTGTTTCGGCTCTCAAAGGCAGTGGAAGGTATTCAACACATTAAGAGTTCAAAAGGAAAGGGATCTACCACCCTTCTTCCAACATTTGATTTATGGCGATATAAGGAGAAAAGCTTCTCAATCAATCAATCAATCACATTTATAAAGCGCGCTACTCACCCATAAGGGTCTCAAGGCGCTGGGGGGGAGGGGGTCAGTGCTCGAAGAGCCAGGTCTTGAGCTGCCTTCTGAAGGGGAGGTGTTCGGGTATGGCGCGAAGGTGACTGGGCAGGGAGTTCCAGGTCTTTGCTGCCAGAAAAGAGAAGGATTTTCCTCCGGCGGTGGTTTTGCGGATGCGGGGAACGGCTGCCAAGGCCTGACCGGTGGAGCGCAGAGTGCGCGGAGGGGTGTAGAAGGAGACGCGGGAGTTGATGAGTTTGGGTCCGAGGTTGTAGAGGGCTTTGTGTGCGTGGGTGAGGAGTCTGAAGGTGATCCTCTTGTTGACCGGGAGCCAATGGAGTTTTCTCAGGTGTCCGGAGATGTGGTGGTGGCGAGGTATGTCCAGGATGAGTCGTGCTGCGGTGTTCTGGATCCGTTGAAGTTTCCTCTGCAGCTTGGTGGTGATGCCGGCGTACAGAGTGTTCCCGTAGTCCAGGCGGCTGGTGACGAGGGCGTGGGTGACGGTCTTCCTGGTGTCGATGGGGATCCAGCGGAAGATCTTGCGGAGCATGCGGAGGGTGTTGAAGCACGCTGAGGATCCAGATCGTAAAGGTCTGTTTGGTATATATACTCTAGGATTCTCTGAAATACAAACTGGTCCAGTTCTATAAAAGTCTGTGTGAGCAAGATAGGCCCATTTAAACAATACTATAAATGTCATGATTAAAATCATTAAAACATTACAATTATTACGCTCCTGCCAATAACAATCTAGAGGTATGTATCAATTGCAATACAAAAATTAACAAAACATCCCCCTAAAATCTTACTAGGAGGCGATTTCAATCCCTATCGGGATGGAATCACAGATATGATTTCTAACTGTTCCTTTAAATCAGACAAATCACACACACAAATGTTAAATCTGTGTCCCGCACACAAACTAAAGGACATATGGAGATTAGGCATCCCACCTTGCAGGGATAGCATGTTCTATTCACACCCATTCCACACTGTATGAAGAATCAGCTATATTCTAGTTGATGAATTTTACGTATATAAAGTCACTGAAGCAGCTGTCAAACCAATATCAGTCTCAGATCAAGCATGCATCACTAGTTTAAACAATATATTGCCTGCTGCTCCCAACCAGAAACTATGGAGAATGAATGATCTTCTAATTGAAGAGGAAACACACTCAAAATGCAAATCAAAGGATATCTACTACATAGCACTCCTTCATGCCATAACGCTCAAATGCTATTGGATACACTTAAAGCCATGATAAGAGGCCCAATGATTAACCAGATGGCAGTGGAAAATAAGTAAGATAAGTTAGAACTAGAAACTCGAAAAAGACATTAGAACATTCGAAAAAAATCACCAATCATAATAAACACATAATGATAAAATTGAAAAAACTAAAATATAAATATAACAAAATCTTCTTGAAAAAAGCTAATTTTGTTTTTGCCAAATATAAAGGGCTAAATGTCTGTAGTCTCAACAAAGCAGGTAGACGATTGGCAGCCTACCTTAACACTATTAATCATACTTGAAAATTACCTCTATTAAAATCTCATAAGGACTTCTATCCACAAACAAGAATGATAGATTATCAAAACGTGAAGCATTCTATCATAACCTATTCTCCAAACATACTTTTTCTACAGATGACAAAAATTCCCAGTTTCACAAAAATATCTCCATACCATCTACAAACCATCGACATAGGAAAACCCTCAATGTTCCCATAAATGTGCAAGAAATTGAAAAAACATCTCTATAAAACTATGAAAAACTCCACGTCCCCGTAGCTTCTCAGGCTCCTCTTTCTGCTGATACAAATCCATTTCACAGCCTTTAGAAACTCTTTTTCTTCATTATTCAGACATGTGTGAATTTTCTTGCACCACATCACATGCAACAACCATAGTATTTCCACAGGAAGGCGAAGATCCACAGGAACTTAGGGCCAGATGTAGCAAGATCAGAATTTGCAATTCTGAAATTGTGAGTTGGTGCAACTCGCAATTTCAGAATCGCAAATCCTGATGCAGAACGGTGTCTCAGACACCGTCTGTGACTCGCTATGGGGGTCGCAAAGACCCACCTCATAAATATTAATGAGGTGGATCGCATTTTGCGACCCCATAGCGAGTCCCTGCACTCACAGGGATGGTGGCCTGCTGAAGTCAGCAGACCTCCATGTCTGTGACTGCTTTTTCAATAAAGCAGTTTTTTAAATTTATTTTGCAGCCCGTTTTCCTTAAAGGAAAACGAGTTACAAAATAAAAAAAATAACGAAACCATTTGGTTTCGTTTTTTTAGAATAGGCAGTGGTCCATTGGGGACCCCTTCCCTTTTGCGAATGAGTTACCACCAGTGTGACACTGGTGGTAACTGCGAATTGCTTTGCGACCGCATTCGCGGTCACAAAGCAATTCTGCATTGCGATGCGAGTCGCAAATAGGAAGGGGACACCCCTTCCTATTTGCGAGTCGCATTCAAAATTTGCGAGTCGGTACCGACTGGCAAATTGTGAATGTGCATCGCAGAAGGCTGTTTGCATGGCGCAAACTGCGATTTTCGCAGCTTGCACCATGCAAACGGCTACCTACATCTGGCCCTTAAACACTACTGCCTCGTTTCCCTAATTAGCATACAATTTTGAACATACTCTAGAATCATAGTCCATCAATTGGAACCCCTTCTCAAACTATCATCCACCTTTCGAAAACATTTATAAAGGTAGCCATTCGGCTTCTAAAATATGTTCTACTCATGCCCTCCCATACTGGGCAGGTAAATTCATTCCAATCCAAATGGAAACTTTTACTCACTAACTTAAACTCACGTAACACATCTCACTAAACTGGGAAGAAATTGGGCATAGAATCCCATAAAATAATATTACCCCTTCTCCCGTGCAATGTAGACTATGGTGAACACACATGGCCCACTGGCCTCGCTTTTAAACCATTCAAACTAGGACTCATTAAATCAGACTATTGTTGGTCATGCAGGGTTGATTAAGGATCCCTTAAACACATGTTACTTGACTGTCCTTTTATCAAAACCTTTTAAAATGACATTAGCCACTACATAAACCATATCTTTAACACAGGCTGGTGTCCCAATCTAGCCTCTTTAACTCTTGTGTACTTCCTACATTACTGTTTTAAACAAAACAGACATAGGCCCTCATTACAACTTTGACGGGCGGCGGAGGCCGCCCGCCAAAGTTGCGCCGCAGGAATACCGCACCGCGGTCTGAAGACCGCGGCCGGCATTCTCAGTTTCCCGCTGGGCGGGCGGGCGGCCGCCTTAAGGCCGCCCGCCAGCCCAGCGGGAAACAACCTTCCCACGAGGACGCCGGCTCGGAATCGATCCGGCGGAGTGGGAAGGTGCGACGGGTGCAGTGGCACCCGTCGCGTATTTCACTGTCTGCAATGCAGACAGTGAAATACAAAGTGGGGCCCTCTTACGGGGGCCCCTGCAGTGCCCATGCCATTGGCATGGGCACTGCAGGGGCCCCCAGGGGCCCCACGACAAGCCATACCGCCATCCTGTTCCTGGCGGCCGAACCGCCAGGAACAGGATGGCGGTATGGCTTGTCAGAATCCCCTCGGCGGCGCAGCAAGCTGCGCCGCCTTGGAGGATTCAAACGGGCCACGCGAAACTGGCGGGAGACCGCCAGTTTTCCTGTTCTGACCGCGGCGTTACCGCCGCGGTCAGAATGCCCTGCGGGGCACCGCCAGCCTGTCGGCGGTGCTCCCGCGTGCCGCGGCCCTGGCGGTTCTATACCGCCAGGGTCGTAATGAGGGCCATAATCTTTCTGCGCCTATTATTAACTATAGAAGTCCAATCCATTCTTTCAGAGTAAAAGGTCTTTTTACAACTTTCCATCCATACACGATGGGCATGTATGCAATTTGAAAGTGGTGCAGACAATACTCAAACACCCTCCTATCTCAAACTAGTCCCAAATACTACATTTGGGCCAAATTCGACATATGCAGAAGGAACTAAGTTACCTAAAAAATCCAGAACCGCCACCCAACATTGAAAACGGACAATAGCAATTAAATTGACCAGTCACCAGTGCATTCCTATCCGAGTGGTTGCCCTCTTCTCGCCATCTCCTCCTCCACTGCCACCCTCCCCTGCTCTTTTTACCACCATCCCTCCTGTTGCATCTCTTCTTCCAGTCTTTCCCTTTCATCGCTGCTCATAAACTCAGCGTGTAACTTCTCCTCCTCTACTGAATGATCATACAATTTGAATTCCCAAATTATTTGTCTTGGTGTCCCCATGTCTTACTATTACAAGGAATTAAAGACTCCTCTTTCAGTGAACAATGTTCTAATATGCACCATTCTTACTCATTTCATACTACTCCATGTATCATTTAACTTTTCTGTTTTTGTCTATGTTTATGCAAAACTTATATAAATACATCTTTTTGCAATACAAACATTCTATTTCATAGCTAACTGATGTAGTTCTCTTAGAGCTGATGAATCTGTTTCGTACTTTTTTCTTCTTGTGAACAAATTGCGTGCAACAAGGGACATTTTTAGCAACATTTGACTACTCTACCACTGGCACCACTAACCCAGTGTCATCGTGTGTGACAAGGGAGACAGTCCAAAATTCCAAATTACAGCAACCAGGGAATAAATGTAAAGTTTAAATAAAGTTAGACTCAAGATGGAACCTTGGGGTGCTCCACGTGCCAGTATTGTGGTTTTGGAGGAAAACTAGGTCTTCTTTAGCGTATGAGTGTGGTTTGGGAGTCTATGGCTCTACCTTGTATTTCTAAAGCTTTTGATCTCAGGGTTACAATAGAATGGGAAAATGTGTCAAAAGCCACGCTAGGGGCACAGAGTACTAATGCAGCGCTCTGACGCCTGCCTAAAACAAGTCCAATGGCATCTACCAGCATGGTTGTTTCCCACAAGGCTAATGTCCTAAAACTCATTTGAGCTTTATCAATTATATTATTCACTTCCATATGATGTTTAAGTTGATGATGTATTTCCTTCTCCAGTGTTATTACTGGAAAGGGCACTCTTCAGATAGCTCTATAATTAGACAGTTGTTACGGATCTGCTCAGTTTTTTTTCAAAATAGAACTTATCTGTGCATCTTTCCAAGAAGGACAGGAACCGAGTGGTCATTATTTATGTATCAGTGTGTTTGAAAGGCTTTTTGAAAGGCTTATCCAGACACACTGTTGCTATTCAGTGACGGAACGACACTTGAGCTCCCCTCTGTCCCCATGCAAAGTGCAAGGAGGGCCCCCCTCGGCGCCTCGGGGTTTGCGGGGGCCTTTGTTATGTCACTGATCTTTTACTTGTATTCTCCTGATCCCTGGCGGGCAGGGTTAGCACGTGTGACCTTCAGGTTTACAAGGGTGGTGGAAATAGAGGCGACTGGCCTAAGGATAATTGTGAGATTTGCAGGTAGGCCGATACCTCTGAAGGATTGAGGACTCGCTCCTCACCAGGCCTAATGGCCTTTCAGGGACACTGAACCCCAGCCCTACTAACCACTCCGAGGCGCTCGTTTAGTATGTCAATGGCACTTTCCAAGCCAAGCTTGCCTTTTAGGGTCCCTGGCCTGGCAAATGACTACCCCTTAACTCCTGAAGGCTTTTCAGTACCAGTTGCCACCCTTGTGAGGGAGACTTCCTCAGTCATTATGGCCCTCATGAGCACAGATCCGACGCGTGACTGACTGTTCCCCAGAGCTACTGGCCTTTAAGCAGCAACTGTCTGGTATGCGTGACTGCTCCAGGCTGCTACCCTTTCCTGGGCACTTGGTATGATAAAAGACTGACTTCGCCAATCCTAAGAGTCTTCTATGTGCAGTGCCCAACACGTGACAGATTCTTCCCAATTCAGCTGCCCTGGACCATGACTGACCGCACTTCAGGTCTGTACTGCTTTCAGAAACACCTGTCTGGCACGTGACTGACTGCTCCCCACCTACTGACGTTTCAGAGGAACGGGTATGTGGGGGTATCCGGATTTCCCTACTATGCCAATCTGCTGCTGCCTGTAATGGCTGCATTGATGACTGACCACCTCCCCAAGGCCCCCCCACACACCCACTATGAAGGGCTTGTAGCCCGCCTACCGCTGACCATTTGTTAACTTGCATTGCACTCTTCTTTACAGCCTCGTAATTCTTCACTGCAGTGATTGATTCAATTTAATCAGTGCCCATCCGCTCCTCCCAATGTGATTGAAGTACTATTTTGTTTTTTTGAATTTCTAGTGCCCTGCAAACAGAAGGCTTGTGACTGGCAAAAAGGTGCCAAGCAGCACAAACAAAATTACAAAGTTTTAGTTTTTAATCTTAACTTTCTTTTATTTTGCCAAGTCCTCTTTTCTCAATTTGCACTCATGTTTTCTTTTGTTTTTGGTTGTAATCGTGGTACTCAAAAAATTACATTATCTTGTTCCAAATATTGCACAGCAACGTTGTTTCTTAATTGTGTGTAATTTCTGAAATGATGCTTTAACACACACATAATAGTGCAGTACACCCCTATCCACCCCACTACAATCCATCCCAATCCACCCCACTCCAAACCACTCACCCTAATCCAATCCATTTCAACCCACCCCATCCCTCCCAACGCACCCCAATTTAATCTGCCCCACTCCAGTCCAAAACACTCTGCACCACTCCAAAACAAACTGCCCTACTCCAGTCCAAAACAATCTGCCCTACTCCAATCCAAACAATATGACCAACTCCAACCAAACACAATATGCCCCACTCCCAACTACCCCACTGCAATCTACCCCACTTTAATCCAAAACAATCTTCCCCACTTCAATCAAAAACAATATGCCCCACTCTAAATTGCTGCACTGCAATCTGCTGCACTCCAATCTCAAAAAATCTGCCTCACTGCAATCCAAAGGAATCTGCCCCACTCCAATTCAAAACAATCTGGCCCTCTCCAATCCGCCCCACTCCAATCTGTCACACTCCAATCCAAAACAATCTGACCCACTCAAAAACACCCCACTCCAATCTGTCTCACTCCAGTCCAAAACAATCTGCCCCACTCCAGTCTGCCCCACTCCCATCCAAAACAATCTCTCTCAATTCAAGCCGCCACACTACAAACTGCCCACTCCAATCCAAAACAATACGCTTAACTACAATCCAAACCCCTTTATCCTAATCCAGTCTATCCCACTCCATCCCAATTCTTCCCACTCCAATGTCCCCACTTCCATCCAATTCACCCCACACCAACTCACTCCACCCCAACTCACTCCACCCCACTCCAATCCACTCCACCCCAGTCCAATCCACCCTAATACAATCTGCCCCACTCCAATCCAAAGCAATCTGTCCCACTCCAATATGCTCCACTCCAGTCGGCCAAACTCCCATTCAATACAATCTGCCCCACGCTAATCTATAACAACCTGCCCTTCTCAAATCTACCCCACTCCAATCCAAACCTGTCTGGCCCTCTTCAATCCAAAACAATCTGCCCCAATCAACTGCATTTCAGTCTGCCCCACTGCAACCTGTCCCACTCCAATTTGCCCCACTGCAGTCTGCCCCACCACTCCAGTTCATTTCATTTTGCCTCACTCCAACCTGCCCCATTCCTCTTAGCCCCAATCCAATCCCAAACAGCCCACTTGAATCCAAAACATCTGCTCCACTCCAATGCGCCCCACTCCAATCCGAACCACCTCACCCCATTTCAATCCACCACAATCCATCCCATTTTTTCCCACTCCAATCGCTCACGATCCACCCCACTAAATTCCAGTCCACCCCACACCAATCCAGTCCACCCCATTCCAATCCAATACACCCCAATCCAGCCTAATCCACCCCACCCCAATCCACCTCACCCCAATCCAATCCACCCACTCCAGTCCAAACCACCCCAGTCCAATCCATCTGCTCCAGTCCAATCCACCCCACTACATTCTGATCCACCCCAATCCAACCCAGTCCAACCCACCCCATTCCAATCTACCCACCCCACTCAATCCATCCCACTCTAATCAAATCCACCCACTCCAATCAAGCCCAATCCACTTCTGTCCAATCCAATCCACCCACACTACCCGAATCCACCCCACTCCAACATAATCCACTTTAATCCACCCCACTCCAGCCCAATCCTGTCCACATTAAACCTCAATACTCCAGTCCACCCCACCCCACTCCAAACCACCTTAATCTACCCCACACCAATCCAGTCCATGCCTCTCCAATAAATTTACCCCACACCAATCTATTTCACCCCACACCAATCCATTCCACCCCACTCCAATTCACTCCACTCCAATCCAACCCAATCCAATCCAACCAACTCCAAATCAATGCACCCCACTCCAGTGCAATCTACCCACCCCACTCCAATCCACCCCAGCCCACTTTAGTCCAACCATCCCAGTCCAATCCACCCACCCCATCCAATTCCCCCAATCCAATCTACCATACTCAATCCAATTCACCCACCCCACCCCAATCCACCCCACTCAATCCAATCCACCCCACTCAGTCCAATCCACCTCATTTCAATCCACTTCTCTCCAGTTCGATCCACCCTAATCTGATCCACTCCAATCCGATCCACCTCACTTCAGTCCACCTCACTCCAATCCAGTTCACCCCATGCCAGTCCAATCCACCTCACCTGTGCAATCCACCCCACTCCAATCTACCCCAATCCAACCCACTCTGCCCCAATCCACCACACCCCACTCCAATCCACCCCCTCAGTCCATCCCAGCCCAATCTACCCCACCCCATTTCAGTCCACTCCAGCCCAATCCAATCCACCCCAATACAAACCACCCTAGGCCAATCCACCCCACCCCATCCCAGTTCAGTCCACTCCACTCCAATCTATCCTACTCCACACCAACCCTCTCCAGTCCACCTCACTTTAATTAAATCCACCCCACTCCAGTCCACCCCACCTTAAAGAAATCCACCCCACTCCAGTCCACCCCAGCTTAATTAAATCCACCCCACTCCAGTCCACCCCACTACAATCCACCCCAATCCAGTTCACCCCAATCATTCCATCCCACAGCACCCCACCACATCCCACTCCAATACAATCCACCCCATTTCATTACACCCCACTCCAATCCAATTCAACCCAATCCACTCCACCCAACTCACTCCAATCCACCACACTCTTCTTCAATCTACTCCATTCTATCCAATCCACCCCTCCACAGCACCAGTTCATTCTACCGTACTCCAGTCCAATCCATCCAGCCTACCTACTCCAATCCACCCACTCCAATCCAATCCAATCCGCCCCATTCCAATCCAAATCAGTCCAATCCACCCACTCCAGTCCATTCCACCCCACTCTAAACCAGTGAGTCCAATCCACCCCACTCCAATCCAATCCACCCCACTCCAGTACAGTCGACTCCACCCCACTCTAGCCCACCACAATCCAATCCAACCCACCCCAGGCATATCACTCCAATCCAAATCACCCACCCCAATCCAATCTAATCCACCCCACTCAAAACCACCCTAGTCCACCCCACTCCAATCCAGTCAACCCCACACAAATCCACCCCACTTTACTCCAATCCAGCCAGCCCCACTATCTCAATCCACTACAACCCCCTCCACCCTATTCCACACAACTGCGTTCCACTCTGCCACTCTCTGCCACTGATCCACTGAACTCTACACCCGCTACTCAACTCTACGACACACTATTTCCCCTACTCCACTCTAAGACAATGCAACAAATCCACTCTACGACACTCTACTACCCCACTCTACTCTAACACTCCACCCACTAACTTTTAGCCATGCTGAACAGCAGCGTGTAGAACATGGTAAAACACATTGCCAAAGCCAATACCTCTTCTACAGGCAAGAACTATTGGTTTGTGCCTATGCTTGTTTAGTTTATTTGTGTATCTGGTTTGATAACTCAAAACATACTGGAGTCTTTTGTGCAAACTGTATTCCCAGTTCCTTTGTCCTGAATGAAGATATACATGTTCATCAACTTCACAGTCCATTTATGTTCACAGCTGGAATTATCTCATTGCAGAATTGACTTAATAATGCCATCTCCTTTGCTTCTCGTCCTATTCGGTGGCGGACCCAATTGCACTCATCGCTGACTGGACCAATGCCAGATTTTCAAGTTATACATGAGATTCCTTTTTTCTAAATCAAAAATGGAATCATTACATCACATTGTTGCGAGAGCTGCCAGGTCCTCACTGATATTAGAACAAAGATCAGAAACAAGAAAAAATATTTTTTGATCTCAAAAAGCGCACTTTGTCATAGTAGTTCCTGAAGGAATCTGCTTTGTGAAAGGGCAGAAGGCGAGCCTGTAGCTGAAATGTTGAGAGAGCCAACAGCAGCCAAATGGAAGAGGAGGGCTGGCTGAAAGTCGTTATAAGTATGTCTTTTAGATATCATTCCTACCGACCACTATCAACACTCATAAACCCTGTTCATCCCCTTTCACATGCCACACACACACACACTCTCCTCTAACATACATCACCACACTTTTTCCCCTTCTACATCCACTTCCAACCACTACTTTAGATTCAAAGCCTATACACAAATTCATTACACCAATATCACATCAAATTATTCCAAAAAACAAAACATAACACACACAAGCACATCAAATCTCACTCACACACAATTTACTACGACATTCTGTCACAACATACAAAAGCACACCCACTCTGACCCTCATGCCTACAGAGATAATGCACATCATAAACCAACTTTACTCCACAATTTTCAATCAATACCAACACCAACCACAAACTCATCTAATACACAACACTCACTCACCCACCTTTCATTTATTGCATAATTTAGAGCCTTTAAACATGACACGCATGCAACACCATCATCCAAACCCATACACCTTTCACTGTCAACATAAACAAGCAACATAAACAACACACCACTCTTCACAAATTTGAATCTCTTTGTCTATTGCAAAACAAGACTACAATACAAAAACAACTACACAGGCCACCACCTCACTCTCAACAATCCCTACCACTTGCACACCCAACAAAATGCCTTCTAAGCTTGTTGGGTGAGGATAACGATATACACAAACAACACTATTGATGTCTAATATTGTAAACACCATCACCAATAGTACACCTACTACAAGTTCAAAGGGCACTACTCACTCTTGTGGAAAACAAATGGACACCACCACAAAAACACAATCTTTAAACTGCCTACTTATTAATGCTTGGTCCCTTTCTAAAACAAGTACCACATCTCTGAACTACTCATAAACACACAGCCAGACTTACTATTCATAACTGAATCATGGCTGAAGGATGGCATGGCTCCAGTACTGCATAAAGCTGTTTCTTCAGGTTATCAAACTGTCACACAAAATTGCTTAGACAAAAGACGAGGTGGACTAGTTTTTTATCTTTAAGGAAACACACAAAAGGTAATGGCACGATACTTGGAATAGGTCTAACCACTGCCAGTCACTCGGGTAGCTTTCCAACCCATCTCTCCTTGGTCCACCATGGCACCTCAGATTAGACCCAGCTATATGTAAATCAGTCTTGCCTTTGCTTTAAAAAGTGAACTCTAGCCCAAACTGCAAGGCCAGATCCTGCCTGAACCAGAACACAAGTCACCCAAGAACGGTTTTGCGCCCACTGGGGCTCTTCAGTCAGGTGTACCTTAGTTCCGGTGCCACAGTAAGCCAGGGACCCACATCTGGGAATACCCTTGGCCACTTAGGGGGTTACATCAAACAGACAAATGGTGATGGGAGGATGCTTACAGTCAGTCTAACCACTGGCAATCACTTGGGGTAGCATTCCAACCCATTCTTATTACGCCCACCATGCCACTTCAGATTAGACCCAACTACATGCATATCAATCTTGAACCTGCTCCAATAGGAACAGTCCAGCCCGAACTGCCAATCCAGGTCTTCTGTGAAGCAGAACACCTGCAACCCAAGACCTGTCCATCCTGATTAAGGTTCAAAACCCTCTGGGTCATTAAGGGGTTCCAAATATTTGCTCAATAATTCCTTGACCTCTCTGAAGAGCACAAAGAGTAATGGTTAGATGTGCCAATTGTAATTGTGACTTATACAAAAGTGTATGAAGGAGGTACACAGCTCGCAAAATATTGACCAGGCGGAAGTTTAAGGAAATGCAATGCATACAGGTGAGTACACTGTGTATATATTGGGGGATTGGTGAAGGAGATGCAAGGAAGTGTGTGCATAACAAAGTAAAACAAAGGTGCTGAAGAGGCAACAGATGGGGTGTGAATTACACGGGAAACATCGTTTACAACGATGCATTTACTACAAAATCCATTTACAACTATGCCATTACTACAAATATGCCTTTACCATGCATGTCTTTACCACACATGCCTTTACTACAAATATACCTTAACCATGCATGCCTTTACAGCAAATTTCGCTCTAAAGGCATGAATGGTAAAAGTGCATCCGTGGTAAAGGTTTTTTAGGTAAGTACAGTTAAGTATTAAGTGGTTTAAATATATGGAGGGTTTATAGGTTTTAGGGAGGGTATGGGTTTTGGGGTAGTAAGGTCATTTTTATGTTTTAGGTTGGGTATGGCTTTTGGGGTGGTAAAGGCATCTTTACGTTTAGGGTGGGTATGGGTTTTGGGGTGGAAAGAGCATTTTAAGGTTTTAGGGTGAATATAGGTTTTGGAGTGGTTAGGGTGGTAAGGGATTTTTTTAGGATTCAGGTTGGGTATGGGTTTTGGGGTGGTAAGGGCATTTTTAGGTTTTAGAGTGGGTATGGGTTTTGGGGTGGTAAGGGCATTTTTTGGTTTTAGGCTGGGTATGGGTTTTGGGGTGGTAAGCGCATTTTAGGTTTTAGGGTGGGTATGGGTTTTGGGGTGGTATGGGTATTTTTAGGTTTTAGGATGGGAATGGGTTTTGGGGTGGTAAGAAAATTATTGGGGTTTAGGGTGAGTGAGGTTTGTGGGTGGCAAAGTGTATATATATATATATATATATATATATATATATATATATATATATATACAATATATATATAATATATGTGTAGACATATCCACAAATATATACATATATATATATACATATATATATATATATATATATATATATATATATATATATATATATATATATATATATGGGTTATACTTACCATTTTATTTTCTACTAAGGATATTTCTGTACCAACCATGCCTCTACCACGAAATATTTGTGGTAAAGGCATTTTCGTGGTAAAAAAACTTTCGTTGTAAGCGCATTCGTTGTAATGACGAATGCGTTGTAATTACCACGTTGTAAAGGCAATCATGGTAATTGCATTTGTTGTTCTGTCATACAACCAAATGCACAGGTTAAAGGGCATATTTATGACTGGGGTTGCGTCACTCTTGCACCATGCATTGTGGTGCATGTGTGACGCAAGGCCAAAATGCAATTTATCAAGCCATGTAAGGCCACCTTGCGTGGCCCTGAGTGGCTTGATAAATCTGAAGTAAAGCAATACAGTGTAAATAGCTGCATCAGGTTGTTTTGTTCCAGGAAGGTATTCCATAGGTGTTGCGTGGGTGTTACCTTGGAACACCCATCGATTTTGACAGCATTACCAAATTTACCAGAAGTGATAGACCTAGTAATGCACCAAAATACTACGCCATCCCAGGTGAGGCTTAGCAAGAGGAAATATCTTTATTTTTCCTTGCTTCTTCCTTTTTCAATGTGTGCTGCATTTTGCACCACACATAGAAAGCCAGTGATTGCCAGTGGATAAACCTACAGCTGTAGACTTGCCCAGTGGACCCTATCCTCCTACAGCCTGTCCCAGCAATGTCCTGGGAACCCCATCTCCCGGGACACTGCGGTTCCCTGGCTGGGAGAGTGCAGGCATGGCCTGCCCGCACTCTCCTGGACTGGGAAAACAACTTTTCTCCCGCCTGAGCAACAGCAAAAAAAAAACCTCCTCCAGCCTGGGCAGGAGCAAAGTAATGGAGCCTTCACTCGCCAGCACACAGTATGGTGCTGTCCATGGAGCCGGGTGGTCCCTGGGGCCCTGGGCCTCCCATATAGCCCCCAATGAAGGAGACATTGTGGGTGTCCTGAGTGGGCACTAGGGCACCCACCAATAAAGTAAGTGGACAGCTTTTGCCAGGGGAGATTGCAGGGGCTGTGGGGCTACTGGGGATTCCTGTGGCAAAGTATATCAAATTGTGGGTGCCCATGGTGGGACCAGGGCACCCATTGCTAAAAAACATAATGCTGGTTCCCATGTTGTGTGCCGGCTAGGCGCTGGCAGGGGTTGTCGGGGCCTTGTGGCTCCACCCCATATCCCCCATCTCAGACTATAACAGATGTTGGTGCTTCGGGTGGGCACAGAGGCACCCAAAAATATATATAAAAAAGAATAACTTGAATAATAAATGAGCGTGGGAGTCACTAATTTCTTATTCACTGCTCTAGAGAAGGAGCGCCCCATAATGCCCTGAAAGGGCTTTTTACTTAGATTTTGTTTATCCTGGTGGTGCCACAAAAGGGGCAGGGACACCACCAACCATTTTTTTTTATGTTATAGGGGGGTGCAGAGAGTGCAGCAGCCCCTATCAACATTTTTTAAATCAGTGAGCCCAGGAGAACTTACTGTATTTTTTTAAAGCACTCTGTACCGGAGCTGTATGCTCTTCAGCTGGAGTGAAGGGTCCCCTTGAGGTGGGTTCTATGGTTGCAGTTTGTGACCTGAAAAATGATATAAGAAAAACTCAAAGACATGTTGATTTTATTTTTTTGATAAACTCTAATAAAAACATATAATCACAATCAATTTTGTCAAGTATTTTAATGGGTGAATTTATGAAATGTACATTTGATTACAATTATTGGTCACTTTTCTATAAAAACAACAGATCTGCTTTGTATATGTTGAAGTGCTGACCCCTTGATAAGGCCAAAACATCTACTTTTTATATTTTGTTGTTCTGCCCCTTTCACAAAGTTAGCGGGCCTGTCTTACTTAAAATTATACTCTTCATACTATTAAATCACCTGGTGTGCTTGCCTATGGGGATTATGGGACAGCAGCTGGCCACAGGTGAGTCATATTCACGTCAAATATTCAGGACAACTACTAACAAATTAAGTGAGTGTAAACTGAATTTGTTAGGTCTTAGGGTGACGTACTAACATTAGTGTTTGTTATTATCAGGTAGCGAATCTTTGCAAATTGGTAATCGCAAACACTAATGTATGAAAGCGTGTTCAACACTTTTTGTGATTCCCAACTGGGTCGCAAATAGACCTACCTCATGAATATCAGTGAGGTAGGTCTGAGTTTGCTGCCCATTGGAAATCACAAAAATCACAGGAATGGTGGCCCGATGGGGTCAGCAGACCACCATGTCTATGACTGCTTTTAAATAAAACAATTGTTTTTTTAAAGAGCAGTCTGTTTTTGTAAAGGAAAACAGGATGCGTTTCAAAGAAAAACTGAAAACAATTCTTTTAATTTTTTCAAGAATAATCAGTGGTCCATGGGACCACTGCCTGCTTGAAAAAAATATTTTTACAACCATTCTAAAAGAGGAGGGGGTCTCTTGGAGACCCCTTCATATCTGTGGTAAAATGTAGAATGTTTTGCGGTTGGGAAACATTTGATCATACCAATGCAAATTGGTTTTAGGAAAGGATGCCCTTAACATGTGTAACAATTAGTCCTAAACACAGCAACAGCTATGCCAAACTCCAGCCTGGGGAATAGAATCCCCCTTACATTCTACATTCCAAAAGTGATGTAATACATCGCATATCCCACACACCTTCCTCCCAATACATTGGAACATTTGGAAATAATTAACTTGAAATACAAAATAAAATACCATAAGACAGAACAAAAAATATGAAGAAAACCTTCGTAAAGAGGAAAAAACGAAAATTAAGAAGACAATTTCATGAAACTCTTTTTGATATCACAACACGATCGAGGTTCCATAGCCTCCCATCCTTAATTTTGACAGCATTTCTGAAAAGTTAAATGACTTCGAATGGATCCAGGAACTTACTTCTACTCTTACATAAAGAAGGCTTCTTCACCAAAATGTCATCCCCCACCCTTATACCAACATTTAATACACTCTTCTTTTCATCATAATATTCTTTCCTTCTTTCCACACATTTTCTCTCACATTAGTTTTCCCCTTTCATCCCGAACCAGGAAACACTGTCATTTTTACCCCATGATACCCAACCAGGAGCCAACTGAGTGTAACCCTTGCAACTTCCAACTGTAAACATTCTTTCAACCATTTATTGAATCTCTCAACAGTACTATTTCCCACAAGATGATACAAGAACATGCTTTGTGCCCAATGCTCCTGCACTTTAGAAATTCCTTCATCTCAAAAGAAACAAATTGTGGAGCATTATCAGTCACAATTGTATTAGGCAAACCTTCACAACTGAAAATCTAATTAAGAAACTTGATAACTCTCCTCGTCTCAATATTGCCGACAATGCCTATTTCAGCCCACCTAGAAAATTGATCTATCAAAACCAAAAGATAGTTAGACCCTCCTCTTCCATGTATCAGTCCAACAGTGTCGACCTCCACTACATCCCATGGCTTGCTAGAAAATTCTCTAACACACATCGGAGGTACTCTAGTTTTGTATACTTTGTCACTGTTGCAACAATCCGGACATTCTCTGCCCATCCTTTCAATCATCAGGTCCATGCCTGGCCACCAATAATTGAGAAGAATTCTGGCTTTCGTCTTACTCATCCCTTGATGTCCCACATGTCCCAACTCCATAATTTTGTTAATCAACTCCGATGGAACAACTAATCTCAACCCACGCAAAAGGAAGCCATCTGCTACTGACAATTTATGCTTTACTCTCCAATATCCTCCTAAAACTTCATCACACTTCACATTCGAACTTCACGCACTCTTTAGTGCCTCCCAAACTTGCTGTAAAACAGAATCTTCCACTACAGCTTTCAACCGTTCCGCTTGTTCCACTATCCCTTCCATAACACTGCACACTCTGATTACATCCTCCTCATCTTCCTCACAGCAGATTTCAGAGCTGAGTCTTGACAAATACTCAGCAATTTTGTTGTTTGGTCCAGGAACATAGAAAATTTAAAAACAAAAATCTTGAAGACCAACAATCCATCTGCTAATCCTATCAGAGATCATGTCTAGTCCCTTCCTCGTAAAAACCTCCACAAGTGGCTTCTGATCTGTGAAAATAGAAAATTATCTTCCCCACACAAAATTCTTGAACTTGTTAATTGCCCAAAAAACACTCAGAGTCTCCCTTTCAACCGTGGAATAATTCATCTCCGCTCCTCGCAAAGTCCTAGAACTATACACCAAAGGCCTGAGATCATCACCACTTCCAAAATCCTACAACTCTACCACGCCCAGACCTTTCATACTGGCATCTGTCATAATTACACATCTTTTCCCAGGATCAAAGGAATTCAAACAATGGGCAGCAAACTCATTCAATGCCTTTCTTAAGCAGTCTCCACATGTGTACTGTTTTGGAGGCTAAATTAGGCAAAAACTTAGCATGAAATTCTACCATCCCAAGAAAAGACAACAACTCATCCTTTCCTTCAGGATTATGCAACTGTAAAATGTTTGCAACTAGATCATCCTTTGGATATAGACCCTTGAAAGGGGGTTTTGTGACTTAAATTTTGAATCTCTGTTTTATTGAAAGAACTTTTTTTCAGTTTTGGAGTCAAACCATGATCCCTCAATATGGTTAAAACTCTTTTCACCCTCACTTCATGCTCCATTTCAGTTTGCCCATGAATCAATATGTCATCTTGAAAATATTTAACCCCTGGTTCTGATCCTAATAAACTATACAACATGCGCTGGAAAACAGCAGCAGCTGATACTAATCCAAACGGCATCCTTATGAACCAAAATGGCCCAAAAGGGGTGATAAATGTGGTATAATGTCTTCAGTCAGAATGCAACATGACTTGATGATATGCAGAGGTCAAATCTAGGGTACTGAAAAACTGTGATCCATGTAGAAGCGAGACCATCTCAGTTATGTTGGTAAGGGGAAATTGATCACTGAATACACATTTATTGAGACCCCTCAAATCAATGCATAACCTGATGTCGCCAGATTGTTTACGTGCAATGACAATTGGCGAAATCCACTCAGAAGATTCTACTGGCTCAATCACTCCATCTTTGCATAGCCTTTTAATTTCATTTTCAACATCGTCTTTCATAGATCTAGGAATAGGACGTACCTTAGCAACAACAGGAATAGCCCCTTTCTTGATTCTTATGCGATGTGCCTACCCCTTTAAAAATCCTAATTTGTCACTAAATACTTCCTTAAACTCGTTAACAAATTCAGATATTGATGCATACTTCTCACTTTGTACCGAAGGTTCATGCACATCATTTACCCGTAACATCTTAACAAACTCACTTTTAATCATAACGGGTGTAGGAGAATTTGGGTCTAGAATTATATTGAACTCCCTTTGGTGTGGCCAACTTAGAACACTATCCCCTTTCACAGGAACATATACCTTTCCAGAAATGGTGTTAGAGTTAAAAGAAATATCAGATACAAAATATCCTCTAAGTTCAAAAACCTGCCCACCATAAGCAATGGGAATCACATCTGGTTCCCTCAAACTCACTTTGTGACTTAATTGTTTATCAAACAAATCAATAGATATCAAAGTCAACCACACTCAAGAGTCAAACAAAACTTCACTCTCAACACCCAATATAGTAACTATATTTCTTGGGTGTTTCTTTTGTTCAGGTTGCACAATCACTGATAAAATAAAATCTTCAATCACCATTACTGGTGCTAGACTGGTGCATTTGCTCGACTTACAACATTTGCCAAAATGACCCTTTTTGTTACATATTTTGCAAATTATATTGAGAGCTGGACCCTTCTTATACGAAGCGTAATGGCCAACATTACCACATCTAAAACATTTGGTATCTCTGAGTTTAACCAACTGGCCATGAATGATTTTCCCTTCATCTTTATCTCCATCTTTACATTTACTTTGTTCAGTCTTTGGACAAATTGTATCCACTGCCGTAATTTTGTTTTTTTTCCGATTCTTCAACACACCCCAAAGTATGATCCACACTTTTGGCCAAAGGGATTACTTCATGTAGAGAAGGATCATCTTTACCGCATAGTTTCTGCCTTATTTTCTCACTGCTGCATCTTAACATGAATTGATCTCTTGTACGCTCTTCTAATGCAGACCCAAATCTGCATGATAAAGCTAATTTCCTCAGAGCTGTTACATACTCTTCTATACTTTCATTGGGTTTTTGTTCTTCCATACCAAAGTGATAACGTTCCAAGATTGTACTAATTTTAGTTAAGTAATGTAGGTCTCATTTTTTTAAACATATTTCAAACTCATTTAAATCAGTGCCTTCATCACCTGGATCAGGTAATGTTTCAAAAACATCCTCACCTTCACTCCCCAAGCAGTGCATAAGTAAAGATGCTTTCATTGGATAAATTGGTACCATATACTCTAGAATAATGAAGGAAAGATTTGTTTCCACTTAGACCAAATTATAGGTGGATCACTAGGCATAGTCAAAAAGAAGGGTGGAGGTGGAATACTTTGCATAGTCACTGTGGGTTGGATAGATAGCAAATGCAAAAAAAAACACAATTTTACATTAAAAGAGAATTACTTAGCACATTTTAACTGTAATTCTACACATAATTTCTGGATTGTAACACAATTTTTCTTAAATATGATTTCACAATACCATAATGTGTAACTTAGAATTGACTTGCTGGTGAGTATTCTTGTATTACTCCTTGGCAGACATACTAAAAACTTCAAACAGCGTGCACACCGTTGACGAGTTTAATAGGGTGTGAATCGCTGCAGTGTATTTCCGGGTGCCTATGGAAATAAACAAGTATAGAAAGACAAAGAGGATGATTTCTAAGGGAAATCCTCCTGTTTTGTGATGTGCAACGTCATACGTGAGAAGATGTTTTCCTGACATCCAACATTGCTTTCTATGGGAAATCCTCTTGTTTTGTGATGTACAACGTCATAAGTCAGAAGAAGTTGTTTTCCTTGACGTCCAACGTCATACACGAAAGTAGCAGAAAGCTGGGTAAAATCACCAGCACAGCGAGCAGAAAGCATTGCGTTCTTTGAATAAAACTTTCCTTAATGTTTGGAGTCACGAGGAAACAAACGGTGAGTTGATTTTTAAACTTTCAAGTCTTGCACGTTGATAAATATCTGAGATATCATTGCAAAATTATTTTTTTAAACAGATTGGCTCATCACTTCAGCTCAAGTTCCAGAGAGTTTGGAAATGCTGTATTTACAAATTATAAATCCAGCGCTTCAAATAACCAGTTCCTAATCGCGCTTCCCCTGGAACAGAAACTCTGTTAGTTTCCAATGTGAAGATTCACTGTATACAATCCTTAGGTAGATCCACAGTAGGAAACAAACTTAAAAGTCGTTATTGGTTTCCAAGGTCACAAACTAGAATGTTGGTTTCCCAGATGCAAGGTGTTGGGATACTCCAAGAGTTTTCCTCAACTCTTCTACAGTGTAACAATTAGTCCAAGATACAGCAGGGTATATGTTGGTTCTTTATTCTGAGTATCCCATCCACTCTCACATAGCAACAGCTGTGCCAAACTCCAGTCTGGGGAATAGAATCCCCCTTACATTCCACATTTGAAAAGTGATATAATACATCTTATATACCTCGACATGCACATACCGATTCACAATTCCAAATTGCAATTCGGTAACAGGTTACCGAATCGCAATTTGGGCTTGGTACATATAAAAATGCCTTTTTATATTTGCAAAAGGCCTGATTCTGCGAATTGGGCCATTTGCAAAGGCAAAGCAAGATTTATAAATCTGGCTCAAAGTCACAAAAGAGTTGAGAATCTGCACCACAACCATAGTTGCAGGGTGCAGAATTCAAACTTTATGGAGTTCACAAATGTTGTGCAGGTTACATCTGGAAACCTGAAGCAATCTTTAGTTTCATGAATGCTGCTAGACAATGTTTGTGAATTCCATTTTCTAGACAATATTAATGTCTGCTTCATTCCTCTCGTTCATCTTAGATTTACATATTTGTGTGTGTACATCTTTTTATAAGGGTAAAACCAACTTTTCTGAATTTGAAAAGTGGTTTTGGTCTTGTAAATAATGCTATTTTCTCAGAAAAATCTTATTTACACACACAAATAGCTTTGAGAATCCTAATACACAGGATCAGGTTGCGGCGCAGAAAAGGGATGAGGTGGTGCTCTGCTTGGCGGGGTGGGGGAAAAGAGAAAAAATTAACATTTAAAAAAAAACCACATACCTGATTTCGTGCCGCCGCACCGCTCTTGAGCCTCAACTGCAGGCACAGGCTCCCAGCCTGCCCTGCAGCCAATCCGAACGCTGCTGTCATGCTACTGGCAGCATGAAAGCAGCATTTGGATTGGCCGAAATGCCCTGGCTTGGCACTCCTACGCAAGCTGGGAGCCTCTGCCTCCTCTCCTCAACCTGGCAAGACAGTGCCGGGTGGTAGAGAGTCCAGTGTGCATGTGTGTTTGGCCAGCCCGCGATCCCATTCCTGCCCCCATGGCTCTGCCCCTTTAACAATAAAATTATATTAAACATGCTTTATTATGGTTTTATTGTTAGAGGTTTGTAGCTGCTGGTGACAGGGGATGCGACGCTCCTCCGCCATAGCGGAGGACCCGCGCCTGCTAATGCATGTAAATTTACCATATATGGTTATTCTGACAACCTGGCCTGGATTTCGTCCTCCTAGACCAAACTTCGACAGGCCTTCTAGTACCAACCATCAGGGTGTCTGACAGTCTTTAAGGGAAGTCTCTGACTTCTTACTTCTAATGTCTTGTTCGTTGGCCTCCATGAAACGCAATTCTCATGGCACCTACTATGCTAGAAATAAAACCTGGACCACAAGCTTTATGGAAAACAATAAAAACTTATTGTCCAGTACATTTCCTCAGGCACACTGAATTAATTTCTTTCTTTTGAAAATACATCTTTATCTCATCTCTATTAAACCAGCCTTGCTTGACCCATTGCCAGCCCTGAACCATCCTGCAAAACAAATTGGTAAGATAATGCTGTCACCGTGTAAGTGATAATTTTGCTCCACTATTTTACTCTCGCCAAAACAATACTCTCACATTTATTTCAAACTTCCGGTAGATCATGTGATATAATTTGTGAGGTAATGAGCAGTGCAGGTTGTGGGTGGATGATATGTTTGTACAGCTCACCTTCACAAGGGAATTATTTTTGCTTTTGGATCTTAACATACTGTCTGTTGAGCTGCAGCTTCTCAACCTTTTATAACGTTTGTTAGTGATTTTAGTTATTGTGTGGCTAAGGTTATATAAAGATATACCCTACCAAATTACTTTATTTTGACTATGCATCTGCCCATAGTGTATGTGGAGCACTGGCTGTGGTTATGCCCTGCAATCACTGGGCAAATTGCAAACCCATACCCTGAGCTCGGAGCATGGCTTCCACTGGTGCAGCAGGTGCAGTGGCACCGGAGCACAGGGACCTGAGGTGCCACTGAACCCTGATTGTTGCTGTATTTTACAATTCAAACAGCAAACACTAATCCATTTCCTTTCTTACACTAGGGTCCAGAACATTTATGGCAACACCACTGCCAAAAGCCCAGCACTGCTGCACCCCTTACCTGCTGGGTCACACCTTGTTCCTAATATATCATTACAACCTAGATCTGGAGCTATGCCAAGCATGTCCTGGGTACTGGCAGCAGCAGCTCCTCCGCTATAGCGGAGGAGGGTCACTCCCCCATGCCTCCCCCGCCAACAACAGCAGCTGCAAACATTTTACTTTAAAACCAAAATAAACTATGTTTATCATCGTTTTATTGTCAAAAGGGTGTGGCCATAGGGCGTGACAGTGTTGAAGGGGGAGTGCACAACACTCCCCTCAGTGCGCATGTAAGTTTGGTTGGCCATCTCGGGCCACCCAAAAACACATGCGCACTGGGCTCTCCCCAACCCGGCACTGTATTGCCGGGTTGGAGACAGCAGGCAAAGGCTCCCACTCTGCCTCTGAGCACCAAGCAGTGGCACTGGGGCCAATCCTAATGCTGCTTTCATGCTGCCAGCAGCATGAAAGCAGCGTTCGGATTGGCCGCAGGGCAAGCTGAGAGCCTGTGCCTGCTGTGAGGACCGAAGAGCAGCGCAGCAGAGGTGGCGAAGAAGATAAGTTTTGTCTTTTTTATTACTATTTTTTTTGTTCGTCCTCCCCTGCCACGCGCCACCCCCGCCCCCCACAAGCTGCAACTGGTACTAAGCATGGCAGTGTTGTCTCCTGTAGTTAGGTCCCTGGTGCCCACTGGTTAAGGCTTGCAACCATTCCAGTGGACACTGTGGCCACGCCCCCTACCCTTACCATCCTATGACCTTACTTTTATTTATTTATTTTTTCCCGTCCAGTATTGTTTTTGCTGTCCTAATTGTAAGGACTTACAACCGTTTGTTTAGCGATTGACATGAATTAGTTGAATCATTTTACAAACGGGGCTAAGCGGTCCATGGACCTCCCATCCTGAATTTGATAATTTTTCTTTCAGGAAGAACACGTCTTTGACTCGGCCCACGGAGTGCACCATGCTCTGCAGCGGGGGTGGGGTGTGCTACTCATAACTCGATAACACCGAAGCAAAATACGTGTTCACATTGAGGTCTGTAATGTGGGCCTCGCCTACAGGAAGCTGCAATAGAGCTAAAATGATCGGTTCTTCGGCCAGTCCGACCCAAATCATATTTCAGTTTCCTAGATCTGTTCACGAGTCGAACTGTCAAGATATAAAATCAACATTCTGTGATCAATATTTCAAAGCCTGCTGCCAAATACACATAAAATTACAAAAAAGGCACAATAGATGATGAATGTTCTCGGGCAGCATGCATGCAAACCTTTGTACAGATGTGTCAACCGTTTTTGTATTATCTTTTGACAAAACTCTTAAAGAAACTGAATACTGAACACATATTTTGGGGCTCTTTTTATTTTGTGAACATTAGTCAAACACCACCAAATTAGCAGCTTTTAAAAAAGCACTAAGTGCATCTCAGCCATAGGTACAGGGTAACCACAGCCAGCTTTCTAATGTCAAGTGATTTAAATTCCTGGAGTCAAGTCATACCTGCTGCAGTAGAGAATAAGAGTAAGTGGTCAAAAATAATGCCTTATCGTGATCCACAAATGAGATTTTTTGATATTCAAGCATGATAAAAGATGTCATATTTTGTTTTTTTAGCCAGGGTCCTTTCAACCATCGAAGCTGTTATGCTACCGAAGATGAAAGCATTGAAAGAGAAGGAAGAGATTTTACTCTACGCCCTCGGTTCTTTTCATTCAACAAATTTAAAGTCCTTCCTTTTATTCTATTTATCCTTTATTATTTTAATCGCCAACTCTTTTCATATGTTTTATTTATCTAATTTGTTATATGTTTTGGTAATGTGCTGTATTTAGGTCTGGCCTAAAGACAGCCTTAGTTGTTTCGCTTAGTTCAGGTAATCAAAGAAAGTCAGAAATAATTTAAAAAGAACAAATGCCTATGTACATAAATAAGCTTTTGGGTTATTCCGCTTCATCTATTGGTGTATTTACATCATTCACATTTTGCATCTGCTCTAGGGGTGGGTGAAAAATTCCACTCCGCCAGCAGAGTTCATGGAGCTTTGCTCACTCCACCTTCCGCTTGGAGCGCAGAGTTCGGGTAAAACTCCGCCAACCGCCACACGGCAGTTTTTTCTCACATACGGCTTTGCAACATTAGGTTGTCGAGCATGAGCATGAAATTGTGTTCCTTTGTGCGATTTTTGGGTGCTAGAATGCCTCCAGGTGGGATTATTTATCGCTGGTGGTCAGAGCAGGTCACGGCCATTCACCTTGAGAAAGCTGCCGCTCCCAGTGCTATACATCAGCGTGAGCAGCGCAGTGTGACCGGATCCCGCCCACTCGCTGAACTCCCGCAGAATCTCTCAGAGTTTTTATGTAACTGCAGAATTCCGCAGAGTGAAACTCTGCGAGTCCTGCACTATGAAGCATGGGGCGGTAGGTCAGCCCACTTCAACCAATGATTTTCTTGCACATTGCTATTTCTCCCACTCACTGTGCACATCTGCCTAAATACTTCAGTGCTTGGACTGGTTGGCGAATACTTTGCAGGGGATTTTTTTTCTTTCTATTCTGTACAATAATTCAGAGTTATAAGGCCTTTCATTTGCACCTAAAGCAATTATAAAATTCTGTAGTGTACAGTACAACTACAAATGGTGTACATACCTGTTCTAGGTACACCTGCCTGCTAGGAAGCACCAGACCTCCCAAATCACACGGTCTCCCGGTGTCAGTATCATTTGTGCACCAGGTGGGCTGATGATCTCTGCACATAGAGGGTTCCAGTTCATGTGTGGAGACTTTGCACTGCCGAAATTCATCAGGGGTTTTGCTACCTACCTAGGACATCGGAGGCAACCTCAGAAGCTTTTGTTGGTGTGTTTTGGCAGGATTAGGAAGGTGCCTTCAAACCACACCAGGCTCTAAGCCCATATCCTACACGGCCTGGTACCTTCCAAAGTCCCTCCATGACTGATGGGAAGTGGTGAGCTCAATTACCATCCCATAACCTGCCCCCTTCAATGCCCCTCCTCTTCATCTCATACCGTAAAATATTTTCACGTTTGCAAGTCTGAAGCACCAATACTGTTAAAATCCTATTCAAATGGTTTTATTTGTATTACAAGCAAATGGCTGAGGGCTGTAGACAACAGTACATTTCATTTTTTCTTTTATTTTTGTGGCACTTCCTTGCAAATAAAACAAATAAGAATCATGCCCCCTGCCAAGGGCAGACCTATTGGCTTTGTTTCGGCTCGTTTTAACGTGTTTGCAAGAGCGGCTCACACAGAAAGTGTATTAATAAAATCCCATCAGGTCTCCGATGCCTTTCCATACTGCTTTGCGCACGCAGGAGTGAGGCTGGCTGACAGCCCCCGCCTGTCAGTATGTGGGTGTTGTTTGCAGGGCGCACACATCTGTGATCGAGTTGTTTTCGCGGTGCCCTCTCAGCCTTGTAAGAGGAAACACCAGCGCTGTCTACATTCATCAGCCAAGATTTTTAGGAGGGGACAGGGTGTATTTCTCCAGTTTTTAGGTTCCCCGTCTTACCATATGCCAACAGCGGCCTAATTTACCTGCTGTCTAGGTCTACGTGCATTCTACCCTGGGGCCGACTCAGCGTTTAATCCTCCGGAGTATAAAATGGTGTAGCGCCTTGAGACCCTCACGGGTGAGTAGTGCGCTTTACAAATTCCTGATTGGTTGAAAGATTGATATCCATGATATAAAACCATTGGTTCAAAACAAGAGAAGAGTTGCATGATCCCACTTTGCTCCAGTGTACCCTTTCTTTACAATAACCGGGCTATGCCCTTGATGAGCAGAGTGCATGTGCTGGAAAGAGAGGGAAATCAAGTCATCAGTCCTTATTTATCTTCGTGTGCCTGTCCCCTCGCCCAGAACACTTAACTTGGGGGCCTGGAAAGGCCCTACATGAATGGCACAAGTCCGGGACTGATCCCTGGCATTTGGGAGCTTTCTGGGTCCCAGACAGTGACATGGGTGCAAGGTCTGCCTGTAGGGACACTGACAAAATTGGAAACAAAGGTTCTGTGGGTCTGGTTCAGTCAAAATAGCAACACATTCATTGAATGAAAGCACAGAAGGCCTCTCTGGATGCACAAAGTATATTATTGTCATTTCCTTTTGGTTTATAACATACTTTTTAAAGCAGTGCAGATGGTGCAGTGCCCATAGGTAAGTGCAGTTAATATGAATAATAAGATATGATACTCATTTGTACCCGACCGGGATGTCTCCAGTTTATCAGAACTGTGTAGTTCAATCCAAATATCTTTCCTTGTGACAAGTTAATTCTTGTTAAGGAGAACCCCATGGTTGATGGTGACTTGTAGGCCCAAAATATTAATTCACTGGGTCTCCCCAGGGTGGCATATGCAGCCTGGCACAACCTATGGTTAAAAATGGAAAAAAAGGCATTTCAGAAACATTCTAAAAGCAAATGTTCCACCAGCCAGCACCTGTTCACCTGTGTTCCACATACCTCAATACTGCAAAGCACAACTTTGCTTGCTGGGTTCGCCCAACCCCGGGATCGGCTCCTCGCAAAATACGCTGTAATTGAGAAATTTCAAATAAGTGTCACTTCGGTGCTATGGTGTCACTGTAAGTAACACCGCCTCCACAATGAGGAGGTATTGCAAACGATTCAATGTTCATTTATCCTATGCAGACAGTGGACATCCTCAACACAGGCTGTTCGTCTCCTGTGTAGATGGTGAACAGGGCAAACCGCCTCGTGCTCTCCTACGGATACATAGGTTATTTAGAGAAACGAATAAAGCTGTTCCCTACAGTGTATCGCCAGTCATTTCAGTGTATGTCTTGATAGTATAGTTTGACTACTCCTATGGAATCTTTGTTTCCAAACTTGTATGCTATACCCTAGTTCCGGTTGAGGCTTAAAGGGTGTTTCCCCTGTTTGTGGTTCTCTGTCTCTCTGCAGACGCTGACAGGAGGGCCAGGTTGGCCTTTCATTTTGTCGGGCATTTGTAGGATAGGGGGCGGGACCACTAGAGGCCGGCTTTGAAGATTTGAAAAGACCCTTTCCGCTGTGTCCAGCTCCCTGAGGTTTATGCCAGCAAGGACGAAGGGAGGAGAGAGAATGAATGAAGTAATTAATGTGAATGAATAGAAAGAGTGGAAGGCAGCCGGGCTGGCTGAAACAGTGTGCCAGTGCCGCCGCCCAGCCCTGACTGACAGCCCCTCACCTGCGCACCGGTCGCTGTCTCCGGGGTGTCCAGTGTGTGACTGCGCGCCCCGTGGGTGGCCCCGAGCCACCGCCCAGATGGCGCCTAGTTTGCTTGTTCCGCGAGGGTGAGTTTGCCCACGTGCTTGTGCAGGTGAAGGTGCGCAGGCGCAGAGGCGAAGGGGTTTGCATTTGTATGCAGCCAGCCACTGAAACCGAGGTCGTTGGCCTTTGCGCTGCGCGAGCGCTGAATTTGCATCTCAGCATTTCAGCACGAGGAATATTCATTCAGCCGTGCTGCTGCTTGAAGAGAGGCAGCTCTGCAGCTCTACCTACACGTTGGCGGGCCCGACCCTTGCTTGATGAGTAACATCCCTTGTGTGTAAATTGAATGTGTAACCACGGAATACTGAGGCACCTAATCCTGAAGCAATCCATTTAAAGCCACTCACAGCCCCTTCAGCTCACTCTTGTAGTATTCTGTTTCTCCCATTGTGACGCTTTTTCGTGTTTTCCTTCCTCCGTCTTTCCATATGTCTTTTGCTCGCAGTCAATGCTTGAGGCAGAATAATAAGTGCCGGCTCTCAAAAATAAGTGCCGGTGCTCTGCACCGGAAATAACAAGCACAAATTAAGCACTGGTTCAGAGAGCAGTGCCAAAAGTGCTAAGAACAGGCTTTCATGCATTTATAGGGGTAGGTATAAACCACAGAACACTGCAGTCATTGCAGTTCTTGGGGTAGGAGGGTAGGGTGAGGCCCTTTAGGGGTCCCACTTCAGCCCACAGCCAACAAATATCTGTGAGATATGGGAATGTACCAGCATCCTGCTTCACATTTTGTAGGGGAGGCCCATAATTTTGCATTATAACACTGCAAAGGAGCTAAAGCTTTTTATTTAAAAAAAAGTGACAGGCCCACTCGGCTTGTCATCCTTAACATGTCGATGATATATTCTGTCGAGAAATAAAAATAACTGTTACAGAGACTGGCAATAGCAAGCTTGCTGCAGTTCGTACATGCAGACTATGTTATAAGCAGCTTGCTGTTCATGGTAGGGTACCCAACAAAATTACAACCCCAAAATAAGGCTATAGACATTCCGCAAGAAATGGCTCACATCGGAGAGGCTACTGGCCTCTTTACCTCAGTGATAAAAGTGCACTGCACAATCTCTGGTGCAGCCCCTGTGAGTAGCAAGTACAGTGCATAATGTCAATAACTTGTTATTAGTACTCAGTGATACTTGTTTCATGGCTCTTGGGAAGATAAAAGGCTGAGTCAGCTCTGAGAGGATTCAAACCTGTGACAATAGCTGTATACAAAAGTCGGTTTCAATATTTGCAGCAGAAAAATCTCTGCTGCATGGTTCAAGTTTATTTCCTTACTTCCCAATATTATATATTTTATTCTCGATACATTTGTTGCGTAAATTCAGTCAACCAAATCAATACACATATTTTTTTAATTTGATAACAATGTCAACATGTTTCATGGTTTTCACAATTGCACCTTGTTAGAAATGGGGTATCTAGTTGCCAGTCGGTTTGCACCCTGTCCAAGTAGGGACCCTCACTCAGTCAGGATAAGGGAGATACCAGCTCAGATAACCGCTGCTCACACCCTTGGTAGCTTGGCACGAGCAGTCAGGCTTATCTCAGAAGCAATGTGTAAAGCATTTGCACATAACACATAGTAATAGGTGAAAACACTACAAAAGGACACCACACCAGTTTTAGAAAAATAGCCAATATTTAACTGTGTAAAACAAGACCAAAACAATAAAAATCCAACATACAGTGTTAAAGATACGAATTTTGCAAGATTTACTCAAAAATACACTTCCTTTAAGTCAATAGCTCCACCTGGGGCTATCACGGCGTTGTGACCAACAAAACCAACAGTTCAGGCTGGCCGTGGCATCGCGGGCCATCTACGGTGTCTGGAAGACCCGCAAACAGTACCTTTGGAATTGCAGGGAGTCGTGATCCTCGCAGTGAGCTCTGGAGAGTCGTGTCGCTGGCGTTGCGGTGTCGGTTCCGGAGGTTGGTGCGGGGGTCGTCGGGTCCTTGAAGTCACACGCGGTGCGGATCAAACTCCGGGCTGATGAAGTCAGGAGCGCTGGCGTGGATAACGTCAGGGCTGCGGTGCGAAGCAGGACGATGCGATGTCCAGTGCCCACAGGTCACGGCGCAGGCAGTGGCTCGGTGACTGCATCCAGCGGTGTCAGTGAGAGCAGGGCTGCGGTGTGAAGCTGAGTGGTGCGACGTGCGGTGTCACCAGGTCACGGTGCCGGTGGTGCAGGATGGGACTGTGCTTAGTGACCCTCACAAGCAGTGCCCACTGGCCACATTGTAGGCAGGGATGCCTGGTGATGACACTGGAGTCGATGGTACTGGTGTCAGTGGATCGGGGCTGGGGTGCGGGACGGGACGGTGCTTCGTGTACCTCATGAGCGGTGTCCACAGGCCACGGTGCAGGCAGCGGCACTGGTGTCTGCAGGAACGTCATCGTCAGGGATGCCCAGGCAGCGGTGTGAGCAGGCAATGCCAGAGTGCAGAGCCCACTGGTCTCGGTGCAAGCAGCCACTCGATGAAGTCACCTGATGACGGTGTCGGTGAGACCAGGGTCGCGGTGCAAAGCGGGCAGTGCGGCTCCGTGCAGCATCGGCAGGTCACGGTGCAGGCCAGCGGCATCGTTGGCGCCGTCACACTGGTTTCTCCTCTTGAACAGCACAAATCACACAGTTCCCAGTGCTGCAGGTCGAGGAAACTGAAGTCTTTGGTGTCCCTGAGACTTCCAACAGAAGGCAAGCTCTACTCCAAGCCCTTGGAGAGCTCTCTCAAGCAGTACACACAGCAAAGCTCACCCTTTGCACTCTTTTCAGCAGAAGCAGCAACTGCAGGCCAGTCCAGCAAAGCAACACAGCAAAGGGACAGTACTCCTTCTCCAGCTCTTCAGCACTTCTCCTGGGCACAGGTTCCTCTTGATTCCAGAAAGATTCTAAAAGTCTGGGGTTTTGGGTCGTCTTCTTATACCCCTTTCTGCCTTTGAAGTTGGCAAACTTCAAAGCAAAGTCTCACTTGTTTGTAAGATCTTTCTTTGTCCAGGCCAGGCCCCAGACATACACCAGGGGGTTGGAGACTCATTATGTGATAGCAGGCACAGCCCTTTCAGGTGTGAGTGACCACTACTCCCCTTCCTCTCAGCACAGATGGCTCATCAGGATATGCAGGCTACACCCCAGCTCCCTTTGTGTCATTGTCTAGAGGAGAGGTATAAACAGCCCAACTGTCAAACTGACCCAGACGGGGAATCCACAAACAGGCAGAGTCACAGAATGGTTTAAGCAAGAAAATGCCTAATTTCTAAAAGAGACATTTTCAAACTCACAATCCGAAACCCAACTTCACAAAAAGATGTATTTTCAAATTGTGAGTTCGGAGACCCTAAACTCCTTATTTATATCTGCCCTCAAAAGGAATCTGCACTTTAAAGTTACTTAAAGTCAGCCCCCATGTTAACCTATGAGGGAGATAGGCCTTGCAACAGTGAAAACAGAATTTGGCAGTATTTCACTGTTAGGACATGTAAAACACACCAGTACATGTCCTACCTTATAAATGCACTGCACCCTCCCCATGGGGCTACCTAGGACCTACTTTAGGGGTGCCTTACATGTAGTAAAAGGAAAGGTTTAGGCCTGGCAATTGGGTACACTTGCCAAGTCGAATCAGCAGTTTAAAACTGCACACACAGACACTGCAATGGCAGGTCTGAGCCATGTTTACAGGGCTACTTATGTGGGAGGCACAATCAGTGCTGCAGACCCACTAGTAGCATTTGATTTATAGGCCCTGGGCACGTCTGGTGCACTTTACTAGGGACTTACCAGTAAATCAAATATGCCAATCATGGGTAAACCAATCAACAGTACAATTTACCTAGGGAGCACTTGCACTTGAGCACTGATCAGCAGTGGTAGTGCGCAGAGACATTAAACCAGCAGAAATAGGCCTGAAAAAATAAGAGGAACAAGTCAAAATGTTTAGGGATAACCCTGCAAAAAGGGCCATTTACAACACATCTTCAAGCCATTTGACAAAATAAAGATATCCATATTGTACATGAGTCTGCATGTTCGGATATGAAGTTGGTAATGCGCTTGCGAATATTAGAGTTTTGAATACCTATTGCTAATGACGTTTTTAACGTATTATATCAGTTTCTTCTATGTGACATTGGAGGTGGGGTTGTTACCATGCAGCCCATGCACAAACCTGCCTTAAGGCCTAATATATATAATAGATGACATCTTTTTAAAGGCACTAAGTATGCACTTCCCAATAACCTGTTAAAAGGCGTTAGTGCTGCATAATACGCATCATCTTTGTATATTATATACACATAAGATGCACCTATGAATGTGTCATATAGCTTTTCGAATTGTGAACACATTTCGCATGAGAAATATATAATATTTTTTCCTGTTTGTAAGTCACACTTATACAAATTGAAACATTTTAATCAACTTGATTGTGTTTACAAAAGAGATCATTTTAGTTGTCTCTGCAATAATCAAAGGCTATGGTAGTGGCCGTATAGGTTTTTGGTTAAGTTTGCTGGTTTTTAAGGCTAATAAGTCTGAGCTTTAAACCTGGCTTCTCCATTTGACCACATTTTGTGATATTATACAGCGGATAGTTTTCTGAGATCTCAGCAGCATAATATAAAATCACAAGCAATCTTTCTTTCGGAAGAGACTTTTTTGACAGCTTAGAGTTTGAGTTTTTCTCTATAAAAGATTCAATTGATTTTTGTTACACATTTTAGGATAAATCCGTCAGGAGGGGTGAAAATACATTAATCATCTTGCACAATACAGTTACAATTCTCTTTTCCTAGGGGCATAGCTTGGCCAGTAAGATTGAGGGGTGTGAGCCTCAGATTTCCCAGTAATCATGCTGGCATTTATCATGTTAATAAACATTATCTGAGAAGCAGGACATGAGGAGAACTTAAAGGGAAATGGAAAGGGACAGCAGTGCGGATTGTTTTTTGTTTTTTTTAGAGTTATTTTTATTGAAAGTATGCTCGTCATACAACATGTCTAGGAAAAGATTATACAATCGTATTTCGCAAACAGAATAATTATGTAATACAGTTGCAGAGTAAGTGTCAACAGAAAGGCAAGAATGGCGCTTTTACCACCCGTCATGACACTGATTTAAGTCACTGCTCTCAAATACTAAGGAGCAATATATGTTCCCCTCATACAAATCATCCCTCCTCAGAAACCCCTATTCTTGTTCCAGGCAGTGCAGATTGTTAGTCAAAATATTTTGTTAAAAAATATATATATAAGAACTTCATGATAGAGATTTATTAGGGGATAGTGACACCCCAAACACCCCCCTGAAGCTACGTCCCTGTCTTTTCGCTCTAAAGTCTCTCACTCAGAACCATTAATAATAGCATCCATTTCCAGCACAAACACACCACAAACTGGACTGTGTCAAGAGCATAACTCATAGGTGCTATTTTGTCAACTTCAGAAGGATGTAAGGCTATATTAGCCTGTTTGAGATTTATCCTGTGATTTGGAGGTCTTTAGGCATATACCCAGCCCAGTGATCAATAGCTTTTGCAGCCTTTCCTCACTTACCACAGTCTTGCAACTTCAAAGGATGAATGCGTCTTAAACCTAAAATATAACATCTCAGTAGTGGGTGGATGAACCTTCTTGAATCTGGCAATGGAGGTACAGAATCCACAGTCTCTGCACCTCAAGTTAATATCAGTTTATTTTGGATACAAGATTCATAAAACATTAAAACAGTACTCAAGTTAATATCATGTGCCTGATGGTTTTTATTTTCTTTGAGGCAGGCGTAAAGGTTAATTGTTTCTATCTGTAAATATTTTGATTGTGTTGATGGTTTCTGGGAAACTAATGCACAACTAAGTGGGTATTATATTAGAGAAAACAAATTGATGAGCTACCCTATTCAACTACTGATGAGCAGAATCTGACAAGACCTAAGCAAATCAACGGTAATTATAAAATGGATAGTACAACTAAAGATTCACCGAAATTTTGCTCTCTTACATATAAAATTCCAAAAGTTGTGTTATTTAGGGCTACTGGAATTATACAGTTCTGCAGCCACCGCATTTTCTGCATGCCTATGAATTTGCCACATTTGTCACAGAATCCACTATCTGCTGCATAATCTGTAGATTTTAACAAAACCTTTGTTTGTAACTCAAATGAACCAAGGGTTATTAAAGATGCAGTGACTTATTGTCTGTGCAGTGGAAAACTCTTTGTAGTGGTTGATTAGTCACCTCTCAGTTGCTTATTGTTGTACATTGTGTTAACCTGGTGCTGGGGTGACACATTTGCGCAAATAATGTATACAAATAGCAAAATAATAGAATATAACTATCAAAAGTGTGCCACATTTTGCCGCATAATCTGCCTTTTCTTGCTGCACAATTTAGTCCAGCTGCCAAAAATGTGATCCTCCGCTGCTGCATATTTCCAGTGATCCTATATTTAAATTAAATCTCAAAGTAGGTTGAGGGGATCTTGTTTAAATGTGGGTCTTATAAAAGATATTACAGACAAAGTGAAGGAAAAAGAAGTAGACTTCATCACTTTACTGAAAAGGCTTTTTCTAAGTTTTAGAGTTCATCCTTGGGTCCTAAGACTGTGACTCAGAGTCAGGGAGGCCTTTCTTTATCTGTTTCCAGTATTAAAGAAGGGGCTAGTGAACGGCACAGCTGGTAGATCTTGTATTTGTGATGTTAGCGTGACCACACTGGTGTCAAACTCAAGGTAAGAAAATTAACTCCCCAATAAATCCAACTGACTCAGATGTGTTTTAGGCAGGCAAAAGTCTGATAACATTAAAAGTAAATTTGAATCAAGAAGCTCAGCAGAAAACAACTGTCTGTAAAGAAAAAGGCATTTAATCAGGTTGATTGGTAATCCATTTTTCTAAAGACTAAGGTTAGATTCACCGAAATGCATCACCGCTATATGAGGTTGTGAAATTTGGATAAAATGAAATAAATGATTTGATGGATGAAGACTCCGAATCCACCTTTGTTGAGAAATATTTCTAACATTTATCAGCAAAATCAAGTTTGTTAAGTGGATAGTGTTGGTGTTGAAGATCTTTCAGTGCATATTATAAAGAAACAAAAATCTAAGGTTCTGAGTAGGGCGAATCAGGATATGTTCTTTCACTAAAGTGAAAAGTTGTGCTGTATTCCTGAGGGTCACAAACATCAGGAATAGTGAAGGTGTAGATGTTTTGAGAAATGGAGAACAGTTTTGAAAATGGCATTCTTTGATGATGATGGTCTATTGATGATGAAAGATATAGAGACTTCTTTACCAGGAATAACGACTGCACTGAAGCAGTTTTGGATGGCATTAGTGCTCAAGATAAACTGTCAAAAGGTTGACATATTGCAGAGACTATGGAAAAACACCAATGTATTTCATGGTCCTACGCATTAATTAAATATACAGAAAATCAAGTTTTCCATATGTGAGATACCAAACCTGACGTAATGAGGTCTATGGTAATGGCAATGCAGCTCTCTCCATATTGCTATGAACATTGCATGGCCATCAAAAATCTCGGACAGGTCCTTAAAATGTGTTAAGCAGATACTGTTTCCTAGACTATTGGACTCTTTTCAAGTATCCTCAGAATCAAACTTAAAGAAATGCTACGGCAAATTTGCAACTGTGGAACAACAACTTGTTTTTGTATCAAAAGATCCCTAAGATTTTGAGAAAGATCTGGTACAGATGGAAACATCATGCAGCACACCTGCAGCCCTAGCAATCAGTATCACCAGGCATTGCAAAATGATGCTCTGTTTGATGATGTCTGCTTGGGTTTGGAACCTATTGTAACATCATTGCCCAGATGATCTTTTTAAAGTCAAATTCCCTTTGAATGGCCCAGTAGTGGATAAGAAATAAGGAGACTTTAACCTTGCACACATTGATGTTTCAGTTACAGTCTTAATATGAGCCAAATAAAAACACACAACAAAATACAATAGTCTTCTTGACACTACGAAAGTGCAATGCTTCTTCTCGTATTGCTGACCTTCCTTTCAGATTAGTCTGGAACCTGAACCTTACCCAAAACATGAGACTCAGACCTTTTACTGTGAGTGCAGTTATTCGGTATTATGGATTCCTTCATGTGTTAGACATAGCTTAATGGTGATGACATTCCACTACCATCATTTCTCATATCATTCTCAGTTACGATTATTAAAAAGTAGAGATTCTGCATTAGCGGTCCATTTTGGACATTACAGGGAGCGCAGAATTATTAGGCAAATGAGTATTTTGACCACATCATCCTCTTTATGCATGTTGTCTTACTCCAAGCTGTATAGGCTCGAAAGCCTACTACCAATTAAGCATATTAGGTGATGTGCATCTCTGTAATGAGAAGGGGTGTGGTCTAATGACATCAACACCCCATATCAGGTGTGCATAATTATTAGGCAACTTCCTTTCCTTTGGCAAAATGGGTCAAAAGAAGGACTTGACAGGCTCAGAAAAGTCAAAAATAGTGAGATATCTTGCAGAGGGATGCAGCACTCTTAAAATTGCAAAGCTTCTGAAGCGTGATCATCGAACAATCAAGCGTTTCATTCAAAATAATCAACAGGGTCGCAAGAAGCGTGTGGGAAAACCAAGGCGCAAAATAACTGCCCATGAACTGAGAAAAGTCAAGCGTGCAGCTGCCACGATGCCACTTGCCACCAGTTTGGCCATATTTCAGAGCTGCAACATCACTGGAGTGCCCAAAAGCACAAGGTGTGCAATACTCAGAGACATGGCCAAGGTAAGAAAGGCTGAAAGACGACCACCACTGAACAAGACACACAAGCTGAAACGTCAAGACTGGGCCAAGAAATATCTCAAGACTGATTTTTCTAAGGTTTTATGGACTGATGAAATGAGAGTGAGTCTTGATGGGCCAGATGGATGGGCCCGTGGCTGGATTGGTAAAGGGCAGAGAGCTCCAGTCCGACTCAGACGCCAGCAAGGTGGAGGTGGAGTACTGGTTTGGGCTGGTATCATCAAAGATGAGCTTGTGGGGCCTTTTCGGGTTGAGGATGGAGTCAAGCTCAACTCCCAGTCCTACTGCCAGTTCCTGGAAGACACCTTCTTCAAGCAGTGGTACAGGAAGAAGTCTGCATCCTCCAAGAAAAACATGATTTTCATGCAGGACAATGCTCCATCACACGCGTCCAAGTACTCCACAGCGTGGCTGGCAAGAAAGGGTATAAAAGAAGGAAATCTAATGACATGGCCTCCTTGTTCACCTGATCTGAACCCCATTGAGAACCTGTGGTCCATCATCAAATGTGAGATTTACAAGGAGGGAAAACAGTACACCTCTCTGAACAGTGTCTGGGAGGCTGTGGTTGCTGCTGCACGCAATGTTGATGGTGAACAGATCAAAACACTGACAGAATCCATGGATGGCAGGCTTTTGAGTGTCCTTGCAAAGAAAGGTGGCTATATTGGTCACTGATTTGTTTTTGTTTTGTTTTTGAATGTCAGAAATGTATATTTGTGAATGTTGAGATGTTATATTGGTTTCACTGGTAATAATAAATAATTGAAATGGGTATATATTTTTTTTTGTTAAGTTGCCTAATAATTATGCACAGTAATAGTCACCTGCACACACAGATATCCCCCTAACATAGCTAAAACTAAAAACAAACTGAAAACTACTTCCAAAAATATTCAGCTTTGATATTGATGAGTTTTTTGGGTTCATTGAGAACATGGTTGTTGTTCAATAATAAAATTAATCCTCAAAAATACAACTTGCCTAATAATTCTGCACTCCCTGTAGGTAGATGAAGTGGGAATTTTGAAATGCATTTGATCCAATATTTACAACATTTTTACACATGGATTATATTAATACCAAATATCCTTAGATGAAAGCTCTCCAGAGGGAATTAAAAACCTAGAGCTAAGATTGTATTATAGTTAGTTTAAGACAATTTTTATACAGCCTGTAGGGCTGCCTCAAGGACAATTCTCATTGCCCTTATTGGTTTGTGGCTAGGACAGTACTTTTCTCAATGTGTGCCAAGGTTAAGTGAGTTTGAATACAAGATATTTTGAGGGTGGTGCCATTTGTATTCAGGTCAACCCTATGATGGAAGGAGGATGTGGGTGGAGCTGCCCTAATTGCAAGGGTTTTGGAAGGACATTCCTGCTTACAAGTTAGCATGGTTTCAAACTCGGCTGCCCCCAATGCTACAGGAAAGCTCTCAGGTTGTACATGTCAAGTTTAAGAAGTTTCTCTTGTTCTGATACTCTCTATTACTTTAAAGTTTGAATTTTGGCACTCTAAATAGAGGTCCACTAGTACCCCAAAAAACAGGACTGAACGAACTACTCGGACCTGACATGAGGCAACTTGAGATCTTTGCCCTACGCAGGCGTATTTTGTGGTTTACTAGGAGAAGCCACTGTTGTCCTATTTAACCCGATCTTTATTTCAGTGCTTGCATTAATATCAAAAGTGCTTGCTTGCCCTCTTTTGTGAACCTATGATTGCATCGTCACCCATTTAAAGAGAATCCCCTTTTGTCAGTTTCAGAAAGGTGAAAGATCACATGCACCACATACACATATTTTATGTTTTTAAATAAATTGCCTTACTCAACGCCTTTATCCTTACAACTTCGCAGGCACCAAATGTTTTTAACAGTTCGGTGCATTGTGGGAGTTGTAGTCTTCCCTCGATTCATCTGAACCAAGTGGACCGACACACCTGATAACGGTGGTTTGTAAAAGGAAAGCCAGCGCTGGATACCTGGTGTTCGGCAGACATTGCGGACCCAGCGATGCTGTTCATAAGTTGCGAGCTTCTGTATACAACTCTTGGGAGATCTCGCACAAGCCCGGGCTCGAAGGAGTTTCCCTCTCTATTAAAATTCAAGTTATTAATCCGCGTCTTCCCCGGGGTGGTGCGGTGACACATAGTCAACATTCAAGGCTGATCCGAGGTAATTTTGGGGGCAAAGACGCTGGTTTTCTGATCAGGCTTGCTGGAAGAGGAGGAGGGGAGAACAGGCAGCCGGAGGAGAGGCGCGCAGAGGGAGGGAGGCAGGCAGGCAGCGGGAGAGAAATATCGCGCATGAAGTGGAGGAGGGCTGGCTGTGTGCAGCTCCGGCTGCCGATCTGGGCTCCCACCGCTGCCTCCTTTCCTGCCGGACAGGTCCGCCTCCCTCCCAGCAGACTAGGAGCCCTCCACCGCAGGACCCTCAGCCGCCCTACCCAAGAAGGGTCGAAAGACAGAGGGGGCTGCGACGGCTGTCCTGTCCCCCGCCGGACGGGTCAACCTCCCTCCCAGCAGAGCGGGAGACCCCCGAACCCGGGACAACAACCTCCCGGCCAAGAAGGACCAGGAGACGGAAGGGGGCAGAGAGGAATCTCCCCCAGCAATAATACACCCTCCCCATCCTTTTCCGGACTCTGAATTATTCCCTTCCTGCAATAAGAAAAGCCATTTGTTTGTGAGTGCTCTTGTTTTTTTTATTGATAGATTTCACCCCCTCTTCTGCTTGATTTCACCCTCCTTCATTTGCATTAGCAATAATTTAAGCCTTTTGTGAGGGGGTGCCTCGGCCCCTACCCTCCTAGCCTTGGCACCGGGCAATGACTTGGAGCGGGGACCCGCAGGGCGCGTCCTCGCTGCAGTCCCCCGGGGGCGGCTGCCCCACCTGCCGGGGCTGCTTTGGCCCCCGACGCGCCCGGACCCTCACTGTTGCCTTCTTCGAGGACCCCTTCGTGCCGGCGTCTGTTTTTTCGGACCCTCCCTGCAGACTTGCATTTCTTTAACACTGTGACCTCGTCCTAACTTTGGTGGCACGTGCCTCCACTTAGCATATTTTTTATTAGAGCTGTTTAAGGAATATATAGAAATATAGTTTATATTTTTTTCTTCTGGCGTTGTCTATCGCTTAAAGAGTTATCGCTTATTTTTGCGGACCTTTGTCGGTTTTTTTGAGTGGCCTTTTATCTATTTTTTGCCTGTTCTTTGGAAAGTTTGCACTATGATGGAACCCCCAGCACCACCGCCATGCTGCAAGAAGAGCCTTTCCCTCTCACTACCCGTGCCCCGGGAGGGCCAGGCCACACTCAAGCCCCCCCAACACTTGTGGAGGCAGCCCCGGACACCCATCAAGATCAAGCACCGGGGGTACTCGGACACTGACCGGCACCCTCACCGGCAGATGGAGCGCGCCGACGCCATGGACACGTCAGACCGGCCAGGCCTCAAGAAGTCGCGCATGTCCTGGCCTTCCTCGTTTCACGGGACCACCAGCAACAGCCACCACCACACCACCACCAAGCGGTAGGCTGGGGGACTGTGGCATTGGGGGTGGGGGGCTGCTGCCGTCACTAGTGGCGTGCCAACATGCATGTCAGGTTGGACTGGGCTTCTGCCATGCATGCTGCTTCTGGGTCAGTTGAGTGGGCACAAGGATCGATATTTTTAAAACGTATTATGCAACTAAAACTATGCAACACTGCATTGGTATCTCGTGAGAGCCCTTAATGCACTTCACTTTTTGTTAAATGATTGTGGAGTATTCACTTGAAGTCTGTCCCCAGGAGTGACTGAGGCTCATTCTGCTATAAGAAAAATGTCTGGCTCATTATGTCGCCTGATCAGGCTCCAGTGCAATTTGTGTCCTGCACAAACTTCAGTGTATTCTGTCGCAGGCATACATTGCAATACATTACGTCTGTTGCAGCAATTCAGGTGCATTCTGCCCCTTGCACATATTCTGGTGCATTCGGAATCCTGCACAGATTTCAGTGCATTCTATCACAGGCACAGATTGCGGTGCATTCTGCGCCGTGCTCTGATTGTAGCCCATGCTGCCCTGGCAGACAGTTCAGTGCATCCTGTCCCAGGCACAGATGGCAATACATTACTTCCACTGCAGCGCTTCAGGTGCATTCTGCCCCTTGCACATATTCTGGTGCATTCTGAATCCTGCACAGATTTCAGTGCATTCTATCAAAGGCACAGATTGCAGTGTATTCTGAGCATGCTCTGATTGTAGCCCATGCTGATCCGGCAGACAGTTCAGTGTCCCAGGCACAGATTGCAATACTTTACTTCCACTGCAGCGCTTCAGGTGCATTCTGCCCCTTGCACATATTCTGGTGCATTCTGAATCCTGCACAGATTTCAGTGCATTCTATCAAAGGCACAGATTGCAGTGTATTCTGAGCATGCTCTGATTGTAGCCCATGCTGATCCGACAGACAGTTCAGTGCATCCTTTCCAGGCACAGATTGCAATACTTTACTTGCACCGCAGCGCTTCAAGTCCATTCTGCCCTCTAGACATATTCTGGTGCATTTGGAATTCTACACAGATTTCAGTGCATTCTATCACAGGCACAGATTGTGGTGCATTCTGAGTCCTGCTCTGGTTGTAGTGCATGCTGATACCAACAGATACTGCAGTGCATTCTGCCCCATGCACATATTCTGGTGCATTTGGAATCCTGCACAGATTTCAGTGCATTCTATCAAAGGCACAGATTTCAGTGCATTCTATCAAAGGCACAGATTGCAGTGCATTCTGAGCGTGCTCTGATTGTAGCCCATGCTGATCCGGCAGACAGTTCAGTGCATCCTTTCCAGGCACAGATTGCAATACATTACTTGCACCGCAGCGCTTCAAGTGCATTCTGCCCTCTAGACATATTCTGGTGTATTCGGAATCCTGCACAGATTTCAGTGCATTCTATCAAAGGCACAGATTGTGGTGCATTTTGAGCCGTGCTCTGATTGTAGCCCAGGCAGATCCGGCAAACAGTTCAGTGCATCCTGTCCCAGGCACAGATTGCAATACATTACTTCTGCAGCAGTACTTAAGGTGCATTCTTCCCCCTGCACATATTCTGGTGCATTCGGAATCCTGCACAGATTTCAGTGCATTCTATCACAGGCACAGATTGCGGTGCATTCTGAGCCGTGCTCTGATTGTAGCCCATGCTGATCCGGCAGACAGTCCAGTGCATCCTGTCCCAGGCACAGATTGCAATACTTTACTTCCGCTGCAGCGCTTCAGGTACATTCTGCCCCTGCACATATTCTGGTGCATTCGTAATCCTGCACAGATTTCAGTGCATTCTATCAAAGGCACAGATTGCGGTGCATTCTGTGCCATTCTCTGATTGTAGCCCATGCTGATCCGGCAGACAGTTCAGTGTCCCAGGCACAGATTGCAATACATTACTTGCACCGCAGCGCTTCAAGTGCATTCTGCCCCTGCACATATTCTGGTGCATTCGGAATCCTGCACAGATTTCAGTGCATTCTATCAAAGGCACAGATTGCTCTGGTTGTAGTTCATGCTGATCCCAACAGACACTGCAGTGCAGTGTGTACGCTGCACACACTGAGGTCTGTCGTGTCCCCTGACTACACATTCTTGTGAATGTTATCTCTAGCACACATTTTAGGGGGCTCTTTACCAGCACAATGTCGGTTCGCTTTGTCCGCTGAACACATTTTGTTTTGCATTCTGTCCCTACCACAGGTTATTGTGCAAGCCGTGGTGTTTGTGTGGTGCTCACAGATTCCAGTATATACCCTTCCCCGCCTCCCTCCAGATTCCATGCATTCTGTCCGCAGCCTAAATCCATGTACACCATGCAGTGCCTTCTGGCTCCAGCGTGGGTTCTAGGCACTTTACCCTCAGCACACATCACGGTGTCTTCTGACCCCAGCAGACTGTGGTGTATGCTGCCCTCTGCATCTGTCCTGATGCATTTAATTCGCTGTGCAGTCTTTCTTCACGTTTGTGTCCTTTGCATATTGAGTTGTTTTATTGAGCTTGATCATGACAAGAGTCGTTTGCATTGTATCACTGTTTATTCATGGTGCAGATGTTGTTGCCATTAATTTCTGATGCATATTCGGTTGCATTTCACTTTCAGCTCAGTCAGTGTACTTGTGTCCTATGTAATATCAGCTGTGCTTTGTTCTCTATGTTCTCTAGTGCACTTTCAGTTGAATTTTACTCTTAAATAAGGATTCAGGTACATTTTATTCCCAGCACAAATATAGTTTTTTTACCCCCTAATACAGTTTCTGATACATTTTACCCCCGGCACAGATTCAGTTGCACTTTACTACCAGTGAAAATTAAAAAGCTTTTTATTTGCATGATATTACTGGCTGGTGTTCGGTTGTGTTTTGGTCTTGCTGTAGACTCAGTTGCATTATATTCCCAGGGAATGCATTGCATTTTCAGCGCAGACCCCGATGCATTTTTTTCCAAGGTGAGGTTTCAACCTGTTTTAGCACTGTTGCAGATTCAGGTGCCTTATCATCCATGAGGAGGCTTTAGTTGCCTTTCGTTCCCGGTGCCAATAATTATATGCGCACTTTGATTCGGCGCTTTTTTCCAAAGTCTTCCGAGACACGCCACAGCTCCCAGCGCCGAAAAGCTGCATTTCTTTGTCAGGTAGCCGCCGAGATGCAGCTCTTTCGAGGTGTAGCGATTCCTGGGTTGGGTCCGGAGGGGGGGGGGGTCTGCAAATCTGACGCGGGATAATCGTTTCTCGGACGTGTGCATAGACGTTCATTCACCAAAATGCCAGGGGCAGCGGAAGTTGCATCACACACCCTTTGACCTCCACTTTCACTCACACACATACACACACATTCACAATTACACGCACACTGTCACATAAGCACACACGCAACATTAAGCACGCACACAACATACATTCCAGCTAATTGTAGCCCATTTTTATTACCCCAATATTGAATAATAACACATTATTCACCTTTAGGGCATTAACATTGACAGACAACAAAGAGTGGAGTTCCAACTGACGTTCACGAGGACGAGCTGCACCTGTGTTTCTGGCGCTGAATTTGCCACCTCTGTGGCCAGGGGTCGCGAAGGCAGTGCCAGGGGTCGCAAAGGGCAAACCACGGGTCGCAGCTGCGACCCCTGGTGACCCCTAACTTACGTCTATTGACGTGTGGGTGAGGGGCGTGTGGGTCGGGCAGGGACATTTTGCACCCAGTACACTTTGAACCAGTGAAAGAGCATCTTCGGATGAAGAGTCCCGGAAGTGGGGGGGGGGGGGGCGTGGGCGCGTGCATGCACATCCTGCACGGGACGAAGTTTTTGCTAATGATTGGGCTCTGTTGTGACGCACGTGCCCCCTGTAGCATAGTTTTGAAACAGTGTGATTATTTATTCTGCTCTGAACTCGTGGTTTAAGACGTTGTGACTTTATGCTGTGATGTTTAGCTGTGAAGCCTTGAAACGCCGTGACTGGCGTTTTCTATGTGACTATGTTTTCAGCATCAGACATAACTGTGAATGTTTGTTTTACAGCCGGGTTATATTATATTGAATGTTCTGTTAAATAAAATAGCGCAGGAGCGAGGCTGTGCTCCAGGGACGGCTGATCCAGACAAGAACACGCACGTAGACTTACACAGACACTGCTCCTGTGCGTGAGGCTCCTATGCTTCCTCATATGGTGTGTAATGCAAGCATGCAATGTGTGACACTGTGCTCCCAGGTGTGAAACCCAAGCAGAATGAGTGAGGCTGTTCTCCGGGGTCTGGCGGACACATCTGATGAGTGACACAATGTTCCAAGGTGTGAGACTGTGCTTCTTGGTTTGACACACAGGCACCTAAAGAGTGACACCGTGCTTCGAGGTATGGGACTCATAATGAATGAATGTGACGACCCTCACGGGTGTGTGACAGACACATGCAATAAATAAGGCGGCCCACCAAGGTGTTAAGACTCACACTGAATGAGTGAAGTAGTGAGTGACACTGTGTTCCAAGGTGTGAAACCCAAGCAGAATGAGTGAGGCTGTGCTCCGGGGTCTGGCGGACACATCTGATGAGTGACACAATGTTCCAAGGTGTGAGACTGTGCTTCTTGGTTTGACACACAGGCACCTAAAGAGTGACACCGTGCTTCGAGGTATGGGACTCATACTGAATGAATGTGACGACCCTCACGGGTGTGTGACAGACACATGCAATAAATAAGGCGGCCCACCAAGGTGTTAAGACTCACACTGAATGAGTGAAGTAGTGAGTGACACTGTGTTCCAAGGTGTGAAACCCAAGCAGAATGAGTGAGGCTGTGCTCCGGGGTCTGGCGGACACATCAAATGAGTGACACAATGTTCCAAGGTGTGAGACTGTGCTTCTTGGTTTGGCACACAGGCACCTAAAGAGTGACACCGTGCTTCGAGGTATGGGACTCATACTGAATGAATGTGACGACCCTCACTGGTGTGTGACAGACACATGCAATAAATAAGGCGGCGCACCAAGGTGTTAAGACTCACACTGAATGAGTGAAGTAGTGAGTGACACTGTGTTCCAAGGTGTGAAACCCAAGCAGAATGAGTGAGGCTGTTCTCCGGGGTCTGGCGGACACATCTAATGAGTGACACAATGTTCTAAGGTGTGAGACTGTGCTTCTTGGTTTGACACACAGGCACCTAAAGAGTGACACCGTGCTTCGAGATATGGGACTCATACTGAATGATTGTGACGATCCTCACGGGTGTGTGACAAACACTTGCAATAAATAAGGCGGCCCACCAAGGTGTTAAGACTCATTGAATTAGTAAAGTAGTGAGTGACACTGTGTTCCAAGGTGTGAGACTCAGATTTAAAAAGTGGGGCTGTGATGTAGGTTGTGACACAGACACACACACTTATCTAATGACGGACACTGTGTTCCAAGAAGTGAGACTCACACAACTGAGTAAAGCTGTGCTCCAAATTATGACAACACAGGAGTGATACTGGGCGGCAAGGTGTGCGACTCACAGTGAATGAGTGATCCAGGGCAAGCCTCAGAGTGAATACTGTGCTCCAGAGTGTAATATTCACACTCGGTAAGGAACACCACATTCGCAGATGTGAGCCACGTCTTCTGAGTAAGTTTGTGCTCCAGGGTGTGAGAATGAAAGTCAGCAGGTGTCACTGAGATAAGCTAAGTGTGGGGGTTTTCTCCCGAGTGTGAGATCCCACTTTAGTTAAGAGGAGGTCACAGAGTATTGGGTTATACGTCATGTTTTGAGACTCCATCCATGGTACTAGGGGCCTCTGGAAGTGGCTTGAAGTAAAACTGCGCTACAAGTGTCCATCGGGCATATGAGACTGCCCAAGGGTGAGACCCCCAAGGGTGAGACTGCTCAAAAGTGGGAGATGTCATGGAATTCAACATTGGGCTTTGAAAACGAGTGGAGCAATAGTGTGCTTAGAAGTCGGAGCCCTAGCCAAGGACAAAGCTCACTGAGTGTTGCTAGGCCTCTGAGAGCACCCGTGTGAGATGGTGCTACAATACGTGGACTTGCACCAGAGAGGACGTGAGCTTCCAGAACATCAACTGTCAGACTGTTGCGAAACTCCTACTCCCGAGTTGACTCGAGTTGCTGAAACTCGCATCCCAGCTGTTGGGACCCGACTGAGTGAACGCTGGTGCAATAGTCCTTGCCTCAGAGGCGCTAGAGGGCAGTAACGCATGCAGGAATGGATCTGAACAGCTGTACGCTATGCCTAGTTGAATGTGGAAGGCGTCACTGCATGCATCAGGAGTTGCACGTGTGTAGTGCGGCCGCAAATAAAGCTAGATGGCTGCAGTGCATGCCGTAATACCCGTGGCGTAACAAAGGCCCCCGCAGCCCCAGCGCTGCGGGATAGGAGGAGGGGCGAGCTCCAGGGAGCCCGCTCAGCACAGTACACAGGCCTGAGACCTGTCGAATGAGTTCGGAGAGGGACCCCTTCATGTACTGTGAGGCGGGCCCCCTCAAGTTTCGTTACGCCACTGTGCATTACATTGTAATTACTTTTATATAGCGCTTAGTACCCACGACGAAGCCTTGCAGCGCTTTATATGCTGTTGCATTTTTGGTTGTTCTGTTCGGCTGTCTATAGTATTGACTCAGTCATTAGTCAGAACATGATTGAGATTGTTTGACTTTGTACACGTTTTTTTTTAATTTAGTTATTTATTATGAGCTACTTAGCTCTGCGGGATGTCCGGAGAGCGAGCCCTTTGGTTTGCTTGGTAAGATTCGGAGAAGTGGACAGTCTCTGGGATTGGCACTGATCACTCTGTAGCGTATTTGAGATAGATGGATAGAAGGGAGTTGTGTTTGAACTGTAAGGCAGCCGTATATTCCTCAAAGGTGCTGTTGTACATCCCTACATGGACCTAGAGAACAGCAGGGATTGTCCAGACGAGCTGGGGAGCATTAGTGCAAGCCCCGGTGGCAGTGGTGTAGGAGTCCCTGAAGCCACAGGGCCGAACTGCATGCCCGACTGGAGCCGGAAGCGCGTGCGCACTGAAGGCGGAGGGCCATAGTGCATGTCACAGAGGAGCCAAGGGCAGTGGCACGTGCCTCACCAGAGCGGCAGTGCACGCCCTCGGAGGATGTGGAGCACACTGGAGCATCCTTCATCGAAGCTGATCAGCATGAGCTGCATCCCAGACTCTGGGGCGGCGCTGTATGTCGCAAAGAAGCTGGGAGGGGCCGATGTAGATTCCTTCGCAACAGAGGATGAGGCATCGGGTGCGTTCTTTGCAGTGAATGGAGCAGCTAGGAGCAGTAGTAACACTAGTACGCGCAGAAGCATCCCTACCACTAGCATCAGCATTTGCAGCAATAGTGATGTCTGTACTGGGAACCTTTATAGCGATAGCTCAAGTGGTACCAGTACTAGGAGCCGTGATAACAATGGCACCGCTAGCAGCACAAGCAGCAGTACTTACATCTCTAGCAGTGGCACCCGAATGTATTCTATGATTGCTGTTACTTTTACTTCCACTGTCGGTGATACCGTTACTAATACTCATATTAATCGTAGTGCTACTAGCAGGCCCACACCTACACCTAGCAGCACCAACAGTGTAGCAGTAAAGTTATCACTTACAAACAATATTAGTAAAATGAATATACCTCCGGTATATGTTATTTCTGCAAAGTTTAGCAACTCAACAGCAATAATATTAACACTCTGCGTAGTACTGTAAGAGTATGAGCTTGGTGTCACTCCTCATTGTAGAGGCAATTCTTGTAACCGTAGCAGTGATAATAGCATGAGTAGCCGCACTAAAACCAGTTGTACTCTGAGTACTGATAAGGGTATTAGATCCAGTAGTTCTACTACTGCTAGCATGTGTAGCATCAGTATTACTACGGCTAGCAGTAGTAACAATCACATTCATAGTAGAACCATGAAAAGTGCAGTGATACTACTGGGGTTTTATTATTGCCCCGTTATTTGCTGCGGTAATACTACACCCGGTAATTGACAAGACCATGAAGTGCAGTATTCTTTGTCCGGCATTACTGCATCATGCTGGGGTCCGCACCTCAGATCGGGGACTGACGGTGTACTACTGATGTGCATGGTTTCTCCTCTTCCAAGCTGCAGAACTCAGACTGGCCAGGCTTTTTCCCCAGGCAAACACTACCAGGTTGTACCTGGGAAAATTTGCACGGGGGAAAAGGGCGGTATTTCATCACTATTCGTAATTGCGATTTGGACCACCGTGCAAATTATCACGGGCTCTGGATGAGACCCTCAGCCGCAGAAGCCTCTTCGGTATTTGCCGTGGGGTAGTAAACCACCCTGTACTAAAAAGCATTCTGATTTCCAGGCTCTCCTGAATGAAAATGAATGCGGGGGTTTAGAGGCAATTGACTTTCAAACCCACTCGTAATCTCGAGTTCTGATTATTGGAAATAATTTAGCGATCAGACACACCTGTTTAAGAAAATATCAAAGAAAGTGCGCCCTGTGCCACGAAAACACGCTGTTTGCGGACATCTCTGCATAACATGGATGCTTTTCATATCTGTAGTCAGGGGTGTCTAGACTGGATCCAAGATCCATGTCATAGCTTCAATATGTTCACATAAGGTACATTTGCATGCAATGAATCTAAAGGGAATTCATTAATAGTGGTTAGTCTGAAAATCTGGCACGGATCCGGCCCTCACTGAGGTTGGCACTCTTGTTTAGTAGAAACAAAAAAACAACAACAATTAAGTGGCCATAATACATAGTTAACAGAAGGGCTCATCCATGTTAATTGATTGTATGTGAATGAATCTTCAGTGGATATCCTGAAAATCCGGCCTGGATCCGGCCCTCCACGGACCTCCACCGTGCATGCACCCCTGCGGCATGGTGCGTTCCCCGCAGACAGATCACCCCTTTCTGCCGCTTCCTGGGAGTGAGACTTCCGACGTAGAGCCGGGGTCCCAGGAAAAGCTATTTTTTCCCTTCGTCATTAAGCTCTTGTTTTACCCAAACAACATATGCTCTCAGGCAGTCGAAAAATACCCGTGCTGGATGCTTTTCAAACAATAGCGATCGCAGATAATTCCTGTTCGTCGACAGGAGGTGATTAAGCGCTCAGAAACAGCTGCTGCTGTCTTTATTTCTCTAAATGCCTGGTAACAGTTTTAAGAAGACAATTTTTTTTTTTTTATCCTAATGAGCTGAGGAAATTCCTTGTTTTGTTTTCGATTTTTTCCCGGTACGTACAGAGCTGTATAAACATAAGCCTTCCGGGTTACGAATCATTTCCTCCTTAAATATCTTGTGGGCTGGAGGCCTCGAAGTGTCTACTCTCGGGTTGGGCAATGTTTTAATTACGTATGCACAGCTGGAAAATTGAAGACATTTTGCAATGCGAAAACGTAGGACGTACTCCCGATTTGTCGGATGTTTGCCGAGTTAAATTACTCATTTCCTGCAGCAGAATGACCTACCCAACACGGACAGGATGTCAGGATTCGGGAATCTGTGTTTTCCCACTTTCACCTGAGTGGCAGCAGCGAAAGACTGTTTGGGGCTGTTTTATCTCCTTTCCTTGCTCCTGGAGGGAAGGCCTCACCCTGTTACTTCAGGCAGAGAGAACATGAGACAGTGTGAGGCCGCCTAGAAACGAGCATTGTGAAACCTATAGCTCTGCTGTTAGCTGCCAGCCTTTTTGGCTTTGTCAGTGCTTGTTTTTTTTGCCAAGGTTTTTGTAATTTTTTTTTGTTGGGCCCTCCCCAATATAAAAAAAAATGGGTAAAAGCAGACGCAGTTATTTGTTTCAAATAGCGTGCGTTCCATAGTGGTCTCTGACACTGAAGGGCACTATTATGGTTCTGGGGTACTTGTGAAAGAAGTGTGTACCGTCGCTCACAGTAACGTTTGACCAGTTAATGAAATGGGCTAACTAGTTGCCCCATGCGTACTGAGGTGGCGTTAGAAAAATCTGAATGACAGGACAATAGACCTACAAATGAAGAGGGCTGACAGAAAATGTCATCATTAATTATGGTATACATTACATTTTAGTACAATCTAAAGGTCTTGGCTACAACCAGACCTAACAAAGGTAAGTGACTGCCACTTCCAGCCCTGACTGGCAAAAGGAAAATTGCAGCTCCATTTCAGGACCATTTCTTCCAGCTTTATGTTTGTTAAAAAATCATTGTGAGCTTCCCACTTAGCAAAGCTGGCTACCGTTTTTCGAAAAGCTTTTGAGTTTGCAAGCTTCCATGCCTTACAGCTTTCCATAGATGTAAGATATCTTCTTGGTTTCAGAGTGAGGCAATAACTCTGAGCCTCCTGTATGGAGGCTAGCCTTAGGAGTGTTAGTATATTAAATTATTGCATGCCTTTGTGTATTATAGTTCAGCTTTCATAGAGTGCTTTAAGGCTCCCAACCATCTAAGGATGCTCAAAAGAGATTCTGTTCTTAGCTCCTGAAGTCCACGTGGTCTTTTTGGCAACTTCCTCAGGACCAATAGACCTGAATGTGAGCTCTGGCTTCCCCACTTCCATCACAAGTTGTGTGATTCTGAACTAACAGTTCCACTTCCCAGACCTTTGTGACTTTATTCACACTATGGTGGAAACAATGTGGTTGTACATCTTCAATTTACTCGAGCATCTGCATCCAGGACGTGGGGCCAGCGTGGATCCAGGGGCTAGTGTCTTTCCAAAGTCTAGATAAGTGAATAGTATTACTTTGATGGTGGACCTAAAGTATAAGCTTGGTGTGTAGGAGTTTTTTGATAAAGGAGAGGAGGCACCAACTTGGGATCTATTGGATGTCTTGGCTATTTTGGTTGTGGAGGAGAGGTCTCAGTCAACCATAAATCAAGGTAACCTTGAGCTGATAAAGAGCTGGGATGTGTATCCATTCACCTTTAATTCTTTCAGTCTTTCCTGGATCTGCCCTTGTTTTGACCGCAAAATGATTTTTGTGGGGTTTAGCTCCAAATTTGACTTCAAAGCATGGATAATGACCTGGTAATGTCATTGGAAGAACTACATCAATTTTCATGTACTTATGTATTTGTTTTTCTCGGCAACGATGAACAATGAAACATAGCGTCAATTCAAAGCTGGATTAAATAAATAATCTCTTTAGATCGCAAGTGTGTCTTTAACAGATTAAATCCACACTTTGTCTCACCACACATTTGTACTATGCGGTGTTCATGTTTTAATTGCACATGGTGGAAGGATGAATTATGGTAAATGTTACATGGTGACGTACAATCACGAGGGGTCTTAGTGCTATGATGAAGCGTTTCTGACAGATTTAGAACTGCATGTATGTGCACTTACAAAGTGCACCTCTCTTACTTATAGCTTTAAAGTGCTTTCTTTGCTCTGGTGTTTGCAGGTGGTGGGCCCCTGTACTCAAATCTGGGCACTGGGATCCATAGCAAGATAGCAAAAGTCAGAAAAGAGAGGAAAAGGGAGGAATAGGAAGAAAGGAAAACAGTGACAAAGGAAGAAAGAGGGTTCAACAATAACTTTGGGAGTGCTATAAAAAGGCAAGCAGAGGTAGCAGAAGAACAATCAAGAAGTGGAATCAAGACTGGACAGTCTTGGTAATTTGGCAATCTTGGATTCTCCTGCCCTGATGATGGTGTCCTAGGAAAAAGTCTGTTCCACTGCACATATTTTTTTTAAACATTAAGCTTGGAAGGAAGATTTAAAGAAGATTAAGGGTGAACAAAAGTGTAACGTACCTCCTTGCAACAGATCTGTTCATCACACAGCATCTAGGATGTGGGTGCGGGGGATCCCATTACCTGTGGGTAAGGTGTTCCTTGAAGATGTGGGTCTTGAATTCTTCTTCAGCTGAAGTTCTTCGCAAACCAAATATCCCTGTATTTGGATTAATGCCACACTAAATAAAAGTGTTTGGCTGCTTATGACATTTTAAGGTCTCATCTGTTGGATCTGTTGGTAAAGACACCTCTAGGTAGAGACTTAGAGGGGATTTGGGTTCAACACCTGCTCATGATTTGATGACTTTCTTGTCTATCTCAGTTGCTTGCTTCTGATTTAAAGGCTTTCCTTCCTAGTCATTTGTTTTTCCCACACATGGAACATTTTGGTCTCATAGTGTTTTGATTAGTTAAGTTGTATCTTTCCATGGCTGACATCAGGAGACTATTCTTTTATTTTGTTTACACCACTCCATGGGGATTGGGTATAGCATTGCTTTCCTTACTCTCTTACCCAGCGCTCTTGCTTCATTTTTTTATTTACATATTGTTTATTTTTTATTTTTGCAAGGGTCTTGCAGTTGCACACTGCTATGGGGCCACTCATGTTTGCCAATCTGCTCCCCATGCACTCCACCCTCTTAGGGATGGGTTTGTACAATGACTTCTACATGTGTGTGCATGGGCCCGGCAGCTGTATTCTAATGTGTTTTCTTGAAATGAAAGAAAACTCATTTAAAGATGGCCATCACATTTGCGCATGCACCTGTGGAGGCCATCTTGGCAGAAAAAAGGATTTGCACAGTCATCTGGTTTCACATGCAACACCTATTGGTTTTGCAAATACTTCTTCGTACTTGTTGTCACCCCATGCTTCCCAGTGCAGAAATCTACAGTGGGCTCCAGTTTATTTATTTGTATTTTTATATAGCACAAAGGAGGCCCAAAACTGCTTCAGAGTTATTTAAAAATCCAGTTACAAGTTGGCCAAATCATGCAGCAGGATTGACTAAAATATGTGGCAAGGAAATTAAAATTATACAGCATAATCCAGAAGATTCGATAGTAGTAGAAGTTTTCCACATTTTGCTAGTAATAGAGTATAAGCAAAAGTTCTACCTCATTAGTACCATTGTAACACCTGAATACACCAAACAGCAAAAGTTAAGGATGACCAGTGAGCTTCTGAAAAGTGTCTGCCACCACATGTGGCACTCTATCTTTCAACAAAAGTGACAGCAGCAGTTGATTAACAAGATATCACAATAGACAATGTGGAAGTGGATAAAATAATATATTAACTATTTAGAGAGTTGTTACATAAAGAGATATTAACTTATTATTTACATATTATTTATGTCACTTTTTTCAAATGAGTGTTATCTGTAGCATACTCTGAAGTTGATTTGCAACCAATATTATGGCAAGAGATACTATCTGTAATAGGGGCTTTCAGAGAGCCCTCTTCATCCATTGGTCTGTTAATGTCTCATTCACATTTTTCTTCAACTGACTACAGCATGAGGCAGTGGGTACCCCACTTCAGTCATTGGCTAGCTTCTCTGTGAGTGATGGCATTCACAAGGAGCACATCCATGCACAAAGTAGTTCCCTTCAATGTGACAAACAACCTGGACAATGTATCCTTTCCGTGTCCAAACAAAGACTTTCACTTCTGTGCATTTTTTTAGTTTGATGACCCCAGAAGCATCCCCAATAATAACATTTTGAAACAAGCATTTGCAATGCAATGGGTCTTGCATTTGCTTGACTTAGAGCCATTAGTGTTGTAAAGTCCTAACCGGACTTTTATTGCCACATAAAAGGAAAAGTAATACAGTTAACATAAGCGAGCTGATTTAAAGCACCATACCATGAGCGTGAAAAAGCACACAAAATGAAACATAAGTTCGCTCCCAAACGTATTGGCAAACGTGCAGCAAGAACGCGCTGCTTAGGAAATAAAAAGAACAAGCATTTGCAATGCAATGGGTCTCGTGTTTACTCAAGTTAAAGCTATTAGCATTGTAAACTCCTAATCGGACTTTTTTTGCCACATAAATTGATAAGTAAAACAGTTTCATAGAAGTGAGCTGACGGCTGCCATAAGCGCAAAATAAACACACAAAAGGAAACACAAGTTCGCTCGTAGTGAAACATATTGGCAAAAGTGCAATTATCCATGTAACCTGGCAAAAGTGCAATTATCCATGTAACGGGCAAAAGTGCAAATATCCATGTAGCAGGGTCGATGTCATGCAAAGTGGTCTACTACTGCCCAGCAAGATCATGCTGCCTACGAAATAAAGAAAAAATAGTGCAGAAACCATATGGAAAACATGGAGCCTCATATGTTTTCAGTAGTTGGCTGGTGTGCTCGAGGCGGGCTAAGCACCGGAAAAGGCATGACGTATGCATGCCTTTCACTAATTAAATCAAGCTAATTTTAAAAGGCAAGCCCACAAACCAACCAAACTGATGGGCTTGACATGGGCGTAGTAAAAAGCCCACAAAGAGATTACACCAGGGAGAAAACGCTTTGTGCTGGGCCCTAAAAAGTAGTCCAGAAACTATGCTGAAAACATTGAGCTTCATATGTTTTCAGTAGTTGGCTGGTGCGCTCGAGGAGGGCTAAAAACGGGAAAATGCATGACGAATGCATGCCTTTCACAAATAAAATCAAGCAATTTTTAAAAGGCAGGCCCAGGGACCAACAAAACTGATGGACATGGTTAAAGGCCCACAGAGAGATTAAAGCAGGCTAGAGCGCTTGCACGCTCGACCCTAAAGAACATGAGAAAACAAAATAGGAATTGGCCAAGCCAAAAGGCAGGCTGTCAAGGTCAGACCCACAGGCTTTGCTAGTGCTTTTTTGGTTAACGCACTGGGGTTTCTCACCACGCTGTGCTGCATCACTTGATTACAAAAACACAAGAAAAAAAATTGAATACTTCAGCTAGCTTATTAATGGTGGATTTCAGTATCTCAGCACTCTCAAGTTTTCCAGGCACATGTGTGAGTAGCACGTCCAGTCTAGGTGTTTTCGTCGCCTTCTGTGACTTATAGTCTGGATTTTATTATGGGGAGTGCAAGTAACACCCCGGAGTGGATAAGACAGGCATGCATAGACTTGGTAAACTTGACACCTCTGGTGTCTTGATTTCAACATGTCGCGATGGTCGAGGTAAGTAGGATTCAGACAGCCTGGACCTTGTTTGAAGTGACAGGTTTCCAGAACTTACCTCAGGCTGTGGAAAATTGTAGGATACTTTTTGCCAACTTCATGAAGCTCTGTGGAACACTTGCAGACTTCGGTAGTTTGACAGGGTTTTTGCTTTACCACTAAAGCAAGGCAAACCTCATGAAAAGACAGACTTGCAGAGAAAACATCTGCAATCATGCCATTGTGCCTAGGAAAGCTTCACAAAAGGCAGACTACTGGACGTTTCTGTATCATTCAATCAGAGTGAATATCTTTTTATTTTGTGCCAAAAATGATCTCACAAAGAAATCTTCCCTCGGACAAGACGAAGATAAAACATAGTTCATCCCTGTTTTTGTAAATACTAAAGACGCACAAAACTATAAAATAAATGAGTGCACCCCTACATATGTTGTATATGCACACTTTAGTATGTTTTGAAGCGCACAAATCGAACGTTGGACTTTGTTGAACAGACACGTGGGGCTGTTTTGAATGCTTTACTATGAAATCAGACCTTCTTGTACAAGAAGTCACAAGGAGTGTGGTTCTGACCAGTGGCGTAACAAAACTTGAGCGCCCCCCCTGCAAAGTAAATGGAGGGACCCCCCAAACTCACACATGAGCTCTTAGGCCAGGAGACCCTGGAGCTTGGGGCCCCTCTTGCACAGAGGGAGCTACAGGGGCCTTTGTTATACCACTGGTTCTGACGATCCTCATGGTCTGGTTTTCACACCAAGACGCGGATTGAGTTGAGACCCATACGTCGGGATCCTAGGTTATGCTGAACACCCAGTGCTACCTCTTGAGCAAGTTTCATACGCCTACCAGGGTTTTCTCTACACTGTTTTCATAAACTTTTCATTCTGCGTTCAAGTACTTTCTGTGGTGAGTATTGCTGTAAGATGCAAATATTTCTCACAAAACACAGGTCAACTGATGCTTAAAGTTTCAGAGCCAGCGGAGGGCTCTTCTCATGTATCCTGACAATCTGCTCATACCCCCAAACTGCTGCACATTGGGGCTGAAAATGTACCCCTGGTTTTGATGGAGATCATGTGTTGTGGTAGCACCACCCCTTCCAACACTACCTTCTGTCTCACCAACATTTCCTTTCACATGACTTCCTCTCCTGGCTTATCCTAGGTTTGTGATTTCCTACTCACCTGCCTACGCAAATTCAGGACCACTTCTGCCTTCTCCACATGTGAATGCATTATTGCCGCACACCTAGGATACATGTCCAGTGTCTTCAGATGACTTTCACCTTCAATATTTTCATTTCCGCTAACCGGGCAGAAAGTTATTTCTACCCAAAAACTTTTGTCGTCATCCATCTTCCACTTTGATGATGTGTTTGTTTCTGCATTTCCCCCATTTCCTCATGGTACTTCACTGACATTTTATTCATGAGCTGTGTTTCATGGTGCCTCCTTTCTACTTATACATGTGATTTTCCACTTCCATTATTGTTTACAGGCATGTGACAAACAGTGCCCTTCTTTTCCTGGAGCTCCATTTGAATCCTGTATAGCAAGGCCCAAGTTTCCCAGTGCTGCCACTATTGATATCAAACTCCTGGTAGATCTAAGGATCACCTTGAAGAAGCCAATGATCTTCTTACTAAAGTCCCAGAATCACATCTGTTCCCATGAAGAGTGTTTTTAATGCCACTACCTCACTGGTGAAAGGGCTCAGGAACTTTCACTGAATTCCACCCACCCTCAAAGATCTCCACTGGCTCCCGTACCACGATCTGCAAACATGTGAAAACGAGCATTCCACTATGTGTCAAAAGGAAAATTAGGTTCTCCGGTGGACAACTTAACACCCAATTCAGGGATCTCACCAGCAAGTCTCAAGTCTACGGTTCAGAAAAGCACTTCCAGCACCCTAGGTGTGAAGAGTACACATTTAGATGGTACCTACCCGTTTAGGTGGTCTCTCCGTCTGCCACTTCATCCCAAAGTAGGACAGTCTTGCCTTTGTGCTAAGGGTGCTGGAAACGCACCCCAGTTTCACAGGCACCGAAAACCTTTCTCTTTTCTTGAAGGGTTTTGTGAGGATAGTCTGCCCATTTGTGTCTCATGTTTTTTTCATTTATAGCCTCTATCTGGCCGTTCCTGATGTCTGGATCCTGCATGGTCCCCTTACGATTGTTTTGACTCGGACTAGTGCTGCAGATTTTCGCATGAAATATTAAATGTCTAGCTCAGTGGTTCCCAACCTATTGACTTCAGTGGACCCCTACTTTATCATTACTGGAACCCAGGGACCCCCACGGAATCATTATTGGAATCCAGGGACCCCCCACTCAGTCATTACTGAAAGCTGGGGACCTAATCTGTTAATATTATTTAATTTTCTAAGAAGTCACGAACCCTAGGGGTCCGCGGACAACAGGTTAGGAACCACTGGTCTAGCTCCATGATGTCTTTTAGGCAAAACGAAGCTCCAGTAATGAACAAATAGAATCGATTAGAAGGACACCAAAACCTGAAACTTTTGTTAAACCTGAAAGCACATGTGCATTAAATCCTCTCAAAATGTTTACTCTGGGTAGGTTCAGTGACCCGGTGTGCCTGGTGTACAAGCTGTCTGCTGGCAGCGCGTGAGAGCGCGTACCTGTTTGTCTCCCTGGCAGCGGGGAAGGTTTTCCATCCAGGCCCAGAGTCATTGTGTTTCAACAGGACAGGGATCCGCTAGATCCTGTTCACAGCAGCCTAGAGACTCCAGGATGCCTGTTTTTATCCTGTTTCGAAAGACATTAAAGCATCCCGCTCACAGTAGGAATAATGATACCTCTAACATTAATATTAATACATGAACGTAAGTGATGTTCTTCTGAAATGTAGGGGTCACCTGAAAATTGCGTCTGTGTACTTAAATAATAAGAGCAAATTGATGTGAGCTGCTTCCAAAATAGACAAAGACATTTTAATTTAATTTTCTAGTAAAAGCTATTTATAAGCCACCCACTCACCATACACTTCAGCTTCCTTAGAGGTGTTTTTTTGTATCAAGAGGATTAAGAACAAGTGCAGATAGTGGACTGTAAAACCGGCTTCCACGAGATCAGCCACATCACTGGAACCACAAAACTCACAAGTGAAATTGCTTTTGTTACTGGCACAGATCCTTACATGGTACTTTGCGTGTTAACTGCATACATGCTGAAGCTTAATGAAATGCCCTGGCATAGGCTTATAGGAGCAATGCTACCTAACCATGTACATTCTGTGCACCCACTAGGGACCCAGCACCAACCACAAGGTTACCATTTTAATTTTTCCCAAGATTGCGTACACAAGGGTTGTTTTTAATACGGTGCATCCTAAGGGGGGGTCAGAAGACCTGTAGGAAATTCCGGATCTGGATATATCGGAATGGTGGCACAAAGCCCTTGTGATTGAGCTATGGAGGGTCTCTGGGCATTCATCAGGGCGTTGGATCCCTGTTGCAAATGCTTATTGCGCGCTGCAGAATTAATCGCAATTAATCGCTAGTAGCCTCTGGTATCCTGGAGAGGGAGCGTCCCCTTATAGTCAGACTTGCATCAAAGGTGGGCGCTCTCTGTGCGCCTATACCGACCTCTCTGTCAGGCGGTCCTCCCTCTCCAAGATACCAGAGGCTACTAGCCTCTATTGTTAGGGTCCTCCCCAGGTATTCCCTTGGTTAAGGTAGGCCCTTCCTTCCCTTCCCCTTTTTCCTACTGCGATTCATTCTGCAGCGCGCAATAAGCATTTGCAACAGGGATCCAACGCCCTGATGAATGCCCAGAGACCCTCCATAGCTCAATCACAAGGGCAGAAACATGTCGGCTACTTTTTCTAGATAGGTTACCTTGTGAGTCATTGCTCTCACACTGGTTCCCCACTTCTTTTAATCACACCACACAGAACCTTCTATTAAACTCACCCTGGTATCTGAGTAGGTGTTTTTATTCCCATAGCACAGCTGGATCCCTTCTTTCCAGAAATCAAACTAATTTACGCACTCCCTCCTGTTCTTTTAACAGTGAGGTTGAGTCCGCCCAGGTGGTATTATCCTACCTGGGTGGGGCTAGGTGGTCATATGATGAAGCATGACACTATATAGTGTGTGAGACCACCTAGTCCGTAAAGGAAATCCCCCTCTACAGACCTCATACCACCCCACGTTGCATCCACATTTTACCTTTAGTCAAGGTACAAGATTGGTCTAGTGTTGCAACTGGCACACTATCAATCCATTTATAGTTAAAAAAACCCGTACTCTCTTTTGTGATTTAGTATTTTGTTTGGGGAGTCGAGTACGGTGTGTGTCCTTTCCCGCTCCCTCATACTCTCCCGTTGTGTATAACCTTTTAAAATGTAGCCACTAGGCCATGTTGCTACAGAAGGCATGACTTTTCTAAGCGTTTGGCCAAGAGCAACTTTGTCTGTTGGTTGTCTTACAATTGCCCCTAGTTGGTGGTATAGGTACAATGGTATGTCAGTTGTTGCAGAGCTGTGTAAGTTAGCAGTCATAATAGAACACAGCTACCACTCTGGCACTGTCCTACTTCCCACTGTAAAGTGCTTAGTGAAAACTCTGGCTGGCGTAGAGACCATCGCTGTACACTGCAGATATAAAATCTGGTCAACGTCATCATCAGAAATGGAATCACTTCTACTTTTGTGGGAGTATCAGAACTATGGGCCTGATTCTAACTTTGGAGGACGGTGTTAAACCGTCCCAAAAGTGGCGGATATACCACCTACCGTATTACGGGTTCCATAGGATATAATGGACTCGTAATACGGTAGGTGGTATATCCGCCACTTTTGGGACGGTTTAACACCGTCCTCCAAAGTTAGAATCAGGCCCTATGTGTCATATTAAAAACCCTTAGCATTAAAACAGTATTTGAAAAGTAATATGCCTGAAGGAAGGACCATACTAAACAAAAGTTCACCTTTTCTACAGAAGAAGCACAATCTCTCAAAGTCAACCTTAGGACCTCGTCTGACTCGACCATCTATTTCAGAGTGTCCAACATAGGTCCTGGAGGGCCAGGTCCATGGCAATCGTTTTTGGGATAACCACTATGTTTTTCCAAATTGGATCGATTTAATGTAACTTTATCATATGGGGATATTTAAAAAATGTTCCCCGGATCTGGTACTGGTGGTCATTGTTGGATGGACTTCCTCTGTCGAATGGCCGAAGTCTTCTGTTAGTCTATGCAAGTTTCCATACAAAAGTACACTCCTCCTCTTCCCAAAATATCACTCACTAGCCACACAGGTAGGACCTCTCACTTGACTTGAAACCCTATTTTCAGAGAACCGAGACTGATACCTGCTCAAACCTCCGTGGGTTAAGCAAGTGATGCTCAGAATGTCTCAGAAAATGGATGGAAGAACGTCTTTCTGCGACAGTGCGCCCCCTTGCACAAGCTTCCTATTAATTAAATCCTTTCCTATGTTCTGTAGTGTTTCTGTTATCTTGGCAGCGTTTAAACCCAGGGATAAATTGATGGCTTCCTTTGTTCTATGTAGAACACAATCCATCCAAGACATAATGGCCCTCATTCGGACCTTGGCGGGCGGCGGAGGCTGCCCGCCAAAGTCCCGCCGTCAGGTTACCGTTCCGCGGTCGAAAGACCGCGGCGGTAATTCTGACTTTCCCGCTGGGCTGGCGGGCGGCCGCCTTCAGGCCACCCGCCAGCCCAGCGGGAAAGAGGCTTCCATGATGAAGCCGGCTCGGAATCGAGCCGGCGGAGTGGAAGCTGTGCGACGGGTGCAGTTGCACCCGTCGCGTATTTCACTGTCTGCGCAGCAGACAGTGAAATACATTTAGGGGCCCTCTTACGGGGGCCCCGCGACCCCCCCTACCGCCATCCGGTTCCCGGCGGGAGAACCGCCGGGAACTGGATGGCGGTAGGGGGGGTCGGAATCCCCTCGGCGGCGCAGCTAGCTGCGCCGCCTTGGAGGATTCCAATGGGCGGCGGTACACTGGCGGGAGCCCGCCAGTGTTGCCGGTCCGACCGCGGCTTTACCGCCGCGGTCGGAATGCCCATTGGAGCACCGCCGGCCTGTCGGCGGTGCTCCCGCGGTCCTCCAACCCGGCGGTCATGGACCGCCAGGGTTGGAATGACCACCAATGTATTCTTCCACACACTGCATGTAGGCAGTGCGTGTTTGGTGGCCAGAGAGAAGATGGTTCCCTTCTCTGAACTAAAGTGAATCAGTCTTCCAATGAAGGGGCCTTTCAAGTTCAGGGTTGCGCTGGGTGGAGCTGATGGCTCAGGGTTCTTTTATTTGGAGAGTGCTTTATTATATAAGAGGTCTTGGGGTAGAGGGGAGGCTCCTGAAACTAGTGTGATGTTGATGATGCTTCTTGCTATTTAGGCAGCAGAAGTGACAGATGTGTTTGGAAGTTTGTGCCAGGCAGGTGTCTGACAGAAAGGCGAATGACCCTCCTTCCCTCACCAGCGCCTCAAACTATGCGTCTTAGCGCTATTTTAAGGAGGCCAGAGGCAGATTCTGTCTGTGCATTTTATCTTTTTTTGCTTATGGTCTTAGTAAGACGACTTTTTTCCATCTTGCCCGTAAGGTAGTTTTCAGGTTCTTTCTTTTGGATGAATTTGTTAGCAGTGCTGTAGCAGGAGGCTTGTCAGCAAAATACTCTCAAGAGCTAGGCACTGTGAAGGGTTTTTCACAGTCCTTCTTGATTGCCTGGGGAAAGAAAGGCTACTGACTAGCTGTGGTGCCACCCTGCACTGAATAGTACATGTGAAATGTGTTGAGGATCTCCTTTAGATAGTCCCCCCCCCTTGGCAGATCAAAGATCACGATAATGTAGAAATAGATCTACAAAGCATCAAGAAATCCTTGTTGCCAGAGAAGAGGAAAGTGTCATAGACATCCAGTAGACAATAAATAGCAAATTCAAGCTCAAAGGGTGAAAAACAGGGATAAAAAGAGTGGCATAAAAGTAGGCCTGGGTGGAGCTCATGGAGTTCTACTCCACAGAATTCTGCGGCTTTGGCTTAAAACTAAGTGGAATTCTGCAGAGTTCTGCGTGCTGCAGAGTGCCTCCTGCCCTACTGGCACCCTGGCCCGAATGCGCCTGATCTCAGAAGCGCTAAGCAAGGTCGGGCCTAGTTAGGTAGGCCCACCCTGCTTACCACGTCTGAGATCGGGTGCATTCAGGTCAGGGCCCTAGGCAGTAAAATCTGCCATTTCAGGCATCTTGTGCTGACACAGCCCATCGGTCTGGAGCCAGCTGCTCTCCACACCTGCACACTTTCCTTCACCAACCCCCTTCCTTCACAAACTTGCTATGGAGGGCCAAGCACACCCCCTGTCTTGCACCAGCCTTGCAATCTCTTCCTCTGCACTAACACACAGCCTCAGACTGCACTTTCTTTAGGGCCCAGAACTAGCAGCAGCAAACCAGCTTGACACCACCAGCAGCATGGTATTTTCACAAAGTGCCTAGTCTTGCATAACACTGGGCTCAAAGGCACTCTCTCATGCCACCCACATCTCTATCTTGCGGGGGCTGCCGGACTACCACTCACCTGATCTCCACCTCTCCCTGATGGCCTTAGCACCGTACCTCATAACACCACTTCCTTTCCCAGGACTCTTGGGAGACAGGTTCTTTTCAAGTGGAACTCTGACTGCAACTTTCCTTTTTTCCAAGCACAGAGCCCCTTCACCCCCCTATCTCCTCCTATGCAAATACTGTCCATGCCCAGAGCCGGCCCCCATGTGCACACAGAAGAGAAAGTGTAACAAGGATCTTAACGGGTCTGACTCCCCGGATCCCCGTTGACAGTGGCCTGGCTCTCTGCCTCCCTCTGTACCCTGGTCCCAGCCGGGCTGCTGAGGAAAGTGAAAGGAGGCAGGCCTGGATCCGGAGCTGGCGCCGGTGCAGCCCCGCAACTTGCAGCAGCTCCACGCCGCCGATGTCAGGCCGAGTGCGCACTGCACCCCAATTATGGGCTACACAGTGAAAGCACAGAATGTCTGCGTTGCGCTGTGTGGCCCATTACTGGGCCGCAGTGTGCACTCGGTGAGCTCCGCTGTTGGGGTCAGTGGAGTTTTTGGCTGAACTTTGTGTGGAACTTCAGGCAGAAATCTCTAGGCTGACCACTGTTGTAAAATGGCCCTCTCTGGAGGGTCACCACAAACTATTTTTGCCTTCTTTCACCTCCTTTTCTGACCTCATTTTTGTTGGCTTTAGGACTATGGGCACTTCAAAATTGCTCTCTCCCTAAAATATGGTAACATTGGCTCATACACAATTGGCATATTTAATTTACTTGCAAGTACCTAGTAAAGTGCACTCCATGTACCCAGGGCCTGTAAATTAAATGATAGTAGTGGGCCTGCAGCACTGATTGTGCCACCCACATAAGTAGTCGCTTAACCATATCTCAGGTGCATCATTCCAAGGCCTGTGTGTGGCAGTTTCACTGCTACTTCGACTTGGTATCTAAAACTACTTGCCAAGCCTTAAATTCTCCTTATATTACATATAAGTCACCCTGAGGTAGGCCCTTGGTAACCCAGAGGGTGGGGTGCTATGTAGTAAAAGGCATGACATGTAAAACTCTCAGTCGTTTTCCACTACTGTGAGGCCTGCTCCTCTCATAGGCCAGCATTAGAAATTCCCTTATATACTTTTAAGTTGTATTTTCTGATCTAAGATGAACATCCTCGTCACGTTTGGTATGGCTGGAATGGTAGTGAGAAATCCTACTTACTGATGAAGTTGGATTTTACTTTACTATTTTAGAAATGCCACTTTTAGAAAGTAGGTATTTTCCTGCATTTACTGCCATCTGTGCCTTGCAGCCTGTTACCAAACCACGTATGGTCTGTGCTGGTTGACAGCTGCCCTGGTGCATTCCACCCAGACAGCCATAAACACAGGACACTAAGCTGCATCTGCAGTCATCTATATTCAGATGGGTTTCCCTGAGCAGGAAGGGGGAAGGGTCTCTCTCTTACACTTCAAAGGCCAATGGCCTCGCACAAAGAACTGATAGCCCCCCCCACAGGGCTCCTGGCAGACAGGTCTGCGCTGAAAGGCGAACTTGTGCACTTCAAAATCACTCTTCAAAGTTTTCTCCACTTGAAACTCATGTTTGGGTATATATACTGGGTCTGTGACCCCACCAAATCAGACACTTGTAGACCTGCAACTGGACTCTGTCAGAGGGAATGCCTCGCTGCCCATAGGACCCACCTGGGCTGCTTTGCTGAAAAGGACTGCCAGTCTGTTGTTTCCTTGCTGCCTGCTGCTCCTGACCCTGCTGGAAGGACTCTGCCTTCCTCCACAAGTGCTCTACAAAGACTTGGATTGAGCTTGCCTCCTCTTCTGAAGTCTCAGGGCCAACAAAGACTTCACCAAAGAGAATAAAATCCCTGTGCATTGAAAAATCGGCGCAGCGACTGCATAAATCGATTCAGCGCCTGTCTCGCGGCTGGGAAATCGCTGCATTGCCTACCGGATCGACACAGCACTTGCTCTTTTCTACCAGCGCATTCTGGATTTTCAACGGATCGTCCCTGGGTGTCAACATTTTCCTGCATCGCAGTGAGGAACCAAGGCTGCGCTCCTGGAAATCGGCGCATCACCTTGCAGCGTGGAAAGAAACAACGCATCTTCTTTGCCACACCAGAAAATCCGATGCATGACCTTACTTTCTGACACATCTCCCCCTCTGCAGCCTCTCTGCGTCTTTCTTTTTGATGCATCCCAGGTACAGTGTGTTAAAAGGATACAACCACTAATATTTAAGGATTGAGATCCTCACAACTTTAGCCAGTCATATCTTGATTTATGTACATTGGATTTTTGTCTTTTTGGTCTTATTTAATTTAGATAAATATTATCCATTTTCCTAAACTGGTGTGGAGTACTTTTTGTGGTGTTTTCACCAGTCGAGGATCGCAGAGCACGGAAGGGGCAGGGTGGCAAACGGGTGGGAGAATAGACAATAAATTAATTTCATACAAAAAATACTTACCTGTGCCACCACCACCGTCACCACCGTGCTGCTCCTCTCCTGCAGACAGGCTGCGGGCACAGGCTCCCAGCCTGCCCTGCAGCCAATCCTGACGCTGTTCAGAGCAGCATCAGGATTGGCTGGAAGCGCCCAGCCAGTGCACTCCCAGGCTGACTGGGAACCTGTGCATGCTCTCGCCAGCCCACCAATGCAGTGCCGGGCTGGACACACATGCCAGCCAAGACGGCTGGCCAAACACACATGCGCTCTGAGGGGGAGTGCTGTGCACTCACCCTCACTGCTCATCACCCCCGTGGCCTTACAACTTTACAAGTAAATGATAATAAACACAGTTTATTATCATTTGCTTGTAAAGGTTTTGCAGCTGCCGCTGCTGGCAGTGGGGGAGCGATGCTCCTCTGCCCTAACGGAGGAGCCGCCCCTGGTTTCCACTGTGTTACTGTATGAGTTATTGCACAAATACTTTACACATTGCTTTCTAAGCTAAGCCTGCCTGCTCTGTGCCAAGCTACCACAGGGTGAGCACAGGAGCACAGGATATAAAGGGGAATTATAATGGGACTCTAAATGCATTTTCAACAGAAACAAAATTAGTTGGCAGCACTGGATTTTTTAAAAGTGTTGCCCCACTCTTTCCCTATCTTGCCCCCAGTGTGAAAAAATTATGTGTGGTGACTTACCCTGACTAGTATTGTGGTCGATGCTTGAGCAAAGGTGTATAACTCTGCCAACTAGAGACCCAATTTTTAACAACCGCCTTCTTGGCTGACCTCCTTCTTGGAAAGGAATATTCCTAATGTTTGATCACACCCTCTCTTCTAACACATACCAGTGACTAAACACATGAGGAAGAAGCTCAAGTTTGGCATATTTCCTTCCTTGTAGTACTTCCCAGCCTCACTGCCACCTTTCCACATGCTGCTCCTTACAGTTCATGTAGCATCTCTCAGGGTGATTGCATCAGTTGAAACACTAGTGTGGTCTAGGCAGCAAGGATGCCCAGTGACACACAAAGCATGGCATCCTGCAGAAAGCTTCCTGACAGCAGACTGAGCACGCTGTCCTCCTCCAAAGGCTGGCTGCTTATGGTACCCTCTTAGCGTGAAAGTAACATCTGTTTTGTTGCCAGTACCATCTGGATTGCAGAATACTATCAGAATTCTCTGTAGCTCTTTGATAGGACATCTTGCACTGGCGATGTGTGTGGAACGACAGTCTTTTGGTTTCTTAATGTATAATTTTTATATCCTTGTGTATATTTGGAGGTATGTTTGTCATTTTTATTTGATTTTTGTCCTTTGTCGTTGTAAAATAAATTATGTATTTAGTTTTCTTTCTGTGGTTTGTGCCTGTGGAAGTCTACATAGTTTGGGCCTAATCATTTGATCTTATATGCTTAAAATCACTTATGTCCAAGAATTGGGGGCACTGAAATGGAGGCTCAAGTATCCTGTATGGGCTGATGTTATACAGGGCACACTTTGCTGGGGATGGGTGGTCCTGTACATCATGGTTAAAGAGAGAGGTCAAGGTCACGGTCAATAATTAGGGATGGTAGGCAAGTGGGTGAATGATCAGGCCTGTGGAGACCCATACCCATGACTGGTGATGAGGTCCCCGAAGAGATAGATCTTAAGTTTACCCCTGCGCTACAAGGTCAGTGGGACAGCTTAAATATGCTGGGATCATTTATCGCACAGCATGGCCTCACAGTTGGAGAATGCTTGCCTCCTGCCTTTTGGCTTACTATCACAATTAATCACTAGGGAAAAACTGTAACATTTACGATGAAGATAGTTTTTGGGGAACCACATTTGCTTTTTTTTTTATCTTGTGATGACTCTTGCACCACTTCAGCAGAATAGATAGATTTGAAGTTGGCAGGGACAACTCTGTATTTTTCGAGGACTGATTTGCCGTTCTTGGAGCGTCAGTAATTTGCGTGGGATTTCACTTACATTGCTATTTATTTTGAATTGCAATCAATTTTCACTCTCAAGTCCCAAATTGCTCTGTCTATCCGGTGAGATCAATACTGATGCTTTCTTTCTTTCCCCGGGGTCCTAAAGCTGTCCATTGTAAGGGAGCACAACCTGTCAGATTGGTCTCAACTTGGCTCTGCTGAGAACACAGCTTACAGCATCAGATGCCAGCCTCCCTTGAATCATCTCACTGAGAGAAGGAGTCACACCTCGACTTTTACAATAAATTTAAAATTAAGAGGCTGGATCAGTGGCCGGGATTTCATGTGCAACTTTAGCGTATGTTTGTAAAATGATCATATAAAAGAGAATTATAATGGGACTTTAAATGCATTTTCAACAGAAACAAAATTAGTTGGCAGCACTGGATTTTTTCAAAGTTTTGCCCCACTCTTTCCCTATCTTGCCCCCAGTGTGAAAAAATTATGTGATCGGTAACATTCTACATTAGTATGAGCTGTTGTCTGTGAAAAGGGAGGTTTCTATTATAGAAACGTTCTGGATCATTTAGGCTCTGACAGATGATCCACTTGTCTGCTGGGGGCAGAGGTCATGACGTTCGGAACTCTGGCGGAAGAGCATCCTTCCTGTTTAGAGATCCTTGCCTGTCTGGTGCTGATCCTTGTCCTGCAAATGGAGTCACTTCCATGACGGCCCCAAGTACAGGACTGAAAGGCTGCTGTGTATGTTCCACGTTTTACTGATCGCAAACGCTTTTCTTCACCAAAAACAATCACCCAAAGCAGGAACTTCTCTTTCTAAACACAAATAAATGCCCCAGCTTGTAGGGATTCCTACCCAAACATTGAACCAGTCCTCCCACCCTGTCAAACTCCAAATGAGACTCAGTGTTCACAAAACAAATTTCTAGATACGGGGAAATAAAGGCTTGTTCTAGATTATGTGCAGGGAAATATTGAGAAGTCTAGGCTAAGCTTGAAGGAGGCAGCAACATTGTGATCAGGGGCGACTGGTGTTAATGGGCGTTGCCCTGCCACCCTCGGAGAGACAAGAACAGGGAAATAAACACAGAGCAGCTGAAAATAAACCACTGCTCGAGACACTGTGCTGAACCTGCACAAGCTACAGCAGTGACATCATCGAGGAGGGGGTGATGAATTAGCAAGCAATTGATCCTGTTGTTTTTAGGGCGCAAAAACAGTGGCCCTGGGAGGAGTTACAAAACGTCATCCACTTCAATGGCTGGGGGTGAGGCAGGCTGATGAGACAAGGAGGGAGTGGGTGGCAGCAATTTGTTGGTCATCACAAAATGCCAGGCTGTAGAAGGGGTGGGAGCTGCTCTCCTGGCAGTAACGTGTTTAGTACTGCATTTGGTTTCACTATGAAAATAAACATTATGGAGCTGAGCAGAACAGAGACTGAGTGCTCCTTATCTCCACCGTAGAAGCCCAAGAGAGGGAAGTAACCAGCTGCGGACAACTACTGCCCTAGTGAACTAATAGGTAAGTGCAGTTACGCTTCTGCCTGCATCCCTGGCATTGTCACCCCTGGCCTGCTGTAGCAGCTACAGTGGGATGGGGTTCTTGATGGGCCTCTTCTGTCTGCAGCTCAGCAGATAACTGGGTGAACGGATGGATGGAGTGAAAGCATGAATGGATGAGCGAAAGGTTGCATGTAAAGATGGATGGGTAAAACAGTGGATGGATGATTAAAAAGCATGGTATATGGATGTCTGGGTGAAAGGATGGATGGAAGGGTGACTGGATGAGTGTAATGGTGAATTGAGGGATGGATAAATCGATGGATGAGTGAGTTAAAGGATGGATGGCTGAGTGAAAGGGTAAGTGGAGGGATATATGTATGTATGGATGGATGGTTGACTGGATGGGATGAATCGTGGATGGATGGTTGACTGGATGGATGGCTGGGTGAAAGAGTGGATGGCTGGGTGAAAGGGTGGATTGATGGATGAGCCAAAGAGAGGAAGATGGATGGCGTGAAAGGATAGATAGATGGAATGAAAGGGTTGATGGTTGAGCAAAAGGATAGATGGATGACTGAATGGATGGATGAAAGGCGGATGGATAAGTGAAAGAATGGATGATTGAGTGGATCGATTGGTTTGATGGATAAGTGCCCCTGGACCATTATGGGCTCCATAGTTACACTATACCCTCTTTGTTTTGTGGTGTATTTTTATTGTATCGAGTGAATAATTATTCACTCTTGGTACAATGAAAATAAAATGCAGTCTGTACTCGGGTCCCGCAACAAACTGAGGCAGCTAGTGACATTGTTGGATTGCTGACACAGGTCCATGAAGGTGCCTGCGCCAGCCATCAGATATACTGTTCAGAGCTGGTGAAATCCCAGCACTGTCAGCATGTCTGAGTGACTATGCGTGTGAGTTAAAGAGAGAGAGAGTCAGTGACAGAATGAGTGAGAATGAGGGACAGTGAGTATGTGTGAGAATTAAAGTGAGCAAGTGAGGGGGAATGGCAGTGAGTGTTACTCTGTGTGAGACTGTCACATTAAGACTGAGTAATTCAGAGTGAGTGAGAATGAGTGGAACTGAGTGAGACAGAGTGAGCCAGAGTAGAATGAGTGAGACTGTGTGAGTCAGAGTGAGACAGTAAACTTAGTGGAAGAATGTGTGAAAGAACCCTTCAAGAAAAAGCTCTTTGGAATTAGCGCCAAGGATTATGCCCCACCACTTTTAAAGGTCACCTGCCGCCACTGCAACAAGGAGGGGGAGAGAAGTGGGATCCCAGATCTAATGCAGTCATCAAGTTGCAGCGGGTGTGCAGGGGTTGTAGGATAAATGAGGTCCGGCCTAACCAGTCACCTGAATCCTCGCAGGTGTCGTCGTTGTCCAGCAGAGTTGGGTTTATTCTGTCAAATATTTTAAGTGTGTACCTGCCCCATGTAGTGCTTGTAACAGCACCCCCTCGGGTCCTACAGTCCTGAGCTTTAGCGTCTGCCTCTGCGAGGGCCCACTTGAGCATCACTGTGAGCCAGCATTTCACCATTGACAGTTGAGGGGCTTTCCAAGACATGGCTATTAGCCTCTTACATAGGGTCAAAGCCAGGTCAACCAGCTCCAGATAGTACTTAGTGCCCTCACTTTGTTTTGTGACTCCCAGGAGACAGAGGAGAGGGTTGCAGGGTAGTTTGCCATCTATTATCACTGATAAATGCTCTAGTAACTGAGTCTAGGTGCGCATTAGAGGTGAGCACTCCCATACAATATGGAGGAATGTGGCATACGTGTGTTCACATCTAGGGCACATCGATGAGGTCGTAGGGAACATCTTATGTAGGAGATGTGGCGTAAGGTAGGTTTAGTGTAAAAAATTGAAGTGGGTGAATTTTAGGCTAGCATTTCGTGAGATCTTTTTCACTAGTTCTAATGTCATGGACCACTGTTTACGGTCAATTCCATGTTTAAGCTTGTGTCCCATTTTCTTTTGCTTCACCCCCCGCCCCACTGGAACGTTACCTGAAGAGGACTATGATCTGAGAGAGTCTTGCCCAGGTATTCAGAGGTCCGTATGAGAGGCCAACAGACCGCATTACTAAAAAAAGTAATCTGAGTATGCACTGGATGTCCTGGGGCGTAGTAAGAGTATTCGCCTCCCCTGGATGTCCCATACACCAAACATCAATCAAATCAGATTGTCTGAACCATTGCTGAAAGTGTTTTGTCGCATGAATGTCAGACCTCCCCAGGGGTGGGGGCAAAGATCTGTCAATGTGTGTGTCATGTATACAATTAAAGAAACCTCCCCATAGTCTAGGTGCCTGGGAATCTAAGTGCATAGTCGAGGAAAGAGTGTCTAGGAAGGCACCTTGTGCAGTGTTGGAAGCATACAATGACACTACGAAGAAGGGGCATCTGTTCAGTTTCCCCTCAAGAATAACATATTGACCGTCAGCAATCTGGAGGCTACCAAGGGCACATCAGAAACGATCCAAAAAAGCATCCCTCTAGCATAAGCTGAGTAGCCGGACAAATAGATTTCCCACTCCAACGTCTCTTTAGTTTGGCTAACTCACCCTTTGTAAGGTGTGTTCTTGAAGGCATGCTAGGTGTATGTATCTGAGTTGCTGATACACATATATCTTATGCTTTCTGGCAGGGGTCGCTATACCCGGGAAACATCCTTTTTTACGACTTTTTTATCACGAAAGTCGTGGTTAACGAAAGCGTAACAATGCTTTTTTTAACCACGACGTCGTATTTTTGTGCCTTAACTACGTATGTTCTGAACAACGAACATGCGTGGTTAAGGTACAAAGAAGGGAGTTGGCGAAGGTAAGTGGTGGGTGTAGGTTTTGGGGTGGGGGTGGGGAGTCAGGGGGTTTTAGGTTTTGGGGTGGGTTTGGGGGGGTGGGGCGTTTTTGGTTTTGGGGTGGGGTTGGGGGGTCAGGGGGTTTTAGGTTTTGGGGTGGGGTTGGGGGGGTGGGGCGTTTTTGGTTTTGGGGAGTGGGTGGGGGGTCAGGGGGTTTTAGGTTTTAGGGTGGGGTTGGGGGGGTGGGGCGTTTTTGGGGAGTGGGTCGGTGGTCAGGGGGTTTTAGGTTTTAGGGTGGGGTTGGGGGGTGGGGCGTTTTTGGTTTTGGGGAGTGGGTGGGGGGTCAGCGGGTTTTAGGTTTTGGAGTGGGGTTGGGGGGTGGGGTGAGGGATGTAGGGTGAATGGTGCCTATTGCTAATGATTTTATCAGGAATGCCTTTACAATGAAATATCGTTGTTAAGGCATTCGTGGTAAAATCATTAGTAGTAAGGACGAGGTCGGTGTTCCGACCTCGTTGTTAAGGTTAGTAGTTGTTTTTAATTCGGTGTTCCGTCATATAATCGCTATACCCCGCATATTTAAAGTTAATGCTGTGAAAGTAATGGTCATGGGCATCAGACTTCTAGTACCATGCTTTTGTAATTTCCGGTCCTCCTGTCATCTCCTCCACCATCCTTCCCATGTCCTCCCCACCAGCCAGCATAACAAGAAAAAAACATTCAAACAATTGTGTAACATAACTCCCTCATTCCTGGCCTGAACACCATCTGGTCTCATGCCACAACCCCATAAACAATGTAACTGGTATATAGTAATTGCCTGTAAAGTAAGAGTCAATGCGAAACAGGTGGTGGAGAGGGTGCCAAGTACAAATAGGTAACATAAGTAACTATTGAGTCGATCTCCAACTGTCAGCCAAGACTGTTTCAGCTATCAGGACATCCAGACCCTCTGCAAATGTACTGTGTTTCAAAGTGAATTGAAAACATAAAAAAAAAATGTAAACCCCTATAACTTGTACATGCATGCGATCTGATGCTATGTTACATCAGAAAGTAGCACTGTTAACATAGTACATGATTTCCCAGATCTGGCCTTGTTCATAACGTCTTCCATCCTTCCGCCCGCCACCCCCCCCCAACAAAGCCCCAGGGTGATCACATAGTGTATAAGGCGGAGCGTGTCCACATTGCCGCCCCAGGGTGTGCAGCGAAGTGAAATAATTAACATGTGGGAAGGCCCAAGAGTGTATCTTCCGCTCCCCTGTCTGTCTAGCTAATGTTCCCGCTTACCATCAGGTTGTATGAGGGCATCAATGTGTCAGTGGATGAAGTATCTTTTATGAATTACTGCAGAGTGTTTCGTGAGTCATCTGCAGTTCTTGGTGTGATTTGCGGGCCTTGAAGGGTAACTGTCTGTGAATGCATTGTTTCACCAGTGTTTGGCTCGAAGCTAATGGGTCACTTGTATGTAGGAGCGCAAAGGAATTCACACCATTTTGGGAGACTTCTGTGACAGTTTGCGCTTGTTCTGCCACCATCAGGTCCCGGGGTGGCTTTGAGGGGACAGGTCGATGTCTGCGCCTCCGGGGCTTGGGTACCATCCAGGTTTCTGTAACAACCTCTGTCTCTGGGGTGGGTGTGGAACCCTTGGTATACAGCCAGGTCCAAGCATCTTCAGGGTACAGAAATATATGGGACTTGTCTCCATCGATAACCCTGAGTTTGGCAGGGAACAATAGGGCATATTTAAGATTCAGTTCCCGCAGATGTTGCTTAATTTTCTGATAGGAGTTCCTTTGGCTTTGCACCTCCATGGTAAAGTCAGGGTAGGCCGTGATGGGTACATTATTGAATTGCCAGGGACCCTTGGTGTGGAACCAGCTCCTTGTCCTGATAATTGAGCCGTCACGCCACAATAGGTCAAGGGCGGGCTCCCGGAGGTGGTGGCTTCCCAGGTGTTCAGTGCTCTCTTTCTAGGGAGAAGAATTTCAGTACCTTGTCTGCCAGCACTTTCTTCATCAGCCAGCCTTCCAGAAACAGCTCTACACTAGTGCCTTCCGAACGTTCAGCAAACCCTATTAGTTGAATATTATTCCATCAGGAACACCCTTCTGAGTCTTCTGCTCACTTTAATTTTCCATAGTTGCTCCTGAAACCCCTGCTCTGTGGTGTTCAAGGTAGCCACCATAGATTCTGCTTTGTCTACCCTTTCTGATAATTTGCGATGGTCAGCCCTTAATAGGTTCATGTCAAGGGATACTGCCTCTATTCGGGCTTCTAATGATGCTTTGGTGTCAGAGATGGCTTGCAGAATTTTATCAAATTGAGCAGAGTGAGTGTGCAAGGTGGCGTCTAAATGGCGCAAAGTGCCCAGGGTGTAGTCCATGGGTGCGGGAGTCGAGGCAAACGGTTCTCCACCAGTTTGCGTGAGCAATTTATTAGTTTTGGGTTTCACCAAGGCGATTGCCCCACTACATGCCCTCAGCCCCTCAATGCAAGGCTCACAAGTCTCTGAAAGATTGGGTTCAAAACCCCGGACAGAGCCTCAATTGGGGTCACCTAGATTGTAGGTCATTGAAATGCAGGCAATGAGTCCTCAGCTATGAAGCTACACAATCTGCTCACCTGAGGGCCAGAGTCAGCAGCCAAGCCAGCCTGTCATGATGTGGGGACCTCCTTCAGTGGGGCCCTGGCGTGGATGACGATGGCACCAAATAACAGCCTGGGTGTCCTTTATTGGTATATGAGGCATGCAACCCCCTGGGGTCGCCAAGCAGAGGGGGTTACTTGTCCCAGGGCTGATGGCCAACGCATCGTGCAGTGAATGGGCAGAGGGGTCCCCGTGTCACACTGTATAATCAAAAGTCAGCAAGGGGGGAAGGTCCCAACGATACCCACGGCCCAGCACATACAATGATTGGGGTGTTGTCTGGGGGAAGAAGCAATAAAGGGCGGTAGAATTGTAGGCCTCAGTCTCCCGGATTAGGCAGTTCAAAGCATGGAAATGTTACTGGGCCAGGAGGGTGATCCCCATGAGTCTTCAGGGCCTGCTATATCCATGACTGGCGTTGGGCAAGACCCGTGGTTCCCCCCTCTGCCCTATCTTCACAACTGGCTGGGGAAGCAGTCAAGTGGAGCGGCAGGCAGTAGGCCCAGTTGACGTCACAGGAATCTATTCTGCACCCCCAGCGTTCACAAGTCCCCAGGGCCCCATCCCAGGCAGGTGCGGGCAGTCGTTGTGGGAGCGGGGGAGCTGATCGCCTTTCAGTATGGCTCGTACCTCATTAAGGTGGCTGGCCAGGGCGGCGGCAGCAGGCTGGGTCCCACTCCACATGCCTTCCTCCTCCTTGATGTTGTCCAGGGCCAGGTCGTTGCCTCAAAGGAGCCCCTCCGGGTGAGATCCTGTGGTGGTTTCTGCGGGAGGTAGGCAGCCTCGTCTCCCAATTATTTAATTGTTTTAATAATTTGAATATTATACTATGGTTTAGTTTTTTGTAAAATAAATAATTATATAGTGTTATTATTGGGATTTTTAAGAATGTGTATGTGTGTTAATTTCCATTCATTTAATTTATTTTTGTGATTGTGAGAATATTCAGGTAATTATGTTGAAAGTGTGTGCAATTTTTTTTTTATTTATATAATTTTTTAATAAAATGTTATGTTTAACTTTATTTGCTGACTTAATGTATTTATTTTTTATTATTTTGATAAATTATATAATGTTAAAAATATTTTTCTTTGTTTGTAGAAATATTATTTATGTTTCTTTATTTTATACTTATTTATTTGATTTTGTAATAATTTATGATTGTAAAAAGTAAATATGAGCTTTCCAAACTTTAGCATTTTCCCTACTGTTGCTTACACTGGAGTAAGGATAGTAGCTCTGCCCCTCCAAAATCCAACACTTCCTGTACGGATCCTTATGCTGATCTTGGAATAATGAATCTAACTCCACCAGAGTCCGACACATTTCCTACTGTTGCTTATGTTGCAGTGGGAATAGTAAACCTGACCTCCGCAAAGTCCAACACTTTCTCTTATGTTTCTTATGTTAGAGTTGTAATAGTAAATCTGACCTGTTGGACAAGTTGGAATGGAAGTGGGAAAACTGAACCCTTCAGGTGTAATAAAAAACAAAATCTAATATTATTTTAATATTTTTTGCTATGACTATAGTAATATGTTTTAATTTATTTCCTAATTGCAGTATTATTCATTAAAAATGTTGATGTCTTGTGTTTGTAATTATAATTATTGTTAGTATGTGTATTCTTTTTATTTTATTATTAGTCCAAAACATTTTATTTTTTTAAATGTTAGGTATTTTGTGATTAAATTAAAGTATATTTTGTTTATGTTTGTGATTTATACATTGTATATCATTTTGGTAATATACATTTTTTAAATGTATTTTTGTAAGATTAATATCATGTATAATCATTAATATTTTATATGCTTATCAATTGTATGATGATATTCTGGTCTTCTTTATTGGTGTTAATCCATATTTGTCTCTGCATATTAAATGGACAATATTTTTGTATTGGCGATATTTCATCATACAAATATGTTGTGTGAGTCTGAGTACTAAGGCTAGTGGAATCCCTTTTGGATGCCTCTGGTTTAGTTTGGCAAAGGAAGGAGAACTGAAGTATATTGCCTGCATTCTTTTAGCTAGGTGGTGGAGACCCAGATACTGAAGTGAGGAAGATGGAGACTGGAAGTGCTGAATTTGAGCCCAGGTGTTCAGGCGGGGCCCACCCACACCTAATTTTGGGAACGGTCTCTTATTTTTCCCTCCACAGAGTTTGATCCATAACATGACTGAGAAAAACACAAAAGAGGAAAGAAGAAGAAACAGAAATGCAGAAAAACATTGACAAAGACAAAATGCAGGGGAAAAGAAACCTTCAAGGGTGAGATAAAGAGACAGGGAGAAGGATTAAAGAGGCATGAGGTGGAATTAACACCCTACAGACTTGATATTCGGCACCCTGACCTTCAATAGCACTGACTGTGGGCTTCCCCAGCAAAACTTTGGGCCCCTGCACTTAATTTTTTGCATATTAGTTACTGGAGACAGAGCTACCTATAGAGCGAGGGGCTTCTGATTAGTTTATCCTGAGCACTGGCATTTGGTCGATGGGAGAGGTGGGGGCAGTACTGCATTTTTTGTTCAAGGATGTATGCTTCTCTGCACTCACACATGCTCCTACATGCACCTGCACATGTGTTAAATTATCCCCCATACACAAATCTTGGTGGATTTATGCTTCTACAGAGGTATACATGTGAATTTAAGCTCCTACATGAAGTCATGTGATTGTGAATTTGTTACTCTATGTATTCATTCATACATGAGTTTATCGTCCCATATGCAGTGACACACACCTTGATGTTTTGCTTCAAAACATGCCTTTATTAATGCTCCTATATGTACTCACACCTAATTTGATTTATGTTCCTATATGAAATCATCTGTATTTTGTACTTATATAGTGCTTACTACTCCAGACGAGGCGTTGGTGTGCTTTGCCACAAGTAGAACACAACACTGGAACCCAAGATTAGTGTTAAGTAGGTAGTAGATTAAAAATACTTGTTTTTTAAATAAAAAAAATCATTTTCTTTTTGTGGATTAGTTGTGTTAAATGTATGCTCTTGAGTTCTTGTGTGTTCAGTAGTGTTTTGAAGTGTGGATCTATGGTTCTAGACTTGATGTTCCTTCATGCATTCTCACAGGCATTGCCATGGTCACACCTAAATGGATCCATCATGCTCTTCTATAGATCCCAGCAGATACATGTCCGCAAGTGCATGCTGCAGCCTAGCCTCCCTCACTTCTTTGCATTGTGTCTGCTATTTTGAGTTGGAAAAATGACTTCTGAGGCCTTTGCAAGTGATCTAAGGAGTGCTTAGCAGGAGTCCTCTTCCACCCCCTGCCTCTGGCGAGCTAATCCACGGATATGTACCACGCGCGGATTGTTCGTCTCGCGGCAGGCTGCGGGCGATGGCGAGATTTCACACTCCAAGGAGGCGCGAGATATCAAAGCCTCGAGCTTCCTTTTCATGTCTCGCGTTTGAACAAAGTTCAGCCAGGATTACAGCGGAGAATCAAAGTGTGATTGGAACCGGAGCCGGGGGAATTAGGATGAAATCTCCTGCGATGTCCACTAGAAATTGCTCTCCTTTCTAATTTATTCCGTTTTTTCCCACCTTTGTGACACTTCTTTGATGCTTTATTTTCGCTGGTCCATGTGGATTCAGTTGGGAGCGAGGATATCGGATCACCTCTGACCCGCTCGTCTCTCAGTCTAAATTTATTTTTCCTCTCAGACAAAAAATATGTGTAAAAAAGCTGGCCGAAGAGTGGGCTAGAAACATTTTCCATGCGTTTACGAAATAACAGGACGTTCTGTGTCTATGCGATCCGTCGAATGATGCACACTCGAAGAAAGTGGGCAAAGTTCAGTCCATTGGTGAGAACTGAGCAGTTAAATCATTTTTGGGTGCAGTAATTCATTTTTGATGATTTTTGGGAACACTGGCACGTCACGGCGTTTGACCATGTAGCTTCATATGTCCACTTTGCCAACAAGTTAAACGTCCTGTAACGCAGAATAGTGCAACTACTTTGCTCTAAACGTCTACATACATTATTATCCTGTTTTTACACACCTGTCTGTACACATCATTGCTGACAGCTGTTATGTTGCAGGTCGGCTTCACCTCTTAAGGTATGTGCAAGGGATTTAGGGGCAGATTTATGAAATGTGGCACTCCATCTAGTGCAGTGCCACATTTCTTGCGCCCCTTATCGCCCCCCCCCAATGCCACGATGTGTGTGCCATATTTAATATACGGTGCACCATGGCGGTAGTTAGAGAACTAGCGTCAGAATGTTTGACGCTAGTTCAGCGCTTTGCAGGATTAATGTAAAAAAATCTGACGCAAATCCTGCAAAGCACTCAGAAGCCCATTTAAAACCAGTGGGAGGACCCTTTTAACGCCTGCTCCAAGCAGACGATAAAAGTGCCTAAACAAATGACGCAAAGAAATCACTTAGATTTATTTGCTTCACTTTTTCGGTCCCCCTATGTGGGAACCCCCCCTTTGCATACTTTATTCCTGATGCAGGCATAATGTAGCGCAGAGGGTCGAAAAGTTGTGCAGTGCATCCATTGCACCACTTTGTAAATTTGGCGTGGCAATTTTGGCCACATTAGCGTAAAAAATAATGATGCTAATGCGGAGCTCGGAGGTGCTATGGGCTCTTAAATCTGCCCCTTAGTCAGCAAACTTTTTGAAGTTTCCATCAAAATTTAAGGTCGGTTGCAGAGTTTATTTTGGAGAAAACACATCTTGTTGATGTCAAAGGAATAAATCTCGGCAAAAATGGACTTTCATTGTCAGAAGTGTCTGGCTAAAAAAAGAGGGAAAATTCTCCTGGGGATAAAAAACTTTTTGCAAGAATTTTCATCTGGCAGTTAAGTTTTTCAAAGTTGCTTTGAAACAGACTTTAAAAGCTTTGCAAAGTACAAAGTTGGTTAATTTTTCATGAAAATTTTAAATTTCATTCAGCATCCTCGATGGTCTAACAGCAGTATGTTATAAAATGCAAATGACCTTTGGTCTTGATACTGTACATTGCCTCATCTCTGTACACTGTCCCTGGATCCGTCAGCATATTTTAACATTTTTCAGTTGGGCTGTTTTGTAGGTAATTTATCACACCTTTACCGTCACAATTCCGGTAATTGAGGTTGCAAGTGCTTTGGGGCGCTCAGTACATTTTTTTTTTAGAACACTTGACTAATTCTCACAAGGCGCCATAAACACAGCGTTCAAACCGCCTTAATTGGACCTTTAATGCCCTTTCCAGGGCATAGTGGTGTTTCCCGCCTGTGCCACTCCAGCATCTTTAGGCTTTAAAAGTATGCAGCTCATTAGAAGGCAGCTCATTAGAAGGCACCATTGTGGAGGCATATTGTCAAAAATAGCTCCAGGGGTCACTTTTCGAAGAGCTAGCCCAATTTCCACCACAGTAATATGAATACTGCTTTCATTACATCTGTGAATAAAGTCTATTTAAAATATCAGATTCCGCAACTTGCTGAATATATGTCAATTTCACGCTAGGTGTGTAGTCAAAATTGAAGACTTAATTTATCCTGATAAAAAATACCTCTAGTAAACTCTTAAAAAACGGGGTGTTCGGTGTATGCACATGACAGCAGGATCCCTGACAGAGTTTTTGCTTATTCCGTAATTTATCTATTTTACTTCAATGTATGCAACTTTATCTTACATGGATACCCTGGAAATCCTGCATTGACCTACGTTGGACACCCCGCTTGATGTGGAGCCCTGAGGACATGGACTTCAAGACTCAGCTGAGTGACTGATCAGCATGCCAAGCTCTCCCAACTAAGCAGCAGAATGTCCCTCACGGTGACCTCAGACGGGTGGAAACATTGCTCACCAATTTCAGCCTGGATGGGAGTATTCTCCCTCCTTATGAATCCCAGCAAGGCTCAGTTCCTGCTCCTATTTTTAGGTTCAGCCAGCTTGGACAACCACTGACAAGTGTTGAGCAACGTCAAGAACCTGATGCAGCACCTGTTTTAGACAATAGCTTGATTGTCCATATATTGATGTTGCAAATTGTGCCTGCAGCCAGTAGTGTGGCCATGGAAGATAAGGCAACCCAAACAGCACACGCTAGTTGACACAATGAATGCTGAAGCAACATTCTTGGTGTTCCATCCTCTGCGTCAGCTCAGCTACCTTGGTGTCCCTGTTGACTGGTGACCTGTCTATAATATACAGGTTATTCTGACTAATGATGAAGCTTAGCATGAGTTTTGTTTGATGGACAATGAATCCCAACATCAATCTTGTGTCCTGATGAATTTGGCTCCCTTATAGTTCCGGATGACTTGGTTCAACACACAGAGTAGGAGTCACTAGATGTGATGATTCTTGCAATGGCAGAGTTGGGTGCAGATGGTCAAGAGCTTGTGCATGTCACCCAGCACATTGAGCTTAACCATGCGTTCTGCTGGGAGACAGTGCTGTCATTTCAAGGTAGATGTAGACTTAAGGCCTTGATGTTCCTAAGTGCAAGGTCGACCGGCTCCCGCAAGGGGGAAATCATTTCTTCTGCCTCAAGCAGCAGTAAGGTCACTATATTGATTAGGTGGGCCTGTGCGGCTGTCCGGGGGAGGAGAGCAATGAGGTGAGTACTTCCATTCCTTGGGGTCGTTTTTAAACCCTGCACCCCCCCTATGTCTCCAGAGCCTCCATCCTGCATGGTCAGTATCCTCTGCAGATTTTACAGCTGCTTTAGCTTTTTGAATGAAGCTCTTTGTACATTGTTGCAGTGTAGCCTAAGTTTCAACTCAGATCTTATGAGAGCCACACAATGAGCGAGTGTGGGAGCCGGTGCAACCTTCAGAGGATGTTTAGTGGCAGGGTTGATACCTTGGCCACTGTGTTTACCTCAATAATGAGCAAACCTTCCAGGTCCAATGTGACTAAGTGGACTCTTGATCTATATTTATAGCTGGTTCATCCCCTTTAAGTGGGGGCAGAGAGAAAATTAGTATGTTTATGCATAACCTTTGTATGAGACAAAGTACCCTGAGTACCTCTATTTCCAGGCCTCTATTTAATCCCTGGATAGCTCACGTATGGTCTGACTGCAGTCAGTTGCTGTTTCAAGGAAGCTCCACTAGCTCAAAGCAGAAGAGAGAATCTGTTTTTATGAACCTGAAGGGCATAAAGCCAATTCCTGTAAACCAATATTTATCCAAGTTAGTGCATTATTTTGGAAAGCAGAGCTCAGAAATAGAAAGAGGCAAATCTCGCTCACTGATTTTGAGCTGTACCTTCTGAAAATAAAGCTCTTACTCAGAGAATATTGAGGTAAATGAATTGGCTTTACACACTGCAGGCGCATAAAAACTAGGCCTGGGCAGAACTTCAATTATACCAGTGTAACTCTTGATGCAGAATTACCGATAATTATGCGATTGCTTCTCATTGAGTAATTTTATTAGAAAAAATCCGAACGCGAGAGCACATTTAACAAGCGTGAACGGGTGCTCGTTATTTGTGTTCTTCTGAATGTAGCACTGTTTCTTAGTGCAGAAGCAAGGGTGCATTTTGTGCCTTGAAAGTAGTGCCAAACATTGATAGTATGTTGGGGGAAAATCCAACCCCAAGAGCACGTTTAGCGAGCGTGAGCAGCCGGTCTCACTTCCTATTTGTGTTCTGTTACATTTAGTCCCATTTCTTAGCTCAAGAAATGCATCCTCGTGTCCATTTTAGACCTGAAGGGGCATTTTTACGTTGAGACATTCTACTAAATACAGAATTACTCTTCTTGCATAATTCAAGCGTAATTTTGCAGAATTTTGGGGTAATTCTACGTGATTACGCTACAGTCACTTAGGCGAGTTACGCCTACCTCTCATAAAAACAAGTGCTCGGCTGCGCGCTGAGGCAGCAGAGGCCTTCATGATACGGGCAAGGAGTGGAAGGGGTGGTGATGGATAGTGTGGTAGTGCTGACATCTTGGGTATCTATAATATGGTAAACAGTGTAAACATGCGCGTACTTTCTAAGAACTGTAGACAACTCACATGTAAAGTACATTTTTCACAGCAGCGTTTGCTGAAATTAATCTCTTGTAAAGTGAATTGATTTATGCATCGTACTCTTATCAGCGGCAAAGCAGAATGTGTTGCGAGCTTAAAATGTATCAATATGTCACACACAGTTGCGTTAAGAAAAATACGTTGCAGAAAGAGTGTTCTGTCTTTCTTTTGATAAAAACTTACAAAAGTCCTCTTTGCTCTGAAGGCCTTGAGTTTCATGACCATTCGGTGTACTTAAGTGACTACAGGACTGGATTACGAAGGAACCGGATTTAGGTCTGACGATACCTTGTGGCCAGAATTACTGTTTCTGGCTGTATCCACCCACCTAAATTTGGCTATTCCAAGGTATTCCTCCGAGAATGTGGAATAGCACGTGGACCGTATAATACCAGGCCAAAATCTGCATGTGTCTTCCCCTCCTGGGCTGAATAGTGTGTCCATGTTTGCGTCCATTTTTTCACTTGCTTGGAGCAGGCAGAAATTGGGCGAGGGGGCTGCCGAGAGGCTATTGGGGCGGCTTGGAGAGGGCAGGGGCAGTAGGTGGGGAAATGGGTGCAATGAGGGTGGACTAGGGCCAAGTTGGGTGATGCTTTGTCTCTTCCCTGCATGGGTGGAGGGGTGTGTGTAACATGGGCTTCTCTGCATGCCCTAGGGTGTTCCTGCTCATGGAGTGGAAGGTGGGCGGGGTAAATCACCTATCAGCCCTGTGCTCTGCCAACGTACATGGCTGCTGCTGCAGGGGATGTGTGATTCTGAGCTGTGCCCCCGCTTGAAATCCCTGACCTACCACCACGTGTCCTCTAGTATCTCCAGGTTCAGACTCTCACCCAGTGAAAGTGGCCCAAAATTACTGGTATGGAGTCTGAAGACTAGGTAATTATAGGTATGGAAACACCAGACGACATGTAGTATGGCAGAACAGTGTCCAACTAGCAGATACCATTCCACCGTAAACATAGTCAGGCCCTATGTAGCGCTGCTAGTGTTCTGGCATGGGTTTTGTACAGTTTTTGAATATTAGCAGGGTTGAAATAGCATGGAATGCACTCCCATTCCCCCCAAAAAGCAACTTTGTTAATTGCCCATGCTCTTTTTATTCCCATGTCTTTAATAGTTTCTAAATCTCGATCTATGCCTCTGCCTCTCAATTCTAACACAGTGGGCAACGATGTGTTATTGTGGGACATTACCAAGCTCCAGCAAGGAAGAGCTTGAGAAGTAGCTTTGCACAATTTTCCATTGGTAGTTCAGAGTCCCTGGTAGGCCGGAGATCCCTTCCTCACACTGCTCTAGTTAAAAAAAACTGTGCTTAAGGACTTGGAGGGCAATCAAAGATAAACAATTTGAGCTGCGATCTGACTGATACTTAATATAGTGCTCTAGTCTGTTTTCCAAATCTTCCTTTGTATTACAAGCGTTGTGTTTAGTGTTTCCACTCAATTTTAGTACCACTGAAGAGTGTTTTATTTCTGGACGGTGCATTTATAACTGTGCATTTTGTCAAACCTAATCTTCGGTTGGCAGAGCAAAAAGTAGGTTATACTGAATGCTGCAACGTCCCCATTTTTAATTTGGCCACCGAAGACGGCTGTTTATTGATAATTTCCTAAAGAAACTGCAGCGGCTTCCGATCAAAGGTCAATGGTGTCCTTTGTCATTGTAAGTGCCCTGAAGAGGTTTGAAGCCATATGTTTCTCTGTTGTGAATGGGATGGAGTTTCACATTATAGTGTTCCACTGAATATGTTCTGTTATTCAGTTCGGCCAAGTGGTTTACTTAAACCAGGAAGCTCTTTGGGACCATCACTTGGAGTGTAGAAGTGTGGCACAATGGTTAGAGAGGCAGACCCTGATGCAGAGATGTGGTCTGGGACCAGGGTTCAATTCCTGCCTCGGCGGTTCTTGGGCTCAATTTCTCTGGACAAGATATTTCTCGTCTTGGTGCCTCATCTAATTCATGGGTTGCACTCTGCAACTCTGGGCAATAGCTTGCTTAATCTCCACAACAGCGCTGGGATGCCTGGCTTCACCTTGGGGGTTGCCCAGGTGTAGGCACCTCACAGGGAAAAGCCAGGAGGGGTTCCACAGCGGTATGTGCTCAGCACCTTGATACCTTAGGGTCGGAGTGTGCTTTACAAGTGCAAATTTACATTATTTGAAGTTGAGTAGATAATCTGAATTACATGTTGTTGTGACCTGTAGAAACAGAGCTTTGTTTACAAGGAATACCGATGTGCTCTCCAGTTTGAGAAGGTCAGGCACCAGACAAGTGAGCCCATGAAGGGCAGTTTCATGTGAAAATATTTGGGTATGTGTAGATTAATAGTTTTTCTCGTCATACTTAACACAAACACTACTGTTGCAGTCAGCGCCAGAAGCACAGTAGTCGGCTGTATGGGCAATATGGGCTAGACCCCATGGTTACTCCTCCATGGAAGGTCCCCCATGCCCCTCTGCCACTGGCCTACTGTGCTCCCTGTGTTGAGCTACTTGATCTTTAGTCAACTCTGGTTCTGTAACCTATACATGTTGCAACACAGTCTTTTTCCTTTCTAAACTACACCACTGCCCCTCAAAGCAAGGTATGCACTGTAGAAATGCCGTCAATAATTATATTAGAATTATGAAAAGTATCCCTTTCTTATAATCGTTCTTCCATCTCCCCATCACTGCTTCGTTCGGTCACTGTTCAAGGATGTTCTTGCTCCCGGCCACAGGCTCCTTCGACTCCCCATCTCTAATCCTGCCTGCCACACTTTCTGCTTCCTGTTCTCTGCTCCGCCTTGCTTTCCATCAATGTCTGTGCTTTGCAGTACCTCCCTATTATTGTTGTGATTCCACCCCCATGCTTTGCTACCTCAAAGAGTTGATCCTTTACACTGTAAGTACCACTCAATGCCACCCCATCTCTGTACTGGATCCTGTTAATGCAGATCAGAATGCGCGAGCTGTAGTCGTGTTTCTAGTGTCGGATTTAGGCCCTGATTTATACTTTTTTTGCGCAGTATTAGCGTAATTTTTTGATGCAAAAGAGGCATAAACTTACAAAATACTATTGTATTTTGTAAGTTTGCTCCGCTTTTGCGTCAAACCATGACGTTAATACGGTGCAAAAAAAAGTATAAATCAGGGCCTTAGTGTGGGCAGGGAATCCGCAGCATCCCTTTAGCCTTTTGAGGTGGCAGTATCCTGCCCCACATCCTTTTCTTTCTTGTCCCTAATATAAGCCCATCTCGTGAACCAAGCATAGCACCTCCAATCATGTCATCAACATGTCATATCTCCTACGAGTCTTCCATGCCCTATCAAAGAGGTCATTGGCAGGGAGCCAGAGCACGCTTGGCGGAACTATCAAAAAATGAAGGCTTAAAAATGATCTTGTACAAGCTGTAGGAGTTTAATAGAATGCTGCTTATCTGGAATGAACTGTACTTGGGAATTGCCTCTCACCTGGCTTCTGAATGAATTAGAAAAAATACCATTACGTTTTTTTTTTTTGCATGATGACTTTTTAATTTTGTCTGATTGGTGTTCCTGGGCGCCTTGGAATTCCTGCAGGTAATTAAATGATTCCTCGCCCACTCACAGATGCAGCATCCTACTCCCAGGAGCTGTTTCGTGCATTTCTTATGATTGGTGTTGTCGTGTCCCCATTTAAAGGCAGCGGTTGACGTTTTCCGCTGATAGGCAAGACGTTAATTTCTAAGCATAATACAGCACAGTTTCGCTTATGAGGCCGGTGGGACTAAAATGGGGAGAATATCCCGCTTACACTGAAAAGAGAAATCACCTGTGCATTTGAAATATTGTCTATTCATTTGTAGGCAAGATGGCAGCTTGCGGGTTCCATTCTTCATACGACTCGGTGTTTGTGATTGGTTGGGTCTTCAGTATGGGTCTGCCCTTGCTCGCACCTGGAGCTGCGGGGTTGTCCTCCTCAAAATCCTCATTGTCTTACTAAGAATTGCAGTTCTCCATGCATGGTAGTTGAGTTTGCCCCCAACAATACTTACTTCATCAAGTGTCTTTTTAGGTTGAGCATAGCAGCGCGCAAGCGCTGCTTTTCCGACCTGTTGGTATGTATCTGGGCTTTTAAAAACGCCCACATCACGCCCATCACTACCACTGGTTTGTGGGCTTGCCCTTCAAAAATCTTTTGATGACATTGGTAAATGGCTTACATTTGTCTCTCTTTGGGATTTTTTTGTTGCCATCTTGGCCATCGCCCCTGTTACATGGCTAATTGCCCTTTTGCCGATAAGTTTGAGTGTGGGCGAACTTCTTTTTCCTTTTGTGTGTATCTTAACGCTGATGCTCATGGCGGCCGTGGTGATCGGCCCGCTTATGTGAAACTTTTACTTTTAATTTTCAATTTATGTTGCAAGAAAAGTCCAGGTAGGAGTTTACAACGCTAATAGCTCTAACCCGAGCAAATGCAAGACCTGTTGCATTGCAAATGCTTGTTTTGTCCGCCTACTGTTTTGCTTGATTCCTCTTCCTTTCTCGTGTGATAAATCTATCCTTAGAAAGAGAGAGTGTGTCTTCCCCTCCGCAAGTAAACCAGGCACATATGAAATAAGAAAATCTGTCACTTGATAGGATTTGAATAATTCAGGTTTGTGGCTCCTTCGGCTCACGGAGTGTTATTAACTTCCTGAGCCTCGAAGCGCACTTGTGCGAGACCTTCTGACTCTACTGCCTGAATAATCGCCACGATTGCTGGGTGGAAACCATCTTTTAAGGTTTTTTATTTTCTTTTTCTCCTGTTCCTTGCAGTTTTTATCTACTGACACACATTGTCATGGGCTTAATTGACAGAACGGAAAATGAAATACCTTCTTGGCAGACTGACAAGCTGGACCATGACAAGAATTATCTGTAATGACAGGCATCTAAAGTTGGGCGCAAACTATAAAAAAATACATTCTTGTAGAAAATAGGATCCATGCTGCTGCCTTCATGCTCGTATTTGTGATTTATTCCGAAGAATGTGCAAATAGTAGGAAAGGTTTGGGGGAGGTTTAACCCCATGTCGGCTCACATTTTTTGTTAAACTCGTTTGTTGCATTGGTACAGATTAACTTGTCTGAAATACACTTCCACACCCATTAATAAGACTCCACCTGAAGAAACAACATCCACCCACTTGGTGTGTACAAGCCTCCATCTGAGGGCACAGTGTCCATCCTCATCATGCACAGAAAGCTCCATGTGAAAGTAGGACAGACCAACATCACAATGTCTACAACACTCAATGAGAAAACAACCTTGATGCTATGCAGTCCACAAACCATCTCCTCTCAAATTACTTGTTGGATGTATCTTTGCCGTTAACCCTCTACAGTGCTCTGTTACCCTTTGAATAGGTGCACACTGTACAGATACTACATACATACATTTAACAATATCCATAGAATGTTGTACATGCTCTAGACAAGGTCACACCATAAACACAGGGAGCGGGAGATGAAACAGCTTACTTAAAGCAAACATTGTCTCTTCCCGCCTCTGAAGTTATGAGAAATAGTGGTCCGTAGTCCAGTGGCCCAAGATGAATGGCCTTTGTTAGGGAAAGCTTCCTTCCAAGATGCTTTTATCACCAGATCGAGCCCATCTGTATTTGCAATGTACTCTAAAGTAATTTTATAGCAATGACTGTCAATGAGCAACCTCACAGATATTTCCACCGATGCCTGTTAATGTACGACATCATATACATTTCCTCCAGTTCCTTTCAAAGTAAGGATCTACCTGATTCCTGGCAACACATGTCAATGTGAGATCTTCGTCATGCTCCCTCCCCATGTGTCAATGTAAGAGGTCCCTATTATTTGCTGAAACATGTCAATGAGTAATCTACCTCATATTTCTGCATATAAATGTTAAATCTCCCTCATGTTCTTTAATCAACTGTAATTGCAAGATCTTGCAGATAATCCTTTCGGTACCTGTGAATGCGAGATTGCATGCAAATGTGATCTAACTCATGTCAGGGTGAGATCTCTCTCATATTGTTTCCAACATCTCTGTGAGATCTCACAGATATTTCCTCTTACGTCAGTGCAAAATCGACCTCATTTCATTCCTTGCCTTTTAATGCGAGATATCCCAGATATCCCTTTCAAGGTCGGTCTATGCAAGGTCTCACAGATATTTCCTCTAAAACATGTCGAAGAGAGATCTACCTGTACACAAGGTGCCTCTCAGTGTGTGATTTTTCCCATTAAAATCAAGGTAATTGGAGGTCTGAAATTTTGTGAATATAAATATTGGATGATTTTATTCTTTAATAGATGTTTGGGTCTGACTTTCATTTCCCCATAGCCTTTACCTAAAATGGAACATTTTCAGCTGTGTCCCTCCAAAAGAGGCCTTATCTAATGCACTTTGCATGGTTAATTCCGCTAAACTTTCACAAGACATATGGAAGGCATTGTGGCACACGGTTACTGTGGAAAACCCTGCACCAGCTGTTGTGGTATGTGGTAAGCCTTAATCATGAGGCTGATGTTTTAGCACTATTTATGGCATGTGGCAGTTCTAGTGGCAAGTGGTTGTTCTTGTAGTACAGTGTTGTTAAAAAAAGAAAAACATTGTTTCAGCCTTTGTTTTCCATGTTGCCTGAGGCACTTCTTCAGCTTGTTTGCCGCATTGTAAATCAATGGATGAGCTATAAATCCAGTACAATGTCTTAGCGCCTCCTGGCGATGAGCCAGTATCTACCTCATTTCCAGTAAATGTGAGATCAGCTCAGATAATTGGGTCCTTCAAGGCATCACCAGACCAAGCAGCCTCATTCCACTGGTCACTATTCTTCCAGGCACCTCTCATCCAGTGCTTAATTTGTAAATAAAAACATGCCGGTACCCAAAGCCCTCCTCCTAAACTCACGGCTGGTGCAATTAAATGTGGGAACACAGAATACTGAGGCAGCGTAATTCTGAAGACATCTCTGGCCACTTCATTCCATTTAAAGCCACTCCCTGCCCCTTCAGCTCAATCTAGCAGCTTTCTACGTTCTCCCTCTGTGACGCTTTTTCATTTTTTCCCCTTCTTCCGTCTTTCCCATATGTGTCTTTTGCTCGCAGTAAATGCTTGAGGCAGAAGAATAAGCGCCGGCCCTCAAAAATAAGTGCTGGTGCTCAAAAACAAGCACAAATTAAGCACTGCTCTCATCCCATTACAACACACTTGCGGTCCCATATGCAAATAATGAGTGGCACCCAGAGGGGGTTACTTAGAGTTTTGTAGATAGAAGAACCACCTTAAGCTGATAGATGTACAGCCTCAATAAACTTGCCCCCCCCCCCCCTCATCTCTTATAGAAGTGGGGGAAACCGCAGATATGCTGCTGGTGTGACCACCACTCTCTCTACTGATGGCCATTCAGTGGCAGGAACCCATCTACCACAGCATTGCTTTTATTATTTTGGGAGTTTTGCTTTACTTGGGGTGCATGGTGTCCCTAGGCAGCGAAAGCAAACAGTGGCCTCCACGTGCAGGGAAAAAAAACCTGCACCATTGTATTTTAGATTTTCAGAAATCAAATCCTGATTTGGGTTTCTGAGTTAGAAGAAAGAATGCTAAGATGGCTAATAAACGTGGCTGAAAATCGGCATTAATCTCTGCTGAAAGTGCAGTTCCCACCAGTTGATGCACTTTTGGCAAATAGATCCCTGCCAGGCTCTGCCAGGGGGTGAAGGCGGGGGGGGGGGGGGGGGGGAGGGGAGGAGGGAACAGGTGAGGACCTCCACCTACCTGGTGGGTTAGGAGGCGGCCACTTACTATTGTCAAATGTTTTTAACGACTCTAACTCAAGGTAAGTCTGTACTTGTTGAAATATGATGTGGTCATGTGGTTACAATGAAGACATAAGAATGAGGAATCCTGGGTTCCATGACTGTCTCCCCGACATGAAAAAAAGTGGTTTCCAACTTTATGTCCAAATGTTTTAGTTTCCCCTGATTGACACAATCTGGTGGCCCTACAGGCCCACTCGTTTATCTCCACGTGCCAGAGTTTAAAATAGTTAGAAATTGACAAATTTTTGCATTGAGCACAATTTCGAGAGGCGACTCTCCGTTTCTTTTCGGTACTCTCTGATGGAGTCCCGCCTTCCTAATGTCCACCGTGCCCGGCTCGTTCTCTGTGAGGAATACATCACAGCTGCTCAGCATCGGAGAGCAGGATTTTTGCAGAAACATTTACATATGACTTTCTTGGGTTCCCGCTAACAAACTGTCTTCATTATAGCTAACACTATGGGTGATTTAATCTTTTGTTTCTCGTTATTAATTCCGGGCCACGCCGGTTGAGAGCTAACGTGCCGCTGGGCGCCATTTTCTCTCTCTCTCTCTTGACTTTTCAGCTGTCTGGGGATGAATACGGCGCACGCGGGTCTCCCCTGTGCAATAATGAGAAACATGAAAGCTTGCCTTCTTCGGTTTTACAATTGTATATTTGGAAAGGGCAGCAAAACAAAAGTGGCATCTAATCTCTCAAACGGCTCATTTTTTTTTTTTAGACGCATAAATATCGACTCCTAAAGCTGTTGGGAGGCACAGCGGGGCGCCTGAAATAGCAGGTGAATACTGCGCGGAAAGCCTAGTATATTTGTCCGAGTTGTTGCAATTGTATTGGATTTTTTCCACAAATATAAGCGTGCTTCACAAATGCAAGGACTGTGTTAACCACTGATTCGAGTAGGACTCCTGTGACTGTTGTTTTCTTGCTTCGTACCGACTGGCGCGTGGCAATGCGGACTGACTACTTGACCAGTCTCACATAAAGGGCAGGACACTGTAACAAACCGAGATACGTGCTTCACTGAAGGAAGCTGACGAACCACCAGCTGATAAAAAAAAAAGCAACTGACACCCACACACAAAACTTTCTAAAAAGAACCTCTAGGAGAAAATCAACCCAGAAGGGCTACTGGCAATCCCAAAACAACTGAGAATGCAACCTGAACAGACATCATGCAGACCGGTTGCACAAATAACCTTATCGGCATCCGTCAAGTCCTGAAGAAGTCTTCTCAGTATCAGTAGGCGGACCAAACAATTGTAGGCATCGCCGTTCAAAGACGCTCTTAAGTGGTGTTGCTTGCAGTGTATTTTAATGATGAGAAACCTGCTGGCCACAGTGATCCACACTTCATCATATTTTCCCAGTCATGTCACGTTGTTTTGCCATTAAGGTTGCAGGTCAGAGGAGAAGCTTGATTTTAATAGTTTGTTTAGGACTAGTCTGATGTTCTGTATAGGTGGGCGTGTTGCTGAAAGCTCGAGGCAAGCGCGCGCCCATAACTAGACAAGTTTTCTTGTGGCTTCTGGCTGCCTCCCTGGCTCTACCTTCTTGCACAAAGAGGTAAAACAAAGCATTAACATTTGAGGTAAAAAGGAGAGAGAAATAGATACGCATGTAGTAGCTGATGTGTTCAAAGGAAAATCAGAAAAGAGAAATCATTGTTTAATTGCTGCTTCTTCTCTTAACCAAATTGTGTGATCTTAGGCAAACCTCTTATGTTACACATCCTCTTTTTTCTTCACAGTGGCACATGAAAGCAGCTTCGTGTACGTGAGTTTAGAATACCATACAAAAAACATATTGTGTTTGAGTTAATAGACTATAATATTGCCCAATCGCCCTAGTTATAAAACTTTTGGACACACACAGGGTTCAGATGACAAATTCCTGGCGCCTTAGCTCACGTACGGCACTGCCGCCAGGGTGGGGAAGGAACAGCTCTAAGTTCATGTTCAAAACTATTAATGTCAAAGCTTCTACTCATTAAAGAAATGCACTTTTGTAATTTCGAAGCAACTTTATCATATTTTACGTGATGATTGTTGTATAATTTACATCACAAACGTTTTCAGGGCTTGGCTTTTGCATAGGCTTGAACAGCCAAGCCAGACCTTTGGCTCGACTCTGGCCCGGCTTTCGCTGTTAATTTATTGACTCACCCATCTCTAATATTCAGGCCAGAATGCTAAATCAAGGTAAGTGTACTCTGATGTTTACTTTACTAAAAGATGCCTGTGAGCCTTCACGTGAGCACACACCGCCTGACATCCACCTAGAGAACCTTCAAAATGACATGTATGAAATAAAATCTACACAGAAACTGTTTCTGACACGTCAGTGCTCCAAAATGAACCGATAATGTGAACTTGAGAACTAATATTACAGGACAAAAAAAGCTACAGGCATTTGTCACATTCTAAAGAACTCCTCTGACCATCAGGGATCTGGCCAAAACTATTGCCAACATGACCATTAAAAGACTCTACCTTGTATGCCAGTAGTGTCCACAGGGAGCTCATCCCCACAAGAAATAAGGGAGTCTTCACACTGAATTCACAATTTTGAGTATTTATATTGAGAAGCATCTATTTGCGCATGTCTGATACCATAAAAACACATTTTTACCCACATTTGCCTTTACAGTTATGATAAAGTAGCAAAATATTTTTAGTAGCAAAATATTTTTAAGACTCCAGATGTAAACCGGCTTTGTTGCATTACTTTAGTATTACCACACACCCCCTCAATAAAATCCCTTCTGAAAGCATTTTTTATACAATTTATTTTTACGTTGATTCGGTATCTGCCAAACCTTTATACAGTTACTTATTGTGTAACAGATGTAATAAGATATATGTCACCAAAGTAAGTGGATGTGGAGTTACGAACAGAAGAGGTATTCAAATTTACCTTTTGATATTTTGTCCCTTGATAGTTTGGTCATGATATTGTGACCTGTCGATTTTTCGGATATAATATTTCGAGCCTATACCATTCTGTACTCATGTGAGTACCCCAAGGTCATCAGAAAAAGTGCTCCCCTTACTAGGCGGCATATAGAGGACATTTTCATTTAGAGGTGCAGCACTCCGGATAGTCTCATTCTAAACCAAATGGAAATTGACTGACTTCCTCCCCTAGAAAGAGTGGGTTTTTGGTGTGGTTCAAGGCACCTTTTCCATCAATAAGAACTGACCTCTGTGGTATGGTGTTCTGTGACACTTTACACTTAGCTGGTTCAGTGTGCTACGTAAATGCTAATTGCAGTCTGTTCTAATGTCTCATATATGACTTTGATGGCACTGTTCTGGTTGGCATTCTACATGTGCATACTTCTGTGACTGTCCCATTTGAACTGCTTTGCTGAACCATGCAGTTATCCCTCCCTTTACCTGTCATTTGTGAGAGGTGTAGTGCTGTTGGGTGCCTTTCCTCATGAGTGGGTAGAGGTGTGCTGGCCACAGAAAGCTCGAGCCAAGTTCGAGCCTAAAGCCTGGCTGTGCTCGAGGTCCTGTTGGAACCTCAAGCCCATAACGAGCTGAGCTTGCAGATGGATTCTGCCTGCCACACCACCTCTACGAAGAAGGTGACATTACGGCTGGAGCTGCCGGCTTTGGAACTAGGGTACGAGGTTCAGTCTCAACGTCATCTCAGCGTACTGTGATTCTGAGGAAATCACTTAATATGCCTGTGCGATACAAAAATAAATGTGATCTGGTGTAAGATAACTGGTGCTCATGTAAAGAGCTCCAATATCTTTGGTGTGAGTTTACCCTATATAAATACTGCAAAAATGCAGAAAGAGTTAGAAACAAAGAATTTATATAAAAAAGGATATGCAAATAGGTACCTATTAAGTGGCTGATTTGCGCAAAGTGAAACCAGAAAACCTGGATAAATTGTGGCTTTCAGCTTGAATTGTGTTACCTTAGGCAAATATTTTATTTAAGCCAAACTCTTTTTTTCTTCATTATTGCTTAATAAAGCACTTTCAAATATGTAAGTTCGAAATGCCAACTGTAATGTTGCTCTATAAAAATCTGGGCCATGTACAGTGTTTACATGACAACTGTCTTGCCTCTTAGTTCAATAATGGTTCATCTTTTAAAATGATTACTTTTAATAAGTAGTTCTCAGCCCAGTGCTATAATGTGATGCATTATTGTCAAAGCTTCAACATGTCAAATACTTTTTTTTAATTTTAAAGAGGGCTTGTTACATTTTGCGTGATGCATGGTTGTGATTTGTATATGATTTACACAGCAAACATTTGCAAGGCTCGGCTTGTGAACCTGTAGACCTTTGGCTCGGCTCAGTTCTCCATGTTATTTTGAAGGTTTACCCATCTCTAAGAGTGGACAGCGTGCACCAAAAACTTCATGTTTGATAGACTCTCACCTCCACCTGATTCCTTCATCCCTGTGGTGTTCTCATCAGCATTTTTGGGCCTGGACTCCGGCCTTTGCCCTGCCTCATATTCAGTGTACTACTAGGGTACCTACTGCTGTGGGCATGTGCAGTTCCAGGGTATGCCTGACGTTAACTCTCTGTTGCATCCTTTTGTGAATTCTTGCAAATCAAGCTAGTGGGTTTAGTCACTAACAGGTACACACAAATATTTAGGGGCAGATTTAAGAGGCCCTAGCACCACCTTAGCTCTGCCATAGCGTCTTTTTTTACACTAATGCGACACTAAAGAGGCATTTTCCCAGTGCCACGTTTATAAAGTGGAGCAATGCATGAATTGCACCACTTTGTAAACCCTTGCGCTACATTATGCCTGTGCCAGTTAGAGAGCGGTGAAAAAATGTGGCAAGAAAATCCAAGAGATTTCCGTGCGCCATTTGTTTTGGCACTTTTAACGCATGCTTAGAGCAGGCATTAAAATGGGGCATACCATTATTTATAACGGGCCCCTATGCACTCTGTAGGAGTAGTGACAACATTTTGGCACTAGTCCTGCAAAGTACATTAATAGCGTAAAATAAAATTACGCTATTGCCACCTACCCTGCGCCATGGTGCGCCATATTTTAAATACGGCGCACACATGGTGGCTGTAAGGGGGCTCTAAGGGACACAAGGAAAGTGGTGCTGCACTAGGTGCAGCGCCAATTTTCTTAAATCTGCCCCATAGTGTCTGTGCATGTGTGTGTAAAATTTACAAATTGGTCTCTAGTCATGAGTTTGTAATGCAGGCAGAGACTGTCAATCCCGCAAGTCTGAAACACATCATAGTTGTGGAAAAGGAAGGACCTTACTAGCTGACAAGGGTGAAAATGGGATTTCTGGCAGAAACTTGAGTTTACTGCTTGGTGTTGTATGGCTCGAACTGTGCCAGATGAACCACAACTCACATGAACACTGAGACGTCTGTGCCCCACAATTTCACAGTCTGCTTTCTAATGCTAGCAGGGAACCCCTCAGACATTACCAATTTTGTGGAGTAGCCTCAGACTTTTCCGCCAACCGGTCACACCTCTGCATTCCTGCTGTGAGTGAAAAAGGTTCAGTTCTTATGGTTTACATCCAAACATACAGCAGGTCCTTAAAAGTGGCAGGAGAACTCCAGGAACGATGTCTCAAAGACCTTGGGCTACTGAACAACTTCGCCAACATTGAGCATTAAGTAAAGCCACAGCTGGCTAAGATGTATGCTCGAGTAGCAAGATGACTTAAACTGCTACTGTTTCAACGTCAACATGATGAGCAGCCCTTAAATCTGTCACTCAAAGCCTGCTCTATCAACCTGATGACCTTAACTTTATGTTTTAAATTCCTTTTTAGGCCTGGCATAATCCAAGGCCAAGAATAATTAGGGTGATGAGGCTATGCGCACCTGCTCCACTCGCTCCACCAGATGCATTAACATGAAGAATTAGCACTGGTACATGAACTGTGTTTAGGTCTGGCATTAGTCAAGACCTTTTGATTTTTTTTTTACAATTATAGCTATAATACTAGTAATATGGGCTGTCAGGCAGCATTCTCTATCAATTGGGCTGTAAATGTGTCATTGATATTTTTGTTCCGCCTACCACCGCATACATCATAGGCCATAGGATCAACCCACTCAAGCCATTTGCTTACATCTCTGTGAGGGTCAGCATTCTGCTTTTACACACGAGGTGTAGCGTAGGGGGTGTGTGGGGTGCTGCGCTCCCCTAATAAATGAATTTTCTAATAAATAGTTTAATACAGATGCTTTCAGTTTCAGATGTCTGCAGGATTTTACCAGGTATTTTTGCATACATTCAGACAAAAACGCACACACTCTCTCCCTCTCAGTTTTTGAAGTAGTCGCAAATATTGGTAACTTTACAAAATATTGGCCCAGATTTAAGAGGTCCTAGCGCCATGCTAACAACACATTACATTAGTGTCACTCTTTGATGCTAATGTGGCGTTAGATAGCCAAAAACACCACACCATATTTACAAAGTGGCGCAATGCTTGCATTGTGCCACTTTGTAGTCATTTGCACCACATTATGCCTGCACTGGGCATAATGCATGCAAGGGGGGTGTTCCCCTGCTCTAAAAACGAGACCCATGAGAATAACCAAACTGTTTTATGAAACTTTTTTTTGGCAGTGATCCCAATCTGACCCTACCCACTGTGCTAACAGAGCCACAAGCGGGGATGCCCTGGAGATCAGTGCTTTTCACATGAAAGGCTGCAAAAACAAAAAATAGGGCTTGTCATACCTTTGGCGGGGCTTGAACCTTTTTCGTTTCCTTCTAGGCAATTACTGCCCACTGCCAGCTCCATGAGCGCTGCACAAGGAATATCAAGTGATGCGTCCCGCCCATGCCCTTGCTTCTCCTTCACGCCATTCATTCAAAGATACCATTAAGAGAGGAAGGGGCGTGTCAGCATGCAGTACTACCACCCTCTAACATGCTGAACACTTGTTTTGTAACAACATACAGGCGTGCAAGATCACAATTACTACTGGCCACCCGCAAAAGCTTTTAGCAACTGAAAGTATGCATTTCAACCAATTCTTAAATGTTCCCATGTTGCTTCGGGTAAGGCTGGAGGCAAGCAACACCTGTCTTCAGGCAGAGATTTTGCAGAAAAAAAGACTTTTGTCCATTCTTTCCCATCAGGCAGCATTTTTAACACCAACTCTCCACCCATGAAAACTTCAGATAACTTACATTTTGCTATTTACCTAACTTATTGGTGTGCGTAAGTGTCAATCAGGTGTTTCTTGGCTCTTTGGCGATGAAAGAAGCGATTTGATGGGAGGATTGGAGGAGGACGCCCTCCGACCCACAAGGCCACTGCCATGTGGAAATCTATAGAAAAAGGCTACATGGGTTTGCAATTTTCTTTCGGCGGCACACACATAATTTTTGATTGTTTCACAGTTAACACTGATTTAGCAAAAACATGTATAAAATCATCAGGATTTGTATATGAAATGTGCCATCTTTCTGCAGAGAATGAGGCCCATTTTGCAGCTCTCTGTGAAAATTTGCTCTGGCATTGAATATCATTTAGCCTTATATATTGAGAGTGAGTATTTCTCTACGTTGGCAGCCGGTCGCAGTCCTTTGTAGAGGTCGTCGAGACAACAAATTAACAGGGAGAGTCGAGTCTGGAGTCTGGCTTGTCTCTAGGAGCCCAGGAACAAACCAAGATGAGCTTTGAAAATAATGTGGCATGTAAACCACGCAGAAACATCATATAAAATATGATAGAGTTTCTTCAAAATTTAAAAAAGGGTATTTCTTTCACGTCAAAGCATTTCACCTAAGTGTTTCAGATTGTGTCACACCATTGAGAGGCAGTTATTGAAAGTGGCAGTTCTTAAACATGAGTTTAGGGGCATTCCTGTCCCCTCCCTACCTTGATGACAATGCAAGTTTGTGGTCATGTGTACCCTATATGTGTCATGAATTGTTATATATGGAGGAACATTACAAATCTATTAAATCAAACATAGTAGATTTTTGCACATCCTGAACTCACAAGTTTGAAGGTGCTCTCATAAGTGATAATGAAGGTCACACAGTTTGGTCAAGCAGATGAGCTCTGATTGATCACATATTTTCAGATTTGACGTCGTGCAATTCAGTCAATAGATGGATATTTTTTTCTCTCCTTTGTGGCAAACAAAAGCCACATTAAGGCTCAGCTAAGTTTGGGTTGAAGGCACAAGAGGACATTGAATGAGCATCTGCTTGAACCTAGCTTAAGCTTTCAGTGGCTCGCCCACCTCCATCTATTCTCATTAGGTCTGGCTTGTCAACACAGCTGTATTGATGATGTATTGTTACCATTTTTAGGTCTCGTCTGAGACAGAACATGTGCTGTCGCTTACAATGTCTTTTGTTACCCAAAAAAAAGAGCTTAGAGACAGCCCATTACTTACCATTGGTTGGTTTCATCGTCATTCTTATTTACTTGCTTCTTGCTGGTCAGTGTGTCCCAGTTTCACATTCCATTTGTGTGTTTCTCAATTTGATGAAGCATGAACCAAGTACTGAAAAATTACTTTATCAGCATCCTTCTGCTGCTCACGTGCGAATGCAGGTACTTTTTTTTTTACTTTTCGTTCAGCGCTTTATCAGAGTGTATCTGTTTGCAGGTCATTTCCATGCTCAGCATCATTGCTTGACCGATTCCCCTCCCGATCTATCTCCATGGTGTTTCTTGCCTCCCTCCCGGCCTCCTCCCACTGACTGTTGTGCTGCTGCCCCCTCTCACTGTCCGTTGTCTTGCTGCCCCTCCCGCTGGCCGCTTGCCCTCTCCAGCCTTCCACCCGCTCTCTATGATTTTGGCCCATCCCCACCCGCCATCCCCCAAAAAAAGCACTGTGATGTGGCCAGCGCTGGCTTCATCATAGAGCTTTGTTTTGGAGCAGGCATTGAATTTCTTGTAGTCATATAGGTCTCCAGACCCTTCCCAGGAGTGTCCAAGAGATTGAAGCCATGAAGTTTAAACGTGCTATTGTGATGATGGTGGGCAGGCCTGTGACATGTTTAACACAGAGTCCTGCATCTTCAATGGCAGCCCATGAGAATTTTGTCACATGGCCACCGTATAAGCAGCCTCTATGTTATCTGTGTTCCTATTTATTTCTATGCGTCATGCATCCAGGGAGAAATCTGACAAGATTATGGAATTATTGCTCATGTGGTAATTTTGGTGAACTTCTGAAAGTGTTAGACCACTGTCCCAAAAATGTACATTTCGTATTATCTGTAGCAATGCTTAGCTGCAACTAAGAGATCACATTCAAACCTACAACAAGAGGAGGATGAGCCTGTAGCAACTGCAAGGATTCAAGACAAGCCACTTCTTCTCTAGCACCGGCAGATTTGAATAAAGCTGGTCACTTGCTGGATATGTGACTGACTCTCCCTAGCCTTACTGGCCTTTCAGTTGCAGGAGCTGTCAGAAAAATTCCAGACCAGACTTTTACTAGCTTACTACACTCGATCACAAGATAACACAGGATTTGGGTAGCCCTCGTCGTGGGCATGCCTTCTTGTTCCATGCAAGATACCTCCTTCCAAGGTTAAGTTCAGTGTGTTTCTGCTCTCTTCTGTTCTAGTACTAGACTCCTACACATCTCTTTCCCAAATGGTTTCAGTAATGTAATGCAAGACCACAGCTCCCAGAATGCATTGTGGTGACCATTTAAAGGCAGACGATTGGAGTGTGGTGACCTTAAGTTGAAGGAATCTGAACGCATTGCTGTCATTACAACTAAGAGCTGGACTGCAGTACCTCGTGCAGCCCCTCCAACCCATCCTTCTGTCCTGGCATCTGCAGTCGATCCTGTCAGCACTCCCAGCCTTGAATTCTAGCACGACTGCAATAGGAGTGTGCCCTCTCTGATCCATCATGATCTTTGGCCTACCGCACCCCATGCTATGTCAGGGCTTGAGGCTAGACCAGGATTCTGCCAAATCACCTAATCAAAAATTCTGTTAATTGGCTCTTCCAATGCCACTCGTTCCCAACTTGCACCACCTAAACTAAAGATCGGAAACCTCAACCCATGCACCCCTGCCAATGCATCTCAGCCCCAGGGCACTTCTCAAGGATGGGAAACTGCCCACTGTCAACTCTCTTGATAAACCCCAGCCCTGGAAGTGCACCTCATTCAGCCTCGATCTTCAGAACATCTCTCAGGGGGCGGGGGACTACAAAGCTCATACAGTCACGTTTCTTGATCAAGAGAATCCCACAGAGCTCTGCCAGTGCACATTAGCACTGGCCTTCAAGACACTTAAAAAAGTTGAGCAATTGCCCATCTCTCACAGCCAGCTTTCCTGAACAGAACACTCCACAGGGCTAGTTGGCTTTCTCAATGTGTTTTTTAGCCAGGCTACATAGCAGCACAGCTGCTGGGCAATATGCCTGGAAGTAAAAAAAAAAGAGCTATGACACAGTCAGCACTGACCATAGCATAGTGCTTTTAGTTATTACTTACATCCTTGCTACTGTACAACATGACTAAAAAATCATTAGCTAATCCAATAGATGACACACAGGCTCGACCTACTGGCTTTGCCAATGCTTGTTTCAAAATATAGATAGAGTGGGCTTTGGCTCCACCCAGAAGACTATTACCTCATACTTTTAACTATTTGTTGTAGAATTCTGTTCTATAGAAAGTGTTTCCATTGGAATGCACTGGGAACGTTGCACATTGAAATCTTTATCTCTTATATGTCTTGTACTTTTTCCTGTTCTGGCAAAGGCTATAGGGTGGGCGTTAATGTAAAAAACAGCATTTCTGCATGCATCATATGTGAACAAATGTGCATTTGTGAATGCAAATGTTTCCATGTGTTAGCACAGTGACGCCAATCCTATTGGTTTTGCCAGTGGTTGTTTTTTGACAGTTTTCTATTATCAGGGCACAGTGTGAAACATAGCTCCAAAATGTTTTTATTAATTCCTTGTTCAAAAGCTCTTCTAATTCCTCCTTTGGTTGTTCATGTGTTACTGAACAGGGATGTGGAATTCCTTCCCGGTTTGGGGTCAAGGGCAACAAGTTTTTATGTTTACTTTGTCCTTGGGGCAAGTAGGCCCAACCCTCTGCAGCACAAACCTTTTGGCTGTCTGTTTACAGAGAGTGGAACTCTCTGCAGTTGAGGTAATGTGTTTCCAAAAGATAATGCTGTTCGAACTTGTATTTATGGTTCATTATTTGAAATCCTTCATTATTAGGGTGAGTGCTGTAAATAAATGTTTTAAGGTCACACTTCACTACTGATGTTGGTTCCAGTACAAAAAAGAAAAACGTGTATACACGTTTGAAAAGTTTAGGCTATGAGGCTAAGTATAATGCTCCCAGAATGCTCTCTGATTAGATGCAAATGAAGTGTCATTTAGTAAAATGTGTTGGTGCATGCTAGTATTTCCCAAAAATATTTCTAATGGAAAATCAGTGTAACCATTTTCAACACGATTATGGCAAGCATGAAAATAAACAAACACTGACAAAGCCAACTGATCTGACATATTTTTATAAGTCTTTTAGTTTCATCAATGCGTGTCTTGTTTTGACATGGCTTTTGTAACACTTTATTGTTGTGGGAGCTATCAGGCCCTCAACACTGTAACAAACACTGGCAAAAACAACAACAAAAAAACGTTTTTGAACTCTAAAAGCACACATTGCCACCAGTGGCATAACAAAGGCCCCGCAGCCGCCCTCCTGGGGGCCCCTTCAGCACAGCACCTGGCCTGAGTGAGTCTGGAGACGGGGCTCCTCCATGTTCTTTGCAAATGGGGACCCTCCAGTTTCGTTACGTCAATGATTGCCACTGTAGTTCCTGACACTGAACAAAACTACTTTGTGTGCCAATTTCCTCCTTGTGGAAGAGCAGAATACGATCGCTCACAGTAAAGCCAGCCGAAAGAGAGAGAAATAGAAGTTTAATAAAAACAAAATGTTTTGTTAACACCAGACCTAATTAGGGACCAAGACCCACATGTAGGTAGCTTTTTGCATGTCGCAAACAGCGACTTTCGCTGTTTGCGGCGTGCAAAAAGCACATTGCGATGCACAAACCCAGTTTTGCCATTCGGTAACCTGGTTACCGAATCGCAAAACGGGTTTGCGACTCACAATTAGGAAGGGGTGTTCCCTTCCTAATTGCGACTCGCAGTGCAATGTAGGATTGTTTTGTGACCGCGAACACGGGCGCAAACCAATCGCAGTTTTCACCCATTTCAAATGGGTGCTAACACTTTCGCTAAAGGGAAGGGTTCCCCATGGGACCCCTTCCCCATTGTGAATGTCACTGTAAAAAAATTTTCAGAGCAGGCAGTGGTCCTGCGGAACACTGCCTGCTCTGAAAAAATGAAACGAAAACGTTTCATTTTTCGTTTTTGTAATGCATCTCGTTTTCCTTTAAGGAAAACGGACTGCATTACAAAAAAAACAGCTTTATTAAAAAGCAGTCACAGACATGGTGGTCTGCTGTCTCCAGCAGGCCACCATCCCTGTGAGGGCCGCCATTCGCAAGGGGGTCGCAAATTGCGACCCACCTCATGATTATTCATGAGGTGGGCATTTGCGAAGCCCTTGCGAATCACAGATGGTGCCATCCTACATTCGGATTTGCGACTCGCAAATTGCGAGTCTCTCTGACTCGTAATTTGCGGGTCGCAAATCTGAACCTACTGACATGTGGCCCCAAATTCTTAAAGAAAGTCACAAAAGTGCACCCATGGTATATGTCGTACCCCTATAAAATATTTGTGAACTGTATTTTAGCATGGGTAAATACGATGTGTAGATTTGCTTATGTGAAAATCTATTGAGCATTTGCAAGTTCATTTTCCCTCCAGCCACTTTCTTCCCAACCCTGGAAGAAGTTCTAATTCTGCCATTGTCAGGAGTAAATGTCCAACCTTTCTTATTATGGGAAAATATTAGAGAGAAGCTGGTGAAAATCTTTAAAACATGCAGGTTAGTAGGTTTGCAGACTCAAAGGCATTTCAGCCCTGGAACTATTGCTTACTGCTTCCTCCAGCCCCAGTATGCAGATCTGCAGAAAGGTGGAAAAATAAGGAAATTGCTACAGTAGGGATTGAAACTGCAAGTATTCAAGCCCTACTAAGGTAGTAGCCCTGGCATAATCAGAGAGGCTATTATCAGAGCTCTTACATAATGAGATTGCTGCCATAATTTGTCGCCACACTACATGGCACCAAAGGGACAAGTAGATCTTTTTACAGGACAAGTAGATTTGAGAAGCAACCTGTCCCCTGGACAAGTAGATATTTTAATAAATTCCACACCCCTGCTGAACATTTATGACTTTCTTTAAAAACTGGGCCCAGTGTTTATTGTATGACTGGCCGTGAAAGGAAGAGTTGGCCCTGCTAGATTTCAAACCTGTGACCTCCAATTTACAAACAAATCTGTTAAGGTAATACTCAATGAGTACTTAAAGCTCTGTTCCAAGCGTATCCAAAAAAGTCAGTTTTCTATTGATCGATCAACATAATCCGAAGAGATAACACGAGCTCACACTACAGTCTGAAATATCTTTCTGGATTTTTAGGTCAATCCTGAAACAACGCATGCGCTGAATGCGCTCTCACCTGCAAGACATCTTGTTTATAATAGAGGGCTTGGAGCCCACCTATTGCTTGCCATTTGTTAATTTCAGTGTCACTCTTCTTTGCTGACTCCAAATTAGCCAGAGCGGGCCAAGCGTCAGTTCTGTTCCTTTTTGTGGAGCATGTACCAAGTACAGTCTGATTCAAATTAATTAGCGCCCTTCCGCTGCTCACACGGTGACTGAGCTACTATTTCATCTTTCTCCTCCCACCCCTCTCTTCTCTGTGTTGCTGCCCCGGTCTGGAGCTCCCTCTCCCCTCCACTGTACCATACCTCCTCATGTGGCTTTTCCCCTCTACCATTGTTGCTGCTCCCCCCCTCCTCCTCTTCTCCCCTGAGCCTCTCTCGTGTGCTTCCCCCCTGCTTTTTTTTTTAACATACTGCACAGAGGCGTGGGCTGCTGTGCAACATGTTTAATTAAAACATTGACAAAGCCAATAGATCTGGAATAGGCAAAACCTTTTGGCTTTACCAGTGCTTGCTAAATTTGTGTACTAGATTTTAGAATGAAGAAAGCAATTTGCGGATGTTCTTTTCCATCACCCAAGCAGCAGTGTCTGCATTTCATGTATTCAGAGGCTTACTGAGAATCGCAGACCATCGAAGACAAAAAAAGACCTTCTTGCGTTTTTTTTCTTGGAAATTAAATACCCGATAATGACAATACCCTGAAATAGAAACATTCTCCCCAGGGACTGTTTTACATGAAGAAGGAATAATAGCCTGGATTGTCTGTCACACAAGATGCTGAGAAAGGGCAGAGTTTGCATCTCAAAGGAAAGTCATCTCAGTTGGTGCTGAAACACGCTGAGCTTGTGGGCGAAGAGTGACGTATACATTGCCGACAATCTCTTTTAAAGCCAGTTTCCTTAGAATTCCTTAGGATGAATTTATGTTCTTCCAATGTGCTGTGGTGAATAAACTTATTTATTAATAACATTTTTGAATCAATGTAAATTGATCGAATCCTGCAAAAGTTAATCTTTTTTTAATAATCACATGCAAATGGCTTAGAAATGGGATGTAAACTCCTTTCCAGAGTAGGAAAGGGAATGGATCACCTCCAAATTTGGTAGGGTTGAACTAAAGGGGTTTCTCCTAGGGTAAAATATTTTCCCCTTAAAGAAAAAAATGTACGTTTGCACAGTAGGAAACCTATTATCCCTTGTGGAATTATGTGTCGTGGAGAACTCAGTACCAGGCGCAGCTCCTCTGCTATGGCGAAGCAGTGCCCCGCACCCGCCAGTAGCAGGAGCTGCAAAATGAAAAATAAAAATAATAATAAAGTGTTTATTATTGTTTGTATTTTTCAGTGGGGCGGGGCCAAGGGCGATGAACGAGACAGAGGGGAAGTGCACAGCCCACCCCTCAGTACGCATGTATGTTTTTGCTGACCGTCTCGGGCTGGCCAAACATACATGCACATTGGGCTCTGTCCAACTCGGCTCTGTGTTGCAAGGTTGGAGAGAGCAGGCAGAGGCTCCCACTCTGCCTCAGAGCGCCAAGCCAGGGTGCTCTGACCAATCCTAAGGCAGCTCTCATCGGGAGAGCAGTGTTAGGATTGGTCGCAGGTGGAGCAGGAGCCTGAGGAGCAGCAAGGCAGCGGCGGCGGCAGAGGTAAGTTTCTTTTTTTTAATTTCTTTATGTTGTTGTTCCCTGGCCCCACCCCTTTGTCCCTATAGGAGCCGCCTCTGCTCTTCCCATTAGTATGCCTAGAAACCTGCAGCTGTCTCAGCTTTCCATGTTCCGGGTGAATGTTTGTGCACAAGAAAAAGTAATAAATCATTAGCTGCACTTAGAATCTGCGGCTTTCGATTGACTATTTTCCTGTGAAGAGGCCACCATACTGCCTCATTCTGAGAAGCCCAGAAACTGGAGGTGGAGATAACATGACGAGATTAACAATTCCGGTCGGTATCCCCACTCCTGGTTCCGGGGGTCGCCAGTTTTCGGCCCTACGTGGGTAGCAGCATGTCGGACCTGGAGTAACCACGTCTCATTTCCGCGGAGGAGCAGGCGCAGCTCAGACAGCCACAGGCCAAGCGTCCTTCCGGTTACAACACATGCAGCAGGACAAGCTTCCCTTGTGCACAGCAAAGTAAAGTTGGGTGCCACGTGTGACTTTCAGCTCCCTTGAAAGCTTGGTATTTTGTTTCTAAAGGTAGTCCTTTTAGGCTGGGTGTGTGTTTTCATTATTAAGCTTACAGAACCAACATATTCAGCCATTCAGGATGGGGTTAGCAATGAAACCTGCGGAAGACGTATACCTCTCTTGCAGGGACAAGGTTCTATGCTTTTAAGTATTAATGAAGCTTGGATGCACCCCCCCCCCCCACCAATCATTGTGATTTGGATTTTCAAGTCATTAAGCCTTAGATGTTTTTATATAGTCACTGTGACATCCCCCCTGCGTTTAAGCTTCTCAAAAGATGAGAGGTTCTGCTGGAGCCGGAATTAATCAGGCTGTCTTTGTGATATGAGTTTTTGGGGGTTGGTTTATGGAGTGTGAATGCCCATGATGGAGAATGAATATAATATCTGTCGCTGTTCCCGCAGCATGGGTCCTCGAAGGCTGCCTGTTCCCCCCCCCCCCCAGCGGATTGTCTAAGACACTCACTTTCATTTATTTTCCTGGAGACATTATGAATAAATGAACTGCATTTAAAATAAAACTGTATGCTCAAAGATGACACAACGCCGAGGGAGGCTTGCGATCAGTCTTTTGCAGACAGGGAAGAAAAACACATATGCTCCAGAAATTAACAACTTGTTTGAGCGGTGCCAGAAGGTCAGTCTATTGTCGCAAAGGAGCACACATGCCAGACCCAGTGGAAGGATAACACACTGTACATTAACAGTCATTCGTTCGTGTGAGATTTGTGCTGGCCCTCGATCAGTAGCCCCTGAGATATAATGCTTGTTGAAGCTCAGGAACCAGTTTGAGAAGAATGTATGAGATGGAGGCTTGATACTGAGCATGGGCACTGGGTTAAAGCTGGAGAGGGCTTTGTGTTGTGTTTTATGAGGATTTAGAAACAAGGTAAGCCTGGAAGGCAATGGATTCATTGTCATTTGCTATCAAACTCTAAGTTAATAAAAATTGAAATTTTTATTGTTTGGTTCTTTCAGAGTGCTGCAAGATCTTACTGATATACAGCTCTAATTTCCAATAGGAAATAGGTTTTTGGTAAGTATTGTGCCTATGCGATAGCAGGGCCACTGGAACCACGCAATCCCACATGTGTGGCGTTTCCACATAGATATGGATTTTTTGAATTTGCCTCATAATGCACCATTGACTGTATGATTTGCAGGTGGCAATACAAAAATTAAATCAAAATGGTCAAAAGTTAGTAAAAAAAACACAAAATCGTTTTTCCTCACAGTGGCACTCTTTTGTAAAGGAAAATTGATGACCTTTCAGTTGCTGATCTCTGCATTCAAGTGTTAAACTAAACTAATGAGGCACAACTTTGCCCAGACAGGATTAATATATGTTGAAACAACTAAATAATGCTGTCAGAGATCTTGTCACATTATGGACCACAATTTTCCTTTTCATGCTGCACAATTTTGCTGCACAATTCAGTCTTCCATTGTAGCATTATTCCAGGGGCCCTGCCTATATCTCACTTTTGATGTCTTGTCTTTGGACGTCCCTGCTGCTAAGCCTTCAGAACCAAGGCCTGATATAACCAAATGCACTGGCACAGCCCAAAAGGCCTGAGTTTAATGGGCTAATGCATGCAGCATTAGCACATTAGAGCTAGACACACAGGAGGGAGCCCAAAGAAGCAGACAAAGAGGCTATAATTGTAAAAAAAAGTCCCTCATGCAGTTCAACGCAAGGGCGTGAGTGGGGGCAAAAGGATACATACAAAGAGCCAATAAAGTAAGGTGAGAGGTGTATACTGCACTGGGCTGAACCATAGCGTGACTGATGAAGTCTCAAGCCAATTAATTAAAGAGGCTAGTCTAGGAAAAACAATGGTTGGAAGTGGGTTGTCCTAGAGACCACTCTTGTATATGTTTAGTGTGTACACGTTATCCTAGGCCTAAGAGCAGTTTGTGAATGACGTATAGTGTGCTACTTGTACCTTCAATGGGCCCTCTACCCTTCAGAAATGTGGTGCTTTCTGCTCATGGCCAAGCACGGATTTTTCTCGTGCTAGACAAAGCGACATATTGGCATGTCCTTCTTCACAGCTACAAAGGTCAACATTTAAAAACAGGAGGGCAATCTATGGTCCCCCAGGGGTGTCACCCCTGAGGCTGGCTAACATTATCTCTGAAAGGAGCAGTACGTTTTGTTGAAGTTAAACCTATCAGGTGGAAGTCATTCAAAACGATTTAATTACATATTGGCCATTGAGACCATAGATACAGATATTTCAAAGGAAAGCAGAATCAATTTCTTCTGTCACTCACAAAGATTGCACTGTGTTGCTGGCTAGATACATCACAGAGTTTAAAATAAATCAATTGTATTTTGCAGGTCAATTGGTGGAGTCGGAGGTGTGGTGACCGTGAAATTACTTGACCTGTGGGTCTAGTTGCAATTTTCAGATGTTTGAGCATTTGTAACTTTATCGCAAGAATCTTAGTTCATCGGTATCATTGTCCGTCCATCCGAATGTGCCTTTTTTTAGATCCAGTATAATTTCGATCTGATTCTTAACTTTCAAAAGATTGTTGTGAGCCCGAAGAAATGGAGAAAAGACAGTGATTTTGAAAGTGCACACAAAAGAGTGTACTATTACAATCACTTATTTGTGTTAGATAATAGGCCATATTGTGCATAGCTGTTAAAAATCACTGTAAATAACTCTTATGGTTACCCAATTAATGTACTCAGTTTACTGACCCCGAAAGAAAAGCGGTTAAGTCCACCTTTTCAGGTTTCAAATTTGTGCCATCCAACAGCAGATATCAGTGACGAGTGTTTAAGTCACTGAGGCATCTTATTGGCTAAATGTATACATTGAAAGCTTGTTTTTAATTCTTATATCCTCTCTTAATGTCTGAATGCGAAGGAGTTTAAGTCTGATTAGCTTTCTGGATTTGGTTTTGGGATGGCAATGTTTGATCCAGCCCTGAGATGTTATGGTGTTGTGTTACAAATTACTCGTGTCGTCAAACACCCATAGTTTCTTGGCATGTTCTTTGTGTTTGAAATCTGATCCCTTGCATGCAGTCTGTTTTTCTGGCTTGTGCTTTATAAAAATAAATGGTGTCCACGTGTCCTTTGAAATGACAGTGGCAAGAGTAATACACATTGCCTCATGGGGAATTGCCAGTTGTATCCTGGGATCAATACTGGATTAGTAAACAGTGTCTGTAGGGATATTAGGCCAGTAATTGGAAACTACTTAAATGGTCAATTATTCGGAAGACTGGTGTGTAATAAGATAAATTAACAAGCAGCCCACCAGGGTCAATCTCATTGCAGTTTCTCTGTATTGGTTTAGTAAAAAAATGCAATTGTTTAGTCTTCATGACATATTTAACGTAAGTTATAGTTTCCAGTCTCAAAAATATAACCCCTTTTAATGTATAGTGAGATTAACGGCTTCTCAGTCATACAGTGATTTTTTTATGATAACTTTTACTCTGTGTCAATCAAGGTGGAGTAATCTACAAGCCAGAAGCCAGGCACTGCTGCTTGGCCGTGCACAGCATGAGAGTAGGCTGAATATGATAAAAAAACACACCAGAAATTCTTAGAAAAAAATAAAGGTTAATGTGACGTTATAGTTTGGTGCGGTAATAAGATATTACCTTACATTAAAAAAAAAAAAATCACTGAAAATAACAATGGTTACAGGAGCGGTATAATTAAGTAGGGTAAGACTTTACTATGTTAAAAAATATATATATATATTTAAAAACAAGGTTAAAGTGTTATTATAGTTAGGTATGGAAATTAGATCATAGCTTTCATTTAAAAACCCTAGAAATGTACTTAAAAAAAGGTTAAAGTGTTGTTATAGTTAGGTATTAAAAGAGATAAAAATTAACATCTATAAAGCACATAAAAAACTGAAAATCACCAGTTGTAGTTTACTGAGCTGACTATAACTTGTACTCCAACAAAGCAGTGCTTATGACTTCACATATTACATCATTCGTGACATTTTAAATGATATCACTGATGACATAACACAGTCATTGTAAGATCATCCTATAAGATCTATGGACTTGAAGTGATTCCACGTTCTACACTAGTGACCAATTTTCTATTCACCTTAATGGGATTACCCCCCTAAAGACTTCTGCCAGTCCCTGTGGACAACCTTCTGTAGTTTAGTAAAATACATTACACATTCCTGAGATGGGCACAATGGCATATTGCCTTAGAACTATGGGTTCAACACCGGCGTGAGATACACCAACTCTAAGCGGGACACCCCTACATTATACATTAGTCAACAATCTGCAGTGCATCAAAATCTTCACTGAAGTTATGAAAATAAACATCAATACCTTACAAACATACTTGTAACACAGAATTTGTCTATATCATGGTAATACAACTATTTAACACAGGAATGTGCACAGATATCCATTTGGGGATAATCTATTATTAACAAAAGTTTAGACTTGTCTCACAGATTTTTTGCAACAGGTTTTGGTTTTGAGCAATAACCTAATTTGGAACATACCTCTGCAAACCACATCAGGTGTGCTCGGCCTTTACCTTCTTCTTTAACATGGAATATTACTAGAGTACTACTTGCACCCCAAGCATTAGTCATTTATAAATGATGCATCGTACAACTTTCAACATGCATGATCCCCCTTTCCTCCAAGACTTATGCTATTTTCATGTTGTGGACCCCCACGTGCACACTCAGCAGCTCTGTGCTATAAATATAACTATAATATTATCAATGATGTCGTCAGTTATGTTATCAGTGATGTAATTTGAGATTTCATCTGTAATGTCATCAATTATGCCATGTAAGAGGTCATGAGTGATGTAATATGTGAGGTCATAAGCAGTGCATGCACTGGGGTGCAAGTTATAAAAACATAAAAGGATGATGAACGGAGTGCTGAAACTTTTCAAACACTTACACCCTGTAACAGATCTAGGTTTAATCCACCTTCTTTTGCTTACCTTGCAACCCAAGTTTGGACCCAGCCATACGCAAATCAGCCTGGACCCTGCTCCCCATGGGAATAGTCCATCCCGAACTGCCAGGTCCTTCCTTGGTGGTGCAAGTTATAGTCAGCTTAATAAACTATAAATGGTGAATTTCATTTTTTTTATTTTTATCTTATTTCAACACATAATTATAGTATCACTTTAACCTATGAATTTTTCATTGAATTTCAATTTTTTTTAACACAACCTAAGCTATTATTACCATACCTAACTGTAACGTCATTCCAACTTTTATTTTTCAGTGTAATTTTGTTTTGTTTTTTAAGCAAGGTAACTACAGTGATTTGTCACATAACTGTATTGTAACAGGGTATATATTTCAGTGTACAATCAAACATGTCTCTTATAGAAGAGAAATGAATACTCGTATACCAAAAGGTCCAGCTGTTTCAGTTCACATAGATTTATGCTCCTTATATTTTTCTAAAATTGTCTTCCCAGTGCTTCAGTGATACTTGAACCCCGGGATTCAAATCAAAGGTGAATTATATTTTAAAATTTGGAAATTCAAAACTCATTCAGGAGCTGTCCCAAGTTCCGTGTGCTTTGTCTTTATTCCATTTCACCACTCAAGAGTCATTCTGAGTTATTTTCTTAACTTGTGTTCATTTCCACTTGACAATCTATCACATGTTTTTTAGGCCCTGCTGATTGGCTGTCTTGTATTTATTATCCTTCTATACATGCTTGCTTTGTCTGGGAATCTGTTGTCGTGTTGGCTCACCCAATCTCCTTATACCCACTCTTTGCTGAGCTATTTGTTATGAGTCTACAACTCTACACTGCTCTATTTCAGATTCCTTAATATTGCACCCCTCTAAATGGTTTGAAACATCCCTCCTTTTCACCTTTTTTTGTGCAGATACTTTGAGGTCATCTTCATTTTGGAATTCCCATAGTTCTCTGTGCTTTGATTGTCTCTTTTCCATATTCAAGAACTTTTGGTGTGGGATAGCCAAAGAGCTTTTCTACTTATGACCTGTATTGTTGTTAGTAAGCTAACAACAATACAGGTCATAAGTTGAAGCTTCCTTAGATCAGAAAATGGACCGGGGAGAACATAGCGGCACAGAGATTGTTCAATACCAATTTTGTTTGTGTGCTGTTTTTATATTATTGCACTTCATCCTTTGTGTGTGCCATAAATTGTGGCTTCGGACCCTAAATCAGGTGATGATTATTGATAAGCATTTCTGACTGCCTTCAAAGTCAATTAAGTTATAGTATTTTTTCCAACTTGCAAACTTACGTTTTCTGGGCTTTTCTTTTCTTTGGGTGTCATTTTACAATGATAACGATAACTTTGTATTTAATCCGTCACTTGTGCTCATAGTCTTGTGGGTCTGTTGTTGCTGTTTCCCAACTTGATGATCCTCATTTCTTTAACCCCTGAAAGAGAAAAGGGTTGAGTCAACCTAGTTGTCATGTAAATGTGTTATCTGCACTTGCACAGGGATTTCTGATGTTTTTATGTGAATTCACTCTTATCTGTTTTGCGTTAAATATAAAACACCCATTCCAGAGTGATTTGTTCAATCTTAGATTAGTGAAACACTCCAAGAAAACTACACATTACTTGTAAAAGCTGTACATTGATCTTGCAGTGTTTTGGTTAATGACGGTTCCTGTGTAACTTTTCTTGCTATGTGTTAATGCAGCCTGGGAAAAGTCAACAATGTTGGAGAATATATATTCCAACTCGCCCTATCAGTCATGTTTTTACACCATGCCCTTTTCATAAACCCTTCCAATTACTGAGATCTCAAACTCAAATTATTGAAGCTCTAAACTCATCCAATTTGCCTGTCTCCAGATAATGGTTGGGTCAGTGCCCCGCCTCCTTTTTTACAGGATCTATGAAAAATAGCTCATGTAAGGGAAATAAGACCCCAATGCTTATGTAGGGTAGGCATTGATGCAGATACATAAAGTCTGACCATGTTCTTCAATGGGAGCATCGTTGCTGGTTTATGGCTCTTGATCTCTTTCTTAATGTTTGAAATAACAGAAATATCCTCTGAGAAGGGTTCAGAGTACTTGATTAATGCAGAGTGATAGAGTCCAATTTACGGTATGCAAAAGCAAAAACAGCATAGGTTAAGCTGTAGGTCTCAACATATCTGAGCACTTTTCAATATATAATAGACAAATGACAGAAACTTAATAATATTCGTGATGAATACTCAGCTTTTACTGTTTTAGTCTTTTTCACTACTCAAACATTCTATTGCTATCCATGCTGCTGTTTGTAACACTCCATCTGTAATACTCCTTCTGTAATATCTTCTTAAGTGTTATATTGCTGCTGTATACTGCATTCCTGCATAAAGGTCTAGTGAATTTCAATAAAAACAGACCTGCATCAAAACATGTTAAAGCCAAATTTAATTTGTAAAAATGTTTTGACTGAAGGTTATATGTCCAGCGGTCTTCTTTGGGTCTTTTATTCAACAAGGACACTCAACAAATAGAAGCTATTCTTTTTAGTTCCTGCTATTGCCATATTCTTGTTTTATAGACAATAGTGTTAGACATTCTTATACATTTCTGGATCACCTCAGTTTTTTTCTTTGATACTACTGTTGAAATTAAGACACATAGTTTTCCTCTGTTTTTAAAGTACATATCTGTTTCTTGTTTAAATCATAAAGGACTCAATGTCTTCTTAAAGGGAATAGCGAAAAAGAATAAAAAACAAGTTTTAGATCTCATTTCAGGACAACAGACTGTGGTTTTGCTGAGTTATCACCAATCACTGAAAAACTATGTTTGGTTCTATATTCAGTTGCCCTCGCAGCAGATATTTTTTCTTAATGAAAACTGGAAGCTGGAGTTGGAACGCATCTGTGAGCAAATCAATAGGTGGCGTGGAGCTGATGCATTTCTCCTATGGGGGAAAAAACATTTTTTAACAGCGCTCCTCAATCTGTAATAGTCTTACGGCAAAAGCATTTTTTTTTGCCTGAGGGATATTATTCGCATGAGTGTTCAAGGTAGGAGGCTCATGGTCGGAAGCTAAAATAAGACAGTAATTTAAAGCAAGATTGTAGATTGCTTTACGGATCCCCAAGCTTTTCATGGGGAGCAACCAAGATCACTTTGGATATGTTGTTTGTTGGGTCCCTCACACTCTCCTTTTTGTTTTCCACCTTCTTCGTTTTCATACCTCAGAACTGCCTCCGGTGGCCTCCTTATGGTAAAGATGCTCAAGCTGTTAGATTTGCCACCCACGTGTTTAACTTCTGTGATTCTGGGGAAATCACTTTGTGTTCTCTAGTGTTGATTTAGAGTTGGGTGGTAAATTCTGTGTCAGTAATCTAATTAATTAAGATTATTATCACATTAAGGAAATGCATTATTGTTTAATGGTGTAGAGTCCTATTGGAAAAAATAAAACAAAAACAAAACTGACTTGCACTGCTGTAATTGCGTATCCCCTGTACAGCATACTTGGATCCACCAGTTTAAATCTCTTCCTCTTTAAAATGGCACATTCTTAAGTAGGACTCTGGTTCCCGGGTGATATACATTCTGCATATGGGATGTGTAGGCTGGTCTCTCTGTAAATGGGGGAGGAGTTAAAGGTGCATAGGGGCCCTAAGGTAACTATAACGTGCACCTTCGCCATGCACAGCTAATTACTCCATGCATTCTATGCATCTTTCATACTCTCAATGCAACATTTGCAGTAAACTTATTGATGAAACAACTGTGCATTGCAAGGGCGCAAGTTATAGTTACCTTAGGGCATGAGTTATAGTTGCTTGAAGGAACTCTAACTCTAACTCTAACTTCTGAATTTCTATAGTTTTGTACAAGTAAATTCAATACCTAACTATAACGTCCCTGTAACCTTTGGTTTAAAAAAAAATTATATATATATATACACACACACACAGACATAAACACGTATACACATATATACATATATATCTTTTTATATATATATATACACACACACACACATATATATATATATATGACCATACACAATACATACGTTTGGTAAGCAGAATTAAAGACTATCTATGTATTTTTAAACCCACAGGTAGTGTATATATATTTGAACAAAGAGATGTACGTACATGTCTAAATACATAAATATAATAAAAATATAAACGTTTACACACACAGACATATGCTGAACATTTGTGCTTGAGTACGGTGGAAAGAGACAACTCTTGAATAGTCTTCTGAAGGTAAGATAGTTATCGGTGGGTCTTATGTTTGGAACTAATGTATTCCAAAGTTTGGCTGATTGAACAGAGAAAAATGCACCACCCACTGTGTTTTTTTGTATGCTGAGGTTTTGAGGCGAGCTGCCAATCTGGAGCAGAGGGTCCTTTGTTATGTGTATTTGGTGACTTTATTCCTGATGCAAAATGGTCCTGTTCCAGGTTTTGCTTTGAGGGTGATACAGAGCCGCTTGAAGGTGGATGATCTGGCAACCGGTAACACATGTATGTAAATGTACGGCATCAAGTCATAATCAAAACTATTTCTAGGACTTGCTTCTACAAATTACTACGTACATTTGGTACTTGCTTTGTATTACATTATTTGTTTTAGTTTGTTTTGTGTCTGGAGGGATTGTGGGGGCTTCCCATAAAGAAAGTTGGTGGTCAGTGCTTAATAGTGCGTGGAATGGGAGTTCCACCACCTACCCATCAAAGTGTTACTATGTCTGCCCCCCCCCCCCCCCCCCAAGCCGGAGAGTGGCGAGGCCTGCAAGCAGCTCCCGGGTGAGAGCATGTGTTGGCACCGCCCAGGCGCCCTCTGGCACGGAGAGGCAAGTTATCCCAGGCGCTGTGTTGTGAATTAGGTATGCAGGAAGCACGCTGTCACGCTGTCTGCTGCTTAACAGCCGATGCCAGGCTCCTGCGGCGGCCCTGCCGGGCGCACAAGGCAGGGGTGCTCCTGGGTCACAGTTTGCCAAGACTAGGCCCCGCCTCGGCATGGCTTGCCCCCGTCTCCACACAAACTGGCTGCAAAGCCAAGACGCCTCAGAGCAGACCCCTGCTCCTCCCTGCGCTCCCAGACTGCCCCTCACACACACTGCGTTCCCCTGGCTGCTGCCTCCACCGTCTCCCTCCCTCCTTTCCTCTTTCTTACGCCGGCCGTCGGCATCGCCTCCTCCTGCATGCTGCCGTCGAAGCCACCTGACAGCCTCCTCATTTCTTCATTGCTCCCTTATTTCGCCCCTTCTTTTCTCACGTGCTCCTTTGTTGTTCTGCTTCCTACGTTCGTATCCCTTCCCTTTCTTTTCCTTCTTTCCCTCTCCTTGATCCCCCTTCCTTCTCTCCTGTCTTCTGTGCTTCTCTCTTTCGTCCCTTCCTCTGCTGCCTTCCTCCATTCGTTTCCTCCTTTCTTTTACTCCATTTTTTTTACCTTCCCTCCCACTTTCCCTCTCCTTTTCTTCCCACCTCTCCCCGTCCCTTTCTCCCCATTCCCTCCTTTCCTTCATCTTCTCTCCTCCCTCTATTTCTTCCTCCCTGCCCGTGCCTTCTTTTCCTCCCGCGTCCCTCTTTCTCTCCTGCGTTTCTTCACACCTTTCCTCTCCTTTCCCCTTTTCCCTGCCTTCGTACCTCCTTTCTCCTGCCCCTTTCCTTCCTCTTCCTCCTTCTGTTCCCTCTCCTCGCTTCTCTCCTCCCTTCCTTCCCCTCCTTCCCTATGTTTCCTAGCTCACTCAGTTTTCTGCTCACTACCTTCCCTCCCCCTCTTTAAGTTGGCATCCCCGGTGCCCTGGTCCGCTCTTTCCTCTCTGCCAGTGCAGACCTTCCTTCCTTCCCAGCAGCCGCCCTCATTCATTTATCCTCAGCTAAGGGTGTGATTATAATGGCCGCTGACTGTAATGGTTATTAATGCCCGGGCTCCTGCGGCAGTAAATGGATTACACGGAATCGCCTGCCTGCAGGATGCGCACTGAAACAGGCCTCTCCCGGCGGCAGCAGACGCACCGTTTAATTCTCACTCTTGCCCCCTCCTTCCACAGGTGTGTGCTGGGTGTCCGATGTGAAGGTGAACATGGGATTCAAGGTCACGGGTGCGGTGGCCCCGTTTGGTGCTGCTCGAACATCCTAGCATCACAGTGATACCTGACACTGAGGACATTTGTGCAAAAGGCTGCTTAGCCATCCTAACTCTAGTCCAAAACCTCACCCACCCCTTAAGGCACTAAGGGCCAGATGTATGATTCTGGCCCATTGCGATTCGGTAATTGCGAATTAAAAAAAATCGCAATTACCGACTTGCAAAGGACCATGGGCCAGATGTAGCAAAGGATTTGCGCGTCGCAAATGGCGAAAATCGCCGTTTGCGAGGCGCAAATGCCTCTTTGCTATGCAGAAATGCATACTGCGAGTCGGGACCGACTCGCAATATGCATTTCAGAATCGCAAATAGGAAGGGGTGTTCCCTTCCTATTTGCGATTCGGAGTGGCATGCAATACCATTTGCGACCGCATATGCGGTCGCAAATGGTGTCGCAGTTACCATCCACTTCAAGTGGATGGTAACCCACTCGCAAATTGGAAGGGGTCCCCATGGGACCCCTTCCACTTTGTGAATGGACCCAAAACAATTTTTTCAGGGCAGGTAGTGGTCCAAGGGACCACTGCCTGCCCTGAAAAAATACCGAAACTAAAGGTTTCGTTTTTTTTTTTTAAGTGCAGCTCGTTTTCCTTTAAGGAAAACGGGCTACACTTAAAAAAAAAAAAACTGCTTTATTTAAAAGCAGTCACGAACATGGAGGTCTGCTGACGACAGCAGGCCTCCATGTTTGCGAGTGTCTAGACTCGCTATGGGGCCGCAATTTGCGACCCACCTCATGAATATTAATGAGGTGGGTCATTGCGACCCCATAGCGAGTCGCAGACGGTGTCTGAGACACCGTTCTGCATTGGAAATTGCGACTTGCAATTTGCGAGTCGCTCCGACTCGCAAATTGCAAGTCGCAATTTCCAACTTTGCTACATCTGGCCCCATGTATCACATTTGCGATTCGGTAATTGCGATTTCTTAAAAATCGCAAATGCAATTGCCGAATCGCAAATTGCGATACTGGCCCCATTCACAGCTATGGGCCTGCTGGCCCATAGCTGCAAATTTTTTGCATTTCCTAAATTGCGATTTCTGAACCAGAAATCGCAATTTGGGAAATGCAAAAGGCCAGGGTGCTGGGGGCCTAAGTCCCCCTCTCCTGCACCCCATTTTTTTTTTTTTACCATGTAAAGTACACACATGCCAAAAGGGCATGTGTGCTTTACAGATTAAATTTAAAAATGCAGTTTTACTGCATTTTTAAATTTTGCACCAGGTTACCACCTGGTTGCAGACAATGGTATTTTGCATGTGCAAAATACCATTCTGCGAAAAATCGCAATTTGCTCTTTTTTGCAGAATTGCCTTGCGGCCTGGATTTTGCAAATCGCAAATTGCGATTCGCAAAATCCAGGTCGCAACGCAGAAAATCGCAATTTTTGCGATTTTCATTTTGTGGTCTGCAAATGCCTTTGATGCATTGCAGACCACGATTTTGCACTGGCAAACGGCCGATTTCGCCGTTTGCGAGTGCAAAATATTTTGATACATCTGGCCCTAACTCCTCCTCCTCCCTCTATCAGTGAAACACTCTAAACCGATCCAAACCCCGGCATCCTATTCATAATTACCAAATCTCCCCCGACGTCTTGTTCTGCCTGCCTACTCTATTCTTTGCCTCTGCATTCTCATCTTAATCTGAGCTCTCTTGTAGTCATCAGAAAAACGTCCCCCCTGAGTGTTCTTTCTGTCCACCACCCCCCCCCCCCAAAGGCACATAGTCCCTTCCAAATTTCGCACCACTCTTCCAGCAGTTGCATGGCCTTTATTATATAAATTCTCTTCTCCAGCGAAGACAGATGACCCCCATCATGCCAAAATAGACTGGGTCACTTGCATCCTAACTCAAAATGCCTCACATCCATCCCCTGGGCCTTGCAAAAACCCAATTCTCTCTATTTAAATCCTTGCTAGCCCTGTTAATAGGTGCCGGCTACTGAGCACCACTTTATATCCTCCTGGACAAGAGCTGAATCCAATAAACCTCCATATTTTCCCATTTATGCTCTGTCTCTTTTCATCATCTTTAAAAGCTCCAAACCTGATGATTGCACCAAATCGTTTCCACCCAAGTGGATGAAAAAGTGCAGTCATCTTCTCCCTTCTCCCAGTTCTCATAACACAGCCAACAACTGGCCCCAACTCCCCAACACTCGATTTCAAGACCTCGCCACCATCCTGACCACCCATTCTAAATATGTAATAACAATCTCAATTCTCAAACATTGTTAATGCAACAAAGCATCTCATAGGCATGGCCTTGTAAGAAAATGTCTGATTGTTAAATTCTATCCCCAACAAGGGAAAGGTGTCAGGGTATACTGGTAGTTAACTCTGGCTTTCTCTATCTCAGCTCCTGAGCACATCTGCATACCATCTGAAATGAATCCTCAGTGCTGACGTACGACACTGAGCCTTCTCCTTGACTGAGGTAGACGTTCAACAAATCATGGTGGTGTATCGTGTGGCATTCTCCCTCTGCCTTCTTGGGTACAGTGCTCTGTGGTGGTATTACCAGCTCCCACAGTGGAATGCCTTCAAAGAGTTCCGCCATCCTTCCTGCCTCAACCTCTTTTGTTAATTCGTTTCGTACTATTTGTCCTGTTTCTCACTGATGCAAGTTCTTACCCCGGGGCTGCACCTCAGACCATTATAAGGTATCCTAAATCCAAACTGAACACTGTCTGTCAATATCATTGCAGCGGTTCTGTCCGGGTACACTTAGAAGCACACATTACAGGTTCCACCTTACCTGGAGTACTGGGTCTTTCCCAGCTCCCATTTCCTGCTACCTCTACCTCAACAATACCTCAGGCCCACTTACCTCTGAAGCAAGGAACAAGCACACACTTTGTATATGCAAGGAACTTACACGTTCATATGCAATGATTTCAAGCAAAAGACCAGCGTTAAAGGCACCACCATTATAAAAGTCGCTTTGCCAGTCACAGGGGGATGTCTCACAAGGAGGGCCCCGTGCGGAGGGAAGGGAACTGCTCTGTCCATGTTGGGCCCTCTTTGTGAGTAGTCCCTCTGTGACTGGCAAAATGCTCATTAAAAGTCAATGCTGTTTTGATCTTTTTCTTGAAATCATTAAACATAAAAGTGTAATTTGATAACCCTGAATATTCACATTGAATGCATGTTCCTAAATTCTGGGGTAAAATTCCTCAATAAAAAGTCTCCCGGGAACCATGTGCTACATAGTCATTAGCAGTAATGATTGTTCACTGCTGCTGCTTGCTAGCATTACATTTAGAAATGCAGTTCTTTGTGAGCAGTACGATTTTGCAAATGCATTTTGACAGCGTATTCCAATCAAGAGTTCAGCGAAATAGTCAAATTGTCTTATTTTTCATCCCAAGACGGATGAAGATACCGTCATACGACGGTCTGAGTAAGGGAGCTTAATTGCAAATTCTCCCAAGTGGATCGAACACACAACAAATGGTGGATGGGTCGCCAGGCTATGGGTTTCCGTTGGTGAAGCTGTTCCCGTTGGTGAAGCTGTTCCCCTTACTCTTAATGAGGATCAGCAATGGTGGAGCAGAAATGAATCCCAAAGTCTACACCTACACAACTTGAGTGCTGGCACTGCTTCACAGAGAAGTACTAAAATGCTCTTTGTTCTGCATTAGGCTGCAATAAGCGAATAAGTCAAGGTCTTAGAACCTGGACTGACTCTTCTCGAGGAAGACCTTTCCCATCCATAGTGGTTTTTCTCTGGGTAAAGCACCCTGGTAGCTTTTCTATTACAAGGCCAGTGCTTAAATTGTAAAAGAAGATAAACATTAAGTGTAGGGGCACAAAGTTTTTCCTAGAAGTTACCGCCTGTGTCAACAAATGCCAAGAGTTGCTGAACACCAAGGCTGCCTAGTTTTGATTCTACCTCATGTCTCTTTCACAATTTAACACCGTCTGTCTCCTTATCCCACTTTTGCATTTTCTTTCATGCCTTCTTACCCCTTTTTGCCATTTTCCCATCTTTCTCTGTCTCCCTTTCTCCATTTTCCGCCTTTCTTTCTTATGCTGGGGTCAAAGCCTAAATCAGAGTCCCCAAAAATGAGAACCTGTGCCCACCAACTGCAATCCATATTACAAAAATCAAGCAGACCAACAAAGCACATTCTCCAAGACAAAAAATGCATCATTTCATGGTAGGTGTTTGTGGCCAGGTGAGGAAATGTGGTGGTAACTGAAGAATAGCTGGAATGTTGGAGAGAGCCTAGAAGACTGACTGTTGTTTTGAGGGACCTACAATCATGTACTAAGTGATCAGTGCTCTGTCGAGACAGATCTGAAACATTGCAAGAACTGGAAATGGGATCTTGAGGCCCGTCTTTAAACTAAGCCACTGAACTAGAAATTGGTGGCATCTCACTCACGAAACACATCAGATTAGCTGATTCAGACCTCCAGTCCACTGATTCAGACCTTAAAATTCCGCCACCCAGTCTATGACAATTCAAGCCTCCTGCTTGAACCCCTGTCCTCAAAGACCAGCACCCGAGTCCATGACCTCTGCCACTGATTTGACCTCACACCTTGCAACGGCTCTCAAGTTCTTCACCCCTGGAAACTTGACTCTGGACACAGCATAGGTTGTTTGGTAAAACTACCAAGTGCATCGTGGGTTCACCATTCAAGGAGACAGATTTTTCTAATCTACAATAAGATATGGCAAAGGTGCTGATGATGGGTCTCTACAAGGACAGGATTTCTTATGGTACGGGTGTGGGACATCCAAACAGCTAGAGAAGCCTACTTTAACCTGAGAGTTTTGGAACTCTTACAAGGGCTTCACCTTGAGAAGGTCCTGGAAAGGGTGGTGATTTAATACACTTTTGAGTCAAGACTTAAGAATAAGAAGTAGATGTTGGAGAGAACCAGAGTCTCGGGCAAAGGTTTAGGAGCCTTGGTTCCTGGTTTTCTCAAATGTGTACCACACTTAAAGCTGTTTGGTTCAGTCTCTGAATTATATGTTACTGTGGAGAGATTGGTGAATATTTTGAAAATTTGGGGCCATTGAAAGCAGGCGAAGTTGTCCATCTTATAGTGCGTGATACATAAAAACACTTTACAGCTAGAGATGTGTAAATACACGCAGTTTGTTTCCTCATCAGATTGCGTGAAATTTCATGAAAATGTCAAAAAACTAAACTTTCATGGTGAAATGCTATTGGCCGGTATCTCACATCATTTTTTTTTTTACCTGAGCAGACACCTAAAATAATCTGCCTCGATAATAGCAGGAGAGTAGGTTGTGAGACATTTTCTATGTGAACCAATCTCCTGCTGATATTTCATGAGACATATTTACCTGGGGATCCGGTAAAAAAATGATGTGATATTGCATAATGGAAAATTACAAACATTTTAGATAATGCAAAATTTGAGAATGCCAGTGGCGTAATAAAGATTTCGCAAAAGCCTTCTTTCAACACAGAGGTTCAGCACATTGCCATAGGTCCAAATACTGACATATTGACCTACACTCTGACGTCCAAGTCTTCAATTAAGAAAATATTTTCATTGCAGCCCAAACAAGATGGCTGTCCTTTGTCATCGGTATATTATCCACATCTCCCTGAAGTCGCCTTTTCATGCATCTTCCGCTTTACCTCTCTCGTACATTGTGTCACAGATAGTTTACATCAAAGAGAGAGAAATGAAAGCATCTCACATACGACCACCTCGCTCTGTGCCGACGGGTGACTTCAATAGAGTCTTTCGCTTAAAAGCTTTTAAAGAAAGAGGTTCTCAGCTAAAGCACAATGTGAAAAAGCCTCACAGAAGGAATGTGAGTTTTGAAATGGGGACATTCGAGCGAGGCCCTGTGATAACATTGAGCCAAGTCCTCCAGGGATGTAGGCCATCCCATTGAGGCAGGCTTTTGTGCACTTGTGCTGTTTGAAAGAGGAGATGGGGCAAGTCAGCAGAAACCCTTGCATGGTCTACGTCTGGCACGTCCTCATGCACAACACTGGTTTTGTATTTTATTCCGAGCTCTCACGTTTACCCATTTTGTTCATGAGTAGCCCATTAGGTCTAGGTTTTTTCTTTGCATTTCGGTGCTTGTGGCTCTGTCCATCCTATTAAAATTTCAGTTTCAGAACTACCAGCCCCAGAAAGCAAAGAAAAAACCCTAACTGGAAGAGCTATTTGTGCATTAAATTGAGAAAGTGGATTTTAATCTGAATTATTATGGTACATTAGCTTTTGAGGCCGGAGGGACGTCCGAAGCATTCACATTGTACTGCATTGGCATACTATCTTCACTTAAAAAAATATGTTCAGTAGATCTTGGAATGTTTGACTGCAATTTGTTTACGTGCATTGAATGCGTATCTTACATCTGTGTAACTTGTTACAATATATTCAGACACAGCGTTAGTTTAACATCTCATTATATGCCTCTACCGTTTGTAGAAGTTTGAATTTGCACCTCTGTAATTACATTGAAAACATTTTTTCCAACTCTAGGTATGAAATAATTGGGTTGTTTAAAAAACAAGAACTCTGAGAAGTTAAAAAAACACAGGGAGAGAAAAATCCCGCGAATGTTAGGTGTAATGGGAAACTATCCTAAACCACCCTTTTGTTGAAGAATCCCACCAAAAATAGTTTTATGGGAAATTCAATGTAGGAGAATTTGAGAAGGTGACAAATTTAATGAAATGTGGAGTTTGTCACCTTCCTCAAAATGATTTTGTCAGGTAATTCGAGTCAAGGAGAAGTTTTTAGAAGGTAACAAACTTCACAATTTAGTGAAATTTGCACATTTTTTCACTGTGGCAAAACCTTATTACGATTTTAGTATAGCATTTTTTACGGTCAAACATCGTTGTATTCACTTTTTTTTAGCAGCACTTACTCACTACAAAGGTCTGTTTATTACTGTAGATTCCAAGTATTCAGAGTGGTCTTTTCAAGGGTTTGTGTCTCTGAGAATGGTATTTGTAGACATGCTCTCTATCTAGTACAATGTTCCTCCCAGGTAGTATCAGAATATAAGTTTAATTTAATTCCCCTGTGTCCATGATGCTTTCTCGCCTAGAGACCTTTGTGATGTGTGACTGTGGATTTCATTCCCTTGCCTTTGCCATGGTGTCATCAGGATGGTTGTTAGTTACAGTGGACTGACTTTCACATTAGGCATGTCCTTGGTTGTGAAGTGCTGGCAAAGTTTAAACTACTGCTTTATAATAACTGCGGGCCAAGGTTGGCTACCTGCACCTTCTTATACTGGAGTCAGCGCACCAGTGGCTTTGCCTTGATGCCATTTGGCCAAGTTGTCTGACACTACAAAGGTGATCTGTGGTACTTGGAAGAGGAGTCACTCTTCAGCTCTTCCCTCCATCATGCCTGGTCTCCTCTAATATTTGTTCTCTCTTGCTCTAGCATGTTTGAGTTTCAGATGAAGTGGCTAATTTTTGAGGCCCTAATTTCTCTGCTATTTGATTTTGTACTAGTTGCCCATGGCAAAGAGGTTTGGCCTAAAACCATTTCCAGAGACAAACAGATATTTTTTCAGGTGAGGCTGAGAGTTCCTCAGAAATAAAGTGCAACCTTATTGCTTAAGGTGGATATTTTGATTTCTTCGATGCCTGTCTCGTGAAGCATCCACTGCTCCTTGATGTTCGTTGTTACTAAGACACTGAAACCAAAAAACATTTACTAAATACACATTTTCACCAAAGTAAATAGATTTTGGCTTGTTCGATATCCCCAACACGTTTTGTTCATCAAGTGCCGAGAAGCAGCTCTAATGGTGTTGGTGTTTTATAAGTCACCATCACATAACAGCTCAGCTGCTTTTTCTTGGCTAAATTATGTCCCCTTTTCTCTAAAAGCCACTTGACGGGTCCTCCTTTAGTTAGATGTCACAAGCATATGTGAATTGCACCAACAGGCCAAGCTTTAGCACTGTTGTATGCCCTGAATTCATAGGATATAGACAGATGTCCTTTGGGCAGTGCTTAATTTGAGCCAGTGGTGTCCGGTGCTGAGCACCTGCACCTTCTTGTCAGCACCGACACCTATGACAGTCTGCCACATGGTGGCGCTGTTTCTCTCATTCAGAGATAAGCACAACAGCTATATTATTATAATATGCATTAAAATGGCTTATAGCTGCCATCCAAGATCTTGTTACGGCACTGGGTGGCCTGGAAGAGTCTGAATTGTAACACTTGTAGAAGTGTGATGGTTAAAGTCGTGTTGATACTGCCATTGGTAGCGCTGACAGGGGCAGTGGGTAGCGCAAGCTGTGGTGGATTCCTGATAAGGGTCCTGGCCTTTTCTTCCCACAAAGTATGCCTCTGGGTGACCTCCAATCAAAGCACCTCATCTTCTGTTCCACTGTGGCTCAGCATGTGCATCATTGTGAGAGGGCAAGAGAGATGAGTATGTCCCTAAATATCTAAACCCTCCCAGTAAAATCTCAAATTGACGACATCTCTTCACTGTTGACTGCCCTGTAATGTATTGAAAATGCTTCTTCCTGCAAAAACACTAACTTCCGAAAAAACGCTGTCCCTGCAATTTGCGTTGGATACTAAATTGAGCATTTCACCAGACATGATTGCCCATAGATTGCTTTACAAAGTCTTTCTAGAAGGCCTCACGCTGCAACTTTTATTTCCCTCCTTATTGACGCTGCCAAAATTGCACTATGTGCTGTAAGCATGCTGTGTGTAAGATGAAAAGGAAAAATGGCTTGCAAGACCTTTAGCATCGTTCTTTATTCAACTGATTGCGTCGACCAACCCCTTTTGTTGTTTTTAATCTCTACTCTAGGATAGCATGTCTATTTTTCCCCTTTCCAGGGCCATATCCCAGTGATTATCTGTGCTAAATCTTCTTTAATCATTTCTGTGAGAATAGGGATTAGTTGGAAAGGTTGTTTTTTGATTTTTTTTGCTTCTCCCACATCTGTGTGACAATCATGACTTTTGGAACAATTTATGTAGCACTTATCCTTATTCAGCACTAACAATTGGCTCCTGTGTGATGCCATTGTGCGAACAAATGCTTTATAAAGGAAAGAATTGCACAAAAAAGTTCTGCATACATTTTCCAGCTCAGTGGGTTTTGATTAGAAAGAAAAATATCTCGTCTATGCGATGAAAAGCATTTGAAAGAAGTTCAATAGTTAATTAGCTTTGCATGACCGGAGGTGGATGTAAACTGGGAAACTGCAGCTTTACAGAGGGCAAAAACTGAGAACTTTGGAAAACCTTGCTGGCAAAAAAAAACTTTGCAATCCCTTTCTTGTGGCTAGGCTACCTTCTGTGAACCCAGGAGATGTGGATTCGAGTCCTTGTTTCCTCAGTTGACCAGACTCTTTTGTATGGAGAAAATTCCTTCAGCTCCCTTTGCCTCTTTTTCACATCCCTACCAAAGCCAAAATGTAGAGCTGCATCATGCCAGATATTCAAGATACCCACACAAGATAATGATAGATACAATGAAACTAAATGAGAGAAATGCGCATTCTCAGTAGTGTTTTTTAAATGTTCTTTATTGAGATTTTAACAAATATAGGAAGACATACGTTCAGGTCATACAGTTCTTTGTTGTAATTCATTTACATTTAGACATTGATACAGTGGGAGAGTGGAGAGAGAAGTGAACTGAAACCGCAAACTGCAGAGTTCCATGTGGCATGAACGTCCAATGGCGCCGTCTGAGGTCATGCCTTGAGAAAGAGGAAGTCGGGGGTCAGATAGACCTCCTTCTGAATTTTCTGGTGTTGCCGGAGAGGATCATGTGGTGTACCAGAGGCCTTGTCTAGATGACATTTGGCCAAGTTGTCCTACTGAGCCTGACTCTACCAAAATAATTTGTGGTACTTGGGAGTGGAGATGCTCTCCAGCTCCTTCATCCATCAGTTTTGGCGTTCTGCCTCGCGTTAGGATGTTTGAGTTTCAGATGTAGTGGCTCATCTACTGAGGCCAAAATTTCTCTGACATTTGGGAATATATATTCACTGCTTCTGACAAAGAGGTTTTAAAACCATTGTCAGAGACAAACAGACTTTAGTCCGACCAGGCCCACAGGTCCTCAGGAACAAACCTCAACCATATCACTTAAGGTTGACATTCTGGTTGCTTTGATGCCTGTCTCATGAAGAATCCACTCCTCCTTGATGCTCTTTGTTACTCTGATCCATATACCTCTGGTACTGATACAATAGAACTAGTGGTCAGTGGTTACCTGAAAACCTGCTGTAGCAGAATCCCTTAATCACAGAATTGCAATTGCTTGGACTATGACCCTCGGTTTATCAACTCAACTTGAGTTTTGCTTCTGGAGTTTAATCTGTCAGGCCTTGTGCCTTATTGTGAAAACAGGTGTATTATCTAAAAAATATATCTCTTTGTAAAGTACTTACAGTTTTCCTTGAATCACAAGCAAATTTTACCGCTCTGTGCTACGATACATGTAATGGCGTGACATTATAGAGAGGATGTGTCATATGTTCAAGCAATGACCATTCCCGGTGACTACTGTCAAAGATATTCACTGCTAGGAACTGGCAGGGCCAGCTCTAGGATGGTGTGACCAGTGCAGCAATATCTGGCACTGACCCAGGGGGAGGTGAGGGAGGGAGGGAGGTACATGTTTAGAACTAACAGAGGGTTTAAAAGCACCTGCTGCAGAGTTCCCTGTGTGTCCAGCACTTTTAGGCAACAATAAAAATGTCAAAATAACTCTGGTGATTATTGTTCCTGCTGGAGAGCAGAGGTTTGTTGCTTTGTCTAGCGGCAGTGTCCGCTCATGATAATGTAGAGCAGAGAGTTAATATGCCTGCTGCAAAGAACATGTACCACGCAAATCACCAAACTGTATTTTGTGTTGACCACTCAGTAGGTTACTGTTTGGTCACAGAGATCCTTTTGTTACTTGCAGTTCGTGAGTTACTAACCTAATATAGCACATTGACCTATGAACTGTTATCAAAGAGCTGCTTGCAAACTGCATGGTAAAGGTTACAACATTATGTTTTTCCCAGTCTTTCATTATCCTAGCATTGCTAAAAAGGGTTAATTTTTGTAGAAATACATTGTTATCAGTAAAGCCAACCCAAGAACGGTGGTAGGCTTTAAACCCTGAGTTTGTGCTTCTCCAGACCAAACACTTAAAATATACTGCCTACTAGTATAGGTGCCGTGACCCCTACACCTTGCAATCCTCATTATTTTATGTAACATTTCCTATAGAGTAACTTACACACATATGATTCATTCACTTCAATTAATGAGTGTGTGATGCATAGTGTTCTGGCGCCCTGCACTGGTATGAGTAGTGCTATAAAACAAATGAAATGTATGTGAGAAAGGGGTTATGGAGAGATGAGGGGCACTGGTGGAGAGTGGTAGTGAGAGACTTTGTGGAGAAGGAGGTTTTTGGGGTGGAACACCAACAAAGATTGTCGATCTGGGTGCAACCAGCGCTAAAACCGGCCCTTTGAAAGGGGTTGGGGTATTCAATAACTACTCTTCAGTCGTAGTATTGCTACTACGTGGCTTCTGTCATAAGTCTGTCATAAGCCTCCACTTTTCAAAATGTTCATACAAATTTATACATGAGAGGCGTGTCAAGATCCGGTTTGACATCCCGAATTCAATCATAATTGAAGAATTTCTGACAAGGTTTAGGAATGTGGCTTTTCAAGCTTTGTGCATATCAGGAGGGTCACGTAGTAAGTATCTCAAAGCCAAACTAAATAGATCTCTGATGCTTTATTTTCAAATTAAGATAATTCCAAATGAAATGAGAAACACGGACAGAGAACTTGGTGAGTTGCATTCTCGGGATTTAGTGGAAGAGGCCTGGAAGAAGCTACAACACACAAACTTGGTCAGACCATTTACACACATTTGTGTACCGCCAGATATACTAATACTTGGTGTTAGATGAGCGAGTGTAGATATTAAAATCTGGTGACTTGATGTATGAATATACTTTTAAATAAGCACATCATTTGACTATTAATAGGGTGTTTTGATGGAATATGACAACAGTCCATGGAAAGAGAGATGGTGCTAGTGAACTGTGGCACTGTCCAGTACAAACCTTTTGATACTGGTCATCTAGTATGTTCACTAGGGCTGGTGTACTTGACTTGAGGAAACATTTTAGATTAGTCAACATTGTGATGTTGGTCCCAAAAGGACTACTCTTGGTACTGGGTGGCTACTCTTGTTGATACGTGACACCTTCAGCCCTTTGCTTTAAGTGAAAAAGAGTTTGCCTACTGGGACTTGCAGTTCCATACTTCTAATGGGAAAAGCCAAACAGTTGTGCCCAAATGGCAGCTACTTAACAGCGTTCAACAGCGGTGTGTGTTCAAGGTCAGCATGGTTTTCTGCGCACAGCTCTACTCGTTTCTTCTCCTCTCCACAGGACACGTCCTTCCTGCCACTCGTTTTTAAATGCATACTCTGGTTACACGATAAATAAATGCCCAGCGTGGGGAAAATTGAATTTGCAGCATTAGCATCTGTACACCGAGCCACCTCTTGCCTTCCGCAGAGAACGCGAGAAATGAATTATCGACAATAAACAGCCTGACAAATATGAAATTATCTGTTGGTAAACCAATAATGCTGATTATGTTTGTGTGTATGCAGGTAATGTGTTTATATCGCTGCTCAAGGGAATGCCTGACGCAGACTAGACATCTTCCAATACGCAACACTTTGTTCCAGCCCCTCCTTCCTTTGCGCACTCCGCATGCTGGAATCTGTGGAGGAGAACCAGAGGGTAACAGGGTCTGAAGAGAGAGCTCAGTTCCAATGTCCAATGCTGGGTAAGAGGACATCAACTTTAAGAAAGGCAAGTCCAGGAACAAAACCTCAGATAATAATGAGAAGCGCCACAAACATAGCACTGCAGATAATGAGCATAAGGCCCTTGGCCCTGGCAGCAAAGTGTCAAAACATCAAAAACAACAAACAACATAGCTGATGCAGAGCTCTAATATTTCCTTGATGCAGGCCATCCTGTAGGGAAAGCACGTGCGCAATTAACACTTACTGGGGTTATGTTGGAAGGCTTCAAGGTATGTCCCCAATGACCTCAGGGGAAACCCTCACTCCACAAACCACATCAACAGGGCCGGACTAAACCAAAATCAGCCCTGGCAAAAATGCATAAACCAGCCCCATTCTCTTCGTCTCCTCACGGTCTCCTTCCATCCATTCATTCTCTTGCCTTCTCTCCTCCTTCTTCTCCCTCCGTAATTTATTCCTCATCTCATCTCTCCCTTGAAGCCCCCTGTGCCTGCTGCAATTAATCAAGTGGAGCTGGGAGAGGGACAGAGGCACCAGCAGCGACATTGGGCTTTGGAGACCAGCGTCCAATGGCCCCACCTCACAGGGAAACTACACAGTGGTCCTGTCCTGAACATCACTACACACAAGCCAGAGGGTGTTTTTTCAACCCGCTACCTCAATGGAGACTCTCCATCAAGCGAGATCACATTTACAACCAACTGTCTGGCCAGCAAAAGAAAAAGCCATGTAGGTTAAAGATTTGGGAAAGGCTACACAAGAGACTCCTCAAGCAGCTATGGAATGGTGAGACAGCGTGGATGGTTTAGCGGCTACTGTTGAAGCTTAGGTGTGACCTGATAGGTTTGACTCAGTATTTCATCTTCCTGGGGTGAATAAAGACAGACCTGAGTTGGATAGATTTTTTTTTTAATTGAGCATTTAGTGACAGTGTTTTCTTGTGCGGTATATGGGCAAATCAGAGCCAGAGCTGTAGGGAGGGACTCAGTGGTGGGTAAAGTGTCCCTTTTAGTTAGACATTGAGAAAATATTTTAAAAAATCACAGCCTGGTCTTTGGTGTCATTCCACAATATGTCTACAAGTCATGTGGATATCCTTACCTAAATGTTATTTGTTTTAAAGATCGGAGTGGATTCTAGGCATGTGAAATTTTATGGCGCAGACTTATTTACAAAGTCACTTAGGGCAGTACACTAGTAGATCGAGGATGCAATGGGAAAGAGAGTAGGTGAACAAAGAGCTGAACCGGAATAAGTAGAGGGCAATGGGGAGGGCAAACGGGATGAAAGTGATCCAGTGTACCCAGGTACTACAGAACCCTTCTGGCATGTCACAGAGTTGGGAGGTTACCCAGTGGTTTAGTTGTTGTTACTTGAAGAGTTGGGTGCTGAATTTCTTTCTGAAGTGGAGAGAAGGTTCTTGGTGGATTTTGCCATGGATAAAGTTGCACATGCCTGGTGTGAGAAGACCTGGTGTCTTGTCTGATCTTTTCTTCTGTTTTGCTTTTACTAATGACCAAGCAGACAAAAATCTCTGGAATGCACTTCTCGGTTCAAAGAAGACATTTATTATTATTTCATCACGAGGTTCCTAAAAAATGAAGGAGATTAGTAGCTTGAAAGCACACGTTTAAAAATAGACACAGCAATGAAAGGAAAATATATCAAAAATGATTCTCAACTGCAATGTACACAGCAAATATATGTGGTTATATTATAGAATAATTGCAAAGCAAAGAATAAAGTAAATATTCATCACAGTAGGGCCTGCCAAGCTCTTCATCTTTCTCATGCCAGCAAGAAGGTGACCCCGTTCAACTGCAAGAAAGAGATAACCGCCCTCACGGGACAAGTGTGTGTGTCAGGCATTCGACGTCTAATCCTGACCGAGGTCTTGGGAATTCCCTCGTTACTGAGCAGGGCCACCTTTTTTATACCTTAAAGAACCGAAAGGGCTTTCTGGAAAAAAAAACTCCCATGATAGAGAAATATTCAAACATGCTGGCTACTGTAGGTCAGAGTTGGAAGAAAAATGTGAAAACTGGCCAGATTCTCAAGGCTATCCTCCCAAGGCCGCACCGTTCTCTACACTGTACTTTCTTATCATGTTGACTGACTAACTGTTCGGTCAGAAAGAAATACGAAAAACAAGCTCAGTTTACCATGTGGAAAAACACAGATCAACTGCAATATCTAACACCTCGATAAAGTCAATAGGCAGCTAAACTGAATACAAAATATAATCTGCAATTGGTGAACACTGAACAACTAATATGCAAAGTGGTGCAACACAAAGTCAGTGGTCAAGCATACATATTTTCATTACACCTTCATTGTTTGACCTCAAGTCTAGCAATGCTACTGTTCCATGTCTTGCAAAATCCTCCAAACGTTTTCAAGTGGATATCTCAGAACACCTGCTTCTCTTTTCGGTTAACCAGAAACAAGAGCTTTGTCTCCTTAACTTCCTTACATCACTCTTAAAATGTAAGCTCCATAAGTGTGTACATTTTGGGGGAAGGGGGATCAGTACATGGAGGGAGGAATCTGTGCCTCTCATCAATCTGAACTAGCTACAAACTGAAGAAACTACAATCAGTATCTTCTTCAGTGCACATCACCTATAAATGCTTAAAGAGTTCTCTTGATTACCCATATCTAAGAGAGCTTACTTGAAATGACCCTGGCTAACAAATTGAGCTTTGTGGAAATCAGGCCTAATCTACTTCATGGCAAAAACCACATGACAGAGCAGCACCGCAGCTAAGATCCAGGGACTTTGCAAGAGTTAATTCTCTAGTACACAAACGCCTGGGACAGACAAGTCACCCAGGCACCAATAAGCAAGACTTTGGAACACACGTCATCCTGCCATTCACCATATACTGAAATACCTGCAGCTCTTGAACAAAGGCTTGTCCAAGAACTTACTGGTAAAAATATAACAGATACTTGGTCTACATTCTTCTCCCACTTCTGCAACCTTGTTCCCTCATTTCCCCATCCTCCTTTAACAATGTTTAACTGTTCTGTGGTCCACTGCACCCTTTCCCTCTTCCACCAGTGGCTATTGTGATGTATGGTACTAATTTATTCAAGAATATAAATATACTCTGTACCTCTAGTAGGGACTTGGGAATCAGCAAATATATAGCCTCCTGGAGTGAGGTTGCTCACTTTTTGTTGACCAGTAGCATTGCAGTGAGTAAGGTCGTGGCCTGTTGACCAGTGTTTAGACCGTCACATACTAAGACGGTTAGTGATTATGAGCTGTAACCATCATCTCGGTGATGTTTATAAATTGGGCATAGATGTAATCTAGTGATGACGTATATTGCATTATGTTGTTGCTGAAGACCTTGTCCATGTGCGTAGCACACTAACCATGTGAGTACTTGGTTGGAATTGTGTGTCTTCGCTTTGATCCTGTATGGGAAGGTTTTCCAAGTCAGGCATGGTGACCAACAAAGTGCAGTTACTCTGTTACAGGATGCAGGAATTTGTAGTGTGATGGATGAGCAAGTGTGAAAGACAGGCACATGTTTTTATATTTGTATTAAGCTAGCAGGTCGGATTAGCTTGCAGGTCCCTTTATTGTGTTGGTGGTTTAGCTCGTATGTTCTATCTGATTTTTTTAAGCTTTCTCAGGGGTAGTCCTCTCTATGATCTTACGGATCTGTAAGTGGCAACTGATGTGACAAAGAGTGATGGATATTCAGGGATCTGCATGGATAGACTGCCAACCAGGTCCTTTTTTATATGATTGTGATTATGTGATGTCAGTGGAAGAGATTTGCTAAGACTGGCTATATTATCGTTATCTTTTTTTACCATTATAAGACATTAGTGCTCAGGACATGTGACTATTAGGGATCTCCAGGGTAGACTATTTTAGAATCGTCTGTGACCAGCAATTTGTGGCGGCTATCTGTGGTTTGGGCAGGTTTCTCTAGTTAGTATTGAGTGATGATGTAGCATGCTAGTATGGCCTGCATCTGTGCCATCCAGTTGCTAACAAGGTTGCACGTGCCCTTTCTTACATTATATGCCTGTCATCAGTTCGTGCCAAGTTTCCCCACTTCACTCACATGGTATGACTTGGGGAAAATTCCTGATTTGTACATTACCTCGCCCTCCTTTTTCTCGGGAGCTGTTTGAAGCAGGTTAACAATAGTTTTATGCATCACATAAAAACAGGAGTGAACACTAATTCCTGCGCAAACTATCAAATATTTTCCCCGTCAATTGGCATCTTACGTTCCTTTTTTCTCCCACCATAAAGAAAGATAATAGTGCAATTGGGTACCATAAATGTGCCAAGTGCGCAACAGAAATAGAAGCTGGCTGATGCATTAACTCCCACAAATTGTCGTTGGCGCAATTACAAGGCAAACTGCTAACCTCTCGTGCTCGGCGCGGGCTGCCGGCAATGATAGTAATTTGTCGCGAGCCTTCCTATTCATGGTGGCGGTTATTATAGCTGCCGTCACTCACTGCCACTTGGCCAGCTGCCCGCCTCCACATCTGCAGGGTTCACCGGGGCGGGTCTGTCGCAGAAGGCCCCCGCGACCTGCAGATCAGGGGTGCGCGCTTCGCAGTGATGAGCGTGTTCACTCCTTTGTAAAGTGCCTTATCCTGGAGTGTAGCCTCTTTGTAAGGATTGGCAAAGTTGGCGGGTAAAGGAGTCGGGGTGCAGGATGACGCAGAAAGGGGCCCAGGGCCCCACAGTTCGGTCACATTTAGAAGCAGGGATGCAAACTCCAGTTTGCTAGGTACGTAGCAAAAACACTAGCCTGTACCCCCGAAACTTTTTAGGCAGCAGATATTCTAATTAAATTAAATATAGATTTATGAGCGTGAAGCATATCAATAAAATTGCGTTGCGCCATTTTTATTTCTTGCTCAAAAATGTACAATTAAATTAGTTTTGTTTCTCGGTCGTGCTACAAATTTCTTTTGCTGTACTTGAAACAAATACATTGTTTCTTAAATTTGCTAATATTATGAATTGAAAAGAAGGAAACTCTTTGGATTAGTTCTTTTTTCCTTGCTTGAAATAGGGAGCAACATTTTTGCTCTGTTCATTCAACTGGTGCTAAATTAATTTGTCCCATGTGTCCCAGTAAAATTCAGCATAAAATATGGTTGACAAATCTTGTTGCCTATTGGAGTTCCCAGGTGGTTCGATGGAATGCTGTTGGTCGGTATCATTACTAGACAGATCCGTTTGTCATCGTCAAACTAACTGGGTTACATTTAGTGAGCTTTTTTTTGTTAACCCTGCCAAATTTCCCTATGAACTTATCTGCTACTTACTCTTGAACCATAAGAAAAGCTTGAAACAAGTCTCTCACAGTAACATGAAATAAAGGTAAACAATCACATTAGAGCCGAGGGCCGCCGAGCTGGATTCAAGTACCCACTTTGTCTTCAGTTCAGCATTGAGAGATGAGTCCATCCTTCACCATCTCGTGGCAGCCTGCAATGGCCAGGACTCATTTTACCTCTGGTGCGTAGCCGTGGGCTTCTCTGATGAGCTTGAGAAAAGCAAACAAAACAAAGGTGTCTGGACCCAACATCTAATCACATTTTTTAACAAAAAAGTGCACAGAAATTTTCGAAAATTTAAATATCCAGATGAAACTAAAAATATTAACAAAGTAAGCGCTATTAAGCTTGGCTTCACTAACTAGGAGATATAACAAGTGGGAAGATTAGCTAGCTTGACCAGACTGCATTAGGACAGCAATGACTGTGCTTTTCTAAAAAGCAAAAGCTGACAGTAATATATGTATGTGTGTGTGTGTGTGTGTTACGCAGTGGCAGTCATCACTGTAGCTATGGTTCAGCCGCACTTCCCATTCAAAAGGTATTTTTTGTTTTGCCTACAACTTATGTCCCCACTAATGGATCGGGGTCAAATGTAGTATTTTCATTCAGAGGAACATTTTTTCCCCCATTTTAGCTCCTATTGGAAATTTCGCTTGCAGCTAACCCCGGGACTTCCGGGTTTGGCTCCATTTCTTCTCCCGCGGCCGCGTCTCCCTTGTGATTACGGGAGCGCGACCCGGGGTAGGTGCAAGTACCGTCTGCCAGTCCTCACCATGTAAGTGTTCCGTGAGCCTATCTACACAAATGTTTGGCTGTGGAATAGATTTCCGAGTATCGGCTGTTACGAGGGGCCGCGCTTTTTTTCACACTCGGCTGAATGAGCATTACTTGGATTGCCGCATATTAACTTTGACCTTTGCTAACAACGAGGCAACTTTTGGTAGCGATTGTGATTGCACAAGATAATGAATTCACCGACTAGACAGTTCCGTTTCTTTCTCTTTTTTTTGTCTCCTCTAATTAGGTGGATGTTTAACTTGACTATTAGGGACACAACTACCATTAATAGACCTGTATTATTTATGTTTATGACAATTGCTCTGTAGTCTGTTATTGCCTGTTTCAATTGAGACACTCACAACATAATGATGAGAGAGCACGCAACAAAGTGGGGCGACTCTCTTTTTGATTGTTTACCTTTATATGTTGGGAATCTGACTTATTTTTACCCGTTCTAGGGTGTTGAAGTGTGTGTTTTTCTGACTCTCATATTTGTTCTTTTATTATCTGTTTTTTCCATATGACAAGTAGTGTGTTAAATGGACCAGGCGTATGGTCCGCGTGATCCCATGAAGCCCTGTCTCAAAGTGGGAGGGTAAGCACAATTTGTTTGTTTTACTGGCATGGGTGTATTACCTCTATCACGATCACCGTGTGCCACACAACTTAATGTACATTTAATTAAATCGAATTCTATTTACATTGACCGGAGCATTAACCAATGTTGTGATTTTCATACATTTTCAGGGCGACGAATAGGAACGACATACTGGGTCATAATGGACTCATGTAAGTGACTGACAACACTAAACCCCCTTTTTTTTGATTGTCAGTTGTTATAGGCAAGAGCCATTTGAGTTTGTATTTGGAGAAGCGTTATTTCATTAGGTCCTGAAGAAGCGCCATTGGATCCTTTTGGACCGTATAGACGCAAAACATGTCGACCCGATTTTGAGGTGGGTCTTGTAGTTTCTTGACCACCCTGCTATGTGCGATACAGTTTGAGAGTGGTCGAACATTACTTCGAGTTCACCCTCCTGGTAATTGTTTTAATCATGGCCTGTACCCCGCACTAATAAAGATAGCTCTTAGCGAGGGTCTTTGAGCCAATTTTATTCTTCGTTTGCTTTTTGCTCTCTCCTCTCTCCCTCTCTCCCTACTTACATGCGGGAAAGTGTGGCATCATCAAAAAGAACTCCTGCAAAGAGCCCCCCGAAAGGGTGGTGCCCGTCAGACATTGCAGCGCCAGTCTGACGAGGAGCTGGTCCGATGATGAAGCATGACACCTATTTGGGTGTGTGAGGACTCTTGCTCCTACTAAATAGGACCCCCTAGTACTCACCCTGTTTTCTTCTTGCTCTTTAGGAACAGTGTATTACATTATTAGTAACTGTTATTGGAGGCTATACACTGGACCTCTAAATCCTCTGAATCCCCTTATTTTTTGATGTGTTCAGCACAGCACAGCAGTTTTGCTGCAGGATTATTTATTAGTCTATTGTTAGACTCCCCCGATATGGATAATTTCCAGGGGCTAAGCTTCGACGATGACATTGTTTCTGCGATCCTACAGACTCCATCCATTCTGGTAAATGATGGTGCTGGGCCTTCGGGCCCCACCAAAGCAGAATGGGATAAACTATCCGCACTAAAACGAGATTTGGTAAAAACAGTCCTTAATGGGACAATTATGACGGAATATTTGAGAGCCAACATAGCCCCCAATGGACTACTCGTGTCAAACATGCCGAGGATTTTCCTACAAGACTTAGGGGGTGATTCAGACCTTGGCGGACGGCGGACGCCGTCCGCCAAGGTTCCGCCGCCGAATGACCGCACCGCGGTCAAAAGACCGCGGCGGCCATTCAGACATTTCCGCTCGGCCGGCGGGCGCTCTCCAAAAGAGCGCCCGCCGGCCCAGCAGAAATGCCCCTGCAACGAGGACGCCGGCTCAGAATTGAGCCGGCGTAGTTGCAGGGGTGCGACGGGTGCAGTTGCACCCATCGCGTATTTCAGTGTCTGCAAAGCAGACACTGAAATACTTTGCAGGGCCCTCTTACGGGGGCCCCTGCAGTGCCCATGCCATTGGCATGGGCACTGCAGGGGCCCCCAGGGGCCCCGCGGCACCCCCTACCGCCATCCTGTTCATGGCGGGTTTCCCGCCATGAACAGGATGGCGGTAGGGGGTGTCTGAATCCCCATGGCGGCGGAGCGCGCTCCGCCGCCATGGAGGATTCATTGGGGCAGCGGTAAACCGGCGGGAGACTGCCGGTTTACCCTTTCTGACCGCGACTGAACCGCCGCGGTCAGAATGCCCTCGGGAGCACCGCCAGCCTGTTGGCGGTGCTCCCGTGGTCGGTGACCCTGGCGGTCACCGGCCGCCAGGGTCAGAATGACCCCCTTGGTCTTTAGGAAAGACTGGGCTCAAATTGCCTGGAAATGCACCCGTGATTGGTTGGTATTGATCATCAATACCTCCAAACGGATAGCAGAATCCATGGCCGTACAGATTACCTTCATGGAAAACACATTGAAAACTACAGTTTCCATCACAGCATTTAAGAATCGATTAGCTGAGAACAATTCTGATCTAAACCAGTCAAAATAATTTTTAACTCAACAAAAAATTACGAAATTACAAAAAGACATTAGCAGACTTAGTCGAGAAAAAGTCTACCCCTATATTAAGGAAGACTATTTAGCCGATTTACAATCTGTTTCATCTGATGATTCTTCTACGTCATTCAGGAAACCTCGCAAATATAGCCATAGCTCTTCATCCGATGGGTGGAGTACAGACGATGAGAGACCACAACCATACTTCAATTTTCCACAATTTCATCCTAACCAACCAATTGGATGGCAGCAACCCTTCCCGTTCTACCAAACCCGTCCCATGCTTCCATATGTGCCTTTTTTAGGCAACGGAAGGGGCAGGGGAAGAGGCAGAAGGCGAGGAAGAGGCAGAAGGGTCCACTGGGCACAGAAGGAGCCCCAGATGGTCACACGGAGCCATGGCAAAAACCAACCACCAAGGACTTAGTCATCAACCTTTCTGCTAGACCCCTCTCCCCTGAAGAATCGACCGTTCTCAATAAGGGTCTGGGGTTTGTACCTACTCCCACAGAAGACTTTTTCCGCATGCAAAGTGAACTAACACAGTTCTTCAGGAAGATTCGATTACAGGCTTTCTTTAGTGACAGACCTCTCGATACGGCACCCACAGATTCAGGCCTCAAAAAACCATCCAAATTCATGCCCCCCACAGCTGCTACACCCTGCGAGATCCTGGCATTTGAAAAAGCAGTCAATACTGACCTCAATAAACTACGACCAAAACATAGCTTTGTTAATATACCTAAAGTAGAGAGTGACGCTCTTAAGAGGTTGGCAGCTGATAACAACATCACTATCAAGCCAGCAGACAAGGGCGGCGCCATAGTTGTTTTGAATTCATCAGACTATAGATAAGAATGTCTTCGCCTCTTGAGTGACTCAACTTACTACACACAAATTGATCACGATCCAACAGCTAGAATACAAACGGAGATTAGAGGAATGATTAATGAGGCCATTAGCAATTCTTGGATTTCGCAAAAAGAAGCGGATTTTCTAGATACTGCTAATCCTAGAATACCATACTTTTATTGTCTGCCCAAAATTCACAAAGGGAAGATTCCACCTCCGGGTCGCCCAATCGTGTCAGGGATAGGATCTATCCTTGAGCCGTTGTCCACATTCTGTGACCACTTTTTGCAACCCCTTGTGCAGCAGTCCTCTACATATCTACGGGACACTAAAGATGTCCTTAACCTCATTGAATCTATTAATTCTGAAGGTGATGTCCAGGCATTGATCACCTTGGATGTTGAAGCATTATAAACCAACATCCCTCAACAAGCTACTTTGACAGTAGTAGAATCAGCTCTTCTATCGACCACACTTGATTTAACTACTGCGGTGCATTTCATTATGCATTGTGCAAATTTAGCGATGAAATATTTTTTTTTTCAGTTCGAAGACTTGTTGTTCCACCAGATTCGAGGTACATCAATGGGCAGCACTTTTGCTCCTAGCCTAGCATGTCTCTACATGTATGATTTCGAGAAACGATTCATACTACCTAACTCTAATCCATATTTTGGTAACATCAAATTGTGGCGTCTATATATTGACGACATTTTGGTAATCTGGCAGGGTCCCACTGAGGAGGTGACAGCCTTTACGACGTGGGTTAACAATCTTGATCCTTTTTTTAATTTAACCTCCTCGGTCTCTACCACCACGATCACCTTCTTGGATCTGGTGATCAGTATTGATAGAGGCACACTAATGACCTGCACACACCAAAAAATTACAGACCGTAATAGTTTATTACTCTACGACAGTTATCACCCAAAAGCACTCAGAGATAACCTCCCTTTTGGCCAATTTTTACGGTTACGCCGTAATTGTAGTAACATTCACTCTTTTGATACACAAGCTACAGAATTGAAACATAAACTATATGACCATCACTATCCCACAAGAGTGGTCAATATCGCCTATAAACGAGCTAAATATAGTGACAGGGACCTATTACTACAAACGGTGCCTAGGCGTTCAGATAATAAACTAACCTGTGTCACGACTTTTACACCACTGTCTAACACAGTCAAGAAAATCATCAACAAAAGATGGGAGATCCTTCTTAGTGGGGGTGAGAACATCCCCAAACCACTGTTTGCCTTTAGAAGGACCACTAATTTGAGAGACATACTGATCCATACAAGACCGAGACCCCGGGTGACGTCCAGCAGACAAGGCACCTTGTGGGAGTTACCACCAGTTATGGGACATTTTCCATGTGGAAATTGTAACGTGTGCTCCCTAACTAAACGAACAGATTCATTGGAGCTACATTCGATTGGGCACTGGCGACTACTTAGACATACCAACTGCAACACCCGAAACTGCGTATATTTGATAACGTGCCCGTGTGGCTTACAATATGTGGGGATGACCACAAGAGCGGTCAAATTAAGAATCAATGAACACCGCAGTAATATTCGTTGTGGTCGAACTTCGACTAAACTAAGTATTCACTACATCGAAGTACAGCATAGTCCGGATGACACGTGGTGGGTTGTACTACAGACATGCCCATAGAGAGGCGTCGAGTCTCTCTTTGAGTTAGAACAACGTTGGGTATTTAAACTTGGGACCCACCGTAAGGGTTTAAATGATGACATCCCATGGATTAATTTTTCCCCTTGATTTAACACTAGTATTGAGAAATCAACATGGTAGTTTTTCACACATAAGAGTAGTGATGCCACCATTTGTCCTCACACTCTCTGAAAATATATTGGATATTTACTAACTGTTTTCTGATATCCAGTGTTATCCCGGGCCCCTAGATGACTTGACCCCATCTTTACCCGACAACAGAATGATTGTACACAAATCAAATTGTGCTGATGGCGAACACCCATTGACTTAAATGTAGGAATATCCAAGACTTATGACTGGATCTGCCAGCTCTATTTCATTATACCGTGTTGATAGATTTTTTGAAAACTGGCATTTTACTTTAATTGGACGCGTTTTTTCCACCCATCAGTTCATTTGTATTAGTTATAACTCAAATGTAGACGCTCCATCATGGCCGCCGTGTTGCTTACCGGCATTACGAATGTAGTCCGTCTTTCATCTGTAATTGACGATGAGCGCATTTCCTGAGACTCGCACCCGTTGCTTAGCAACGCGCGAGTAAGCCGACTTCCGGGTTTGGCTCCATTTCTTCTCCCACGGCCGCGTCTCCCTTGTCATTACGGGAGCGCGACCCGGGGTAGGTGCAAGTACCGTCTGCCAGTCCTCACCATGTAAGTGTTCCGTGAGCCTATCTACACAAATGTTTGACTGTGGAATATATTTCTGAGTATCGGCTGTTACGAGGGGCCGCGCTTTTTTTCACACTCGGCTGAATGAGCATTACTTGGACTGCCGCATATTAACTTTGACCTTTGCTAACAACGAGGCAACTTTTGGTAGCGATTGTGATTGCACAAGATAATGAATTCACCGACTAGACAGTTCTGTTTCTTTCTCTTTTTTTTGTCTCCTCTAATTAGGTGGATGTTTAACTTGACTATTAGGGACACAACTACCATTAATAGACCTGTATTATTTATGTTTATGACAATTGCCCTGTAGTCTGTTATTGCCTGTTTCAATTGAGACACTCACAACATAATGATGAGAGAGCACGCAACAGAGTGGGGCGACTCTCTTTTTGATTGTTTACCTTTATATGTTGGGATCTGACTTATTTTTACCCGTTCTAGGGTGTTGAAGTGTGTGTTTTTCTGACTCTCATATTTGTTCTTTTATTATCTGTTTTTTCCATATGACAAGTAGTGTGTTATATGGACCAGGCCTATGGTCCGCGTGATCCCATGAAGCCCTGTCTCAAAGTGGGAGGGTAAGCACAATTTGTTTGTTTTACTGGCATGGGTGTATTACCTCTATCACGATCACCGTGTGCCACACAACTTAATGTACATTTAATTAAATCGAATTCTATCTACATTGACCGGAGCATTAACCAATGTTGTGATTTTCATACATTTTCAGGGCGACGAATAGGAACGACATACTGGGTCATAATGGACTCATGTAAGTGACTGACGACACTAAACCCCCTTTTTTTGATTGTCAGTTGTTATAGGCAAGAGCCATTTGAGTTTCTATTTGGAGAAGCGTTATTTCATTAGGTCCTGAAGAAGCGTCATTGGATCCTTTTGGACCGTATAGACGCGAAACATGTCGACCCGATTTTGAGGTGGGTCTTGTAGTTTCTTGACCACCCTGCTATGTGCGATACAGTTTGAGAGTGGTCGAACATTACTTCGAGTTCACTCTCCTGGTAATTGTTTTAATCATGGCCTGTACCCCGCAGTAATAAAGATAGCTCTTAGCGAGGGTCTTTGAGCCAATTTTATTCTTCGTTTGCTTTTTGCTCTCTCCTCTCTCCCTCTCTCCCTACTTACCTGCGGGAAAGTGTGGCATCATCAAAAAGAACTCCTGCAAAGAGCCCCCCGAAAGGGTGGTGCCCGTCAGACATTGCAGCGCCAGTCTGACGAGGAGCTGGTCCGATGATGAAGCATGACACCCATTTGGGTGTGTGAGGACTCTTGCTCCTACTAAATAGGACCCCCTAATACTCACCCTGTTTTCTTCTTGCTCTTTAGGAACAGTGTATTACATTATTAGTAACTGTTATTGGAGGGTATACACTGGACCTCTAAATCCTCTGAATCCCCTTATTTTTTGATGTGTTCAGCACAGCAGTTTTGCTGCAGGATTATTTATTAGTCTATTGTTAGACTCCCCCGATATGGATAATTTCCAGGGGCTAAGGTTCGACGATGACATCGTTTCTGCGATCCTACAGACTCCATCCATTTTGGTAAATGATGGTGCTGGGCCTTCGGGCCCCACCAAAGCAGAATGGGATAAACTATCCGCACTAAAACGAGATTTGGTAAAAACAGTCCTTAATGGGACAATTATGATGGAATATTTGAGAGCCAACATAGCCCCCAATGGACTACTCGTGTCAAACATGCCGAGGATTTTCCTACAAGACTTGGTCTTTAGGAAAGACTGGGCTCAAATTGCCTGGAAATGCACCCGTGATTGGTTGGTATTGATCATCAATACCTCCAAACGGATAGCAGAATCCATGGCCGTACAGATTACCTTCATGGAAAACACATTGAAAACTACAGTTTCCATCACAGCATTTAAGAATCGATTAGCTGAGATCAATTCTGATCTAAACCAGTCAAAATAATTTTTAACTCAACAAAAAATTACGAAATTACAAAAAGACATTAGCAGATTTAGTCGAGAAAAAGTCTACCCCTATATTAAGGAAGACTATTTAGCCGATTTACAATCTGTTTCATCTGATGATTCTTCTACGTCATTCAGGAAACCTCACAAATATAGCCATAGCTCTTCATCCGATGGGTGGAGTACAGACGATGAGAGACCACAACCATACTTCAATTTTCCACAATTTCATCCTAACCAACCAATTGGATGGCAGCAACCCTTCCCGTTCTACCAACCCCGTCCCATGCTTCCATATGTGCCTTTTTTAGGGAACGGCATGGGCAGGGGAAGAGGCAGAAGGCGAGGAAGAGGCAGAAGGGTCCACTGGGCACAGGAGGAGCCCCAGATGGTCACACGGAGCCAGGGCAAAAACCAACCACCAAGGACTTAGTCATCAACCTTTCTGCTAGACCCCTCTCCCCTGAAGAATCGACCGTTCTCAATAAGGGTCTGGGGTTTGTACCTACTCCCAGAGAAGACTTTTTCCGCCTGCAAAGTGAACTAACACAGTTCTTCAGGAAGATTCGATTACAGGCTTTCTTTAGTGACAGACCTCTCGATACGGCACCCACAGATTCAGGCCTCAAAAAACCATCCAAATTCATGCCCCCCACAGCTGCTACACCCTGCGAGATCCTGGCATTTGAAAAAGCAGTCAATACTGACCTCAATAAACTACGACCAAAACATAGCTTTGTTAATATACCTAAAGTAGAGAGTGACGCTCTTAAGAGGTTGGCAGCTGATAACAACATCACTATCAAGCCAGCAGACAAGGGCGGCGCCATAGTTGTTTTGAATTCATCAGACTATAGATAAGAATGTCTTCGCCTCTTGAGTGACTCAACTTACTACACACGAATTGATCACGATCCAACAGCTAGAATACAAACGGAGATTAGAGGAATGATTAATGAGGCCATTAGCAATTCTTGGATTTCGCAAAAAGAAGCGGATTTTCTAGATACTGCTAATCCTAGAATACCATACTTTTATTGTCTGCCCAAAATTCACAAAGGGAAGATTCCACCTCCGGGTCGCCCAATCGTGTCAGGGATAGGATCTATCCTTGAGCCGTTGTCCACATTCTGTGACCACTTTTTGCAAGTCCTTAACCTCATTGAATCTATTAATTCTGAAGGTGATGTCCAGGCATTGATCACCTTGGATGTTGAAGCATTATATACCAACATCCCTCAACAAGCTACTTTGACAGTAGTAGAATCAGCTCTTCTATCGACCACACTTGATTTAACTACTCCGGTGCATTTCATTATGCATTGTGCAAATTTAGCGATGAAAGAATTTTTTTTTTTTCAGTTCGAAGACTTGTTGTTCCACCAGATTCGAGGTACATCAATGGGCAGCACTTTTGCTCCTAGCCTAGCATGTCTCTACATGTATGATTTCAAGAAACGATTCATACTACCTACCTCTAATCCATATTTTGGTAACATCAAATTGTGGCGTCGATATATTGATGACATTTTGGTCATCTGGCAGGGTCCCACTGAGGAGGTGACAGCCTTTACGACGTGGGTTAACAATCTTGATCCTTTTTTGAATTTTACCTCCTCGGTCTCTACCACCACGATCACCTTCTTAGATCTGGTGATCAGTATTGATAGAGGCACACTAATGACCTGCACACACCAAAAAATTACAGACCGTAATAGGTTATTACTCTACGACAGTTATCACCCAAAAGCACTCAGAGATAACCTGCCTTTTGGCCAATTTTTACGGTTACGCCGTAATTCTAGTAACATTCACTCTTTTGATACACAAGCTACAGAATTGAAACATAAACTATATGACCGTCACTATCCCACAAGAGTGGTCAATATCGCCTATAAACGAGCTAAATATAGTGACAGGGACCTATTACTACAAACGGTGCCTGGGCGTTCAGATAATAAACTAACCTGTGTCACGATTTTTACACCACTGTCTAACACAGTCAAGAAAATCAGCAACAAAAGATGGGAGATCCTTCTTAGTGGGGGTGAGAACATCCCCAAACCACTGTTTGCCTTTAGAAGGACCACTAATTTGAGAGACATACTGATCCATACAAGACCCAGACCCCGGGTGACGTCCAGCAGACAAGGCACCTTGTGGGAGTTACCACCAGTTATGGGACATTTCCCATGTGGAAATTGTAACGTGTGCTCCCTAACTAAACGAACAGATTCATTGGAGCTAGATCCGATTGGGCACTGGCGACTACTTAGACATACCAACTGCAACACCCGAAACTGCGTATATTTGATAACCTGCCCGTGTGGCTTACAATATGTGGGGATGACCACAAGAGCGGTCAAATTAAGAATCAATGAACACCGCAGTAATATTCGTTGTGGTCGAACTTCGACTAAACTAAGTATTCACTACATCGAAGTACAGCATAGTCCGGATGACATGTGGTGGGTTGTACTACAGACATGCCCACAGAGAGGCGTCGAGTCTCTCTTTGAGTTAGAACAACGTTGGGTCTTTAAACTTGGGACCCACCGTAAGGGTTTAAATGATGACATCCCATGGATGAATTTTTCCCCTTGATTTAACACTAGTATTGAGAAATCAACATGGTAGTTTTTCACACATAAGAGTAGTGATGCCACCATTTGTCCTCACATTCTCTGAAAATATATTGGATATTTACTAACTGTTTTCTGATATCCAGTGTTATCCCGGGCCCCTAGATGACTTGACCCCATCTTTACCCGACAACAGAATGATTGTACGCAAATCAAATTGTGCTGATGGCGAACACCCATTGACTTAAATGTAGGAATATCCAAGACTTATGACTGGATCTGCCAGCTCTATTTCACTATACCGTGTTGATAGATTTTTTTAAAACTGGCATTTTACTTTAATTGGACGCTTTTTTTCCACCCATCAGTTCATTTGTATTAGTTATAACTCAAATGTAGACGCTCCACCATGGCCGCCATGTTGCTTACCGGGATTACGAATGTAGTCCGTCGTTCATCTGTAATTGACGATGAGCGCATTTCCTAAGACTCGCACCCGTTGCTTAGCAACGCGCGAGTAAGCCGACTTCCGGGTTTGGCTCCATTTCTTCTCCCACGTCATTACGGGAGCGCGACCCGGGGTAGGTGCAAGTACCGTCTGCCAGTCCTCACCATGTAAGTGTTCCGTGAGCCTATCTACACAAATGTTTGACTGTGGAATAGATTTCCGAGTATCGGCTGTTACGAGGGGCCGCGCTTTTTTTCACACTCGGCTGAATGAGCATTACTTGGACTGCCGCATATTAACTTTGACCTTTGCTAACAACGAGGCAACTTTTGGTAGCGATTGTGATTGCACAAGATAATGAATTCACCGACTAGACAGTTCAGTTTCTTTCTCTTTTTTTTGTCTCCTCTAATTAGGTGGATGTTTAACTTGACTATTAGGGACACAACTACCATTAATAGACCTGTATTATTTATGTTTATGACAATTGCTCTGTAGTCTGTTATTGCCTGTTTCAATTGAGACACTCACAACATAATGACGAGAGAGCACGCAACAAAGTGGGGCGACTCTCTTTTTGATTGTTTACCTTTATATGTTGGGAATCTGACTTAGTTTTACCCGTTCTAGGGTGTTGAAGTGTGTGTTTTTCTGACTCTCATATTTGTTCTTTTATTATGTGTTTTTTCCATATGACAAGTAGTGTGTTATATGGACCAGGCCTATGGTCCGCGTGATCCCATGAAGCCCTTTCTCAAAGTGGGAGGGTAAGCACAATTTGTTTGTTTTACTGGCATGGGTGTGTTACCTCTATCACGATCACCGTGTGCCACACAACTTAATGTACATTTAATTAAATCAAATTCTATCTACATTGACCGGAGCATTAACCAATGTTGTGATTTTCATACGTTTTCAGGACGACGAATAGGAACGACATACTGGGTCATAATGGACTCATGTAAGTGACTGACGACACTAAACCCCCTTTTTTTTGATTGTCAGTTGTTATAGGCAAGAGCCATTTGAGTTTGTATTTGGAGAAGCGTTATTTCATTAGGTCCTGAAGAAGCGTCATTGGATCCTTTTGGACCGTATACACGCGAAACATGTCGACCCGATTTTTAGGTGGGTCTTGTAGTTTCTTGACCACCCTGCTATGTGCGATACAGTTTGAGAGTGGTCGAACATTACTTCGAGTTCACTCTCCTGGTAATTGTTTTAATCTTGGCCTGTACCCCGCAGTAATAAAGATAGCTCTTAGCGAGGGTCTTTGAGCCAATTTTATTCTTCGTTTGCTTTTTGCTCTCTCCTCTCTCCCTCTCTCCCTACTTACCTGCGGGAAAGTGTGGCATCATCAAAAAGAACTCCGGCAAAGAGCCCCCCGAAAGAGTGGTGCCCGTCAGACATTGCAGCGCCAGTGTGACGAGAAGCTGGTCCGATGATGAAGCATGACACCCATTTGGGTGTGTGAGGACTCTTGCTCCTACTAAATAGGACCCCGTAGTACTCACCCTGTTTTCTTCTTGCTCTTTAGAAACAGTGTATTACATTATTAGTAGCTAAAGCAAAAACCCCAGAATAAATGTACGCCACACTTGGCATGAAAGTAGACCGTTACTCAGAATGTTTGCTTTTCTTGGGTTGCCATATATCCCTTCAATAGTTTTTGAGTTATACGCAATGAAAAAAGGAGCCTTGTTGGCTTGAAAAGGTTAGCAGTTTTGTAAATTTTTCTGAAAAGCCACTTGCTGATTTGCTTATAATGCTTGTGGTGAATATGCGTGAGATTTGGCAGACAGTATTTTGAAAGTACTCTGTGTGTTTTTAAAATAATGTTGATCCAGCAAAGGGGTGGGGCGTTCCACATAAAAATGGGAGAGACAAAAACGTATGCGTTTGGTAATAACTATGTCACTGTGGAAGGAATCTTCACAAAATGTAACAGACCCATGAATTCGTTTTATATTGATTTGTAAAATTTTGTATGAATCTATCAATGGAGAGGCAAAGAAAATGGGGAGCAGTATTGTTTTCGTTTCTTTAGAACTTTATTGCTGTTTGATGAATCTGTGTCAAATATGCCAGACAGTTAGCAAGTTACTCCTAAAGAAGCTATATTATGTATTTCCTGTAGATCCAATGAGGGCAAAGTTATGGTGAGGTCAAAAGAATTTTGATTTACTAATATATTTGGGCACATTTCATGGATCTGCACACATTTTTACAGAGACTTAGTATGTTTAACATGTTTAGCCTACTTTTGGCTTTCTCAGTTTCATGAAGGTCCATCAAGGGTGGGACAGATTTAAAAGGGAGCGTTAAACAAATGTTCAGCTTGTAATGAATCTGACGCAGTTAGATGGCTCTGCATGATATTTGGCAGACCTATAACTGGCCATGTCTTTGTTAGTTACATCAAGTTTTGAGGTGATCTGTCAAGTTGGTGGTAAAACACAAATAGGGGTAATGGTAAACGGGGGCAATAAAACTTAAGTCATTAATAACTTTGCACTTTTTGTCAAATATGCATGAAAGTAGGCAAAAAAATTCGCATGTTGGGATCGCGTCTTGTATTTTCCAATTTGTACAGATCCATCCAGGCACTAGCAGGAATGGACTGGGACACAAAATAGGCCAGGGTATGTATGTGTGTATCTATCTATATATAAATATATATATATATATATATATATATATATATATATATATATATATATATATATATACACACATATATATATATATATATATATATATACACATATATATATAGATACACACATATATTCACAAAAAAAAACCAAAGGTCCCAGGGACGTTATAGTTAGGTTCTGAATTTGTACTCGTACGAAAATGCATAGAACTTCAGCAGTTACAGTTATAGTTATTTCAAGTAACTATAACTCATGCCCTGAGGTAACTATAACTAGCTCCCCCACCATGCACAGTTTTTTCTTCAATATTTTAACTGCCAATGCTTCATTTATATTAAAATAACGTTATTGAAGTGTAGTGAGTACTGTAATATCTGAGGTAATTAGCAGTGCATGGCAAGGGCGCAAGTTATAGTCAGTCACGGCTGGCGACTTCAAAAAGTGGTGTGGGCCGGGGAAGTAAAATAAAAAAAATAAAAAAATGTAAAAAAAACTTACCTGGATGTTTCCTCCGCTCTCCACTGCACTGCAGGCTCCCAGCCTGCTCTGTGGCTAATCATGACGCTCATCAAAGCAGCGGTATGATTGGCTGGAGCGCCATGGCTGGGTGCTCCAACGCAGACTGGGAGCCTGGGCTGGCTCTTTCCAACTTAGCAACACAGCGCTGAGTTGGAGAGAGCCTTTTTGCGCATGTGTGTTTGGCTGGCCCAAGACGGCCAGCTAAACATACATGCACACTGAGGGGAGTGCTCTGTGCACTCCCTTCACTCTCGTCACCCCCATGGCTCTGCCCCCTTTAAAAATAAAACGATAATAAAAGTAGTTTATTATCGTTTTATTTTCAAAGGTTTTGCAGCTCCTGCTGCTGGTGGAGGGAGAGGGGGGCGGAAGGGTGATGCTCTTCCACCCTAACGGAGGAGCCGCCCCTGGTTATAGTTACCAGGCACTGCAGCCATGCCACTAAAGCACCTAACCCTGCACCTTGCACAGCATTCTGCTATGCGCGGCAAGAGTTGGTGAGAGAGCCACGCTACCCCTATAACCACCCAACGCCGCCAGTCAGCTGCCCAATGCAGAGTGGGGGGAGCAGGTGTCACGAAGAGCAGTGAGGCCTCATTGGCTGGCACTGCAGATGCAATCAGGGCAACATCGCGGCCGTCATCTTGCTTGCAACCGCGCTAAGCCACTCTTCCCAGAAACTCTGCAGCAGCCAGGTCACCCACTGTAAAAATTGCCTCCTCCTTCTGCCGCTATGGTGAGGGAGCAGCCCTGAACATTGTGATGAGGCAGGGAGCCCTTAAGAGAGCCGGGGCTGCCACTGCCAGTGTTCTCAGCTGCAGAGCTCCGTGAAGGCATGTCCTACATGGGTGCCATGTTGGACACGCTCCCCAGGTATTACAGTTTTGATTACATCAAGATGACATCAGGCGTGCCTCACTTTTGTAATAAGTATAGAATGTTAGCAATCTAGTTGTTCATTACAATACTGTTAGGAGGCAGATGTCAGGGGCACAGACTTGAATAACTGAGGGCACAGAGGAGGGTGCAGAGGCAACAAGTTGACCACACTGGCCAGGCGGGAGGGGCAGTGGCAGCACAATGCACAATGGAGGGCAGGGTAAGGGGGGTGCAGGGGCAACAAACCAACCAGACAGGACAGGCAGGAGGGGCTGAGGCAAAATAACAGACCATTGGGGGGAGAAGGAAGAGGTTGTGGCAGTACAACCATACATGCCAAAGGACCCTATACAGGCAGGAGACTCCCAATGTTTTTAAGTCCAAAAGAGACTTATTTTATCTGTCTCCTGCCTAAAATCTCCACTTTTTGAATGTAAGTCAATGGGGAAAATCAATTCCCCAGTTTTTTTTTAAGAATATCTCCCTCTTACCAAATTCAAAATGTTGGCAATTATGGTACATTGGATCACAAAGGCAGGTGGAATTGGGTAGGGACATGGACTCGGATAACAGAGAGCAAGAGGAATATTGACAGGGGCACCAAACCGACCTTACAGGGCAGGTGTCAGGGGTTGCAGCAGCACAATACAACACATAAGGCAAGCGGAATGGTAGTGCAGCACAACGGACTTTAGAAAGCAATAGAGAGGCGACAGGGCTATGCACATAGACAACAGAGAGTAGAGGGGAAAGAGGCAAGGGCAGCAAACTGACCATACCTGCAGACAGGAGGGACAGTTGCAGCATAACAGACCATGAATGGCAGAAGGGAGGGGGCAGGGGCCCGACAACGGACCAGACAAGGCAGGAGAGAGAGGACAGGGGCCTGCATATGGAAAACGGAGGGCTGGAGACAAGGAGGTAGGGCAGTAGCAGTAAGCTGACCATGGAGGGCAGGTGGGATGGGCACTGGAAGCACAACACACCATGGTGGGCAATAGTGAGGCTATATGGCATACCCACAGACAATAGTGGGAAGGGGGTCAGGGGCAGCACGCTGATCATACAGGGCAGGTGGGAGGGGCTGTGGCTGCACAGAAGGCCATGCATGGCAAGTGGGAGGGTTAGTGTCAGCACAACGGCCATTAAGGGCAAGAGGAAAGGGGTAGGGGCATGCACAAAGGACCATGGAGGAGAGAAGAGATGGGTAGGGGCTGGACACAGACAAGAGAGGGCAGGGGAAGGGGCTTCACAACAGACCATGCGGGGTAGGCAGGAAGAGCCGATGCAACACAACGGAGAGCAGAAGGCATTGGCAGATAAATGGACGGCGGAGGACAGGAGGGAGGGGAAAGGTGCATGGAACTCAGACAAGCAGGGTGGAGGTGGCAGGGACAGGCAGCAGTCTTAAACTAAATGGAGGGAAGCACATCAGGCCATGCTGGGCTGGAGGGAGGGGGCTGGTGCATGGACTCAGACAACAGAGGGTAGGGAGGAGCTGGATGGAGCAGCAAGCTAACTGCTCAGGGCAGGTGGGAAGTGCAGCATCAGAACAACAGCCACACAGTGCTGTAATGAGGGAGCCGGGGCATGGTCCTGGACAGTGGATGGCAAAAACGAGGGGGACAAGGTCAGCGAGCTTGGGTGGGGGCAGCACAATGCCAGGCCAGGCCCTGCGTCCCACAACCCTCCCCCACGTGCATTGCAATGGGCATTTTATTTAACATTTAAAAACCCTAGACATTCACTGAAAAAAACAAAGGTTACAGGGACATTATAGTTAGGAAATGGAATTTTTTAAAAACCTGAGAAATTCACAAAAAACCCAAAGGTTATGGGGATGCTATAGTTAACTCTAGATTTTACACACACAAAACCATAGAAATTCAGCTGCTATAGTTAGAGTTTTTTTAAGTAATTATAACTTGTGTCGTATGGTAACTCTAACTTGTGCCCCTGCCATGCACTGCTAATTACCCCAGATATTACATCACTCATAGTGTCCTCTATGACATCATTGATAATATCACTGTAACATTTGCAGTAAAAGTATTGATGAGAAAAGTGTGCATGGTTAGGGCACTAGTAATAGCTGAATTTCTATGGTTTTGTGTGTGTGAAATCTGAACCTAACTATAACGTCCTTGTAACCTGTGTTTTTTTAGTAATATATAAGGTCTGGCACCAATATATATATATATTGAGTGCCATGGACGGGGAGGGCAGTATAGGCCAAGTGACATTTACAGATACAAGGTTGAACGAATAGGCAGTGTGTGTTAAAAGGCATTAACAAAGAAATCAGCTTCTTAAAACCTTAAACTCTGCCTCAGGTTTCTGTCTCCTATATGGATGCAAGCCCATACTTCTTTCATATTGGAGGAGGGAAAGTGAAAACAGTATATGGAAATATCAGATTGTTTTTTCTTATTCACCCTAAAACAGATAATCACAGATGGGATCATGCATAGCCCTGACAACAACGCCTCCCTCACACATTTTTAAACAATAAGGATTCCAGATTTGAAATGCTGGTTGATAGTTGGCATGTGGGTGTGATTTAAAGATGTCTGCTGCCAGAGCAGACCTTTAAAGCTCTACTGTTTGCCAAATTAACGTAACTCAGATACCCAACTTTACACACATGCCAGAAAGTGGTGACTCAACCATTAGACCTTCAGCCAACCATGTTATCGGTACCACTTGGGAGGATGGGTTCTAGTATGATTTATTGGCAAGGTATGGACACCTAGAGATGGAAACTATGCAATAGCACGTCATAATTATTTGCCTTTTGCGAGTTACCACTCCATACCCAAGATACCTTGATGTAAATGGAAATCTTTTCATAATTATTATTATTGTGAATGTTATTACTAAAAATTAAAATTACAGTAAATGTGATTATATAACTTGATGATAATTGTGATAGTAATTATGATGATGTTAAGGACACCAAGTAAAATATATACATTTTTTAATTAACTTCTTTTTCCAGAGCTGGTGGTGAATGACCGAGCAGCAAGAAGACAGAAACAAGCACACCCTATCCCTCTGATACCCAGTGTATAATTCATTTATGGTCAAATGTCCAACATAGAGCTACTCTGACAAGCCCACAGGACTACTCACCATGGAAAACTTTGATAGAGGCAGCTCAAGTAAGGAGTCATATTCCACTGTTAGACATTGATAGAAATGTGGAAAGCAACACGATTCTCCAGGTATTTTCCCACAGGAAGTGCAGGATCCTGTTTACTATGAAGAGAGATTCACAGACTATTAAGAGAAAAGCTCAAGCAAGTGTCAGTTATGTTGCTGAAACAAGTGCATGCACGAGTAAACGCTTAAGCAGAAGAACATCATTAAAGTCAAACATGTATGCTGAAGAATGTATATTTTGTGGAAAGATAAAATGCTACAAGTGAATATCAACGCATGAGAAATTAATTGAGGCTACGGAACTTGGAGTTGACAAAAGGCTTTGAGAGCGTGCAACCATTAATTGTGATTCAAATATCTTAGCAGTTTGTAGTAGGGCCATGGTGGCTGCAGAAGCCCATTATCATGCATCTTGTTATAGGAATCATACAAGGGTTAAAGCAAAGGAGGAAGATCATGCATCAGGCATTCAACCAGATGATTACAACAAAACTATGAAAGATGAAGCATATGATGAACTATTTCAATACATTAGAACTGGATTATTCCTAACTGGGAGGTAATACATGTGACGACTCTCACTGAAAGGCTTGACACCCTCATGACACCCAGAGGAATATAGGGAATAGAAGAATCAACCAATAAGCATATTAGAAGAAAATTGGACTCCGAGTTCAGTGACAGCCTCCACATATTCCTAGACAACCAAGGAAATTTATTGGCCTAACCTGATAGTTTCATGCAACAGGAAGTTGTAAGAGAAAACCAAAGTTTTTAAAAGAGAATTATCAGTTTGAAAGGTTAAGGCAACAGACATGAACAAGATCATTGGCCAGACATCATTGCACATAAGGACAATGATTAAAACAAACTTGACATCAACACCACGGGCGTATCATCCATCAGATGTTGATAAAGATTCACTTACAGTGCCTGATTAACATAAACGGTTCCTACTGCACTTCTGACTGGAGAGCCAGAAAACACAAAGCTGTCCAAAAGGGTCTCTGTACTTATGCAGTCATTCAGAAAGGACATTGTACATGCAGTCACAAATGGCCAGCAGAAACCCCCAAGCAATTGTTGCTCCCATTCACTGTAAAAACACTGACAGGCAATTTTGAAATAATTTGCACTCTAAACAGACTTGGTCATTGAATTTCATACTCACATCTGAAAGAAAATGTTACTGCCTTGTGTCTTCAGAAACTTGCTGCTACCTTAAATGAGCAAATTGTTCTTCCAGCCGACATTCAGCCTCATGTCTTCACTAACTTACTATGGGATAGCATTGATAGGCTCTTACTGGTAAGAAGACAACTAATTGACAGTATAGCTGTGCAGCACAAGTTGTTTGGTCCACAACCTTTTAAAGCTCCTCTCCCAAGAACTGAGAAACAAAAGCAAAGAACATTGACAACCACAAATACTGAAGAATTGTTCATTTATGTTTCTCGTGAACAAGTTGGACCTCAGCCATTGATGACAAGTACCGATGTCATGCCAGAATGTGTTGTCCAATTGAAGCTTGCACAAAATAAGGACATGATCTGGGTTGTTACAAGACCAGAATAGATAACACCAAGTTGGACAGGATTTAACATCAGTACTAGAGACCTAGTTAGTGTATCACAGGATTCGATTGGCCACTTGCCCACCATTAATACCCCTGCAACTAAGTTGACAACTGTTTCTGAAATTTTGAAAAAGTCAGAGCTGATAAGGAAATCACTGCATTTGGCAAAAATTGTAGTAGTCGTGGATCAAGCTCTCTACGCAAAAGCAACTGAGATTGTATTGAAGCATAAAGCAACGTACAACAGAATCATTCTTCAAATGGGCACCTTTTACACCATTTGCAATGTCATGTCCATCCTTGGAAAATGCTCTAGACGCTGGTCTTTGCAACCTTTATATTGAAGCAGACATGATAGCAGAAGGATCAATATCATCAGTACTAGAAGGTCGTAACTACAGTCGTGCAGTTTGAGTACTCAAGTGCATGTATGAAGCTATGTTGAGACTGGCTTGGTTGGAATTTATCCCCTGGGTGGAGAAGAATTGCGAAGATTGAGGATGTTAATGACTTTGCAAAAGACCTATGCAACAGATATTGGACGACCCTTGCAGAATGCTGCCTTTGCTGAATTAAAACAGCTTCGGGATGTATTCCGATAATATCTTCGTCATGACAATTGCGATCTCTCTGTGTTTTGGATGTGATATGTGGATATTGTTGAAAATGTCTTGCTGGCTCTACTGCGTGCTGCTCAAGAAGGAAGTTGACATCTACATCTTACTGCCATACGCTCTATGATCCCATTGTGTTTTGCGTATGACAGGACGAACTACATTAGATATCTTCCTGTATACTATGCCAAAAGGACATTACTTGCAATGAAACATCCATGGATACGCCACAACTTCATCAAAGGATGTTTTTCTGTTCATCTGTCAGATGTTAATCCATTAGGACGAATCCTGGTTGATCAAGCAATAGAAGTAACAGTCAACAAAGACACACAGACTCCGGGTGTTACAACGTGGTTCAACCTCAAGGAGGGTGTTGTGAAAAGATATTATATGACAGCTGAACAAGGAAGCGCCTTTTTGGGTCAGACAAGGGAAATGGTTTGTAACAACAGATCAGATCTTACTCACACAGACTTACATAAGTCACAAATTGAAAAAGACGAAGATACTGTTACGAGAGCTGTTAGTCTGGTTCAAAGCTGGACAAACCCATTTGTTGGGCCACATGATCTCATTAGTCTCTCAATGGCAAAAAAGGCATCTCAAGACATAGGGTCAGATTACAACCTTGACGGAGGGGCTTACTCCTTCCCAAATGTGACGGATATCCCATCCACCGTGTTACAAGTTCCATGGGATATAATGAAACTTGTAATACGGCAGGCGGGATATCTGTCACATTAGGGACGGAGTAATCCCCTCTGCCAAGGTCGTAATCAGGCCCATAGTATCCGACATAATGAAGGTGCATGAAATGGGTGAACAGTGCTATACAGACTTCATCCTCGAGCGACTTGAGAATAATCCACCTATTAAAAAGTTTTATGACCCAATGAAAATGAACAAACTAAAAACCTTCACTAAAATGTCCAAGAAGAAGGCAATGAGCAGCAATGGCAGGACAGGCATCATGAAAGCAGAGAAAGCACTTCAGCCATGCTGATTGATGGTATGGTACTTGCTCAGAAAATAAAAGGAGAGGAATCAAACTTTGGTGAGGTGGCTATTTCTGTCTTGCCCATGGCTTTGCGGGAAGGAAAAAGGAGTCAAAGAATAAATGTTGTGTTTGATTCATACAATGAGACGTCTATTACAGAGCATCTCACTTTCCCAGATTGTCAGACAGTGGAGGTGATTCCTAAGCCATGTAAGGAATAAAACAACTCTCATCGCATTTCTTGTTAACAAATGGAGGAAACCAGACTATTTGGTAAAACTTGAGAATAAAACACTGTTCGCAAACTGTGAAGATACATGCTACAAAATCACATCTGAAGGGAACCACGCAGGGCCCGATCTCAACAGCACACAAAGAAGCAGATGGTTGTTTGTTGATATGATAGGTCTCCATACGTTTACCGGATGTGACACAGTAAGCGCATGTGTGGGAAAAGGAAAAGTAACTGCATTCAGAATCCTGTCTGCCAACAGACATACACAGGAAACATTTTTGCAGCTCTGAGACAAATGGGATCTCTCTGAAGAGCTAATGGACAAATTGGAGCAATTCTCGTGCTTGATGTATGCAACAAAATATTCAGTTCATCATGTGAATGACTTGAGATATCACCTATTCTGCGCAAAGAAGGGTGAGATGGTCATCAACTTTCACCTTGTATGGACTGTCTAAAGAAACATGCCAAACATGCAAATGATGAAGCCGCTATAAGCAAAAGATATCTTCTGAATGATCCACAGACACCTAGTTCAATTGGGAGAGGGTGGAATTTGGAAAAACTCAAGGGAGCAGGGCAACTGGTAGTGGGCTGGATGGAGGGGCAGCTAGCACCTAAGGCTCTGTTAGGTCTAGTAGCTTGAAACTGCATTAGGAACTGTAAACCGCCAACATGTGTCTGCTGTCTAAATTACCTCAAGTGCATTGACGTGCAGACTTCCCGCCTGTGAAAATCAAAGAGACGATGAGAATGATCACACCTGTTTAGAAGATGAAGATGATGACGAGGAATATGAATGATAAAATTGTGTTTATCTTCACTCATGACATACATTCCCTATGTAAGATGTGACAACTATTATTATTTGAAATCATAAGTGAAAATTATGCATATAGTTTATATCAATACATGATGAATACAAATAAGTTTTATTGTTATTATTTTAAGGACCATATTGTTATGATTGAAGTTAATAATCATAATTATTTTTTAATTATATTGAAGTTAACCAATCTGGTGGAATTTGATTTATTTTTCTACATAGTATGACGAATTTGTATGCAATTTATGAAAAATATGAAAACCATTACTTCTTTCGGCTATGGTTGTTAATCCAATATATATTGGACTAAAGGCAAAGAGTGATGACTTGCTAGCACATATTTTCCATCACTAGGCATCCATACCTTGCAAAAAGATCATGTTAAAACCCATCCCCGAGTTTTACCAATGGCCTAAATTTGGGGTCCTGGCCCATCAATGGTATCCTTTATACTGTATAAAGTTATTGTTAAAGTCACAGCTCTCCTTGCTTAAAAATGAGTTTTATTCCAATGTCTTTTGTCTCCGGTTGTCAGTGTGAGACTCGTGTTGTGCATCATTTTCTTTTCTTAGCAAGTAGATTTTATGGGATCTGTGCCTTTGCCTCCTCATCTATCCTACGGAAATAGGTAAACTCTTCACCCTATGTCATTTTGAAAACTTGAATTTATAGTTTGCAAACAAGTGGTGGGCTTCTGGATCTAAAGCTGGAAAATCTCTATATCCACAGAGCTGACACTATACGCTGTACAGGTAGCCTCTATGCAGATAATGCCCCTGAGACTGTGAAAAGGCACCTTTATTGGGAGCAAGTTTGCCTCACATAACATATCTTATGGCTGAGCTGCACACACTCACATGCCCTACTCAAAGCTCTAACAAACCAATAATACTCTGTTTTCCCACCCTCCAAACAATTCCCACCCTGTTCTGCTTAAACAATATACCTATTAAAAATATTTGTCAACTTTAGCTCTGCTTCTCCGTCTAGGGTCTTTTCCTTTTCTCCATCCAGTTCAGTATGTTGTCCATCCTGCCCACCCCTGGACCAGACTTACTTTTGGTTGTAACTTTTCTTTTCTCTTATTCTCTTCATTCCATTACTAGCTCCAATTCTTGTTCTTTGAGTCATAACTCTCCCACAAGAAACCCCCCCCCCCCATAGGTGTCCTTTCTGCCCCCTGCCCCACTTTAGTGCTAATTCTCTAGCACCTCTTTCAATTTTTCTAACAAACACCTGTTCCTCAGGAGAAAAAGGTCAACTCTGTTTTGCTGCAATAGCACTGAGTATTCAAAAACTATATCCTTATGACCAGTAATTATTATTCCTTTGGCTTGCAGAACCCTGAAACTTCCATGTCCACCTCCTTCCTTGCCCTATTAATGGCTGCTGGCTTTCTTGCTCCCCTCCACACCCTTCTGGGAAGGAGCTGTGTCCAAAACACTTTTGTTGTCACCCATCTCTGCCCTACTTCTGACATTGTGCCAAATCTATCTCACCAAAAATAGATTTGGCCTTTCCCCCTTTTTCATCATTTCCCACAGGAAAGGCTTCAGTTGTCCCTTTCTCATAGCGCCTATAGAAAGACCACTTCCCCAAATGGCATTTCTAAGTGTGCCCCATAAAATTGTCTCCCTGTGTGTTCCCCTGCCCAATTCATGATGGGTGGCAATATATTCTTAGCACCGTCTTCCTAATCCTTCATCTACCCGGTCTGCAAAATAAACGTTTGGATAGCCTCACTTCTCAATGCCCTTTACCTGGCCTCAAATAGCCCCACACACTGTTGGTCCTCCATCTCTTAAGGCTCTTCACTTTGTCCTCACTGAATCCCAGCATGTGAGCCTTTGTTGCTGCCCCTGTCTTGAATAAGTATGTCGCAAACCCTGCCCCAATCCCTCACTCTTCAGGCACAGTCCCAGTACCCCCAGTAGCTGCCTATTAGTTATTGTTCTTCCATTCTCAAGCACAAACAACTTCCCATTACCTGCCCTTCTCATATGTGGAAATACACCTCATGGACCTCACAGGCATATCTCCACCACTCCCAAAGCTTCCAGTCATACCTTGCAATCATTTTCTTGCAAACGTTTTGCAGCTGCTGGCGGGGGTCAGGGAAGCTTGGGGGTGAACTCTCCTCTGCCATAGCAGAGGAGCCACCCCTGCCGCCTCCCTGCCTATTAAGAATTTTTTTAGCCAGGGCGGTACTTGCTCAGACCTCGTCACTCATCTTACAACCCATCCTAGAAAGGCGCTTCATGTTTCAAAACTTGTTCAGACTATTGAGCACCCCATGGACATGGCATTGTCAACAAAAAATGGATCCTCAAACTGGATACCCAAACGCTGGAAATCGCCTGCATGTACCGGTAGCATATGAAATGCAGGTTTCAGGTCCCATTTCTGCTCTTACCCCCAACACACTCATTATTGCAATTGCTCAGTCAGTATTGGCATATTTAACTGTGCAGTCATCATGGTCAGTGTAGTTGCTCACAGAGCCTCATTTCGGCTACAATGTATGGTGATTTAGCTGGAACTCTCCTTCTGCCTTTTAGGCGGTATGTCCAGTGGTGATATTAGTGACACCTTCATTATTATTTTTTTATGTGCTATTTCTGTCTGTCCTTTGCATGATTTTACGTTCTCTGCCCAATGCCCCACCCCCTGGGCTCCTGTAGGGAATTTTAAGTCTGTATGTAAACTTTTCACGTAAGAGCCTCACCACACCCCTTTCAGAGTACTGACACAGCCACCCTTCATCTTGTCAACCTTAACTGGAGTTATTGCCCTTTTCCAATGTTCCTTGTCCTCCACCTCACCGTTTTCCCTCGTTGCCAGCCCCCTTACCCACACATTTGGAACATTATTGTCAAATGTTCATGCAAGCTTCCATGAGGCCTAGTCTGTATGTTCCTCCCGCTATCTCCGGGGTGGGTCGCATCACTTGCTGTGTGCTTCGCCTGTGTGAGCTTAGTTGATGTCATGTACTGCAGGTATGATTCATCACTCCAATCACCCATGTTTTCACTGGCTTAGCATTTCTCCTTGATTGAAACTCCTCATCGTGCCTAAGCCATGCCACCAAACCTAATGCTAACTATCCTTATTTCATCCATGTACTTGAATGAAGCCACGCTACTATAAGGAGCCTTTTCAGAAATTATGCTGGAGTAAATAGTGAATTGTGCCGTCCATGTGCCTATATAAGTCTATAAGTCAAGAGACTCTACGTTTCCAACTCCCTCTCTTCTGCTTTGGATTGTTCCTTGTGCCTGCTCTCCCTATGGGGCAGTTTTAATATGTCCAAGTATTAATGTGGCCATATCTTATATTTGATAGCAAATAGAAAGTGTCTCAATTAATGGGCCTGCTTCCCCTGTGTATTGCATTTTCACATAATTCTCTGCTTCCTTTTCCATCCCTTTGTCTGCATCATGTTATTCACTCTCCTTTACTCCCCTTTGTCCTCGATGCGATTGTCACTGCTAGTCTTGCTGGGCTCTCCTTGGCTGACTGTCCAGCTCCTACCACTTGCGTCATGACTTCAGTCCTTTGTCAACCCCACTCAACCTTTGTGCCTCCTTGATCACCTTCTGTCTTCTCTATCTCTTCTCCCGAAACATGCCCCATGAGTCCCACCATTCTCTCCAGAACCTTTCAAACTCCACACTTTGAACTTGCTCCTCCGCTTGTATGTCTGCTTTAGTCTATTGCTCCCCATATGCCCTCCCTTCCTCATTGCCTCGTTCCAAGCCACCCACCAACCTTCCCTGTACTCCGACTGGGCTTCCTGATCATCCATCGTCATACCTTCGCTGTCTGCCCTCCTTGGCCTCTTATAATTGGCCCTGTATTCTATCCTCCAAGAACGGTCTTGTTTTCAGGTTTGGTTCCTTCCAGTGCTGACACTGGGGACCCTCCTTGGCCTCCTGGTCCTCCTTTTGCTGCTGGATCCAGATTCCGATGATGGTTCCATTATTCCCTGTCTCTTCATACTCCGGTCACTTTCTCCCCAGTCCTAGCTCTCCTGCTACTCCCGCTCTTGACGGACTCTTCTTTCTCTGACTGGTTGATTCCTCATCCACTATCTCCCCACCTTCCTGCTCGTCTCCATCACACATCTCTTCTGGTACCATAGAGGCCCTCTACCATCTCCAGGCACCATGGCCCCTACTCCTAGCTGTGTACCATCACCACCATGGATCTGAGGTGATGGCTCCACCCCAATGTTGACACATTGCCTGACAATGGCCCCCCTATGTCTTGTCTGTCTTATCTTTGCACCGACTGTTTTCTTGAGGCGGGGGCTGTCGCATTTCCTTCCACCTTCTTTTCAGTTGCGCAGTCAACTGCCCTCTGATAACCATCTGTTTTCATCATATAGGGGTCACCCTTTGGGATTAGGATCCATAACCAGACGCCTTCCACTCCCATTCTGGAAGATGTTCCTTGCTCTTCTGCTCGCTCCCTTTCACTGACTGACGTCCCGGTTCCCCCGCTACAATGCTGCACCTTGTTTCTCCCCTCCGGTGCGACTCTCCTCCTGGCACATTTCCTTGTAGTCTGGGTCCAGCTTCTGCTGTGTATGTCGGTGCTTGTGTCTCCTGCCCTCCTTACACCTTCTTCTGCCTCCTTTCCGTACCATGCTCCTGGGCCACCTCAGTAGCCTTCCTCGGACCTCTGCTGCACCTCCGTGTCTGGTCACCAACCTTGCTCCCTTCTGTGTCCCGCCCGGGGCCCCTTCAGTACTCTTCTGTCTCTCCCTGCCCCTTGTTTGCCTTTCATGGCTCCTCTGCTGAACCATTGCTCTTCCCTCTCCTTAAGGTGGTGCTGCCCCAGCAGTAGTGGCCCGTGAGGGATCCCTGCTATCTAGTGCCCTTTTTGTTGTTGCCTTTGGGGTTGATGCCAGTTCTGAAGTGCCTAAACTGCCCGTCCCCTGCCGTCGGTGGAGCAGCATGCCGGTATTGCTCCCTGGACCCCAGCAGGTGCTCCCTACCTGCCTCAACTTACATTTTCAAGGGGATCCCAGCAACTGGTGCAGCAGCCTGCTAGCCTCCCATAGCAGCGCAAAGGCTGCTGTACCCGGGTTGCTCTGAAGATCCACCATCCGTCCGGGCCCCACAGTGACAACCCGGCTGCACAATTCTGGCTTTACTGTTTCAGGTCAGCTGTGAAAGGATGTATTTTTATGGATTCCACTAACACATTGAATTATTGCTCATCTTCCACGATGAACTGGATGTAATGTGCAGTACAAAAATATTGATGAAGAAATTCCGGTCCATCTCTTGAAAGACTCATAGTGACTTATTTCCTTTATCCCTAAAGTTTCCACAACCCTGCGCTTGTCCATCTATTTCCTCCCTGACAGTGTAATTTCCTCTCTTTCTGCTACGAGCGTTATACGTTCATCTTACATGCATCGCCGCCATCACGCCTTGCATCCTCCCTCGGTTTTTGAAAGATACGTTCTCTGAACCCAATCCCTTGGGCCAGAATTCTCATTAATTGTATAATTCGATGGAAAGAAATCTGTTACAACAGTCCCCTCATTGGCCTTCTGGTGTGTTCCTATATGCTCCAGCGAGAAAGGTGGACATGACCTGCGTTTATTAAGGAGGGCCCAGCACTTCTCAGTTGGACCGATGTACTTTTCATGGGTTTAACCTGCATCTAGCACTTGCATTAAGGAAGACCCAGCACTTCTGAGCAGGGCTGCTGTACTTTTCATGGGTTTAACCTGCATCTAGCACTTGCATTAAGGAAGACCCAGCACTTCTGAGCAGGGCTGCTGTACTTTTCATGGGTTTAACCTGCATCTAGCACTTGCATTAAGGAAGACCCAGCACTTCTGAGCAAGGCTGCTGCACTTTTCATGGGTTTAACCTGCATCTGGCACTGCAGCCTGACTTGCATTAAGACAGAACAAGTACTTCTCAGCAGGGCTGCTGTACTTTAAATGGGTTTAACCTGCATCTGGCACTGCAGCCTGACTTGCATTAAGATAGAACAAATACTTCTCAGTTGGACCGCCACACTTTTCATGGGCTGAACCTGCATCTGGCACTGCAGCCTGACTTGCATTAAGAAAAACATAGCACTTCTCAGCAGGGCTGCTATATTTTTAATGTGTTTAACCTGCATCTAGCACTGCAGCCTGACCTGCATAAAGGAAGACCCATCACTTCTCCACAGGGCTGCTATACTTTTAATAAGTATATCCTGCATCTAGCACTGCAGCCTGATTTGCATTAAGATAGACAAATACTTCGCGGCTGGGATGTTGTACTTTCAATGGGTTTAACCTGCATCTAGCACTGCAGCCTGAGTTGCACTAAGACAGAACAAGCCCTTCTCAGCAGGGCTGCTGTACTTTTAATGGGTTTAACCTGCATCTAGCACTGCAGCCTGACGTGCGCTAAGGACGACCTAGCACTTCTCAGCAGGGCTGCTATACTTCCAGTGGGTTTAACCTGCATCTAGCACTGCAGCCTGACGTGCGCTAAGGACGACCTAGCACTTCTCCGCAGGGCTGCTATACTTTCAATGGGTTTAACCTGCATCTAGCACTGCAGCCTGACATGCATTATGGAAGACCCAGCTCTTCTCCGCAGGGCTGCTATACTTTCAATGGGTTTAACCTGCATCTAGCACTGCATCCTGACCTGCACCTAGGAAGACCTAGCACTTCCCCGCAGGGCTGCTTTAGTTTTAATGGTTTTAACCTGCATCTAGCACTGCAGCCTGACTTGCATTAAGGTAGACCTAGCACTTCTCAGCAGGGCTGCTACTACTTTCAATGGGTTTAACCTGCATCTAGCACTGCAGCCTGACTTGCACCAAGGAAGACATAGCACTTCTCTACGGGGCTGCTTTAGTTTTAATGGGTTTAACCTGCATCTAGCACTGCAGCCTGACTTGCACCAAGGAAGACATAGCACTTCTCTGCGGGGCTGCTTTAGTTTTAATGGGTTTAACCTGCATCGAGCACTGCAGCCTGACTTGCATTAAGGTAGACCTAGCACTTCTCCGCAGGGCTGCTATACTTTCAGTGGGTTTAACCTGCATCTGGCACTGCAGCCTGACTTGCACTAAGACAGAACAAGCACTTCTCCGCAGGGCTGCTATACTTTCAGTGGGTTTAACCTGCATCTGGCACTGCAGCCTGACTTGCACTAAGACAGAACAAGCACTTCTCAGCAGGGCTGCTGTACTTTTAATGGGTTTAACCTGCAGCCTGAACTGCTTTAAGGAAGACCCAGCACTTCTCCATAGGGCTGCTATACTGTCAATGGGTTTAACCTGCATCTAGCAATGCAGCCTGACGTGCGCTAAGGACGACCTAGCACTTCTCAGCAGGGCTGCTGTACTTTTAATGGGTTTAACCTGCAGCCTGAACTGCTTTAAGGAAGACCCAGCACTTCTCCATAGGGCTGCTATACTGTCAATGGGTTTAACCTGCATCTAGCAATGCAGCCTGACGTGCGCTAAGGACGACCTAGCACTTCTCCGCAGGGCTGCTATACTTTCAATGGGTTTAACCTGCATCTAGCACTGCATCCTGACCTGCACCTAGGAAGACCTAGCACTTCCCCGCAGGGCTGCTTTAGTTTTAATGGGTTTAACCTGCATCTAGCACTGCAGCCTGACCTGCATTAAGGAAGACCCAGCACGTCTCCACAGGACTGCTATACTTTTAATGGGTTTAACCTGCATCTGGCACTGCAGCCTGAGTTGCACTAAGACAGAACAAGCACTTCTCAGCAGGGCTGCTGTTCTTTTCATGGGTTTACCCTGCATCTAGCACTGCAGCCTGACGTGCGCTAAGGACGACCCATCACTTCTCAGCAGGGCTGCTATACTTTTACATTTGACATGGCCACATCTTCTTTCAGGCCTGTGGTGAGATGTTGAGTTTAATGTGGCAGGCTGAGCATTCTTAATAGGACAGATATACATTTGGCAAAGATGCCATACTTTTAAAAGGACATTTATTTTAAATGGGACCGTGCCATCCTTTTCTGCAGGAGTGAGTTTCATTCTAACAGGCCAGTAACAACACTTCTCATCGAAGATGCTTTGCCCTAAGAAGGGCAGTACTTTCATTTCTGGGCTACACTGTTTTACATTTAATGGAACAATGCAAACCCTTCTCAGCAGGCCAACTGTGCTTTCCATGGGAAACCTTCCTTAGTGAAGATGCTACATCGTTTTTTGACATTACATGAAGTTTTTAGGAGCAATGCTGTATTTTTAATCGGGTAGCACCAGTGATTTTATGTGCAAGGTAATAAGGACAGTGTCAGCACTTTTCAGAAGAGTTGCTATATGTTTAATGAGAACGTTCCAGTACTTATCAAGAGGGCCCATGTGAATATGCCAGGACAGTGTTCACATTCTCCAACATGCGTAATAAACTTCATAACGGACAGTGTCGGTGCTTCTCAGCAGGTCTGCAGCACATTTTTAGGAATTGGTAATACTTGTATGGAGGTAAGGCACAGAGTATCCGGAAACTTCTTTTTATGACTTTTATTAGCTAATTAAATATTGCTATTAAACTGGGAAGGTAATAGTGAACAGACCTAGATGATAGACGTTCCTCTAATATGAGACCTTCTAATATCCATAGAGCTCTGAGATTTTGCCCACTCTCAATATGTGGTCAATTATTCACAGTAATAACCCGAAGGCTGAGATAATGTAATGAAATACTAAAGTAAGAAATATGTCCCACATAAATGTGAAGATACCTCCTCATCAAGTTATTCATGTAGCCTGTGAATCCTTTTTTTTAATTTAACCATGATATCTTTTTATGTAGAATTATTACTAAATGTTTGTGTTTTTAGAGTGGAAAAGTAATAGAATAGTTTTCTCTACCGTGAAAGAGAGAGCCAGGATATTTGATTACCCAGACATTTGCTTTGATAAACCATTTACAATAAAATTGCATTACCTCAGTGAAAACAAAAAGTATTGAGAGCGACACACTGAGCGCCGGTGCATTTCACTCTTCTGACAGGCGCAGTTCCTCCGTTAGGGCGGAGGAGCGTCACCCCCGCCACCAGCAGCCGCTGCAAATCACCATTAACAAACAAATTGATAATAAACCATGTTTATTATTGTTCATTTTGGTAAAGGGGCGGGGCATTGGGGTTGACAATGATGAGGGGAATGCACTGTGCACTCCCCTCACTGCGCATGTGTGTTTGGCTGGCCGTCTGGGCCGGCCAAACATACACCAGCAGTAGGCTCTCTCCAGCCCAGCAACACAGTTGCCGTGTAGGAGAGAGCATGCACAGGCTGCCGGCCTGCCTGGGAGCACCCTGGGTAGGCGCTCCCAGCCAATCCTAATGCTGCTTTGAGCAACATCAAGATTGACCGCAGGGCAGGCTGGGAGCCTGTGTCTGCAGTGCAGCGGAGGAGCAGGGCGGCAGCGGCGAAGAAGCAAGTAAGTGATTTTTTAAAATTAATTTGCCCCTGACCCCCCTGCGCTGCCCCTCCCCCCACCAAAGCCCCACGAGCCACACCTATCTTCTGGTGGAGTCTGACCTTACGGAAGAAGGAGAAGGCAAAGCAGCTGCTGCTCCCGGTCTGGATACCAGCGAGACAACTTGTCATCCTATCATATCTATGTTTTTTTTTAATTTGTTGTCTTCTATTTATGTTTCTCCACATATGATATGGGGGAGAGCAAGAAAAGGTTAAGGTTATTATAGGAGTAGAACTTAAGACGTCTATTTGCAGATAGATAATTTACATCACTGTGTAAGAAAGGGGACAAGCAAGTGATCCTGGGAGATAATGGATGTTTTTGCTCAGTTTGTGTCAGGGAACTAGCTAGGTGAGTTAGGGACAAACCTGGATAAGAGGGGGTATGTGAAGGAAAAGGGATTTCAGGGAAGAGAAACAGGGAAACATATACCAATAAAAACTGGAAAAGAAGAAAGGACAAAAGCTGAGGACTGGAGCAGGTTGCGATCAGGAAACTGAAAGTCTGGAAAGGGAACTACAACATAATACAAGTGCTACAACAAAGGTTTACAATGGAAATTATAAAAGAAACAATCATGAATGATAGTTTGTGTGCTCCTTGGATAGTGATCTCTCTGTGAAGTGAAAAGATATTGAAAGAAAGCATGGAGCAGATTAATCCCACAGAGACCTGGGAGACACCCAGTAGTTCTTATGTAGAAAGAGTGCTGAGCTGTTCTTAGCACTGGCAATCACTATTAGAATATAAACAAATAAGAAGATAAAGAGGAGCTGTGGAGGGAACACAGGCACTGGGCTCAGGGGAAAGCAGGACTGGAATCAAGGTCAGGTGCAGAACTGGAATAAACAAAACCTAAGGCAAAGAGTTGACATGTAATAGATCAGGAAGAGTGCAGACATGACTGGGAACAATGACTGCCATAGAAAGAAAAGAGGCAAGATAACAATAAATAGATACAGAATCAAAAGGCAGGCATGGAAACACAGCAGCAGGGATGCAACAGAGCACAAGCAGACTCAACACCAAGTCAGTTTCTAGCTGCTGCATTCTGGGCTCATGTGGCTGAAGGAGCCTGAAGATCAGGGGAGGAGCAAGGGGGAGGGCATGGTCGAGGTACAAGGAATAAACCAGGTGCACGGAATCAGGAACTCCCAATGAAGGGAATCCTGAAATTGGGCTTGTAAATTGGAAGACTAGGAAAACCATGAGACACAAAGCAGGGAATAGGACAGCCAGGAATGGAGTGTGGATCAGAGCCAGGGGATAGAACAGTCCACAATGAAGATATAAAAGCATCAGAATAATCGTAGGATCAGGAACCAAGCTAGTGAACAGAGAACATCTACCAGGACATGATCTAGGAAAGGTCTGAAAACAGCGGAACCTATAAGGACCATAATACATCAAGAAGTGGAACAAAACCTGGACTGAAAGGTGAAGAGAAACTAAGAATGCTAAGCACAGATCTGTCTGTAATCCCTTATGGATGTAAAGTTTGGGTGCCAAAGGACTTTCAGGAGTGACACCTAGAGGCAGGAATCTTGACACTGTTTACTTGGGGTATTGTTGAGCTTGTTTGGTACTTGCCTAAACTACTTAAAGGAATGGGGTTTGTTGCAATACAGGGCTGTGCATATATGCCTCAACTTACAGGGGTCTGTTCGGGTACATATGCATATATATAAGAACTACTTATTCTTCCAGAGTTTCTTCTGTTGTAGCATGAGGATGGTTACTATTATGACACTGATCAGATATATAAGATGCATTTTGAGAGTGAGAAATAAGCGGACTCCACTATTTAATATTAAAGATGATGTGCACTTAAAAAAGGAACACACTTTTTTACGTCTGCTGGCTTTGCAACTCAAGATTCATTATTATTTAAACCATTTCTGTTTTTTCATGAACATTCTCTTACATAATGCAAAAAGTCATCAACTGGGTATGTGTAACCTGCTGTTGAACCAACAAAGTGGACAAAAATTACAAGTTCTTCATAGTTAAACAATGTGATGTACTAATTCAATAACTTATATCTTAAATAAACAGGGGATTAAGAGAACATAATTTGAAGAATACAATGGCATTTACAATATCATACAGTTTCCTCAATGAATCTCAAAACGTTTCATTTTTTAATACACAAACACAATAATGGCAAAAGTTCTCCTTTTTGGTTTCCTAAAGGTAAATAGCTGTACCAAAAATCCTTAAAACAAAGATTATCACAAAAAATAATATAGGCTTTCATATATGTCTGTTGTTGAAAACCTATTGTCTCCAATACATGGCAGATATTGGGCTTTAGGTAAGCCATTTGCTCAATGTTGGATGGCTTTTTTATCTCAATTCTTTTTGCCTTATTTGATGACTTTCTCCATTTTTGTATCTGTCTAGCTTTTGGAGCGTTGCTGCTTTGCATTGATTCTGACTGATGAATGGTATCCTTTCACAGAGGATTCATTTTTTATGTGTTGCCTACTAACAGTGCATGCACTGTGTGCTATGAGACATATTGTGGGCTTACCAAAGACATATAGGGGCTTAGAGCCCGCCCACTGCTTACCATTGGTTGGCTTTCCTGTCACTCTAATTTGCCTGCTTCTTATTTGTGTTCCAGCGTATTCATCTTGTGTTTGTCCCTCCTATAGAGCATTTCCTCTTTATTTTCACTTTTGAGTGTTTCCAATGCTTGCATTTCAATCACTATTCTTTTCGATTAAGCAATGAGAGTGCACATTTTTCTGGCTGTCTCGCTTGCCTGTTTTCTTACCCCTGCACTTGGTGATGTTCTCTGTCATCCGTATGCTTTTCCCATCCCCTCTTCATTTTGATCTTAGCCTTGTGTCCTTCCCTTATAGGTTTCTCACCCATGTGCTTTGCCCGTGCACTGCACGTTGGTCTCTTGCCAGGGTCAGACTAGGATAAAAAATAGGCCCAGACACAAAAAGAAAAGTGGTCCTGATCAGCAAACCAGATAAGCTAAACAAGCATTTACAATGCAATGGGTCTCGTGTTAGAGCTCTTAGCACTGTAATTTCCTAACTGGACTTTTCTTGCCACATAAATTGAAAAGTAAAAGTAAAACAGTTGACACAGTGCTTAATTTGAAAATAAAAACATGCCGGTGCCCAAAGCCCTCCTCTTAAACATGCGGCTCTGCAATTAAATGTGCAAACATGGAATACTGAGGCAACGTAATCCTAGAGCCATCTTGGACAGCTCTAATCCATTTACAGCCACTTCCTGCCCATTCAGATCACGCCTGCAGCTTTCCGCTTTCTCCCATTGTGTCACTTTTTCGGCCCCTTGCTTCTCCTCTCCACACCAGAACCTCCATTTTGCTCACCCCACATGCACCCTCCTCTCTTAACCATTTCTTCTTCTCCCAATCCCCTTACTCCCCCATTTCCGGATTGCCTGTGTGCCTCTCCTTGCCCATTACACGTTGCTCTTGCATTTGTTGCTTGTCATCCCATCACCCATACCTTCTATGCTTCTTTCGTTCCCCCATTGCTTCTCCACCTTTATTTTTATGTTTTATTTAATTTTTTTTATCTTTTGTGTGTTTTTCTTCATCTCGTTACCAATCTAACTTGGATCGATAACTAAGCAGAAAAAAACATCTAAATCATTTTCTGGGTATCTACAAATTAACGTGAGTGGACGAGTCAAAGGTTTTTATTTTTAATCTTTAACAATACTGCACAAGGATGCTGTGCCAATAAGTCTCAAAAGTGAGACCTATTGGCTTCGCCAATGCTTCTGTATTTTTCTTTCAGCAGTCCATGGCAGCCCTTTTCTTCTTTCTTTCTTGTCTTTCTATTTGCTTCTTCTCCCACCATCTCGAGCCCCCCTCTTTCTTTCGGTTTCCACTCCACTCCAGTCCATTGTTCCCCAGTTCCACTTCCTGTTTTTTAAAATATTTTTTAAATTTTTTTGTATGACTGTACCAAGAAAGTGCTATCTGGCTGCTTGCTTCTTTTTTCGTGCTGCAACTCTTTAAGTTTAACTTTTAATATAGAAAATGGGCTTTGGCTAAGTTGGAGTGGTAAATGTAAATTAGAAATATTAAAAAACCCTGGACACACCACAAATAGGGGTGGGCAGTAAACTCCGCTGCACTGGTGGAATTTTGACCACTCTGCATTACGCACATGGAGTTCCAGCCAAACTCCACCGACCACCGCATGACGGGGTTTTATCTTGAGGGCAGTTCGCCAATGTCAAGTTGGCAAGTGTGAACAAGAATTGCCGTCCTCAGTGCGATTTTAGAACACTAGCAGGACACCCCAGCGAGATTTTCCCAAAGCGGGCAGTTGCGGGCGGTTGCAACCATTTGCATTGGGAAGGCCCTCTGGCATACTGCGGGGTGTCATTCGTGCTGATTTCTCAGCATGAAGCACGCTCCTGGAGCTAAAAATCAGCGTGACTTACTGATTTCCACCCAATCGCAGAACTCCACGGAATCTTGCAGAGTTTTTATGTAAGTCTGCGGAATTCCAAGGAGTAAAACTCAGAAAGTTCTGCCACCCCAGTCTCAAAGCTACCTCCGCCTGCGCTTTTGTTCAGTTCTAAATAAAACACAGAAAGACCCAGCAGGAACACACAATGAAACAAAAAACATGTAAAAGTACAAGTGACTTACATGTCTCAGTGAATGTAGTGGCTCGAAGCCAGAAGTCGTCTTGCTTATAATTCCAGTTACCAAAGCAGGCTTCTCATGGATTGCCCTCATCACTATTATGTGCATTTCATAAAGAACCACATTTGTCATTTCTTGGCCTTCTGGTGCTTTACCTTCTCACAGAATGATTGCTTTCTGTAGTTGTGGGTTCTTTCGAAAAAGGATGGCTAACTCTCTTCTCCTAACCTATGTAACTGTGGGTGATGTAGCCTGCACAACAAGGAGTTTCCCTACTTTCCCAAGTGGGAGCAAAATCTCACGAAACTGCATGTGTTGATGAGAGTTATGAAGCCCTCCACCTACTCCATGTCAACAGCAGCAGAGCCATGTAGGGGTGGGGATTTTTATGTCCACAAAGGATCTAAGTACGTGTGCGTCTGAGCCTTTGAAGTGCAGTTTGTAACTCTTATCTGTTACTTGTATGGGATGTATTGTTCCTGAACGAGATTCTAAAAGACACTCAGGGGCATATTTATAAGCCCGTAGCACCACCTTACGCCACATTAACGTAATTATTTTTTACGTTAGTGGGGCCCAACGAGGCCGAAATCCCCACGCCCCTCTGTAACCCCTTTGCGCTACATTATACCTGCATCAGACATAATGTATGCAAAGGGGGCATTTCCCCCTTAGGGGAGCTGGAAAAATGGCGTAAGGAAATCTAGATTTCCTTGTGCCATTTTTTACGGGACTTTTAACACCTGCTCAAGAGCAGGCATTAAAAGGAGCCTTCCATTCTTTAGAATGGGGCCCTATGTACTCTGCAGGAGCAGTGCCAATATTTTGGTGCTACTCCTGCAGAGTACATCAATAGCGTCACAAGAAATGACGCTATTGCCCCCTATTCTGTGACATGGTGCGCCGTATTTTAAATACGGCACACACATAATGGCGGTAGGGGAAGTGCTAAGGGGCGCAGGGAAAGTGGTGCTGCTCAGTGCAGCACCACGTTCCATAAATCTGCCCGTCAGTCTTCCTGAGTTCTCTACATGGTTCTCCACTGCCTGGGCGCTCGTCTCACAAAGGCCATTGAACGTCAAATGGAGACACTGAGGGGCATATTTATACTCTGTTTGCGCCGGAATTGTGTCGTTTTTTTTTACGCAATTCCGACGCAAAACTAACTCCATATTTATACTTTGGCGTTAGACGCGTCTAGCGCCAAAGTCCATGGAGTTTGCGTCATTTTTTAGCGTGGACACCTACTTTGCGTTAATGATATGCAAGGTAGGCGTTCCCGTCTAAAAGATTGACTCCGAGGCATGTGCGCCGTAAAATCACGCCCGGGAGTGGGCGGGTCAAAAAAAATGACATCCAGACGCTTTTGCGTGGTTTTTTAGCGCCTGGTCAGGGCAGGCGTTAAGGGACCTGTGGGCTCGGAAGGAGCCCAGAGGTGCCATCCCATGCCCCCAGAGACCCCCCCTGTCACCCTTGCCCACCCCAGGAGGACGCCTAAGGATGGAGGGACCCATCCCAGGGAACATAAGGTAAGTTCAGGTAAGTAATTTTTTTATTTTTTTTGTGGTATAGGGGGGCCTGATTTGTGCCCCCCTACATGCCACTATGCCCAATGACCATGCCCAGAGGACAGACGTCCCCTGGGCATGGCCATTGGTCAAAGGGGCATGACTCCTGTCTTTGCTAAGACAGGAGTCATTTCAATGGGGGTTGGGAGTTGAAAAAAATGGCGCAAATCGGGTTGAGGCGATATTTTTGCCTCAGCCTGACTTGCCCCATTTTTTGGCGCCCAAGCTCCATGTTCCCCTACGCCGGCGCTGCCTGGTGTACGTCATTTTTTTTTATGCACACCAGGCAGTGCCGCCGGCTAACGCCGGTTAACGTCATTGAATAAATACGGCGCCCGCATGGCGCTTCAGAATGGCGCTTCAGAATGGCGTTAGCCGGCGTTAGATTTTTTGACGCACAACTGCGTTGGCGCAGTTGTGCGTCGAAAAGTATAAATATGGCCCTGAAGCTATTGATGGCATTTCATTGGCTGCGTCATCTGAAAGAGTCTACGCCTTGGAGGGTGTGGCGCGAGGCAAGCAGGCTTCTTTGTGCTTCTCCAAATTGCATGATCCTGGGCAAATCGCGTAATTTTCTTGTATCTTAGTTAGTTTACATGCTAAAAAGTGTAGCTTGCGGTCGCCAGCTAGCACCAGTGGGAAGCATTTTATAAAAAATATTCTACATTCTGCTTCAAACAGAAGGTAATCCACAGTGTTAGATTTGCTGTGTAACAGTGGTTTTCAACACCTCCTACACGTTCCGCGTCAACAACACAAAACAATCTGTTTTTGTTGTCTTTCGGATGGCAGGGTAAACCCAAAACAGACACATTTACTTATAAATAAGGACTTCTCAGGATAGATGCTCTGGCTGTATGTTAAGCTGGTGTTCCTGAAGGCCTGTAAAAGAGGGATGTATGATGGAAAAACGCATGTGTATATCAACAACGACTGCGTCTTTACCACGCATGCCTTTACAACAAATTTTGTTGTAAAAACATATAGGGCCAGATGTAGGTACAGACCAATTTGCGACTTGCAAATTGCGAGTCCTTCCGACTCGAAATTTGCAACTCGCACACTGGTATGCAGAAAGGTGTCTCAGACACCTTATGTGACTCGCTATGGGGTCGCAAAGACCCACCTCATAAATATTTATGAGGTGGGTCGCAGTTTGCGACCCCATAGCGAGTCTAGGCACTCACGGGGATGGTGGCCTGCTGGAGACAGCAGACCACCATGTCCGTGACTGCTTTTAAATAAAGCAGTTTTTTTTTTTCTCTTTGCTGCCCGTTTTCCTTAAAGGAAAACGAGCTGCAAATAGAAAAAAATACCGAAACCTTTTTGTTTCGGTTTTTTTCAGAGTAGGCAGTGGTCCATAGGACCACTGCCTGCTATGAAAAAATATTTTTGTGAGCATTCACAAATGAGCGTTTGCAAATGAGTTACCATCCACTTCAAGTGGATGGTAACTGCGAGTTGATTTGCGACCGCTTTCGCGGTCACAAATCAACTCTACATTACGATGCGGTCGCAAATAGGAAGGGAACACCCCTTCCTATTTGCGAGTCGGAAACACATTTTGCGAGTCGGTACCAACTCGCAAAATGTGTTTCTGCATCGCGTGAGGCCTGTTGCGCCTCGCAAACTGCGTTTTTTGCCGTTTGCGAGGCGCAAAAGGCTACCTACATCTGGCCCTTAATTCGTAAAGGAACATGTGTGGTAAATTCTCCCCCACCATGACCTTTTACACCTGATATCATACTCCACCCCGCCCAAGCCCTTAAAACTGCCCATTCCACCCCCTGCCCTGAGCCTAAAAACTACGCTGATCCCCCACCCTGAGCCCTAAAACCTACCCTGTCCTGTCCTAAGCACAACCCCAACCCCACCCCCACCCTCACCCTGAACCCTAAAACCTACTCCACCCTCTCCTAAAAACTACCCCGATCCACCCACCCTCACCCTGAACCCTAAAACCTACCCCACCATGTCCTACAAATCACCCTCCACCCCCACCCTGAACCCTAAAACCTACCCCTCACTGTCCTAAAAACTACACAACCCCTGCCCTGCAGCCTAAAACCTATCCCGCACTGTCCTAAAAACAGCCTGACCCTCCTATCCTGCCTTGTACCCTAAAACCTACCCCCCACTGTCCTAAAAACTACCCCCACCCTGCATCCTAAAACCTACCCCACCCTGTCCTAAAAACTACCCCCATTCCCGTCCTGTACCCCAAAACCTACCCTGCACTGTAGCCTAAAACCTATCCCGCACTGTCCTAAAGCTAACCTGACCCTCCGCCCTGCCCTGTACCCTAAAACCTACCCCACACTGTCCTAAAAACTACCCCCACCCTGCATCCTAAAACCTAACCCACCCTGTCCTAAAAACTACCCCATTCCTGTCCTGTACCCTAAAACCTACCCTGCACTGTCCTAAAAACTACCCCAACCCCCGCCCTGAACCCTAAAACCTACCCTGCACTGTCCTAAAAACTACTCGACCCCCGTCCCCCGCCTCCTACCCTAAAACCTACCCTGCACTGTCCTAAAAACGACCCCAACCCCCAACCTGAACCCTAAAACCTACCCCGCCCTAAAAACTACCCTGACCCCCTGCCCTCAGCCCTAAAACCTGCCATGTTCTGATCTAAAAACTACCCTGACCCCTCGTCCCTACCCTGAACCATACCCCGCACTGTCTTAAAAACTATCCAACCCTTCCACCACCCACCCGAACCCTAAAACCTACCCCACCCTGTCCTAAAAACGACCTCAACCCCCTGTCCCGCCCTAAACCCTAAATCCTACCCCACCCTGTCTTAAAAACTACCCCTACCCCACCCTGAACCCTAAAACCTATCCACCCTGTTGTAAAAACTATCCCCTACCCCTGCCCCAACCCTGAACACTAAACCTACCACCACCCTGTCCTAAAAACTACGCCAACCCTCCCACCTCCACCCTGATCCCTAAAACCTGGCACTGTCCTGAAATTGACCCCAACCCCCCCACCCCTGCCCTGAACCCTAAAATCTATCCACCCTGTCCTAAAAACTACCTCACCCCCCCACCCTGAACTCTGAGACCTACCCCGTCCTAAAAACTACCCGACCTCCCCACCTCCTTGCCGTGTCTTATAAACTACTCTAACCCCTCCGCCCCGCTCTGTACCCTAATACCTACCCCTCCCTGTCCTAAAAACTACCCAGACCCCCCCATCCTGTCCTAAAAACTACCCCAACCACCCCAACCTAGCCCAACTTACCTCTCTCTTCTCTGCTCCTTCCTGTTCTGCCCGGACTCCTAGACCGCTTTGTCTTCCGTTTCCACACATATGCGTAGTAAACACATGCATGGTAAACACATGCATGGTAAACACATGCGTAGTAAACGCTTTTGCGTGGTCAATGGATAGCGTTGCATTGACCGCGTTGTAAGTGATGTTTCCCTGAAAGACTAGTGCGTGACAACAGTGTTATTCGCATGCCAAAACATTTATGACAATTTAAAAAATAATTTATGGTAATAGAATACCTTTTAATCACTGTCTGTGTCACAACACTGGTGTAACATTAGCCCCCTCAGTCACTGCTGTGCGGGGGACTCTGAAGCTTCAGGGGGGCCCCCTCAGCACAGTACACTGTGCACGTGCCCTTCGCCTTAGAACTACTGGCTGGGTTCGGGGTGGGGGCTTTTATGTACTTTGCAAGGGGGCCCCCTCAAGTTTTGTTACACCCCTGTGCCACCTGCATCACGAGCCGATAGCTGAGTTCACTTTGTAGACTCTATATCTATTTTGTTGCCAAAGTGCTGTACAGAATTAAATACAAGAGTCTGAAATTTCTAATTTAAAGTTTCAAAGTTCATTCTTCGATTTCATAATCAAAGTGTGCAAAACAGCACGCATAAATACATCACAAAAACAGTAATTAATTGCAAGTAAAAAGATTTTAAGAATACACTGCATATACAGATAAAAAGCTAAAATTGTAAAAAACAAAAATCAACAGATGTTCCCCATACACATCAGCTAGCTAATATTTTTGCTGTCAGTTTTTGTCCCCGGCAGACCACGAGCCTATAGGAATTTGGAAACCACTACCATGGGCGAGGAGTCACTTACAAATTCTATTGGCATGGATATGATTTGTCATGCATAGACTTCGGCAAAGAGGAATCATCCACCTGCATCTAGGGTTGGCATATCTAGGACAAAAACACATGAAATGTTCCTCTATTCCCTCAAGAGAAGTACAAAAACTACAATACAGGCTTAGAGGAAACCCATTTTGCAGTATGTACGGCAGTTAGTAAAGTCCCATAGATAAATTGCCGGAACAGTGAGCGTGTGCACAACAGGTGAATATAATCAAGGTATTCCTCTGCCTTGGGCATGAGTTTATGTATTAGGAAACACCTAGTAAGCCTGCCCCTTTAATTAGATAGTTTGGTTTGGGCAGCAAAGCTCCCCCAGTATCTTTATTTAAGCATTGGACCTGCATTGGCCCAGATGGACAAAAACGCTTCCCAAAAGTTAGCTAGGCCCAACTCCAGCCATGCTTTTTTCATGTAATCCAGCCACTTAATCTTGTTGGAAGATTGGAGTTTAATAATTTCAAAAAGTCCCACTCTATAGTCATGGAGATCACTAGTAGCCCAAATACGTAGCCAGTAGAGCAGTGGTCTCCAGACCATCAGGTCAGTTACGGGGTTATTGTCAAGGTCAAATGATAATGGCACCAAGGGAGTTCCCCTCCCTACCCCAGTGAGGGCTCTGATACAGTTATTTCCTTTAGTACCCAAGGTACCCAAATTGCAATGGCCCCATAATTGAGCCCCATACAGTTGTGCACTCCGCGCTTGCATCTTGTAAATTTACGTTACAGAGAGAATTGGGAACCAAGAAGCCTTCTTGCAAGCCTAAGGGTTGCCCTTGCTCTATGGGTTCCCAAATGTGAGCTTTTGTTAATCTGTGGTGCCCAGGAGCTGACGCCGGCCAAGTGGATCCCTAAATAATCAAGTGCTCTGGTTTTTTACAGTACTTCACTTCCCAGGTTTACAATGCCCTTCACCCCTTTCTTCCTGGAGTAGATCATCAGCTTAGTTTTAGATGCGCTAACTTCGAGGCCATAATCTGAATAGAACAGACTGAAGTTGTCTACAATATTTTGGGACCCACCTTTGTTGTGGCCTATATGAGGGTGTCATCAGCAAAGAAGAAAGCTGGACCTTTCTGGCCTGCAGGGGTAGGGGAGACGTTAGCACAATTAGTAAATAACATAAAACAGTTGTTGATATAGAGAAAGAAAAGGGTGGGAGAAAGGACACATTTATCGCTGTGATTTGGCTCAGTAAGCAGTCCTTTCGTGCCACATCAAACCCTGGCAAAATAGTTATGGTCTTTAACAAGTCACACGGGAACCCAGCCTCACATAAGACCTCCCATAATTTCTTCCTCTGTACCAGGTACCAGGTCCAAAGCGGCAGGGAGATCAACAAAAGCCACAAAACGTTCACCCCAACCTATAGCTGCCGTTTTCCACTTAATCAAGAGGAAATGGAGGTCCTGATCAATTGAGCTGGGTTTGAATCTAGAGCCTGCTTGTAAATTAGATAGAATATGGTTGTCATGAATCCACTCCAGTAGACACTCCAGGACTTTCTGAAGGTTGTTCAGGAAGGCTAATTTAGCAGTAGTTAGAAGGGACACTGGGACTCTCCTCCTTGACTACTGGGACAATCTCTGCCCCTCTCCTTGTGGGCGGCATTTCTGTCCCGCTGCAAATTGCATTTTTGACAGTGTTAATATGGGGAACCCAAATATTGGTGTCAGATTTGAAAGGTCAGCTGGGATCTGGTCTAATCCTGGTGCCTTTGCTTATTTCAATGATTGCATTGCAAAAGCATTATCTGCTAGAGAGAACACTACAGGGTTGGAAGGCAAGTTCAGATTAAATACGCCTTCAAATCCAGTAAGGGCCTGATCGATGCTAGTCACACATAAAAAAAGGTTTCCAAAGTGGGTGACCCACTCACAGGGCAATATATATGACTCAGGTAGAGTACTTGAGTTCCCACCACTTACTAACCCTAAACACCAGAATGTCTTCAGTTTGTTGGCAGACAATACTTCTAGGAGATCAAACTAAGTTTTACACTCCCAGGCAACTTTTTGCTTGCATTATATCAAACCATTACTGCACTCCGCATGCTCTTATTTTTAGGCTAGGTCCCTTTTTGATTCCCTTAAAGAGAGTACTCATAGCCTCTCTACAGGGTTGAGCAAACCACTCATTCATGGTGCCCGCCACCAAAGATTTAGATGACCTCCAAGGAAAGAATCTTTATGCCTGTCAAAAAGTTTAATGCGCTCAGCAATGATCACTTTGCCATTCCCCCATTCATTGTACATAACCTCCATCTGTGCACCTAGAGCTAAGTACGTGCTTAATAGAGCATTAGAAGAACAGCGCACTGCCTCCCACTTCACTTTCTTGTGATTAATAGTGACCTTCAACTGTTGCTCAAACATTTTAGTGGCGAAGGGAGGAACAAAATACATCAGCTGCCTCATGTTTAACACTAGGAAAAGTGATCACTCTCATCCCATTCTATTACTGCCATGTCTTCCATTTGCCTCCATAGCCTAAAGCCTAAAATAATGTAATCAATAAAGCTTACATATGGACATCTTTTGAATGTGGGAGCAGGTGTGGCATCAGAGAGCGCGTGGCCATTACATGCTTGCAACCCATAGGCTTAGGCAAGATCCACAACTTGGAGGGCAGCCCTTGAAAGATTTCTCCTTAGGTGGAGATGTTTACTCCGGAATTCCCCACATGCAATCCTCATCATAAGATAATTCCTGGAATATAGTATTAGGCTCATAAGTGAGGTTTAGATCACCTGCCACAATAACATTGTGGGAACCTGAGTGCTGGCCAGGATCCTGGCCAGCAAGTGAAGAGTTGGTGATTCACAACATTTCCCAAGACTTCAGTTGCATATATTGATTAACAAAAGAGACATACCCTTTGAGAAGGAAAAAATTAGCCCTTCGATGTCCTGGGTTTCCGTATGGAGTTCAACTACAGAGAATGAGAGGAGTGTGCTCACCCAGATGAGCAACCCACCCGATGGATTCCCAGCTGAGGACCTACTTACTGGATTACAAAAACTCCTAAATCCACTTCTAAATGTGGGGTTGATTGCCCAGGATTCCTGAAAGAGACAGATTGCGTCTTTTTCGATAAACTGTCCCCATGTGGGATTGTCACGCTTAAGCTTGATTCCTGCAATGTTCCAGCTAATAATAGCTGTAGAATTATGTAACGGAGTGGCAGACGGAGCACTACTACTCAGGGCAGGCGGTAGTTGTTGGTGGCTAGGAGACGTGGTCAGAGCACATTCACCAATAGGCGGTTGAGTTACAACAGCTAGAGGACAGAAAATGCCAATCTTAGGATTGGCAACACAATCAAAAGGTATCATGGGTGGCAAGAGCTATGACCTACAAGAAGACAAAGGTGGGTTTGAGAGAGCTGGTGTTGTTGAACCTAGGGTTGGAACAGTTGTTCTATGTGCAAGGGCCAGAGTATCTAAAGAACTATCGTGAATCAGACATAAATCTAACTCTCTAAGGGTAGAAGAGGCCTGGATATGGGCAGGTGGTGCCTGGTGAGAATTGACTCTATCCTCAGCAGAGGCCATCACACTTGGTGGATGGGACTCAAGAACAGTCTTAGGTTCTAAAGTGTGTTACTCCAGAGATAACAAGTGTTGGCAAAGCTAATAAACCTGGCCTTGGAAAAAAGGGCAATGCTCATTATCTTATATTTTTCCGTACATATGCAATATAAAACCAAATCTAGCAAAAATATAAATAAGTAAAAATAAAGAAGTGGCCCAGCAGCCTATGCACACCAGAATGGAGTGCTTTTCAAGCAGCTGTGCATATCAGACCAGGCAAAATGCTAGAGCACACAGTGTAAGACAACCAGTGGCTGAAGTGGGCAAACCAATTCCCGTTGCTGGGAGGGCAGAAACAAACTGTGAATGGCACTTTAACAGAGCAAATGGAATGAGAGGGCGCCCCAAAGCCCCTGTATGTTTGTAGATATGTATGCATTTTTATTATATATTTTTTTAGGCTGTCGAGACGCTATTGCTGTTTCTTGGATAATTTAGAAAAGACTAGCTTTGACATATTGAAAAAAAGGGGATGATAAAGGGAAGGTATAGAAATTACAAAGCACAGTGGTAAGTGGAAAATTACAAATTCCAGTGTTTAGAAGTGAGAAAAGGGCATGCAGGAACCAGTGACTGACCACAGAAAGGGCAGTGGTGGGAAGAAGATCTGAAAGGAGGAAAAAAAGGTTGAATATGTACATTTTAAGAGACAATAGGAAAGATACGATGAAGTGAGGCCCGGAGTGCATTTGATGATCAAGACCATATTTTACAGTCATTGTAGGATTGTACATGGCACATGTGTGCAATGCTGGAAATAGGCAGAAAAATAACAGAAGGACTAAAGGTGCTGCTGAGATTGTGTACGTATGGAAAATCAGGAGAGAGGTGGGGGTAAAGGAATACATATCAGTGAAGACAAGAAGATGGGGAGGGTGAAAGAAACAAATACAAATTTAATTTAAGAGCGGTGGAGTGAAGGGATATAGAGAGATGGACTGGAGAGAGCTAGTCAGTAATAGGAGACCCAAGTAATGCGGCCTAATAATTGAAGAAATGACCATCAGAGTCATCCACATAGACGTAACAAGAGAGTCCAAAAGGATTTAAAGACTGATGAGAAGGACAAGGAGTGGTGTGTGCAGGGAAAAAGATCCCATAGACTCTGTAGAAGAAAGGGAAAGCTTGAAAGAGTTGCCTCCCTCAAACCACAGTGAAGAGGCATCAGGAACCAAGAGTAACTACAGCCAGAGATATCAAGGGTGGAGAGAGTAGACAAAAGCTGCTGCCAGTTCAATGGAAAAAAGAGAGAATTGTTCTCTGTGGCTGGATGAAGTGAGTGGGTTAACACCTATAAGGAGAGCAGCTACAAAGACATTCACAGAGCATAATCCAGAGTAAAAGGAGACAAGTGGGAGTATGATTGAAAAAAAGAGAGTTGGTGAAGGGCATCTTGTTCGAGAAGTTTATAAAGAGAGCAGGTGGTGGTTAGAAGAAAGAAATGGACCAGGAGCAGTTTTTAGGATAGGTACTGGCAGGGTTAAATGAAGTACAGAAAACCCTAGCGGCAAAAGGCAAGTTGAAAAAAGAGACCCGAAATAAGGGGCATTGGGATAGATATTCAACGCACGAGAGAGAGTGGGTTAAAGTGCTCAGGGCATTGCCTAGTCTTCAGGATTCACAAATATCTGCAGCAAAGAGGATAGTGAAGAAGACAAAGGAAAAGAGGAATTGCAAAATCTGTGGTAACTCCACAGACCCGCTCTATTTCACCTTTGGCTCTTGAAAGGAGCTAAGCTATCTATCTGAAACTCCGGTGAGAAATGAGGAATTACTGGAGGAATCAGGTGAGGCATTCCAAATTTCCCTGGTAGTTTCTCATTTTTGAAGGAACTCATGCAGTACATCTCATAAAACTCAGAAATCCTCAGTCACAAAGTTACTAATGTTGGCAAATCCAAGAGGGGAAAAACAGGCTCCTACCAGTGCATGCATAATGAGACCATAGGAGTAGGGATCGAAGTAGGATCCGGAGGGTGAGGAGTAAAACTTGAAGCAACAAACAGAAGTGTTTGAGAGGGTGGGGAGAGAAAAAAGTTAATCTAATTTCAATAATGGTGGCTCTTGAAGGCCACCAGTGCAGGTCATAACTGAGGTCAAGATACACCTTTTATGCTGAGTCTCAGAGATGACGCTGGTTGTAGAGTGGCAAATCAGAGCCATGCTTAGGGAGATTTGTGGTAGGAAGTGAAAAGGCGCATTTTAATTTTTAACTGATAAGGATATTAAATTGACAGGCAGCAGCCCTCCATGGAGGAATGTGCAATGGTTATTCTTCTTTTGTGGTAGGAAGATGACAGACACATTTGATCACATATGCTCAAGAAACATTTTCATGTTTCCATTTAGGTCGGGTGTGTGGTTTGCACTTTTTAAATTCTGTACAGATTCCCTTTTTGGGTTTTGTCAAGATACAACATTAGCTGTTTCACGAACTTCTTGTAATGAAACAAACCACAGATAAAAAATACATACACACACACACACATAGATGGGCTTTGGGTCAGACCCCTTTATCTGTTGGTCTGCTCAGCTATCATTCACACTTTGCTTCCACCAACATATTGAAATACAAAATACAAAACAATGTTGTATATGACAAAAAAATAGACAAAATAGGGTGGCTATTAATAGAGCCTTTTAGGTAAACATATTTATATTTGTTTGTCAAGTCAACTTTTTATATTTGCAATGAAAATATGCTTTCCATAGGTTAAAATATATACACCATCACGATGATACAGTGCTTCATTACCAAATTTTATATTTAAGTGAAAAAGTGAAGACATTTTATGATCACGAAAAAATGCTGACATTGCATTGTTCACATGTCATAAAGTCTTTTCAAACTTAGCAGCATTTTCAGTTTTGTCCGGACAAATATTTAAGAACACAAAATATGTGGTTGGAAACATTGATATTAAGATAGAAAAAGTCTCGTTCATCTCTATTTCTAGTCTACCTCCAATTAAGTTTCCTATAGCATTGCCACCAGAGTGGATAACCATAAAGTGGGGATAGTCACATCTATGAATAGAAGTAAGTAGAAAGAGTGACTGCATCCACTTCAAACCTCTTACCCCAAACTGTGCTAGTTCAACTCCTTTCAAACATAAATCATTTTCAAACCCTATTCTCTTAGCATGCTGTCTGCCTAAAAAAATGAAATTGCGCCCAACAAACCCAACTCTAACCATCTTGCACATACTTTCACATGCAAGAATAAGGAACACACAGGCAGACAAAGAAATATCTAAAGTGGTAGATGACTGGCTATCAGGAAACTATATCATACCAATAACCTAATTTTGAAAGGAGGACAATTATTGACTTAAATGCAATTTGGGCTATTAATATTGCACAATGCTACCAAAAGCAAAAGTGAGGTGAGAAAATCAACTTCTGTGCAGCAATGATATTCAACAAGTATTAGAAGAGCATTTTAAATGCACATTTTTGGTCACAAGCCAATGAAAATGAATAGAAAACTAGATAAGAAATAAAATTAAGAAGTCAATCATTATGTGATCAGTTAATAACACAAAGTGGGCTGTACATGCAGCCCAATACTACTAAATACCAACAACAACCACAGATACTCTGGTGAATGTTGGAAAGCAATAGAACTCTATTTCAATTGAACACAATGCCTAAAAAACAATATCTTCAGAAGCACAAAAGGAAAGTATGCTTCAGAGAAAGGAAACAAAATTAACAGAAAGAAGGAGGACGCCCAAAGACAAACATAAGTACTGCTAACACTACAATAAATTGTTTTGTTTCTATACACCCTAACCTTAGTAGTAAAAGGATTAATAACAAGCAATTTAGAAAGTTGACACCTTTATCAGTTAGCTATTCCAACAAACAAAATGCTGCCTCTTCAAGAAAAATATACATTAGGAGTATAACTACAAAGCATTATAAAAAAAGCCGTCCTGAACAATCTTCTTTAAAAACTTCCTTTCATAAGGAAAGACAAGGAATCTGAAACAGAAACAATATGCTTAACATATTGTTGACAAAACATTTCATGTCAAAATAAAACTCTTCATTTTTTTCAATGAACCATGTCAAAAGCCTTAACTATTTAATTTCAACCTATAAAACACATTAACTGGGGAATATACAACTAACAAGACTCCCCTCCTCTAAAATGTTTCAGGGGACTTAGACGCATCGGTTAAACACTGAGCCATACTTTAATGAAGAGAGTTACTATCAACAGAAATATTATGTGCTTTCATTCACACATAAAGACCGGTGTTATGAAGTCTTACATGGAAATGTAGTAGAGGAAGACAAAAGAAACAGATCAAACTAAAAATATCTAGTGAAGATGTATGGGAAGGAAAAAAATTGAACCCTGTTTATGAATTGAAATGCATTCCCATTTGTAATATCAGAGACACATCACATCTGAATGTATGGACATTTCTAATGACATATAAAATGACATCACTACCTAAAACAATCAAACTTCTCCAACACTTAGACGACTGCCCATTTTGGACGATTACTAACCACCAAAGACGTTCTTTAGGTTGTTTGAGAAAACACTTGTGTGACAGCACATTCCATAATATCAGAATGATTTCGACATATCTTTCAACAATAAGAAAACTGGTGCAGACATTATACTGTGTCAAAACACCATCGTTACAATTGAAAGCACTAAATTATGCTCTATTTCACTCTAATCCAGGTCAAGTTAACAGACTATATCCAATCTAACTACTTTCATCTGCTCTCTGAGAACAATATTTCTCTAGACGTTGCCTTTACTCAGAATGAGTCAGAAAATCCATGAATGGACTTAGCGAATTACAAAAGTGATACTCTCTAATTCTAGGAAACAATTTCTGAAATCCCTAATCAGGTTTGCATTTGTTGCCGAAGAACACATTATTACAAGCAAGTAAAATAATTGATTCCCTTGAAAAAAAAACTGAAAATGCGGATAACATTCAGTGGAGAATTTTAAAACATAAAAAGTAAAACAATTAAGGATTTGCTTTGTGTTATGTTACAAACACATTTTAATACAAAAGACATTCAAATTCAATGGACAAAGGTTTAAACATAGTTATAGTTAGGCAAACTTAATTTATTAGTTCTATACAAAACCTACTTAAACTACACAAACGTAAGAAATTATAATGCTATAGTTATAAGTTAAAGTTATAATTTACACTCCGGCCAAATTAACTATAACTTGCTCCTTCATATTAGATCACTTATATCTTGTGATATATTAGTGTTATACCCACACTCATAACATTTCAAATAACATTATATATAAGAACAGTGTGCATGTTAGAGGGCCAAATTATAGTTAATATGGTCTGGCTAGTGACTTGACAGCACTGTGTATAAAGGTGCATGAGTTATAGTATTTTTTGGCTGGGGCGTAAAAGATAACTAAGTTATAACTATAACTTTATCATTTCTAAGGATTTCAAGTTGGAGGTGGCAAAATGAAATATGGATTGAGAGACAAGAAAAAAAAGTTTATTGAAATATCTAATATGTTTTCTATGTCTTCTCTGTTGACACTTGAGCATGTTCCCTTTAAATGCTGTTGTTTGAAAATGGCAGCCATCCGTGAACAAGGCTCATGGAAATTAGCTGAAATGTGCTGGGTCCATGATGTCTTTTTATAATGGATTGAAATAAAGCACTAATTACACCAGTATCAGGCCTGTGGTTAAAACTCTTGCTTCATATATATATATATATATGTTCGATGGCATGTGTAGCTGCAGATACACATGCTGTGCACATCCCGCCATCTGGTGTTGGGCTCGGAGTGTTACAAGTTGTTTTTCTTCGAAGAAGTCTTTTCGAGTCACGAGACCGAGGGACTCCTCCCATTTCAGCTCCATTGCGCATGGGCGTCGACTCCATCTTAGATTGTTTTTTTTCCGCCATCGGGTTCGGACGTGTTCCTTTTCGCTCCGTGTTTCGGGTCGGAAAGTTAGTTAGAATCTCTGAAAAATCGTCGGTATTGTTTGCGTTCGGTATCGGGTTAGTTACAACAGATCGACACCGACTTTTGAAGAGCTCCGGTGGCCCTTTGGGGTTTTTTCGATCCCCCGTCGGGGCCTGGTCGACCCGGCCACGTGTCTCTTCAAGGCTGATGGAACGGACCCCATTCCGCTTCTGCCCAAAATGCCATAACAAGTATCCATATACAGATCAGCATCTGGTCTGTAACTTGTGTTTGTCGCCGGAACACAAGGAAGATACTTGTGAAGCCTGTCGAGCGTTTCGGTCCAGGAAGACACTAAGAGACCGAAGAGCAAGAAGACTGCAAATGGCGTCGGCGCCGACAGGACAAGAGCGTTTCAAGGAGGAGGAAGAAACATTCTCTATCCATGAATCGGACTTGGATGAGATCGATCCCAAAGAAACGCCGAAAACCGTGAGTAAGACGTCCAAACACAAAACTCACGAAAAACCACTAAAGCCCAGGGGACGCCACCGCCAACAGGCCATGGCTTAACCCGAAAAATAGGTGACCGATCATCGGCACCGAAAAAGGGCACGCTGGGGGCGAAGTCATCCGACTCCGGTCGAGATACCGTCACACAGCAATCTCGGGCTCGAGATAGTGGCTCCGAGCAGGTTCGGCACCGAGATAGCGGCACCGAAATGGGTCGCACCGAGAGACCACGACGCCGAAAGTAAAGAAGGTTTCGTCCGAACAGAAAAAAGCAACCGAAAGGGTTTCGATACCGAAACATCCGGCCTCGGAACCGAAAACAAGTTCCTACACTGAGGAACAAGGACTGTCCACACAAATGAAGACACATAGATTTGGACAGGAATGGGAAACAATAGAGCCAGACTATACACAAAGAAGGCTCCATATCCAAAAAGAAACAGGGAAGATCAGTACTCTCCCTCCGATTAAAATGAAACGTAAACTTGCCTTTCAGGAAAAAGACAAGCAGCCACAAGCAAAGGTGGCTAAACAAGTAACCCTGCCACCATCTCCACAATGCTCTCCGCAACCATCATCGGTAGCCACTCCACCAATGATGCAATCCCCAACTCATACAGGAATGAGTCAAGATGACCCTGACGCATGGGACCTTTATGACGCACCAGTGTCAGATAATAGTCCTGAATGTTATCCAGCTAGACCGTCGCCACCAGAGGATAGTACAGCCTACGCACAGGTGGTGTCGAGAGCAGCAATATTTCATAATGTCAGCCTGCATGCTGAGCCCATTGAAGACGACTTTCTTTTTAACACACTGTCGTCCACACACAGCCAGTATCAAAGTCTTCCTATGCTACCCGGAATGCTAAAACACTCCAAACAAGTGTTTGAAGAGCCTGTAAAATGAAGGGCCATTACTCCAAGAGTGGAGAAAAAATATAAACCGCCACCAACAGACCCTGTGTACATCACACAACAGCTAACACCGGACTCAGTTGTAGTAGGGGCTGCGCGCAAAAGAGCGAACTCACATACTTCAGGAGATGCACCACCTCCAGATAAAGAAAGTAGAAAATTCGACGCAGCAGGCAAAAGGGTGGCGGCACAGGCAGCAAACCAGTGGCGTATTGCCAATTCACAGGCTTTGTTGGCCAGATACGATAGGGCCCATTGGGACGAAATGCAACACTTTATAGAACATTTGCCCAAGGAGTTCCAAAAGAGAGCGCAGCAAGTAGTAGAAGAAGGACAGAGTATCTCCAACAATCAGATACGGTCAGCAATGGATGCTGCAGACACAGCTGCTAGAACTGTCAACACAGCAGTAACAATAAGGAGACATGCATGGCTGCGTACATCAGGATTTAAACCAGAAATACAGCAAGCTGTGCTGAATATGCCATTCAACGGACAGCAGTTGTTTGGGCCGGAGGTGGACACTGCGATCGAAAAACTTAAAAAAGACACTGACACGGCCAAAGCCATGGGCGCACTCTACTCCCCACAGGGCAGAGGCACATTTCGAAAAACACAGTTTAGAGGGGGGTTTCGAGGACAAAGCACAGAACCCACAACCTCACAGACAAGACCCACTTACCAGAGCCAGTATCAGCGGGGAAGTTTTCGGGGACAATACAGAGGGGGTCAATTCCAAAAGAATAGAGGAAAGTTCCAAAGTCCCAAAACTCCTCAAAACAAACAGTGACTTCCAAGTCACACATCCCCAACACATAACATCTGTGGGGGGGAGACTAACCCAATTTTACAAACATTGGGAGGAAATAACAACAGACACTTGGGTCCTAGCAATTATCCAGCATGGTTATTGCATAGAATTTCTCAAATTCCCTCCAAACGTCCCACCGAAAACACACAATATGTCAAAACAACATATAGATCTTCTAGGACTAGAGGTTCAGGCATTGCTACTAAAAGAAGCAATATAATTAGTTCCAAAACACCAGAAAGGAACAGGAGTTTACTCTCTGTACTTTCTCATACCCAAAAAAGACAAGAGTCTGAGACCTATATTAGATCTCCGAACATTAAATACCTACATCAAATCAGATCACTTTCACATGGTGACATTACAAGACGTAATTCCACTACTCACACAACAAGACTACATGACAACACTAGACCTAAAGGATGCATATTTCCATATACCGATACATCCTTCACACAGAAAGTACTTAAGGTTTGTATTCCAAGGGATACATTACCAATTCAAGGTGTTGCCATTCGGAATAACAACTGCGCCAAGAGTTTTTACAAAGTGCCTAGCAGTCGTAGCTGCACATATCAGAAGGCAGCAAATACATGTGTTCCCGTACCTAGACGATTGGTTAATCAAAACCAACACGCTAGAAAAATGTTCACAACACACAAAGTATGTCATGGAAACCCTCCACAAACTAGGTTTCTCAATCAACTACACAAAGTCACACCTTATACTGTGTCAAACACAGCAATACTAAGGGGCGACAATCAACACAGCAAAAGGGATTGCCACTCCATGTCCACAAAGGGTTCAGGCATTTCACAATGTAATACAGGCCATGTATCCAAAACAAAAAATACAAGTCAAAATGGTGATGAAACTCCTAGGCATGATGTCCTCATGCATAGCCATTGTCCCAAACGCAAGGTTGCACATGCGGCCCTTACAACAGTGCCTAGCATCACAGTGGTCACAGGCACAGGGTCAACTTCTAGATCTGGTGTTGGTAGACCGCCAAACATACACCTCGCTTCAATGGTGGAACAGTATAAATTTAAACAAAGGGCGGCCTTTCCAAGACCCAGTGCCACAATATGTAATAACCACAGATGCCTCCATGATAGGGTGGGGAGCACACCTCAATCGATACAGCATCCAAGGACAATGGGACACTCACCAAAAACAGTTTCACATAAATCACTTAGAACTATTGGCAGTATTTCTAGCACTGAAAGCATTTCAACCCATAATAAGCCACAAACACATTCCTGTCAAAACAGACAACATGACAACGATGTATTACCTAAACAAACAGGGAGGGACACACTCAACACAGTTGTGTCTCCTGGCACAAAAAATATGGAATTGGGCGATTCACAACCACATTCGCCTAATAGCACAATTTATTCCAGGAATTCAGAATCAGTTAGCAGACAATCTCTCTTGGGATCACCAACAGATCCACGAATGGGAGATTCACCCCCAAATACTGAATACTTACTTCCAGAGTTGGGGAACACCACAAATAGATCTATTTGCAACAAAGGAAAACGCAAAATGCCAAAACTTCGCATCCAGGTACCCACAAGATCAGTTTCAGGGCAATGCGTTATGGATGAGTTGGTCAGGGATATTTGATTACGCTTTTCCCCCTCTCTCACTCCTTCCATATCTAGTAAACAAGTTGAGTCAAAACAAACTCAAACTCATACTAATAGCACCAACATGGGCAAGACAACCTTGGTACACAACAATACTAGACCTTTCAGTAGTGCCCCATGTCAAACTACCAAACATACCAGATCTGTTAACGCAACACAAACAACAGATCAGACACCCAAATCCAGCATCGCTGAATCTAGCAATCTGGCTCCTGAAGTCCTAGAGTTCGGACACTTAGACCTTACACATGAATGTATGGAGGTCATAAAACAAGCTAGGAAACCTACCACTAGACATTGCTATGCAAATAAGTGGAAAAGATTTGTTTATTACTGCCATAATAATCAAATTCAACCCTTACACGCATCTGCCAAAGACATCGTAGGATACTTACTACATTTGCAAAAGTCAAAGCTAGCTTTTTCTTCCATTAAGATACATCTTACAGCAATTTCAGCTTACCTGCAAATTATGCACTCAACTTCTCTATTTAGGATACCAGTCATAAAAGCATTTATGGAAGGTTTAAAGAGAATTATACCACCAAGAACACCACCAGTTCCTTCATGGAACCTCAACATTGTCTTAACACGACTCATGGGTCCACCTTTTGAGCCCATGCACTCTTGTGAAATGCAATACTTAACATGGAAAGTTGCATTTTTAATTGCCATCACATCTTTAAGAAGAGTAAGTGAGATTCAAGCATTTACCATACAAGAACCATTTATTCAAATACACAAGCATAAAGTAGTTCTACGGACAAATCCTAAATTTTTACCAAAAGTCATATCACCGTTCCACTTAAATCAAACAGTAGAATTACCAGTGTTCTTCCCACAGCCAGACTCTGTAGCTGAAAGAGCACTACATACATTAGACATCAAAAGAGCGTTAATGTACTACATTGACAGAACAAAACTAATTCGAAAAACAAAACAATTATTTATTGCTTTCCAAAAACCTCATACAGGAAATCCAATTTCTAAACAAGGCATTGCTAGGTGGATAGTTAAGTGCATTCAAACCTGTTATCTTAAAGCAAAAAGAGATCTGCCTATTATACCAAAGGCACACTCAACTAGAAAGAAAGGTGCTACCATGGCCTTTCTAGGAAATATTCCAATGACCGAAATATGTAAGGCAGCTACATGGTCTACGCCTCATACATTTACCAAACACTACTGTGTAGATGTGCTAACGGCACAACAAGCCGCAGTAGGCCAAGCAGTACTACGAACATTGTTTCAAACAACTTCAACTCCTACAGGCTGAACCACCGCTTTTGGGTAGATAACTGCTTACTAGTCTATGCACAGCATGTGTATCTGCAGCTACACATGCCATCGAACGGAAAATGTCACTTACCCAGTGTACATCTGTTCGTGGCATTAGTCGCTGCAGATTCACATGCGCCCACCCGCCTCCCCGGGAGCCTGTAGCCGTTTAGAAGTTGATCTTAAACATCTGTATATTTGTAAATATATTACTTTAAACTACATTATGTACATTACTCCATTGCATGGGCACTATTACTAGCATACACAACTCCTACCTCACCCTCTGCGGGGGAAAACAATCTAAGATGGAGTCGACGCCCATGCGCAATGGAGCCGAAATGGGAGGAGTCCCTCGATCTCGTGACTCGAAAAGACTTCTTCGAAGAAAAACAACTTGTAACACTCCGAGCCCAACACCAGATGGCGGGATGTGAACAGCATGTGAATCTGCAGTGACTAATGCCACGAACAGATGTAAACTGGGTAAGTGACATTTTCCATATATATATATATATATATATTTACACTTAGTTATATTTATAGTACATGGGAGCCTGCAATCCTGTATAAAAGCCCGTTTCCAGTACCGGCAACTTGTAGCATGTCTAGTCACCTACAGTAAAGATATAACAGCTGCTTAACTGTAATAATACTTCAGAATACCTCCTGACAGAGCCAGCTGCCAGGGTGAAAGGCAGGTCACAGAGGGTAAGTAAAGTTGAAGTTTAAACAACAAAATCGAAACTTGCCTTTTCTCTCCTTTGATATATTTTTGTAGAAATAAAAAATGATCAGCGGAAAGGAGATATTTATGACAACACGTTGTTTTCCCTTTTTGGCTAATTACTGGAAAGAGAGAATCTCTACACATGGTTCAACATATTCTCAGCTAGAACGTTTTTCAAATGTGAACTACATTAAACTGATTCTAATATCGCGTTGCCACAAATCTCTAAATACGTGTGTGTTTAACTTAGAAGTACAGATTCTTCCTGTCTGCAAACATCCTGTGTTTCTCATATGAAAGAGAAACACACTAAGGATTTAAGCAGTTTGTGAGAAGGTTGATGGTGTAGCCATGTAATATTAAGAATAAAGTACCCCGCAATACATTATAAGGAGATTGCAAGTCACCTCGGAATTCCATGGCCTTTAAAGGGAACCTCGTTCCTCTATATGGCCAGGGAACTCCTTGGTGACTTATAATATCCTTATAAGGTATGACAAACGGTTACTTTAGCTCAAATATAGTTCATATATTTTAAGTTATGAATCAACGAAAGAATTCTAGACATAAATCAGTTATTTGCCATCTATTATGAAAATGTGGCAAGAATCCCAACCTCCTGAACCTACCTTGGACACCCATCTCCTAAGACACCACTCCTCGTGAAAAATGGCCACCGACTGTTTGTTGACTTTGTGAGCAATAGCAACTGAGGCAGGGCCGAATGATCAATTCTCCACACAACAGTGACAGGAGCGGTGGCGGGAAGGCTACTTCAACCTGGAAACAGATGAGATAAATCCTGAATGTTCATGTTCTGCGACGCAGGCCATCCATTTCTGTAACGTAACTGCCAGCTTAGACACACTCTTAAAGCCACTCAGCCTATGAATTCCATTACCCAAGCAGTGAGCGATGCTATTAAAGGCAGTGCAGTGAATAACTTACCTTGCCATTCTGCTTCCACCAGCAACTGAGCATTCCCTTAGCGTGCGACTTGTGTTGCAAAGCCTTAGTACCCTGGTCCTTAAACGTTCGATAGCGGTAACACAGTGTAAGAGCCCTCGCAAAGATCTGTGCAGCCCGCAATCCATAGATTCAATTTTTGCTTAGGTACTCACCCTCTCATTGTCCTGAAGTTTTGAATACTGGATTTGCTGTACACAACATTTAATTTGATTATAACAAACCTGGATTCTGGTACTTCGTTTTTAATGTGTTTCTCCCTTATTATAGTTTTATGTATCATCAAATGTTTTTATGGATAGCTACTAGAAATAAAGCAAAAATAAAGCAGATTGGGGGACTATTGCTAGGAGTAGGAATAGTGACATAGAATGCCTAATATCCGAAAAGATAGTACAATTTGTGGTGTGCACTTCATCAATATTATATTAAAATGGTATGCTAAGAAAATATCTTTAAACTTAAAAAAAAAAATAGCAAATGTATGTTTTTCGATAGCTCTTGCTAACATACCATTGTGATTGTTGACGCTGTATCAGTCATTATAGTTTAAATTATTGCTGATATATATTATAAGTCTAGTAACCAGGGCCCACAAGGAAAATCTTCTTTCAGAAAGCACTCTTGTACATCTCAAATCAGAGAAGCAAGTAGTCATTTTGTCATTCATCCGTACAGTGAGTCATTGATGCAACTTTACATTATATAAAATCGTCGTTCATGCAAAAACAGACTGCTCAGCATTGGTTGAAAATCTTTCGAATTGCGTACGGTGTCATTTGTTGTGGAAATTTGCACATACTTTATTCTGACGTTCCCATCCCCGTATGTCAGTCGGTCCATCCATCAGTCTGTTGTTCAGACAAAGATTCAGCCTAACCAGAGTTAGTCTATAAATGTGTTGGTCCACCCGTTAGTAAGCCCTTTCTGTAGACAATATATCTTGCAGTCAGTCATGTTTACAGTCAGGCTGTTAATGGATCAGTCCTTCCTGTAGTCAGTCTATTTATCTGTCAATCCTGTCTGCAGTCCGTCCATCTCTTGGTCAGTCCTTCATTCATTCAGTCCAACCGTCGAAAGTCCTTATTCCAATCCGTCTATTTGTATTTCAGTCCTTCCTGTAATCATTCTACCCATCAGCCAATCCTTGACCATCTGTCGGTCAGTCAGTCACCCAGCTGCTTAGCCTTCATCACTGCATGGAAAGTGAGACCACTGCCTCGGCCATTCTAACCAGCCATGAACTGGTTGATAGTTTCGCTGCCTTACCCCTGCGTCATCCTCCGCCTTGCTGCTCGCGCACTTCAGTGGTTGTCGACATACTGAAGCAACGCATCCGCCAAGAGCCGACTGGGCCATTCCAATTTCATGTCCAAGCCCTTCTCCTCAAGCTGTATCTCTCTTCCTCTTCCAAACCTTGACTTCTGGCATGAAAACTGGTTCTCGTTGCTGGTTCCGCTGATTGAACCCTGAGGCGGGGGAGGGGGCAGAGGGGATGTAGGGAGGCAAAGGGGAGAGGCTTTGGACAGCTTGTCTCTCCTCACTGGGACGTATTGCTTTAGTTGCACTTTACTACCAACCTCCATTACAGCAACACTACCTGCCATGACCTCGACCGGGCATGACCTTGCCCTGTATGTCCTAAACCTGACACAACTTTGACCTGGCAGATATACTATTCTAATTCCAGTCATCACACTTTGGGCACTTTCACTGGACATAGTTTACACTATGAATGAACGCACAAGCACTCAACAGGGACAAGCTCATGGATCACTGAGGAAATGTTTATTTGGGTCTTAGGTCAATGTGAAAACTTTCCCAGGCCTCTAACTCACAGATGAAATCTCCTCCCAGGGGCCTAAGGTCACTGGGGAAAACTTAGTCTAGTCCTTAGGTTACAGGATAAAGCTAGCTTTTGACTCTAGTTCACTGGAGAAATCTCCCTTTGGGCATAGGTCAGTGATGAAAATCTGCAGGAGCTAAGATCATTTGGCAGAACTCTCTCAGGTCAAATGTCCTTAGTGAAACTCCTACAAAAAATATTGACTACTCTCTCAAGGCCCTGTATCGCTGGGGAAAACTGTCTCAGCAAATCTGGTTACTTGTAAAACCCTCTCCATGCTACACGTGATTACTGGAAAAAAAAATCCCTCCAGTTCATTGTAACTGGAGAAGACCCACTCTGGACAGCGGGTTGCTGTAGGAAAGGTCCTTGGGGCCTTCCATCACTTGCCCAATACACCCTTGGACAATTCTTGACTAGATGCATATATTTCACTATAGCAATACAGTGAGTTTATGACTCGCTTTGGAAAACCTCTTCGGACCCTGTGTTGGCACCAGAATACTCTGTGGGGAAAATAGATCAATTTAGATGATAGTAACATGGCCCATGATGGGCAGAAAGGCTGCCTGACTTAAGGTTCAAATAAAGATGTGTGGATGCATGTCAGTGGGGTGCAGTACAGAGTTTGGGGACAGGGTCAGCTGGAAGGGGAACTCTCATCTATAAATCATGGAAAGGGGGAATGACATATTCCCATTCTTCGGGTAGCACTTGTGTTGTAACATCATATTAAAATGAAACACAGTGCTTGTGATGGCCTACATTTGCTGACTAGGCCTGTACACTGAAAGGGGGCTTTTAATAACTGGTATAGCCCTCAGCAGCAGACTGTAATGCTAAGAAAGCCTGCGCATTGGGGTTTTTAAAGCAGGACAGTCAAGAAGATTGTTCAGAGCGCAGTCTGTAAATACCAACACAGACCATCAGGAGCAGCTCTCTCCAGTGACTTTGAATACAGCTGGCACATCCATGTGCAAATAGCATGAATGACCTTGAAATAAGTCAAGAACGCTAGTTATTGCTGGTTTGTGGTCCTGGCTCAGCCTTTTCATATCTCATCATTGTTGTTTCCAGTTGTACAGATAAGTATACTTTTATACATAAAAGGTCCCTCATGTTTATCCTCCCTCCACCCCGCCCCCGCCGGGCAAGATGCAGACACTAAGAGCATGGGCGGCCAGTGCCTCGTCCCATGCATGGGTTGGCATCTTCTTGACAAGTCAGGCCTTCCAGGCACCGCGCACATCCGTCCCGACTCCCTTCTGTTCAACTGATGCACATAAATGTATATAAGTATAAATATGGATACACCGCGCATCTCCACGAGTGGCGTGCTGTGACGTCAATGGGCTCGGCCACAATGTCCCTTTAAGGTGAAATGGAAATCGAGGTAGATAGTTCCAGAGCAGGTCCAGGAGTGCTGGATCAATACCGCTGTTTCAGGCTAACCATAGACTATGCAAACGAGTTTTAGTGACATAAATGTTATGTACATTTATCTTATGTCAAAATCCTAAATCTCCGGCACACAGACTCCATGATTAATTATAAGGCACTCGCCTCCTAGCTGTGTAAATTTGATGCCACTTTTACCTCAGTGGAACCCCAATGTGGTGCACGTGTTCTTGAATCACATTCCTTTTGCGGAGACAGCACACTGGTCTGGCAATGGGCTCGAAGCTTGCTAGCTGTGACAAGGGACAGAGGGCAATCCTTCAGGTGAGGGGGGAGAGCCCTTACTCAGAATAAGATGGGGTCAAGGGTGAATTCATGGGATGAGAATTGGTAGGGTCCAATGTGGGCATCCAGAAATGGTGCACGGATAGAGTTTTTACAAGGTGACGAGTCAATTTAGAACCAGCTGGCTTTCTCGCCATTTTTTACTTTAGGCTGGGCAAGTTGCAAAATTGTAAGTCTGAAATAATTTATATGTATATTTAGGGTGGTCATTTTCAGTATTAGTAAGTTTAGGTTGGCCTTGGTCAACATTTGTAAGTTTAGGTTGGACAAGTTTAGAATTTGTAGGTTTAGGCTGGGTGAGTACAGTATTTACAAGATTAGGCTGGGCGAGGTCAATATTTGTAAGCTTCATGTTCTCAGTTCATTATTTGTAAATTAAGCTTGGCTAGGTTCAGATTTTATATTTTTAGTCTCACTGAGTTCGATATTTGTAAGTTTAGGCTGGGGAATTCAGTATTTGCAAGATTAGGCTGAGTGAGGTCAGTATTTGTAGGTTTAGACTGCTGAGTTCATTATTTGGAGGTTTAGGTTAACTAAGTTCAGTTTTTGTACGTTTAGGCTGACTGAATTCAATATTTGTCATTTTAGGGTGGATGAGTTAGGCATTCATATGTTTAGGCTGGGCGAGTTCCTGGGTGGACAAAGTATTGGTGGACACATTTTAAGCAGGAATATTAGTTTTGTTTTGCGAGGAATGTGAGCAATATTATGCTCATGATATTGGGGCACAGAGAGCCATGTCTGTTTGCTTTCTCACAACAAGTTTAAAGTGAATTGCTTTTTTACCTAGTTTACTATTATGTGACAGGTTTGGCGGAAGGTTGACTTAATGCATCCTGCATCCTTTTCCAGCTCTTCAGTCTTTCAGCAATATTTGTTGTACCAGTACCAGATTGTAGAGCAATCCTTTTCCAACACAAAAGGATGATGGACGGAGTGCTGAACAAAGCAAACACTCACCCCCAGTCACAAATCTGGGTTTAATCCATCTTTCTTTTGCCCACCATGCCACACAGTTTGGACCTAGCCATATGCAAATCAGTCTTGACCCTGTTCCTCATGGGAACAGTCCAGCCCGAACTTCCAGGCCAGGTCCTCCCCGGACTGGAAACAAGCAACCTGGGACTGGTTTCAGGGTATCACCCTTCATAAGTCAGGCTAGCTTGAATCCAGTGGCACAGTGGCATATGGCTGGGTCCAAACTGGGGTGGCGTGGTGAGCAAAAAAAACGATGGATTAAACCCAGATCTTTGTAACTGGGGGTGAATGTTTGCACTGTTCAGCATTATGTCCATCATCTGTTCTTTGAGCAATCCTTTTTACCATAAAATGAATTGGGCTTGAGGCATCTTTATAGATGCATTTCTACGAATTACTCATAACAGATCAGCAACTAACACGTTTCGCCAGTGCCGACTTTATCTGAAGCCTACATCACATACAAAGTTTGAACGTTTGAGATCTGCAACTACTTCTCAATGAGATTCTATACGAATTGTTTTTCAAACTGTTTACAATTATGTATTTATATGGGATTATATATTTATGAATGAGAATATTTATAAGCAATTGTGGTTTTTATATTATGAGTGTTTATATTTATAGCACATTTGTAAATAGAACCAGTAAAGATAAATAGAACTTTAAAAGTATACATTCTTATGGCTATGTATTGACTTATCTCTTTCATTTATTTCCTTTTGTGTATGTGTACTTTATGTGGTCATAACAAGCACTGCTCCACAGTTTGATGTTAAATAATTGAGTGATGGTATGCTCCACTATCTCTTTGTTTTCAGGCTTTATCAAGGCTCATGCTTTCACACAAAAGTGAGGAAGCTCATTAGCTAAGGAACTGGTGTGGAATGCAACAGATGCATATATCAATAAGCGTGCAACTTCTTCAGGTTCTTTGCTTCGGATGTGTCCTATCGCCTTTTTAAGCATTTGTACTTATTAATGACGGCTTGTTGAGTAATACTTCTCATGGCCTACATCTGAGGGCATTCGAAATGTTGTTGCAAATTGCAAAGGTATATGTAATGGTTCACTTACATTTTTGTCCCTAACATCATATAAAGTCACATAACATAAAGTGGAAGTAGTTTTCTTTTGGCAGTGCCTTGCTGTTTGCGTATTTGTGAGCGGCCGAAGGGGGTTAAGGACAATTGTGTAGTGCAAAGAGAGGGACGTTAAGGCTCTACATCCCAAAGCTAGAGAACTTCTTCTGGCAGCTGAATTTTATTCACTCTGATAGACTTATTGCAACAGCGACCATTGTAAAGCATATTCTAGATATCTTATAAAGGTAAATACCATTAGGTCAACTAACAACACAGGCAACAGTAATGTAGCAAATAACATAGAGTGTTTGAAGCACCCTACACTACTTGCTGTGTTGAAAGCTATAGGATACAATTTGATATCTTTTCTCTTTTCCAAGTTTCTTTACACACAGAGTTTGCTCCAAAAATAGAGTTGGAGTGAAAAAAATAGATGACAACGTTTTTTTACACCAGTGAGGGCTAGATTAGCTGTGCCCAGCTATCCTATTTGATGCCCTCTTTCCTGGTGTGGTTGTGGTTTATGGGTTGCTGCTCATAGGCTCGTGCATGTCCTGTACTAAGCAAAATGTACCCCTTTGTGAATCAGAAGTGTGTTACTTACATTTGTCGAAGAAAGTGCTAAAATTCTTTCTGAATGAGTCCGAAAATCTTTACTTACAGCCTTTATTCCAGGATCAAAACTGGAGGACAGATTACACCTGCCATGAGTAGTTGACATGTTTCAGCATTTGTTTGGACTTCTTCAGGATTAATTGTTGCCAAACTTGTTGCAGTCAAGAGAACAAAGCAGTGGACAGCTAATCGCATGGAATGTGTGTGTTTTATTCTCACGTCTGCAGCAGTGTGCTGATTGAATAAACAGATATATTCTATTGGGCAATGTGGTTTTATGAATTGACCACTGAAGGAAATTGACGCTTATAGAGTCTACCTGACTGGTAGGAAATCAAAGGAACTATTTATAACGAAATCACGGGTAAACCGACATATCCTCGAATTATCCGTTTGTGGAAACCACCGCGTTGGGCCCACAAGCAATAGTGGAACATGTGAGGTAGAAGGAATACAGCTCCCATTGCCCCCTCCCCCACCGGGGTACTCTTTCGGGTTGGGATTTGGCCGTACACCAAATGGGTATTTGCCGATTACCCCCTTCCTCCCTCTAGTAAGGCCCGCTCCCCTGTGCCGTGTATTGCCCACCTGCAGGCGCTGCTGTGTTTGGCACAAGCCCGCCCCCTTTGCCAGCGATGCCCTGCCTTAACTGTCCTCGTGCCCTGCTTTCAGCCAGCTGATGCGTTTAGCACAGACCTGCCCCTCTGGCCGGCGAGTCCCTCCCCCGTACACAGCTGCCCTCGTGTCCTTGCTTTACCCATCTGCAGAGGCCCTGGCAGCGGGGCGAGAGCGTGCGCTCAGCGGTACCCAGACGCTCATCCCGACGCTGTGAAGATCATCTGGCAGACTGGTTCCTGGGGCTCCCCTCCGGTCCTGCTGAGGTCTTATTAATGTACAATCAGTTTTTGCATCTGTTTCTCACCTCGTATGGGGCTGGGGGGAGGGCACTCGGCCCGGTTTTGTCGGACGCAGGGGGTGCACACACCAGCGGGAACACCTGATATGTTGGCGTAGCCAGGGCTGTGCTTCTTGACTCGTAGGCCCGTAAGGTCGTTAGGTGAGCTGATGCGCCCACTGCAGAAATCTTCTTGCCAGCTGCAGTTTCCGGATTCTGTTCTGGAGGATCACGACAGCCACTTTCTTCCGAGCTGCTGTCAGTGATGACAAGAGCTTTGGGCTAGAAAATTACAGCCTGATTACACTTTTGTGTAAGTTAACTTTCGTTTTGGAATTCACAAACACTGATTTAATGGTAACTTTCCTACTGTGGAGACTCCGCACATAAAATAGTGATAGACATGACATTCATTTAAGTGGGGAGTTTTCTTCCCCCTCTGCGTAGACTCCGCAGTCCTAAACATAGTATTAACTCTGTGTTTGTGAATACCAAAGCAAACTTAAACACACACAAAAGTGTAAGTTTCCCTTTGTTAAATAGGCCTCCGTTTTCCATTCGAAGGCAGGACTGGGTCAGCCATTCTTCTTTCCGAGGTCCCTGAGTTTGCCAAAGCCAAGACCTCCTGCTTACAAGAGAGGCCCGTATTTATACTTTTTTTAGCGCCGCATTTGCGCCGCTTTTTGACGCAAAACGGCGCAAACCTACAAAATACAATGGTATTTTGCAAGTTTGCGCCGTTTTTGCGTCAAAAAACGACGCAAATGCGGCGCAAAAAAAGTGTAAATACGGGTATGTATGCGCCAAGTGATGAGGCGGCAGCGCTTAGAACTAAAAGAACTGGTTTCGAAGCCTGGCTTCCTCACTTCAAAAAGTTGTGTGAACTTGGGCAAATAAGTTCATTTCCTCACTGCCTTGTTTGTCTTACCTAGCACAAAATCTGAAGGCCTACATGTGGTTCAGTATGAAGTTCTGTACACCCACATTGCTCTGAAGTTGCACTACTGAGTGCAAGCATTGTAAACAAACATGTTTTCATTTTCTGTTCTTCTCTCCACTGTCACTAGACTCTCAGTCTGAGCATTTCAGTTTGCCTTTTGGGCCAGTCCTTGTAAAGAGGAATGTCTATACCATTTGTCGTGCCCTTTAACCCCAGAACTAGATGAGTCCCTTGCTCCTAAAGTGTCTCCATCATCAGTGTTCCAACTAGGCAGCGTTGTTTTTTCTTTCAAGAGACCTCCTGTTCTAAACTGGGCAGGGAGCTGTCATGACTTTCTTTGTAAAGCTATTGCAGTTATGAAACTATATGGAAACCAATTTTATTTACATGGAGGATTTGGCTGAGAAAAATATGCAAAGAGAAGTGAGGGTCGGTACAGTGCCGCCAGAATCTGCTTCCCCACTGAACATCAGATGAGGGCATCACATGACTGCTGAGACAATTTTGTAATTGTAATTGTATTTATGTAGCACTTGCTACCCCTGATGAGGCCTTGAAGTGCTTGTCGGTGAGTACCACGCTACTCAGGAACCCAAAATGGATTAGTGGTGGATAAGTATCAGGAAATGTATGTTGTTAGTTCGAGCAATGGCCACATGAGTCTGTTAGTTGGATTTAAGAGGAAAAATGAGGGATAGAGGAGGGAGTAATTTAGGAAGTGTTACTTGGGAGATGATAGTAGTAAAATGAAATTTGGGATGAGTCAACAGAGGGATAGAGGAGGGAAGAGTCTAGAAAGAGTTAAAGGATGATAATAGTAAAATCAGGTTTCAGAAGAGTCAAAGAAGGGATAGAGGAGGGAAAAGCCTAGAAAGTACTATTTGGGGGATCATAGTAGTAAAAGGAGTCTTGGGATGATTCAAAGGCGGGATAGAGAAGGGAAGAGTCTAGATAGAGTTATTGGGAGATAATAGTAGTAAAATGATGTTTGGGGTGAGTCAAAGAGTGGAGGAAGAGGATATACTGACAGAGATATAGGATGAGACATAGAGTAGTGCAACAGAGAGAGTTTCTTTTATTCTACTGTAGGAGTAATATAATATATAGATACATAACTACATAGAAAGGTATACGTGTATTTGGAAAATAATAAAGAGATATAACTATACCTAAAAATATTTTATTGTGTATTTGTGTATTTGTATAAATTGTTTATACACTTATAGATACAATTGTTATGATCATATTTACACATTGTAATGAATTAAAATAAATAAAGCAACAACCCATAAGTATATAATCAAATAACATATGTATTGTATGCAGTGATGTATATACATATTAAGCATAAACGATGTATATATACATAAATATATATTCTAAGCATACGTAATATATACATATGCCAAGCAAGTCTATAAGAATACATATATATATATATGTATTTATATATATATTAGGACAAAGAAACAGACTTACCAAAACACATACATATAACCAACTTATACATGTTTAACGTACACTGACATATATTGTACATTTGTATTTTGAGTATGTTGGTCAAGTAGGAAAGAGACAACTCTTGAGTAGTCTTCTTGAAGATGAGATAGTTATCTGTGGATCTTATGTTTTAGGGTAATGAATTCCATAATTTGGCTGCTGGAACAGAGAAAGATGTACCACCCATGGTATCATTCTTGTATGCTGGGGTTTTGAGGCGAGGTGCCAATCTGGAGTGGAGATTCCTGTATTGTATTATTTGGTTATTTTATTCCTAATAAAAAGTGGTCCTCTTCCATGTATTGCATTGGGGGTGATACAAAGCAGCTTGAAGGTGGATCTTCAGGCAACTGGTAGCCAATGCAGGGACATCAAGGCTGGGAGATGTGGACTTGTGGGTTTACATGTAGGAGTAGTCTAGCAACAGGGTTCTGAATTTGTTGTAGTCCTTTCATAGTTGATAAAGATGATCTGTGTAGAGGCCATTAGCACAATCAGGTTTAGACAGTTCAAGAGAGTTAGTAGCCTGGACCTTGTATGGAAATACCAGGTGCGGAAAGAAGCGTGGCAGAGTTTTCATATTAATGTAGCTTGTCTTGCTAACTTATCCACTTGGGCATTCATTGATGGCTTGGAGTCCATACTAATTCCAAGGTTTTTACTTCCTCTGATACTTTAGGAGGTAGTCCAAGATCCTCAGGCCAGGGCAGAGTGGGTAATAGTTTTTCCAATCACCACGTGTGAGTACTTCAGTTTTGGACGCATTCAATTTGAGATGGCTCCGTGCCATCCACTGATCAACCTCTCTGAGGCAACTATAGATTTGTGAGTTTCTCATGTCTTTGGGGCTTTCTGGTTGAAGAGTTATTTGTGGGTCATCTGTATATTTATGGCATGTGAGCTGAAATTCGATGATCATTGCTGGTAATGACGCTATGTAGATGTTGAAAAGCATGGGTGGGATGATAGAGCCTTGAGGGACCCCTGCTTTTGTGAAAAATGGTTTGAATGAGAAAGGGTAAGTGTGGATGACATTGGTTCTGTTTTGAAGATAGAATGAGATCCGATCAAGACCAGTCCCCTCTATCCCAGCTTCCTGGATTCTTTGGATTAGAGTGTCATAGTCAACTGTGTTGTAGGCAGCTGAACGGTCCAAGAGAAGTAGTGCAGCGACCCTGTTCCATTCTACTGTGCTTTTTAGGCCATCCCAGATGGCGATGAGAGCAGATTCTGTGCCTCTTCCTAAACAGAAACCTGTCTGGAAGTCGGAAAGTATGGAGTTATCTTCAATGAACTGTGACATCCGGATGAATGCCTCTCTTTTTATCAGTTTGCTAAGGAAAGTCCATTTGTAATCGGTCTGTAGTGTGGGTAAGGCAGATACAGATTTGTTATCTTTAATAATGGGCATATCTATTCCATTTTTGAGTCTTCTGAAAATACTCTTGTATTAAAAGACTTGTTAATGATTGTTCTGACTGGTGTGGCAGCAGAGGTAGTTAAAAGAATGTTCTTGAAAATGTGTGGTGGACAGTAGTCAAAAGGGCAGCGGGCTGGCCTGTTTGCTTCAACAGGATCCATGTATTCAGTTTCAGGAATGTAGAGGCTAGGGTTGCTTACCCATGGAGGGGATTGTTGGAAATGGGTTGGTACTGGTGGTTTTCTTTTTTGTAAATAGGAGCCCAACGTGTCTGGTTGTGTTATGATTTGCCAGTTTGTCAGTAAGTTCTTGAGAAATAGGATAGGTTCCTTATGTGCACTTAGGTATATGAAATTCAGTGAGAATTTTATAAAAACTCTTTATTTGCACATTTAGCATTTTGGATTCTGTTTGAATAGTACTTTTTTAGGTTTTGTGATTGTTGACATGTATGTTCTGTTAAGTTTTTGTAAGTGAAATTTGTCATGATTGCTATTTGTTTTGAGCCAGATGCATTGCAGCTTTGCAATTTATTTTATATTTTTAAGTTCTGTATTCATACAAGCTGCTTGTTTTCTATTGTCCTATTTATAGATTGTGAATTGGGTAATTTTTTAGGGTTCAGGCATAGCAGGCAGCTCTGTTCTGCCCTTCCTTTAAACATAATAAAAAAGAATTATACTGTCCTCTAATGATACTATGCATTTATAGTGTTCATAGCAAAAAGCGAAGCTTGTCTTTATATGATATTATTTCCACAATTTACAGTGCTGATTTTTTTGGACATGTGGATGAAAGACTAGGCAGCAGGTTGTACATAGATCGATGCAGTGAAGTGTGTTTTGAGGTACCCAGCACAAACAACTCCTCCATGCTTTTACCAGGAAAATTTGAACTTTTTGGGGGTGAAATTTTATTCAGAAAAACAAAGATCCCAGGCTACCAAAACACACAAATGGTAGGTTTAGTTACAAAGGTTTAAGAGTGAAGTGCACATAACTTAATCACAAGTGATTCCAGTAAATCCACAGTTTGGAGGCAGATACAGGAGATTTCTCAGTTATCTTAGTTACAGAGGCTTTTTGAACAGAGACCAACCTTTCCTTTGTATCCACTTGTAAAACGCCAAATAATTGGTGAGCAAAGCAATAATTCACCTTCATGACCCCAGCAGGTTTTTTGTGCTTTTATTTAGCTTGAAATGTCTTGAAATTGGTCTGAATGCATTAGCGGTCTTACAAGAGAATCAGATAAGGTGCACATTTTTAGGGGCAGGGAAATTAATAGGGGTGTGTGAAATATGCATAATTTGCTCTCCTGTAGTTACTCAAAATTTCAGCAAAATTATACAAAATGACGTCATTATGCAAATTTCAAATCCTTCATTTAGCAGTGTATTTTAGCATGAATCCTCTCCTCAGTTGTAGACGTAAGAGTGAAAAAACAAAAGCAGTGCAAATCACAGGCACTTGCTTACTGTTGTTTCGGTGTGTATGTGGTATGTATTTCTGCAAATGTCACAAAGTGAAATCATTTTAGGAATTTCGTGTAACAGGTGTGATACAAAATTCACAAAATTGCACCACCCTAATTTAAATATCACCCAGGACTAGAAATTCTGAATTACAGGTTTTTGAGGTGAGTCAAAGATTCCGTCCCCAGGTTTCAAGTTTGCTTTTCCAGCCTCTACGCCACATCTCCTCCCTGAACTCTATAACTGAGGCCTAAAGGTCCCAGCACATTACACAAAGATTGCTTTTCTTTGAAGCTAATGTGTACCTTCATTGAATGGGCCCTGTTTCAGATATTGGGATGATCACCCAATTCATATGGTGTCGATGACCAGGACAGTTCTGTAAAGTGGCCAGGGTTTCCTCCATACTCCCCTTCCACCCACTCCCCCTTGGCCCCATATGATTCTCAGAATGAGGGGAACCGCCTAATGACATTTGTAATATTGGAATCAGCCACTCTGCGTCATCAGGAATTGCACATCACCCGGAGTGGAGGAGAAATTACATAGAAGAGGGACTAGCCCGGAAGACCAAGCATTTACTTGTATGTGACACTAAGGATGGCATGACTTGTCAACCTGATTATGTATCCGTCCCCTTCTTTCCCGTTTTTGGCTTTTGTTAACTTTAACACAGGCATGTAGAGCAGGTGCCCATATGCTTCTGTTTCATGACTGCAAGGAGGAGTGAAAGATGCCAATACTTGGCATTGGAGCAGGGAGGAGAGACGATGCTACTGCTTGTCAAGCATTTGCTTTTTAGTGGCAAAAAAATGCAGAATAAATACGTCACAACTGGCTGAATCACTAGTACTTTGAAATCCAAACAATACAATTTGAATATTTCAAAGCCAGCTTTATCAGTGTGCGTTTGATCTGCCAATTCGCACAGGGGTGGATTGCCCAAAGTGGGAAATGTAATAGGCACAGAAGCCTCAGAAGAACTTTCATCTGTGGATTATCTGAAGATAAATTGAGTTTAAACTCATTTGGGGTGCCTCATTTCAGTCTAGTTTCTCAAGCTGCAAACCATTGCAACCTAGAACTTTAGTCCACTTGATTCAATCGAGATACATCTGAACTACAACTCCAAATATGCAGCAATTTGCTGAAAAAAAAGTCCAACGATGGGTTGTGGGTCCCTGATGACATGGAGTTCTCTGAGAGTCCTCATTATAGCCACTTAGTGGGTGGTGTCTGGGTGTAGGTTAGGAATAGGTATTTCACCAAGTTTGTGGAGAAGGGTATTCTGTTCTTTTAGCCCTCCAATCAATGTTTTCTGACACTCAACAGAGTAGAATTTGGTGTGATAGTAACAGGATTCTCTGATGTTAAGGTAGGCTTTTCTGGTACGACTGTTGGAGTATGTTTTTTGGTGCCCGAGTCTTACCAGTAGGATGTTTTTATATCAGAGTTCAAGGGATAGTGTTTCATGCTATCAGGCTTTAGGAGCAGAATTTTCCTATACCTGAACATTTAGACAAAGTATTTTCTGAGGTCAGAGTATTTGGGGTAACATTTGGATTTTCCCCTCCAAACTACAGGAAACATTTTATCTCTTGTTAGCTGCAAAAGAAATCCTTTCTTAAGTGAAATTTATGGAAGAAGGATTTTCTGATGTCATAAGATTTTTTAATGTTAGAGGTATTTAAAGAGCATTTTCTGATGTTGGAGCGTTAGGGTTACGATTTCCCCTGGTAAGATACAAGAACTAAATTTTCTCTGGTTCGTTACAAAAGCAAGACTGTTTTTAGCCAGAGTTCGACGGGTAGGATTTTCTGATTTCAAAGGTATGGGTCTAGAATATTTTTGTTGATAGACGTTTTTGGAGTAGGATATGATGTCTGAGTTTTAGGTGGAGAATTTTCTTCTGTTGGAGCTTTAAAGGACGGATGTTTATTGTTAGGGGTATTTGGAATCACATTTTCTGATGTCTGAGTTTTAAGGGTAAGATTTTTTTATATCAGGCTTTTAGGATTAGGAATTTCGCTTTAAACCACAGAAACAGAACTTTCTATTATGGGCTACAAATGCTGAACGTTATTATTTGAGTATAGGGGTAATGTTTTCTGATTTCAGAGATACAGATTAGGTTTACATCATCTAGGAGGTATAGGAGAATGGATACTGGTAGCAGTTCAAGCAATGTTCTTTTTGAGGTGTAGCAGTATGAAGACTTTGCCACCACCGAGAGGTGAACAGCGTTCACGTGTACATAGAAGCAGGCATGTCTCAGGATAGCTTCCAAGACAGACCAGCCAGTAAGTACCTGAATATAAAGTTTTCTCATTATGTTCTTTAGCAAAGAAAAGTTATTCATTGGGCGGGATGGACACACCCCAGAGAACATTGTATACAGTATGTGTGTCAAAGAGACTGCTTTAATGAGAACAGTATACATTACATCACCAACTTCAATCTCTTGGCACATTGTATACGTACTAACATTAGCGTCTCACTGTACATAATTAAAACCCACCCTCCGATGTAACCAACTGGAAATGCATCTCCTTCTGCTTAAGCCCTGCATAACTCAGCTTATTAACTAAATTTTTTAATACACAAAGGCCTTCTGCCTCTTGACCTATGAACTCTGAACTCTCCCACTTGCCCCCCTACCTCCCCAGCTGATTTGCCCGACCAACAGAATAAGCAACTTAGGCTATGCCCTAAAACGTACTGCTCTTCCGAGGTGCCGCGTTTACTGAAAAGAGTACCCTAAAAACCCGACCTTCACCTGTCAGCCCCCTAAACCTGCCCCTCAAGCCCCTTGCCTACTGCCAGCCCCAGCATCACTGGACTGCGCCACCAGCCCTTCAAGGTCACCTGTCCCAAGTCCCCAGTGTGACAGCTGAAAGACTTTGCTAGGGCCAGGCACAGGCGGAAAAGGGATGGAAGGCGGGCATCGGTGTTTATCGCAGAATCTCTGTGTGCCCGAAAGGATTCAATTAAATAGGTTCACATGTAGCAGCGATGGAAATCAGGAACTCCATTTAGCTGGAAGAGTCGGGGCCCCAAGGGCCAGCCCTCGCAGTACACAACGGATGATAAAATCAATAGACATGTCTCATCCAATTTTGTCAGCTTCAAGCCGCGCGCCAAACAAAGACTGCGAGAAGGTAGGGCGTGCGTTTGACTTCAGGGATTCTCGTGCATTGGAAGATGTTGAGAAGAACGCGGTGACTGGGAATTGTCAACAAATTTCTAGCAGAGCGGTTTCCATTTTCCTTGCTTTTTAAGGGGAACAACCGTGTTCTTCACAGATAAAATGTTATTAACAGCTATTATTTTAATTCCAACCTGGTGTATAAATCAAACACTTTCAATTCATTTTCTTGACGAAAGGACCTGTTATAGTTGCAGGAAAGGAAGAGGAAACGCAGCCTTGAATGTTGCTACTGCATGGCCACGATGTACTTCTCGTGCTTGCTCTGATTTTACTTCCTATGTCAGGGTTTGAAGCAAGCTCCCAAGATGGCTGACAGCCCAAAGAAGAAGCATTCGCATAAAAGCTGAAGACATGGTAGATGGGTGTAAATACGTTTTTACTGGCGTTTTTTCAATGCCATTATTTGTCTGCCCAATTGAGAGACACTGATGTAAAGCTTCAGTGTAATAATATATGTCTTGGGGTCTTTTTGTTTAGCACTAGATGTACTTCAATAAAAGATTATGAAAGGCTTTTTTTAAACTAAAAATTGCCTTTTGCCAACTGGCACAACTGCACATAATACAAGGGCAACGAATGGAGCCTGGAGGATTTGTAAATGAGTTTTGCTGTTTGCCACCAGTAAGATACAGTGAGGACTGAAACTCACAGGGGTATCCGGAAACTTGGATATATGTATTTAGTTGTGCAGATTTCTATAGCTAGACCTACTAGCTGTATGGTACTCAAAACATTTGAAAAGACAGAGAGGGTTGGGGCAAGGTCAGCGACAAACCACCTGGACCAGAACATCTGAAAGACTTTTAAAGGAAAATGAAGCATCTTTTACCTAAGACCTGACAAGTGACCAACTTTGTCCCATACCCACGAACCCTTAGAGGCTCTGGCCCCCATGACATGTGATCGACTCTGCCCTTGATCTCTAGTCCTGGCCTATTGGATAAAAAGGCTTGTTCGTAAATCTCACACCTTACCTATTGGCCAATATTTCTATCCTTTCCTTATATGTCCACTTTATGCAAGAGGAATTGCAAACTTTTAGACCTGGCATCTTTAGAGTGGTCTACTGCAGACATTTTGCCTTTATCTCCTGTTTTGTTGCTGTGGCTTTGTGTTGGCCTTAGGTTTCTGAGCACTTTACCACTGCTAACCAGTGTTAAAGTGCATGTGTTTCTCCCCTAAAACATAGTAACATTGGTGTATCCATGATTGGTATATTTATTTACCTGTAAGGCCCCTCTAGAGTGGTATACCATATACTCAGGGCCTGTAAATGAAATACTGCTAGTATGCCTACAGCACTGTTTGTGCCACCCACTTAAGTAGCTCTGTAAACATATCTCTGGCCTGCCCCCACAGAGCCTGGGTGTGCAGCCTTGCTGCCACCCCGACTTGGCATCTAAAACCTCTTAATGAGCTCAGAACTCCCCTTTTCTTACATATACCTCACCCCCTAAGTTAGGCCCTAGGTAGCCCATAGGGCAGGGGGCCATTTAAGCAAAAGGCAAGACAACTCCTAAAGTCATTTTTCATTGATGGTGAGGCCTGCCTCTCTCATAGACCAGCTTTGGGAACCCCTTATAAAAAGTCTTCAAGCTGTAATCCCTGATCTGAGAGGAGTAGCTGCACCATGTTTAGTACCATTGGAATGGTAATAATAAATCCTCTTTACTGGTAAAGTCTGATTTACTAGTAGTATTTTAGAAATGCCACTTTTAGAAAGTGGATATTCCTCTGCTCTTTCTGCCCTGTGTGCCTACAGCCTAGCTCCAGTACATGTCTGGTTTGGGCTAGGTAACAGCTACACTTGTGCATTCCCTTCAGTCACCCACAACCCAGGATACTCGGCTACATCTGCATTCATCTGCTTACCAATGGGTCTTCCTGGGGAGGAGGTTGGGAAGGGCTCACACTTATATTTCAAGGGGTAGTGACGGGAGTCCACATAAAGGGGCTGATCACCTCACACTGGCAGACTGCAGCCGAGACGGACCTGAAAGCCCAACCTGTGCACTTCACAAGAACTCTTTTGTACTCACCCCCACATCAAAGGCACTTGTCGGTATAAGTACTGGGTCTCTTGACCCACTCAGTAGTACATTACCAGACTAAGAAGAAACTCTGCTGGAGTAAAGGCTGCCACACTAAGAAGATTGCCACTCAGCTGTGACTGACAGTTCCCAGGGACTGCTGCCCTTCCATGCTGTGTTGCCCTGCTGACCTCTGCCCTGCAACCAGAAACCTAAAGTCTCCTCCAGAGTGACTACAAGGACTTTCTTGTTTGCCCTAGGCATCATCTACTTGGGTCAGCAACGACTTTGTAAGCAGCTTGTGGTTTGACCTTCTGTGCACCCCGAGGCTAGGGTGTCCAGGACCTCATCATCAGATCTTTTCCACAGACATTCACACCACCAGAGCCCCCTCTATAGGAAAATTGTCCAGCGCCCGATTTGCCGACAGCATCCTCCCTGTGTTCATTTTGCAGAGCCTGAACTGTGAATTGGTGCTTTGCTTCCTGAGCAGTCCTGACGGAGAGGAACGTGCTCTGTGCTCGGAATGAGCCTGACCCCGCAGGATTGTATGCGTAAACCACGGCTTCTGCATCTTGCCTTCATAAGCGAGGAGCAGTACACTGCGACACGGCTTAGCCCAGCCCCGCCTTCATGCACCATCACGTAAAGACAGCGCAACTCACCGATCGGCGGCAGCCGTCTACAGAATAGGTACTGTGGTTACAGGGGTCCTATGGTCGCACCCACTGCCCCTGTGGCATCGCAGATAGCTGGGTGGTTTACTGGGCGGCATTTCAACCTTCTCAAAACAAGGGACGAGCTGGGTTCCAAAGTAACTTTGCTATTACAACACACTTGCCCTATAGAAATTATTGCAAAGGTTCTAGATGGTAGCACAGTTGATCTAAAGTAAAGCACTGATCATATTTGATACAGATAAATATTCAATATTTTTTTTTGTGAAAACTGGTGTGAAGTCTTTTTCTTGTGGTGTCATCATTGGGTTACTATACTGGAAGTGTTGCACAAATACTTTACACATGGCCTCTTACGTTGGGCCTGTCTGCTCTGCTCCAAGCTACCAGAGGGTGAGCACAGGTTAATTTAGGGTGTACCTGACTTACTCTGACTACAGTGGCGGTCCCTACTTGGACAGGGTGCAAACCTCTGCCAACTAGAGACCCCATTTCTAACACAAAACAGTTAGAGAATTAATAATGCATTGGTGTATAGTACAGATGGTATTCCAGAAAGCCTCTGGAAGGGATAGCAAGGTGAGTAGGTCACTTGGAATAACTCATGCAGGAGGTCTGAGTGATGTCATGGTACATAGGATCTCTTGAAATAGATCTTGAGCACTCTTGTGGGCAAAGGAATAGCGCAGAGATCATTTGAAATATGTTATGCAGGAAGTCTTGTGCTCTCTTCTGAGCAAAGGTATGGCTTGAGGGTCACTTGCAGAATTTTGCGAAGAGATTTTAAGCATTACCCTGCGTTGAGAATCTCTTGAAGAGATCTTGAGCACTCCTCATTGTGAAGGCATGACTTGGGGAGACCTGGAGAATCTTATGAACAGATCTTGAACACTCCCCTTTGTGGAGTCTTGGCTCAGGGGTCACTTGGAGAATCTCATTAGAAGGTCTAGAGTGCGCTTGAGAGTACAGGCGTGACACAAGGGCTGCCTGGAGTACCCCATGCGGGGATGTTGAGCTCTCTTCTGTGGAGGTCACGTTTTCGTTTGGCTGTGAAGTGCTTAGACAGAAATGGACCATGAGTGATGCATGAAATGGCTCCCAGCCGCAAACAATGCAATCAGCTTCAAGCAAGTAAGGCAAAGTTCTGCCTTGGGTGTCTACAGTCGTAGTGGCCACTGCCCTATTTAGCGATTTACGGAGCCCTCCTCTACTGGCGAGTATGACGTTTCTACATCTGTCTCTTACCCTATCAATCTTCCACAGTAGTACACACCATGTCCACTTTGCAAACTCTGGCAAGCATATGAGGTATCTGATTGCTCTGAGAACTAGGGTTTCTGATTAGGATTATTATGATTTCTGATTATTTCTGATTCAGAAATACTAACAATTTTGGCCCATTATGAAGCACAAGCTACGGAAACTGAAATCTTTCTTGGTACCGAAATACATGGTGTTGTTATTACTCAACTTAATTGGGTTCATTTTTCTTCCATATGATGTTGAAAGGAGGAATCAGCCTAGTGAAATTCATTGCCTTGATCTCCTGCCTACACAGAAGTTTCTAAAATTGTTGCTCAGCGGACCGAGCTGCCCTCTTTACCTTACTCGCTATATTACTAGGTACGTTTACTGTTATGTATTTCTTATATTCACTCTAGTTTTTTCACCTAATTTTCTAATGTAATTCAGCAAAAAATATATACTTGTATTTCTTTTATTGAACTTTACATCCACGTCAGTCACCTTACTCCCTTTATGCGCCTGACTGCTTTATGTGATAAAAAAAAAAAAAAATGACCTTAAAGGGAAGTTTTTTAACAGACAACCAATCTTTACATTTTCTCCACTAATACGGATATTTTGAAAATGAACCCTTGTTCTGGTCTTATGTGTACAAATTATTCATTGTGAAGGATTCGAAATAAAGCAGCTTCATGACTGGGAATATGGACATAGTCCCAGGTGCAGTGTAGGTATTCCTAAAGGGGGGTTGCAGCACAGCTGGTTCTTTCTATGCAAGACTCCTTACGTAAATGGCAACCCTGGAAATGTTATAGAGTTCATACAAGTAAAAGAATAAAAAGTAAGTAAAAAGTAAAAGAAGTAAAAGAATCTTCTTCCTTAGCAATTATCTGACTAACGCTGCCTAATAGCTTATTTACGTAACACTATGTTATGGAATCGCGGGCGATGACTGGATGCCATACACAGAATGGGATTTTGAAACTAAGTATTTCATATGAAGGTTGAACATCTTACAGTGACTTTAATCTAGAAAACGGATCTGTATATATTACAGTGGACATATTTATATTACATACCAGCATCAGTTCTCTGGACGTCTGTGACCTGTGTGCTTTCGGTGTAATCAGGGAACTAAGATACCAACTAAACAGCAAATTAGGGTTGGCATCTTCATGTATGAAAAACATACCTATATATGCCAGTGAACTCGATTCCATCAGCAACACTTCAGAATGCTAGTAAATCATCAATAGAAAGTTGCATCACATGGAAGAAATTACATCCCACAATATGATGATACGTGTTGCTGGAATATGCTCCAAGACTGTAGTAAGTGATCCTTGAAGGAGGTAGGGCTCAACATGTTTCGATCATTTTTAGCTAGCTCTGACAGATATCTTTAGGACTTCAACTGCTTGGATTACGCTCATCCTTGCGAAGAATACCTGGGCTACACCCTGAATGTGCCTTGTGTGCTTATTGAACACCATGTTCGTTTATAGTCAAAATAATACGGGTGAACCAGATCTCTGCACGTGGAACTTGCACCCTGGTTAATGTGAAGCTTGGCTGCACAGACCTGTGTGCTCCTGATGTCACGTTTGCCTGTCACAAATATTTACCACCTCACGCCCTGAATTGTCCTAGTTTGCTGAAAACATGTTTCCAAATATCTGAAGTGGCTCCGGCTGCCAATGGGCGGCAATATACCATCCACCTACTTTTCTTAACTTAACTGAGGAGTGGTGACTTCGACGAGGCCATTGTTCAACCCATCATCCCATAGCTCCGACATGGATGTTTCCAAAACAGTGCGCCTAGAGCTCACTTTGCCCTTCTTAAGGCGGGCTGACAATGACTGAACTGAACTTCCAGTCCACTTCATTGCGTGCCACCCAAAAATATTGTTCCCGCCCGAAACAACCTTCTTATATTCTGCCCCTGTTAGTTTTCTTGATCCGATAGAGAGACCTACATTAAAATAGCAAGAACATTATACCCGGCTACTTGGCCGACCCTGCTGGATGCACGGGTGATTGTGACATTAATGGAAAATGACTTTAGACAAAAAGAAGCATTGATCTGGGTCTATTACCACTTCAGCCATCACAGACTTTTACAATAGTTTTGACGCGGAAACCTGGACAGTCCAAAGATTCATTAAGGCATGGACAACCTGGGCAGTTACTCGGACGCCCGCCTTCCTGTGGGTCTCGGGGGGAAGTGGTGCATTCTTTCAGTCTCTCTTTCTCATATTCAGTCACACACTCAACTCGGCCTCTCTCTACCTCTTTGGCTCTATCTGCCCAACTCGATCGCTACCTACCTTGAGTCGACACTGCTTCTCAATCTGCCCGTTTCTTTATCTATTGCTGCGTCATCATTTCTATCCCTTCGTCTCTCACCCCTTTACCTCCCTCTGCTTCTTTGCCTTCATCCTTCTGACTAATCCTTTCCTGCCGTCTCCCCTGTCTCACTCTTGTATGTTCCTCTCTTTCTGCTTCACATTTTGTAGTCCATCTCTTTCTTCTTCCTCACTATCTTGTTGCGTCTCATCTCTCGCCAGCCACTAAATCTCCTCTCTTCTCAATATATCATTTGTCTTTCTGATTACCTCCGTCATGTACTTTCTTTCCTGGGACTCTCCTTACTTCACCTCACCGACCTCACTCACCTCTGTACCTACGCTGCTCTCCATCCGTCCCACGCCCCTCTCCACCACTCTCCTTCACCATCCCCACATCACTGCCTCCTGCCCTTGTACACACAGTGCTTAATCTGTAAATAAAAACGTGCTGGTGCCCAAAGCCCTCCTTTTAAACACGTGGATGCTGCATTTAAATGTGCGAGCATGGAATACTGAGGCAGCGTAATCCTGAAGCCATCTCGGGCCTCCTCAATCCATTTGCAGCCACTCCCTACCCCTTCAGCTCACTCTAGCAGCTTTCTACTTCCGTCTTTTGTGACGCCTTTTCCTTTTTCCCTTCCTGCGTCTTTCCCATATGTGTCTTTTCTTGCAGCAAATGCTTGAGGCACAAGAATAAGCCCCGGCCCTCAAAAATAAGTGCCGGTGCTCAGCACCGGAAACAACAAGCACAAATTAAGCACTTTGTACACATGAGGAAACCCCAGATAGCGGCATCTGCATCCACCAGCGGGGTCATTCCGGGCCTTGGATTCCACTCAGCACCAACAGAGCACCCTCCCCATGGCTGCTATGCAAATAGAAAGCTCAGGCAGAAACTGTCTCAAAAATATTGAAATTCCACTCATTCCATTAGCATTTCAATCTAAGGACGTATTGTTTATTTGTGTTTTTTAATTATAGCTGTCTGCGGAGTTTAACACGCTCATGTTCTGTGTTTCTGTTAAATGTCGGAAACAGGAGCAATGAAACCAGGGCTTTTTGTAATGTCATCAGCTGGAAACATAATATGAAACTAATGTGTTTAATGGAAGTGCTTTTTCCCATCGGTCGCCACGTCGGACAGCCTATAATTTCTCTTTAGATGATGTCCTCTGGTACCGGCGAGAAAAGTTCCCAGCGTCTCGCTGCCGCCCTAGAAGAGCCAACTGATAGAGTGGTTTCTCCCAAATTATGGAGTAAAAGGTGGCAGTCCCAGGCATATTTGACCAAGCAATCTCTTTGGTAGATTGGGTTTGCCTTCTTGCAGGTGATCAACCTTTCAAGGGCAACCGGTCATTGTCCGTAACACACCGGGTGTCTTACACAGCACCTGCTAATTTAGTTGGCTTCCCCATGGATAATTATTTAGCTAGGTATTTGTAGAATGGGGTACACTGCAATGGACATACCAGAGGTTGTGCACAATACAAATATTCTGCTGGTTACAGTGACTAGCTTAGCCTAGTGAAAGACAACTTCAGCTAATTCACTTTACATTTAAAATGTTTATTTTGTACTTCCACATCGCTAAGACCACCTTTCCGTGTTACTAGTTCTCGCTGGAGTTCGAAATTCATCCAGCTCTATAGCGCATGCGGGATCTGTCTTTAACCTTGAAAACCCCACCACTGCTTCTTCCTTTCTAAGCTGTAAGCATCCTCTTCACATGCAGGTAGAGTGACAGTAGCTACCACCAAGTGGCCAGAAAAGGTAGTGGCAGCCAGATCTTCACATACCACGTGTCTCCCCTTCAAGTGTCAGCCATTTTAGATGTATCCTTGACATAACTACAAAGCTAACACAGATAATCACACGTTTTATGGGAGGAAACAGTGTCTCTTTTTAGAAGAGACTGTTTCATGCTATTAATGAAACTGTAAGAAACTGGGTTACTGGTTGGGGGGAGTGAAACCCATCTCAAGCAGCAACCACACTTCTTTTCAGGGTGAAGCAACAAGCAAACTCTAAATTAACCTGTGCCCACTCCTCAGGTAGCTTGGCACAGAGCAGTCAGGCTTAACTCAGAGGCAAGGTGTAAAGTGTTTGTGCAACACTTCAAACGGTAACAGAGTGAACAAACCACAAAAGGATCCCTCACAAGTTTAGAACAATACATTAATTTTTAATAAATTGAACCGAAATGACACGTATTCAATCAGTAGAACCAGAGATATACCCTTCTAAATATTTTTTATGAAAATAGCGCCAAAAAGCACAGTGTGGCAATTGTAGATATCTGGTTGTGCTGGTCTAGGACAAAGTCAGAAGTTCAGGCCCACCGTGATGGGGATCAGGCCAGCTACAGGGACCCGGTTAGGTTCGCTGAACAGATTACTTGAAATTTTGGTTTGCAGAGCGAAGATGCATCGGTTCCAAGATGGGGCGAGGCTGTGATGGGAAGTCCTGCATCGTTATAGAGGAGCTCATCAATGGGGCTTGTGCTGTGAAGCCCAGTGTCAGAGATGCACTGTGAATTTGGCACAATAAGTCGGTTCTAAAAACCTGTGAAGTGGGTTCTTGCGACAGGCCTAATCCACGCAGCAGCAGTGATGCATCTGTTCTGCTTGGAGTAGCGCAACACAGCATTGGAGATTTTATGGTTTTGCTGGATCCACAGAGGCTGGCAGGCAACTTAGGCCCATGTCCAAGGGTCAAGGACTGGGTTTGCACCACTTGACAGGGCAGACTCACAGATGGCAGAGTCCAGGTGCTAGGTCAAGGTTGTTGGAACCTTCTGTCCCTGAGGATGTAGTCAAGAGGCCAGACAATTAGCCCTTGAAGTCCATCTGGGGTGTTGGGTTCAACAGATGGAGGTCCAGTGCTTCTCACCCAGGCAAGAGGGCAGTAGGCCGCAGGACAGTAGAGCAAGGCATTAGTCCAGCAGAGCACTAGTCCTGCAGAGTGGCAGTCCTTTCAGCAGCACAGCAGTCCTTCTTTCTGGCAGAGTATCCATAGGTCCAGAAGTGTACTGAAGATTTGGTGCCTGAGGTCTAGTATTTATCCCCAGTTGTGCCTTTGAAGTAGGGGAGACGTTTCTAGAGGTTTTCCTTCGAAGTCCCCAGGCATCCAGCCCTCCCTGTCCTGTCTTCAGACTAAATACGGGGGGGGTAGGCAGACATTTGTGTGGAGGCAGGCCACAGCCTATTCAAGTGTAAGTAGTCCTGGGCCCTGCTTCGTCCTCCTACGCTGCCAGTGATGGCCGATCCAGGCACACCTTATCTCTCTATTGTGTGTGGCTGCCTGGAGAAATACACAAAGCCCAACTGTCAGCTACACCCAGTGATGTGTCCCAGGGGAAGGCTGCAGGCACTAAATGGCTAAGACAGGAAAATGCCAACTTTCTAAAAGTGGCATTTTCAAAATTGCAATTTTAATTACCATGAGAGAGAATGTTTCATTGCAATTTCAAAAACACAAAACATAATCTAGTTACCAGCTTTCATTCAGAAATTACAGCTTATTAAACGTAATAACTTTTTCATGCTATTAATGAAACTGTAAGAAACTGGGTTACTGGTTGGGGGGAGTGAAACCCATCTCAAGCAGCAACCACACTTCTTTTCAGGGTGAAGCAACAAGCAAACCCTAAATTAACCTGTGCCCACTCCTCAGGTAGCTTGGCACAGAGCAGTCAGGCTTAACTCAGAGGCAAGGTGTAAAGTGTTTGTGCAACACTTCAAACGGTAACAGAGTGAACAAACCACAAAAGGATCCCTCACAAGTTTAGAACAATACATAAATTTTTAATAAATTGAACCGAAATGACACGTATTCAATCAGTAGAACCAGAGATATACCCTTCTAAATATTTTTTATGAAAATAGCGCCAAAAAGCACAGTGTGGCAATTGTAGATATCTGGTTGTGCTGGTCTAGGACAAAGTCACAAGTTCAGGTCCACCGTGATGGGGATCAGGCCAGCTACAGGGACCCGGTTAGGTTCGCTGAACAGATTACTTGAAATTTTGGTTTGCAGAGCGAAGATGCATTGGTTCCAAGATGGGGCGAGGCTGTGAAGGGAAGTCCTGCATCGTTATAGAGGAGCTCATCAATGGGGCTTGTGCTGTGAAGCCCAGTGTCAGAGATGCACTGTGAATTTGGCACAATAAGTCGGTTCTAAAAACCTGTGAAGTGGGTTCTTGCGACAGGCCTAATCCACGCAGCAGCAGTGATGCATCTGTTCTGCTTGGAGTAGCGCAACACAGCATTGGAGATTTTATGGTTTTGCTGGATCCACAGAGGCTGGCAGGCAACTTAGGCCCATGTCCAAGGGTCAAGGACTGGGTTTGCACCACTTGACAGGGCAGACTCACAGATGGCAGAGTCCAGGTGCTAGGTCAAGGTTGTTGGAACCTTCTGTCCCTGAGGATGTAGTCAAGAGGCCAGACAATTAGCCCTTGAAGTCCATCTGGGGTGTTGGGTTCAACAGATGGAGGTCCAGTCCTTCTCTCCCAGGCAAGAGGGCAGTAGGCCGCAGGACAGTAGAGCAAGGCAGTTGTCCAGCAAGGCATTAGTCCAGCAGAGCACTAGTCCTGCAGAGTGGCAGTCCTTTCAGCAGCACAGCAGTCCTTCTTTCTGGCAGAATATCCATAGGTCCAGAAGTGTACTGAAGATTTGGTGCCTGAGGTCTAGTATTTATCCCCAGTTGTGCCTTTGAAGTAGGGGAGACGTTTCTAGAGGTTTTCCTTCGAAGTCCCCAGGCATCCAGCCTTCCCTGTCCTGTCTTCAGACTAAATACAGGGGGGGGGTAGGCAGACGTTTGTGTGGAGGCAGGCCACAGCCTATTCAAGTGTAAGTAGTCCTGGGCCCTGCTTTGTCCTCCTACGCTGCCAGTGATGGCCGATCCAGGCACACCTTATCTCTCTATTGTGTGTGGCTGCCTGGAGAAATACACAAAGCCCAACTGTCAGCTACACCCAGTGATGTGTCCCAGGGGAAGGCTGCAGGCACTAAATGGCTAAGACAGGAAAATGCCAACTTTCTAAAAGTGGCATTTTCAAAATTGCAATTTTAATTACCATGAGAGAGAATGTTTCATTGCAATTTCAAAAACACAAAACATAATCTAGTTACCAGCTTCCATTCAGAAATTACAGCTTATTAAACGTAATAAGGTAACTTCAATGTTATCCCCCAGGAGAGGCAGGTCTTGAAGTAGTGAAAAGACATTGAGTTTGTCACTACCAGGACATATTCAACTTAAAAGTATATGCTCTTCTTTTTACATACATTGCACCCTGCCCTCTGGGATGGGCAGAGCCGATCCTAGGAGCGACTGATATTTCCTAAAAAGTAAGGTTTGGGCCTGGCAACAGGTTTGTTTTGCAGGGTCAAAATGGCAGTTAATGCTGCACACATTGGCTGCAATGGCAGGACTGACACATGCTTAAAGGGCTGCTTTTGCGGGTGCCACAATAAGTGCTGCAGGCCCACTTGTTCCATATAATTTACTGGCCCTGGTTACATGTAGTACCACTTCACTAGCCAATTATCAGTAAATTAAATATGCCAATTGGTGATTATCCAATGTTACCATGTTTTGAGGAAAGAGCACATGGACATTAACACTGGTTAGCAGTGGTAAAGTGTGCAAAGTGCTAAGGCCAGCAAAACCAAAATCAGCAAAAAATGCAGAAGAAAGACAAACAGTTTGCGGAAAAACCATCCTAAGGCTGACAGGTCCTACAGAAACAATCAAATAATTAATAATTCAGACCACTTGTAACGCACACACTGCCCAAACATGGGTCCGCCATAGTTACCTTTGAATGGGTAGACTTTTACTGCTTCATAAAGAATATTAGGATGACGAGTGTCTAAGTTAGAGGTGGGCGGGACTTGCGGAGTTTCACTCCATTGAGTTATTTAAAAACTGAGCAAGATACTGTGTAGTTCTGCCAATTGGTGCAAACATGCATGTCGCACTGCTTGCACTGCAATTAAGCACCAGTAGCGCAAACATCTCTGAAAAATCAGCACAAATGCCAAATTGTATGCCAGAGTGCGCTGCCATTCGAGTTGATTTTGTGGCGCTTATGTAAAAAATCTACTAGAGCAGCAGCAAATCTACTCAAAGAGCAGCCCTTTGACCGCAACCAACCGAGTTAGAAAGTGGCGCTAGAAGAAGCCAAATCTCACTTGAACCTGCTCGTAATTCTAGAGCCTTGCAGGTCTGTGATTGGTGGAATTTGACCGAAACTCCATGTTACAAGAGTAATGCAGAGTCTCCAAATACTGCCAATTCCGGGGATGGAACGAAACATTCCACCCACTCCTAGTCTGTGTGTGTCTGGTAGGGTATTGCAGAAGACCATAACACCGGAAGTGCTCTTTGTTTTTAGATATTAGCTTGACTCGAGGAACACAGTCAGTAATCTCTTATTTTAGCTTCAGATGTCTCATGCACAGATAGATTATGATTCTGCGCAACAGATTTGGAGGGTCTCAAATCAAGATTGTTAGTGTGCTTAAATATCCACCAGCCAAGTTTGCCACTAATCTTATCCAGGACCCATTTTCACAAAATTCTGTTGATTGCTATCACTGCATTTTTTAATTTGATGCACAGATATCGACAAGGTGCTTATACAGTGACCATAAGGCAAGAGCACTCCATACCCTCTGCTTGAAATGCATGGCCCTTTGTCTGGCAGCAGTTGTTAGGCTCATCCATTTTATCTCCATTCCCTCCCCCTTCTGAAATGTATTATTAAAGTCCTGATAAACAAGCTGGGACATGATTATAAAGGAATCCAAATCATTGCCTCAATTATATGCTTTCAATCGCCTGTTTAATTCTGGCGGTGAGTAATGCATTTTTAATTTGGCGCTGTTTGGTGGCGCGTGAAGGACATATTGAAGAGCCCTTTGGCTTTCTCAAGAGTCGTCCACCTGTCTGCTGCGCAGGCCCCTTCTGTGGGTTTGCTCAGAGATTTCCGTTTGACCCCTCGCTGACGACCAATCGGCATCGCTAAATGAAGTGATGTATACCTTAAGAGACGTGGTGACGTCGCCACAACCGCTGTCTAGTTAAATCTCCATCCAGTGGCTTCTTATTTGGACGTCCCCTCGAGTAATGCGTGGTTTGTAATGTATTTATTAATTCATCTGTCTGTTAATCTACGAGACCCCAAAGGGCACTTCAGCACTTTGCAACATGTAAATCACAGATTCATTTAAGAGAAGACGTCAAACATTGTTTACGCTTGGCGCTTGTTAAAATGCATGGCCTAAAAGACGTCATCAGGGTACGTCATCAAATGTGTAACACAGTCGAAAGGAACTCTGGGATTTCCCCCACTTAGGTGGAGAGCATTGGCAATAAAAGACACCAGCAATACACCACAGACACTCTGAAATGACTGCTGGAATGTCTGTGATTCAGCAATTTCTGACACGTGTTTCACTCCTGTTCAGGCTCTTCCCAGGAAGACAGCGAATCGTTAATTCTTGCTCAGAGGAAAAAGTGTGCATCTTGTGAGGCCCTGATATCTAGGGTCATCTGTGAGGTGGAGATGAGGCACACCCCCGCCCCAAGCTGCTGCTTGTGTTTTGCCCACCTTCGGCCTTTTCTCAGATCTGTGCAGTTTAATGTACCACCCACAGTATCAAAGGTGAGCTGTGTTCCGTACTTGAAGGGCTGTTAGAAACTTGATTTGAGCTGAGATTGCGGCCTCTGCATCCTCCTCCTTGCTCGGTTATATCCAAGGCAAGCAGTGAAGCCCCAGCTCTTACAAGGTGATGTTGAGGGTAAGTCTAGTCCAACCCTCTATGTAACACCGAGTATCATTTTAGTAATGCTTTCAATACATATTCATAGTAAAAAAGTGAACCGAATACTCTTAAAATGAGACCATCTGATACACAAGCAAACAGTGTTAAGTGTAAATACAGATACCCAAGTTCTGATCATTGATTATTACGCTTCATCAGGATTCTCCTGCTAAAGAATTATCACCCCCTCAGACCTGTTCACAATCATTACTTGAACACTGTCCTTAAGAAAATTACAAGGAAAATGCAGTACAATAAATGCCAGCGTTTGGGAACCCCAACATGACGCTAAAGTGTTACTGTGACAGTTCGCCATGTCCATGGTCCAGTTTTATTCCCTTGGGACCCTGCTTCGAATCCTGGGTTAGAGTTTTCACAGTGCCCTACCTTAAATGTAGGAAACCTCCAAACCCGCCGGTGCTAGGGACGCTGAGTCCCAGTGAGGAAAGTTGTTGGTACTGATGGAAGTCCGACATAGGAAAGTAAGATTGTCAGGACCCGAAGGTAACGGGCACAAGAATATCCAGGGCCTGGGCCGAGGGAGTGTGTGCTCACCAGGCTAGTTACCACTTGGCTGACCTGCACTTGTACATAGATCTAGGGTCGCTCTTGTTCCATCTCTGGTGAAGGGCCAGAGAAGGTTTCTTGGCACTCTGGATCAGTGTCTCCAGAATCCTGCGAGCAGCTGGGGATTTCCATCCCGACAAAGTCAGAGGCAGCAGGGATGTCCCGAAGGGATTCGGCTAGAGACCCGAATTATTCATAGTTTTGAGGCAATGGGCAGTACTCGGGAAGCACTATAGCAAGGTACGCATAGATCTTTGTTGGCATGGCTCTTCAAGATGCTGGAGCAAGGCTCCAACTTATATCCATGATCATTGGCAGAAGGGGTGGGCACATTCCTTTTCTTTAAATCTGTGGTACGTGGATGCAAACCTTCGGGCAACTCCACCCGTTAGAGCTAGTACCTCGTCACCTGCCCAAATGGAAAAAAAAGTGAAATGCAGGAAGAATGTCCTGCAGCACAAGAATTTCTTGTTTCACTCATGAAGGAATATATATAATGAGGAATTCTTGTCTGTCCAGCACTGCGAGGGGCTGATAATATTATTACCTTAATGGTAATTGCACAAAGTTAATTACACTTTCCAGCCTCTGACAGTGCAGCAAATCAAGTTACCAAACCCGTGAGCATGTGTGTGGCACCTGTCGCTAGAGCGCCAGGAGGACCCTGCAGACGGGCGCTGCACACAGGCTTCCATGCTGGGGAAGTAGCTTTCAAAATCACTGTCAGGTTTCTGAATAATGTATCTACCTTAATGGAATTAGCATTAAGGTAAACACACCTGCTCCTAAAAGCAACTGAATGATGCTTTCTGGTTTCTTTTCTGTCCGTGTAGTGGAGCAGCCCTAATTCTACTTCACATATGGAAAAAACTAAATTTTGCTGGTTTTAAAATTGGTTCAGATATATCACCCACCCCAATTGACAGCCCGCTGCCAATCACAAGCAGTGCATGTTAAAAGTTTGAGGGGCCCACCCCTCAGCTAGGTTCTGAGATTCCAATTTCTGTACAAGTCAAGCTTACACTGTTGCCGGCATAAACTGCAAATTGTGCAACTATCTTTTACCATACAGAGGGCTCGCCCCTACTCAGGGGGCTGCTGTGAAAGGAAACCTTACATAGCCTAGCAAGACAGTCCCTGGGGGTGACGAAGTGAGGGATGGCATATCCTGGTAGCTTCTGTGGGCAGCCTCCATCTTGCGTACACCACAGGACAAAAAAGATATTTGTGATCAGATGTGGGTGACACTCATGTCTTCCATGGGTTGTGATCGTTATTACATTTCTAATTACACAATGACTGTGAAAATTGACATTCGTTAAAAATAAGAATAAGCACAAAGGTGCCTTGATCATTCAACTGTACTTCCATGGGAGCTAATACCTTCCTTCGTGGTCGCAGCTACTTCTTCACAAACCATAAAATGGCTGCCAACAACCGGCACTTGAGCAAAGAGTGCGCGATGCCACCTGAGACTGTTGGGTCTGTAGCTAGTTTATGACTGTAATCTGGGAACGACCCGGGACAACTCAAACAGCTAAAAAGGGAAAATACAAGTGGGCTCTAGTAAGTAATGAAAAAACTGGCAATGGAACAAATGGTAACGTTGATAGGGGTTTGTCTTCACTTCTCCTCACTCTTAGTGGCCCCATCTTGTGCTTGGATGATTCACACCTCAGCCGGCTTCTGGTCATGCTCATCTCAGTGAGGTATCTGCAAACATCTGTTGCCTTCCAACAACCAAACAACTTCCATCGCAGACTGCCATGCACCATGGCTTCTCCTGCATCCGCAGAGTTTTCAGGTGCTGCTGCTGCTGGTTCTTGGTTGTGGTAGTCATGTATATGCAGAGGAAATGTGGGTGGAAATTTCAGTTGATTCTACACATGATTCCTACTGGATGGCATTGCAGGAATATGAGCCATTGGACTTCTACTGAACATCTACGGAAAAAATGCCTGCTGATTCAAGCTTCACCATCTAACTGGATATTGATATCTAATAATGCCAATTTGTTTCTATTCAGAGTTTTATTTACCAGTGGAAATATCTTTGCTTTTTCATTTCAACACAATATTCTGACACCCTTATGCTGATCTTGAATGCATATAGAACTATTGTTAACTGGCCCAGTGAAAATTACACCTCATGGTATAGTAAAAATTTACAAAATAGCAAAAAGAAACCTGAAAATCATCACACCTTAATTGAAAATTTTGGATGGATTTACCTTTTTTTGATGTAAGGAATGGGCATTTTTTAGGAATATGAAGGGACTAAAAAATACTTAAAGAAGCCAGAAGGGGCTGAGATTATCACAAGAGTTGAATAGAAGAGTGGGGCCCACTGAGTGGAGGAGAAATGTGTTTGGGTTTGATGGCGAGATCTTTGAAAACATCAATGGGTATTCCTTTGGTCTTCCTCCAGAAGGCTGACTGTAGACAGCGGTTTGAGATTACCTCTTTGTCACCGCATTGATTTCTTTTGTGCAGTTTCCAATCTGATCAGTGTCTGTTTCCCGCTCCCTGTCACATCTGACAGTGGGTTACAAATCTATTTGCTTTCCTTGGTCTCAGCTCAGCTTTTACGTTGAAGCATGCCTGGGTAAAGGATTCCCTTCTCCGACCTCTTGCTTCTGCTTCCGATGGGGGCTTTGCTGGGCAGGGCGAGACGCAGCAAGTGAGAAGTGTCTCTCTTTATTAGAAAAGCCCACTAAAACCTATCAAAGAGCGATGCAAAGTGCCATGCTCGCTGACTTCATGCATGCCGTCGTCTTCAGTCAGCCATCTTGTTTCTGGTGTTGAAGGTCTTGATACATTTTCACAGGTATGCATTTATTTTAACAGATCTGTTGAGTGTGGACCGAGTTAATTCAGGTGTCAACTCACTGTACAAGATCTGTAGACCGACATAATAAAATGTGCCATTTTACATTACCTGTCATAATTACAGCCCTGTTCATTGTCTCAATTAATTTACCCTCTAACTGATCCATTTGTTATTGATTTTTGTATTTGCCTGCTGTTGGCATTGTTCTGAATAATGCTATGTGAATTGCTACAGTAAACAACTGTGGCTGTATCCTATGCCCCCCTAGATATCCGTGGTCTAAGAATGTGTTACATTTGCATGCTCGGTGTCATTGCTCCCTCTCTGAAAAAAATCTATAATATTGCAGAGTGCAAATCATGTAAATCAAATGTTGCCCTCTCCAGGATTCATTCACTTAAGATAAATTATTGTTAAGTTTTCCCCACATCACGACTTGAATTCCACTTTTTAAAGGGAAAGCTACACACGAATCAACTCATCGGTGTACAGTATTTTTTCGGTGGCGATCTTTGAATAGAAGTACTAAGGCCCAGTAGGCTGTTGTATTCAAGCTTTTGATAAGTGATTATATGCGTGACAGGTGGAAATAGTCAGACATTTTATTGTCAGATATTTGTGAACACTCGAGGTTACCTACATAGGCATTTGGTATATAGTGCTAATGTGCAGAATTACAATGGACATTTAAAGATGCAACTAGATACTATATTGAGACATTGAAAACACTTCCAGGAATTTGTACTTAACTCTGTGGGTGCCGGGGCCTATTTTAACATGCTTGCGGGTACGTTGGTGCATTGAAATGGTAGGGCACACAACAGATTCCCACCTCCTCAGATGTTTTGGAAGGCCATTGCTATTACTCTATTTGGCATCACTGCGCCGTGACATTTTTTTCCTTACCGTAGGCGCTGCCTGGGTCACAGAGGATTTCAGCCGGAACGCCACTCTGGGGTGCCCAGGGAAACCCTTCTATCTCTGACGTCTCCACAAACAAAATGTATTGACATTGCTTGGTTATCTGGCAGGAGGCACTCGGAATTAGGCACATCTTTTTATCCCCAGGTAACCAGAGTTTCATTGCTGATCACACAGATAGGGTGAGATAGGCTGGTAGTTTTTTTAGGGGTTAGATTCAGTGAGCTTCCTTTGTCTGAGCGGAATGCTCTCTAGCGCACTGCATATCCGCGCTCGGCCAAGCACTCTTATTTTCCGTGGGTGAGAGAATTGATTGCTTTTCAAAGAGGATATTTTTTCCTGCCCTTGCCGCGACCTCCTGGGTTACCCTTTTGTAGGATGTTTAGTTCTTGGCTTCTGCTTTGCCCGCCAGGTCGCAGGCTGAAAGCGACATTGCCAAGAATGAGGCCATGGATGACATCACAGAGGTTGAGCCTGCAGGCTGACAGTGACGTCACAGAAGATACCGCCAATGGGCAGTGTGACGTCACAAAGGATCCGGTTGGATGCCGAATGTGACTTTACAGAAGAGGAAGCGCCTGGCTGATTGCGACATCGCAGAAGATGCGGCCATTGGCCGTCACAGAGGATCATGGCGCAAGCTGAGCGTGACACTACTGAGAGCGAGGCAACAGGCCCAGTGTAGCATCGCAAGGGACAAACCCGCAGGGTCAGTCTGACTTCACAGAAAATAAGTCTGGGCACAGAGTCTTACATCACAGAGGGTGCCACTAAGAACTAAATATTAGGCCTGGGCGAAATTTTCACTATACCGGAGTAATTTGAGTAATTTCAGTAATTACGCAATACCCTTGTGATGCTAAATTACTTACGTTATGTCATTACCCCAGCTTGAGTAATTAGGGGTGAAAGTCCTACCGCAGGAGCACAGGAAAGAGCCCCTGCTAAATAATACATTATAGAGGGCACAGCCTCTGTTTATATGTGACATCACCGAGGATGCTACTCCGAATTTAGGGCAGATGAACTAAGATTCAATTTGCAAAAGGCAGTCGCAAATGGTGCTCCATTTTTGCAAATTAAATAATATTTTGTGAATCAATTTTTGAACTAATATGTCGGATTGCAAAATCCGTTCCCTTGGAGACCCTTTCTGCTTTGCGAATAGGTAACCACCTTCTCAGAGGCGCGAGTAACCTAACAATCGCTTGCTACTGAAACTGTGGTCACAAACCATGGGTAAATGTATCTTCCAAATTCAGATTTGTAACGCATTTTTGCACTCATTTTGCAATTTGTTAACCTGTAACCGAATTGCAAAATGGGTTTTGCACATTTGTACAAGCAATTTAGTGATCACAAAACTTGTGATTTCGTGAACTGCATACTTTGTGACTACTAAGGCCCGTATTTATACTTTTTTTAGCGCCGCATTTGCGCCGCTTTTTGACGCAAAACGGCGCAAACCTACAAAATACAATGGTATTTTGCAAGTTTGCGCAGTTTTTGCGTCTAAAAACGACGCAAATTCGGCGCAAAAAAAGTATAAATACGGGCCTAAATGTCTTTGTACATCTGACTCAAAGGGTTATATCACAGAGAACGAGACCTTAGACAGCGTGTGGCTTCACAAACGCTGGCCAGCAGGCTGTTTCTGACGTCACATAGAACAAGACAACTGGCCGAGTATGATGTCACGGATGATGAGGCCGTAGACTGAGCGTGGCCCAAGCTCTTACTCATAGTTGAAGCTATCAGTATGTGATCGGTTTTCAAGGAGACCCTTCTCTCCTCTCTAGACTACAGAATTGTGATGTCAAAGGGAGAGCAATACCGAATAGCATCTCTTTCTCCGGTCAGAGCAGACTTCGCATCTGTCGTTATGGGTTTTAAAAATACCACAAATTGCCAGTCTCTTTGGTGTGACAGTTCTGCCCAATTTGGCCCTTCCGGGACTTCTCTCGTGCAAGTAGCAAGCCTCTATTGGATCTTTCCAGAATTTGCGCAAACGGGAGCAAATGTAATTTATGCACTCCCACGCCCCCCTGGCTGTACTGGCATCCGGCTGCAGCTCCCATCTCGCCCACGGTCCCCACCCCGACTCCCGAGTCCATGGCTGATAATGGCCTCCTCGTGAAAACACTTCCAGTGGCGCCGGCAGATGACAGATACCCCGGGATATCCTCCGCCTCCCTGCTCAGATGTACAAAGGAGTCGGCGGATAAACGCTGCCACTTGGCCAAGAGAGGAAATTACATTTTGTGCGCAGAATAGACCGCAGCTCTTTATCAGCTCTTTGGGTCCAAATGGACCTGTCGCAGGAGACGGGCCTCCTCCAAACACCTTCAGAGCTACTTCTTTTTTTCTAATTGTCAAATTTTACTCGAGAGCGCACATTTCGAGCGATAAACCCTTGAAGTGATACTTGGCCTGGATGGTTTAGTGGAACATGTATAAGGACTTTATTTAAAGTCAATGATGAGAAAAGGGATTTATGCGGTTATAACTCTCATTTAGCTTTGCATTGTGTTCAAGCACTGTAGGAGCCATCATGCAGGTTGACTATTCTGAAAGTGGATTTTTTTTTTAAATATTGGTTATCCAGGCCTTTTGAATCAAATTTCAAAGTTACGGTCTGTCCATAAAAATACATTTAAAGAGGCAGGGCCTGGTTTGTTTGCACGTTCCCACTGTGATGGTTCCTGGTGAGATGTTTGCCCAGAGTCCAGGTTATTCACTTGAGGTTTGAGAAAGGTCAGAGGGGCTTCACACTGGATGGTATGTCAGAATATCAGGGTGAAAAATATCGGTTTAGACAAATATCGAATTCCACTATATTGTCATGGTTCATATGGTGCATAGGGAGGTGTAGATTTACTACCCTTAACTACTGTGTGTGTGTGTGTGTCTGTATATATATCGATGTATAGACATATCTTAAAGGTAAGGAGGTCTACAGCTACACTTCCTTATATATACTTGCATGCATCATCAAGCTAAAGAGAACTGGTGTAAGAATAGTAAATGTGTACTTCCCTTAAACTTCCATTGACATTATAGGCCCATTTCTAAGTCAGGTGGAGCAAAATTACCACAATTTTGCTCCTCCCAATTAGGAGTATGCAGAGTTTTCTCCACTTTTGTTACCCAGGCGTGAGAGCACCATACTGAATTTTCTGGGTGGAAAAAATACAAGAGGATTTGGCTGCTATAGTCCCCAGGTATCATTCCTGGTTCTTTTTGTTTGGGGGGGAGGGAGGAGCATGCACACTGGTGTAACAATTTCCCCTGCAGTGTGTGGGGGGTCCCCCTTGCTCCAGGGGTCTGCACTGTGCACAGGGCCTAAGAGCTCCTGACTGGGTTCAGAGTGTGGTCCCCCCTCCATGTATTTTGCGGGGGGGGCCTTCACGTTTCCCTACGACACTGAGCATACAGTTCTCTCCCTGCCAGAATAAAACGTAACCTTCACTTCCCTACTCCGCTCACCTTTCTTCCTTGACCCCCATCATACATTTATCACATACTTGGAGAAGGTGGTAAATGTATATGTTACACCCCATAGAATTGAGACTTCAGTGTGGTGTTAAGACTGGAAAAATTGGTCAAACGCGTTAATTCCCCATTCACTGGGATTGATTAGTAATTGCCCAGTACTGGTATGGATTATTTGCATGCACTTGCGTGGATTTACTTCATAGACACAATCAATTTTATCATTACCGCCGTGCAACTTCTAATTAGACCCATAATGGTAAATGACCTTGTGGAGTCAAAAATGTTATACTTCAGTTCTAAAATCTGAAATTTTTTGTACCACAATCTTAGATAAATCATAAAGTTAGCATAATCTTTAAACCTGGATTTCACTTCACACCTCTTACATAAATTCACAGGCCTAGGTTAAGACAGCAAGTACGATAACATCCACTAGGGTAGCATCTAAAATATGCTTTAGCATTTTTAAACCTATTTTGTTCAATGTAGACCCACATTCTAAACATGAGACAGGTAATGAATTAGTTCAAATGATGTGCAAAGTGTGTACCTCCTAAATCCTAACACTAACCACCGCCATCTGAAATGGGACAATCACAACTGATTTTTCCACCGGCTTAGTCTTTTGATTGAACAAGCCCTATGATTGGTCTATCATAGGGGTGGTGTAACAGAATATCCTTGTCACAATATTCTTCGACAGAATTATTGGGGTTATAAATATCATTTACAAAATGTATCACCTCATTAGAGTTAATAACAGATTGCAGAATAGGTATGCAAAAATATTAATAAACAATGAAATAAACAAAATACTTTCTATAAATATTGTCCCATTGCACGTAGGAGCAATTAGTCAATATTTTTTTTATTTTTATAAATTATGTGTAAAACACAATATTAAAGTCAGACAATATTTCTACATGTGATATTCTGACATAGAACTGCAGTGGAAGGTAATCTTTGCGAGATCTGAAGCTCAGTGTTTTCACACAGCCAAAAATGCAAACAAAGTGATATTCGCCGCCCAGAGATTGAGGTCAGCGGATTGTAAATTTTGGTTTTACTTTGAATATCTTGATAACATGTACCAGCCCCCTTTGACCACCACATAACCTGTGTCTTTAAGGGGCTTTGCTTGTATGTAGATCTGTATGTCTCGGCAGCTGACTGGTCCTGATGTGGGGAGCTGCCAAGTGCTCGGTGTGGAGATGCAGCTTTTCCCGTAGCTCTGAAGATGCTGCAGACATTTCCCCTGCAGTCTCCTCGGCCCTGCAGTGTGCAGTCCTTGTGCTGAACCAGTGCCAGCGATGGTTGAATAATTAAGCATGGGAATCTAGCCATTATCTGATTACCTTCTTCTGTCAGAAAGTACATTTAGGCATTCATTTCCATGACAGCAGTTGAAATTAGAAATGCAATCACATACAAAGGACAAACGGATCAGGGTTTCTTCAACTCTCCATTGTATTTATTTATTTATATGTATTGATGTAACGCGAACCATATCACACATGGGTGCCAGAGTGCTGTACACCAGATTGGAAGCAATAAGAGTGCAATGGATTGCTGCGAGACAAGAGAAGGTCTATAATGTCAGCAATGTTATCAGTGATTAAAATAACCCATGGTCGTTTAACAACATAAACGTATAGATAATATAGGTCCTAGAGACATATGTAGACTCAGACTAAGAGTAGTAGTATGTTAGGTGATGGAGGACCTAGTTAAGGGACTTAATTCTCCTTTAGTGCAAGATGTTCCACTGTGGGGTCCAGTTATATCCATTTTCAGTGTAACTAGATGGGCTTTCGCTTGTAACTGGATCGGCCATTGAGACAAGCCTATACCAATTCAGCCTTTTGTCATTCACCCGAATGCCCCAGTCCAGGTGATTCAAACACCTTGTTATAGGTAATCTTTGGAATAATGCTACCCATTGTTTTTCAGTAGTTTGATTCTCTATATCCTTACGTCGGGACACAAGTGTGGTTGAGTTAACATGATATTACTGCTCGGAGCGACAACAATTCCAGTTTCTGATATCAGTAGTCGACTTTCATAAGAAAGCTTACTCCACTCACCAGAATAGACTCTTGCCACCTATTTAGCGATCTAAATCAACTTAATCACGACTATCAGAATTCAACCACACTAACCCATCCAAACAACCATCTAGGAACTATAGGGCCCTATATACAAAGCTATTCGGCGGTCGGAGTTCAGAGCCTTTTCGACTGCAAACTAGCTTTTGGGTACATCTTGAATCAGAAATTGAAAGGGGCGCATTTACAATGTCACGTCCAATTTGCAATTCTCAAGTTACGCATCAATGGATGCGACCACAATTGCGGCCGCAAACCATTGACAGGGTACAGACAGGAGGTGGTAACCAATTAACAATTTGGAAGGGGTCCACAAGGAAATCCCTTCCCCTTTATGAATATTGACAAAAACATTTTTTAGGAGTAAGTAGTGGTGTTTGGGACTCCCAAAAATTGTTTTGAAACTCATTTTTTTCAAATGCATCCCATTTTCCTTTATCGAAAATGGGCTGCATTTAAAACATTTTTGCTTTATATTAAAGCAGTCCCAAATATGGTTGGGTACTGATCCCAGCAGGTCGTCATCCTTGTGACTGCAGTGAATCATGGTGGATCACAATTTGCAACATACCACTGTAATATTCATGAGATAGGTCGAATTATGACCCACTCACTACAGTATTTTGGAAACTGAATGAATAGTACATAGGTTGGTTTACCAATTTCCAATGCATTCGGTAAAAGTCGGTGTGCAAATTGCGACCCCTTTTACCAAACGGAATCTTTGTACCAGGTCCAATTGCAACTAACCGGTAAAATAGACCTCAAACTAAGGAACCAGGGAACACAGCAATTAACCTGCACAACACATCTCAAACTAACAAACTAGACAACACAGCTATCAGTAGTTTAGATGACGGTTCAGTAAATCCCCACTGCGATGATTTTCACAGGGCATCCCTGAAAAACCTTGTACCTTCTAGGTTTGGTTACGAGGCCACAAGGCTCGCACCTCCTTTGAAACCTAGGTTATAGTCCTTAATAAAATATCCCCTGGTGGCAAACCCTTAGCCATAGACATGTACAGTTGCTTCCAAGAGCTTTAAGGGACCAGGTAATTGGCAAGCATTTGCTTTATAAAAATTGTGTGACCTAAGCATTAATTTAAGTTCCAGACTTTTGTTGGTCAGACAATCAAACACCTAAGATCTGAACCTACCATTTCTAGTGCTGCTTAAATCTATTATGCTATCTAAAATATTGATTTAAAATCTATTTTGTTACAAAATAGTTAATGAATATCTCATATTATTTCTGCTCTAGCGGTCAATCTGTGTTTGTGTGTTTTTTTTTTTCAAAAGTAGTTAAGAACTAAGGGTTGGGATATGCAGGAAATGATGTCCTCGTAGATTTTGCTCAAAGGATATTCGGAGGACTGAGATACAAAGGGTGTCAGCAAGTAGTCGACATTTGCTTTTGCATGATTTTGCAAAATTTCAGCTAAATTATGAGTAATTATGTGAAGTGCAAATCCATCATTTACTGTTATATTTTAGAGTGAAAAGGGACAAAAGTTGCTGCGAGGAGGCATTTCAGGATTTTTAAAAAAGTGCAAAAAAACAACAGCACTGACAACAACCACTTGTGTTCTGTTGTTCACATGCATTCAAGGTAAATTAAAGTGAATGGCACGTCCACTGTGAACTTTTACTGTGAATGGTATGTGATTACGCAAAGGGGCATAATGTCGTTATTTTGTTAATTTTAACTAGCATATTGCAAAATTCTCAAAATTGTGCAAATTAAACCCGGGGTCATTTAAGTTTTGCCCAGGCCTACAAATGACGTCACAGCAGATGGTACTTTGCAACAACATGCAACATAGTATTCATTCTGCATGGTCTGCACATGCTGCCTGCTGTTAGCTTAGGGTGCCACGCTGCTGGGCAGATGTTGAATTCACAAGGAACACCAGTGACCGCTCCAGAGACAGGAGAACCTTAAGGACTGTCATACAGAAGTTTTTCAGTGACATTTCTTCGTACCTTCACTAATTCTCTGTGAAAAAGCTGAATTGTTGAGCATCAGTGCTGACATAATTGCCATTGCAAAACTCCAGTTCACCTAACATGGCATGAAGGACTATGCAAAGGCTAGCATTCTTGTTCTCTTTGCTCTTACAAAGATGTGCCCTTCATTTGGCTTGTGTGGGGAACATTGTTGGATTTGTAAAAGAGTGAGTACCGGCCCAAGATGTTGCTTAGAAGCCCATGGCTGGTGCCGCTGAGTGCCAGAGGTGCCAAATAGCAAAGCTGCGGAGTTTTGATCCCACCTCCTGCTTCCTTCATCCACCTCAAGACACCGCTTGCCCTTTCAGCACACTGTTGCTGATTCTTTTTCTTTCCTGCTTTCTCTAACTATTTTGCTGTCTTTCTCTTCCTACTTCTTTCCCCTTTTGTCTTTTTCTCTCTCTTGCTTTAGGTCATTGTCTAATTTTGAAAAATAAGTGCTGGCCCCAGAAAAGGAGTGCTGGTGTGCCCTTCTGCAACCACAAGTTCAGCACTGATGGTGAATCAGGGCAGGAAGTGAGCAGGAACCTCCATCTTGAACAGAAACAGTTCTGCTGATTTGCTGAAGCACACACTGAAAGTGAATGTGGTGTGAATGAACCCACAGTAGCACACTCCCACTGAAGTGTTCTCCTTCGGTCTTAATTATGCCTTGGAAATGTTTTGTAGAAATTGTAAAGCTCTAAAAACAGCAGTTGATAAATATGTGATGTCACAGAATGTGAATGTCTAGTAGACAAACCAAAAGGCGACCCCTTGAAGGGGTAGAAGAGGTAAGTGCTGTGAATCACAGAAAACACTAGCTGGATCAAATCATTAGCAGAGAAGTTTAAAAGCCAAAGACGGCTGTGCTTTTTACACATTGATGGCATTATCCCTGGTTTCTCTAGATTACCAGTGGGAACAGCGGGAAAGTGAAATGAGTCAGAAGGTGATATGTCAGAATATAATTTCAGTAATATTTTGATACTAGAATAGTGTGGGAAAATTAACTTGAGTTTTCTAAAAGTTTGTAAAAGTTCTTGCAGTTCAGAGGCTGGAACACACTGGAGTGGCTGTATTTCCATCGCACCGGGTGGCAATCTCCATGTCATGTTCTGCTCTCTGTTAATTAGGAATATTTTGCTCCGAGATGACTCCAGAGGAGAGTTGTTCTACACTCTATGCATTTTGAGTGGATGGTATGGAAATTGGCCCTTCCGGGAGCGTTTCCCTTCCTGCACAATGAGAAGACCTGTGCCAATCAAAAGGCTGTGTTAAGTAAACCTTCCATATTTGCAGTAGATTGAGAGGTGTTTGTTCATAATTCATCAGCGTGCCTGGAAGCCCGTCAAGTCGTGCTGTTGGATTAGAACTGGTATCTTCTCCGGTACAAAGTTCGCTCTCTTAGGAGGGCTTGAATACATAGGTATGTGTAGCCTTGGCTAGAGGATCTTGAGAAGGCAATAGCTCTACCTGTGAGCCATTTTCAGTGAAAAATAAATTTTTGCTAGAGTCAATGTTTGTGCAGAAACAACTTCGGATGATGAAGTGATTTCATCCGAATTAGCACAAAACGGATCCGGAGTTGGCTTGACATCAAACAAATATTCAAATGTAGACAGATCAGAATTCGGCATGCAGAAGACTTCCCTGTGCCTTAGACCTGCAACAAATTCATCAGGGCTTGCAGTGCTCAGTCATTTTAGTTTCTGTTTATTAAGCACTGCATGTAACCAACCAAGAGACAAAATATTGCACCAAAAGAAGTTGGAGAGGGTGGCAAAGGTTTCCCTCAAACATGGGACTGTTTTCAGCCTGGCAGGGAAGAGTTTGTAGAGTTTGTAGTGTTGATCCTCAAGAAACTTCCCCCGGAAACCATTGCAAGTCGGATGCCCACTTGGGTACGTCCCTTTACTCGTTTTTTTCCACAAAATCTGAAGTGTGGGGATGGAACGACACACAATGTGTTGTGGTGGTGTAGCTGGACCTGGGAGCCAGGATTTTCTTTGGCTCCAGTTATGCACCAGACAAATTATCATAGTTTTAGGGTGACATTCAGCGGCGCGGTCTTTACTCCCCTCTAGTCTTTGTTTCCGTCGTCGCCCGCATCTGCTCCTCACCGGGGGCGCCTTTTGAAAGCAGATGCGGGGGGCATCTCGTTGTTGAACCTGTGATTATCGGGACAGTTTTGCGATTCTGAGCAGCAATCAGCTTACATCAGAGCCTCTGCAGCTGAGCCCATAATGAAGATTTGTCTATTTTTTCTCTGACAAGTGTTTTGGAATCTGTTTTTACCCTCTCTAAGTTTAATTGTCTTTTTCTGTGGGTTTCTTGGAAAATGGAAAGCGTGAGGAACAATTTTTTTTAATTTCATCAGTGATACTATATGAATCACTGATAGTTTTTTTTTTCACATGCCTATTTTCTTCACGATCCTACATCAATTTATATGTTCTATGACGCTCTTCTTGTTGAGAGTTTTTTCTCCTGTGATTTTCGCTATTCGCTTTGTACTTGCGCAGCTCACTTTTCACACCTCTCTCGTTTCGTCCAGTCATAATATGATCTTGCGTCTGCTGTAAGCAGCAGTCTTATGTTGATTGGATTGATGAAATGTGGTGTCTGTCCTCGGCGCTAAGTGACAACCCATCAGCACCGCGTCGATTCAGATGAGACCAAACCACTGGGAGTTAAACTTACAATGAGTTAATTTACACCAGCTGCCGATAAACCAAAAAAAAATAGGACTCAATTAACTGACCATGGTGGACAAATCCAGATGAAAGATGTGGCTGTTATATGGCACTGAAAGACAATATTGCCAGTTGCATGCCAGGCGCAATTTGAGATTTTCCAATGAAGGCATGATAGTGACAGAAGGATGTTCGAGGCTGATTGTTCTCTTTTTTAGAAGATCCTCAGATGATGCTTTGTAATTGAATTCTGTGGTTGTGGACATTTGGACCAGGCTAGATTAGGAAGGCTTTTCAGAGTAGGTCATCTGTAGATTGTTTAGGTGGCCATCTTATAGCAGTGTTCTAATCTTTATGGATCTTCTCTTGTGTCTATAGTTTGTTTTTAAGTGGTTTGAGAAAAACAAGGCTCTTTCGAGCAGAGCAGTGTCTGCCTGCAATCACAGACAATGGTTTATATGTGTCTCCAAATTTTGTTCTGAATATTAAAGGTCCCTCTGAGCGGCAGTGTATGGCTTGGCCTGGTCGACTTCATTTGGACCCTATTATCTGTGCTGCATCGCTGATCAGAGATGTTTAATCAAGCTCATGCATGCTGATTCATGTTTGAACAATAAGATTAAATCTGGTTATTTCAGTGCAAAAAGGCATGTCACTTTGTTGTTTCTGCACTTCATAGGTTGCCAAATTCAGGCACCTACTTGCCAAAAATCAAGGAGCAGTCTTTCCTCAGCCTTACTCAGAAGTCATTTTTTGGGGCGATACTGCTTTATGTCTCGGAAATGCTTCATGATCCCATGTGGCACCAGGACTTTTTGATCCAGTGCCGTATATTGCTTAGATACTCCCAAAGGCCACCTGAAACAATCCAGGTACTGCATTCTGGTGGTTGGAGATGCTTGCTTCATGGATCATTCAGAAATGATTGGTACTTGGCGGCCATTTCACAAACGGTTGACATTTTTGGCTTTCAGTTCTGAATACCTTATTATTACCCTACAGGTAATATGTCTGCACACTAAAAAAAAGAAGCCCAGGAAGCATGTGTAGCACTTAATTTCTCTTAACCAATTCCATGAGCATGCAAAGTTCAGAACTGCTTCAAGATGCTGCTTTGCCATTGTGCCTTTAATATAATGAGGCAATGTTGGGGGCGCTTTCATACATATACTTTGAATCTTTATATTGGTGTTCAACAGGATCTCTCACAGATTCCTTTAAGTTTGGGAATATTGCAAAGCTGTTGAAAAGTCAAATGTGAGAGACAAAACCGTTGTACTTTCTCTAGTAAGAAAGCTTACATCTCATAGGTGGAATATTTTTGCAACTGACAAAGTTACTTTGTGTTAAGTGGGTATTTCCTGAGAATGGAAGTGAAGCTGCCAGGGTACATCTAGTGAGGCACTGCTTATGCCAAGAGCACTCACAGAAGCCACAGCTTTGAGGGCATTCACAAAACTACAACCATGTATTGATTGGGTTCATTGGCGCATGTAAGTTGCACCCAAATTAAATAGACGTAACTGAGAGACATAACCGATGCAGATAAATTAGTGCAAGATTTGGAGGACAGCTGTTGGAAGGGTTGTATGACAGAACCACGCATGCCAGAACAACGCATGCCAGAACAACGCATGCCTTAACAACGCGGTCAGAACCACAACTGCGTCTTTTCCACGCATGCCTTAACAACGCGGTCAGAACCACAACTGCGTCTTTTCCACGCATGCCTTTACCACGCATGCCTTTACAGCAAATTTTGTTGTAAAAGCATGCTTAGTAAAGGCATATGTGGAAATGGCATGTGTGCTTCTGTCATACAATCCCCCTCTTCACTACCCACCCTGAGGCCCAATACTATCCCCTCCCCTAATAAGTAAGCTACCCAGACACCCCCCACCCACCCTGAGCCCTAAAACCTTACCCCACCCCTAATAACTAAACTACCCCGACCCCCACCCACCCTAAGCCCTAAAAAAAATGACCCGACCACCCTTGCTTTTAAAAACGAAACTACCCGACCCCCCCACCTGCCCAGAGCCCTTAAAAAAAATCCTGACACCCACCCCTAAAACAAAACCACCCCGACCGCCCACCCACCCTGAGCCCTAAAAAATAAACTTCCCTGACCCCCTATCCCTGCCCCGAAAAAGTAAACTACCCTGACACCACCAACTACCCTGAGCCCTAACACCTTCCACCTCCCCTAAGATCTAAACTATAACCCTAAGCCATAAAAAAATTACCCTGACCCCAACCCCTGCCCCTAAAAACTAAACTACCTTGACATCCCCCACCCGCTCTGAGCCCTAAAACCTTCCCTCACCCCTAATAACTAAACTACCCAGATCCCCCAACCCACCCTAAGCCCTAAAAAAAACTATCCCGACCTCACCATCCCATCTCTAAAAACGAAACTACCCCGACCCACCCATCCTGAGCCCTAAAAAATACTACCAGGACCCACACCTCGCCCCTAAAAACGAAACTACCCTGACACCCCACCTGCTTTGAGCCCTAAAACCTTCGCCCTAATAAGTAGTCTACCCGGATCCCTCTCCTACCCTAAGCCCTAAATTCACCCCATCACTAAAAACTACCCTCCAGACCCTGCCCCAACCCCACTTACCTCACCGCATCCTCTCCCGATTTTTCCTTCTTTTCTCTCCTCCCTCCTTTCTTTAAACCGTCCCCACCCAGAAAAAATAAACTACCCGACCCCCTACCCACCCTAAGCACCAAATCCAACCATACTTATCTCAGCGTGCCCTCTCCCGATTTTTCCTTCTTTTCTCTCCTCCCTCCTTTCTTTAAACCGTCCCCACCCAGAAAAAATAAACCACCCCGACCGCCCACCCACCCTGAGCCCTAAAAAATAAACTTCCCTGACCCCCTATCCCTGCCCCGAAAAAGTAAACTACCCTGACACCACCAACTACCCTGAGCCCTAACACCTTCCACCTCCCCTAAGATCTAAACTATAACCCTAAGCCCTAAAAAAATTACCCTGACCCCAACCCCTGCCCCTAAAAACTAAACTACCTTGACTTCCCCCACCCGCTCTGAGCCCTAAAACCTTCCCTCACCCCTAATAACTAAACTACCCAGATCCCCCAACCCACCCTAAGCCCTAAAAAAAAACTATCCCGACCTCACCATCCCATCTCTAAAATCTAAACTACCCTGACCCACCCATCCTGAGCCCTAAAAAATACTACCAGGACCCACACCTCGCCCCTAAAAATGAAACTACCCTGACACCCCACCTGCTTTGAGCCCTAAAACCTTCGCCCTAATAAGTAGTCTACCCGGATCCCTCTCCTACCCGAAGTCCTAAATTCACCCCATCACTAAAAACTACCCTCCAGACCCTGCCCCAACCCCACTTACCTCACCGCATCCTCTCCCGATTTTTCCTTCTTTTCTCTCCTCCCTCCTTTCTTTAAACCGTCCCCACCCAGAAAAAATAAACTACCCGACCCCCCACCCACCCTAAGCACCAAATCCAACCATACTTATCTCAGCGTTCCCTCTCCCGATCCTTCCTCCTCTCCTCCCGCCCTTCCTTAAACCTTCCCCTACCCCTAAAAAAAAACTACCCTGCCCCCACCCTAAGCCCTAAAAAAATACCCCAACCCCTAAAAAATAAACTACTCTGCCCCCCACCCAAAGCCCTAAAAAAATACCCCAACCCCCACCCCTAAAAAATAAACCACTCAGTCCCCCCACCCACCTAAGCCCTAAAAAGTAAACTTCCCAAACCCTCCCACCCCAAGCCCTTACTCCACCCCCACTGCTAAAAACCACCCCTTAACCCTGCCCCAGCCCCACTTACCTCACCGCGGCCTCTACCGATCAACTCTGCCTTTTTCTGTGCTTTAACCACGCATATGCGTAGTTTGGCACATGCGTGCTTAAGGCACAAAAAAAAGGCCTTGTTCCGGCAAACGTTGTTTCCCGCTGCAAGGGATGGCACATGTATTTCTTAAAATATTTTGGGAGAAAGAGACATGAAACAAATAGTAAATATGTCATTTTCCTAACCCTAAAAGGAAATATAACGTGGAAAATCAGACAGTGCACGAATCCAGGTTCTGAAAGCAAGCTAATGTAGCTATGTTGGAATATTTCCGCATTATTTCAGGAGTGTAATTTGCTTTTGCGTATTAAGAAAAATTATGCAAAATGCAAATCTGATATTTGGTGCTATATTTTAACATGAAATACATTTTCCCCTCATCTATACTGGACTTGCTAAAAGAAAGCACAAAAACTACAAATGCAGTGATCAAGGCCTGCTCTTGTTTACCCACACAGACTTAAAATGATGTGCTGTGTGGTAATTGGTAGGTCCAGGAATTCTGCATAACAAGAGCAATGTGAAATGCCAGCAATTAAGCAAGTGTACCCTGGCATAACAAAAATGTTGCTGTGTCTACATCATACTCATAAATGTGACATATGTAATGTATTCAAACATCTGGCAGAAAAGTCTCAAACTACCCAAACTGTATATATGTAGGCATACTCTCTGCTTGTACTAACTGCTAGAGCTGGTGAAAAATCAGCCTTTGTCAAAAGGTTAGAAAATGGCACTTAAAAAAATGACAGAAAAGTGCTTGAGAAAATGTGTTATCCGCGTGTGGGGGTCAGGATAGGCGGAAGCAGAGGTCTAGCCCCCTCTGCCCGCCTTACGCTACAGACAGAGTTTAGAAATAGAAACAGCTGGTGGGACGGCGAGGACGCTAACGTCACTGCGCGCGCCTGCATCCCGCAGCGGGAGCCGGTATTGAAAAGCTATCTGTCAGGCACACATTACTGTAATTGCATTAAACCCACCGCTGTGTGATATAGTTTCAATATCTGGCATTAGGGCACTTCTCGTGGCCTATTCTTAGCCAAGATCGGAATACTGAAGAGGCCACCTAGGGGCTTCCGAGGCACTGAAGTACCACAAGGGCAAAAACACAACTTCTATTTTTATCAACAGACTGATCCCAGGAGGTCCTGTTTGAGCCTGGACGTAAACAGCCGTCATTAAATCCGAGTTCTCCGGTATAAAAACCATTAATATGAAAGTGTATTCATCATCCTTTTTATCTGAAATCAATGCCGGCGGGGGCCTTACCTTGCCATCAGCGGCCTATCATTGCAAAGTCGCGTGAAGCCAGGAGTTCTGGGTTTCAATACAAGGCAGGTTTTATTCGCTGTCTTTCTTCTGTAGGCGTGGCTATGTCAGTGACGTTGTTATCTAAATCGGGTGTTAATAAGACAAACTGTGGCTTTTAGGGCTAAATACTTCATAAAAAAATGCATGGACTCCTGGCATTACCTCAGAAAAAATTACTCCAGTTTCAATATTCAATTTTATTCAATCGATATATCACTCTAATGCATACATGCCTGTATCTTCTTCCTCTGTGTTGCATGTTTACCCTGCACACTCTGGATACATTAACCAGGTGTCTTATATTTGTACATGATCTTGTACAATGCCTATAGATCTCGCCCATGTAAGAGCTATTGGCTTTGCTAATGCTTTTTAGCTATGTTGTACATCAGTGTGGCTGCTGTTCAGCCTGGCTAATGGTGGTGTGGTATAGAGTGGAGTGACGTAGAGTGGCATTCGAGTGGAGTAAGGTAGAGTAGTGCAGAGTGGAGAGATATAGAATGGAGTGGCATAGAGTGGAGTGGTGTACAGTAGAGTGGCATACAGTAGAGTGGACTAGAGTGAGGTAGAGTGAAATGGAGTAGCGTAGGTTAGAGTGGCCAACAATGGAATGAAGTGGCATAGAGTAGAGTGGCGTAGGGTGACATTGTGTGGAGTGGATTGGCATACAGTGCCACAGACTGGAGTGGAGTGGCTTAGAGTAGTGTTTTGTAGAGTAGGGGTTTGTAGACTAGAGTGGAGTGATGTAGAGTGGAGTGGTGCAGAGTAGAGTGGCGTAGAGTGGCATAGAGTAGGGTGGTGTGGAGTGGCATAGACTGGCATTGTGTGAAAAGAATGAGCATAGATTAGATTGGCATACAGTTGAGCGGAGTGGTGTATAGTGGGGTGGCAAAGAGTGGGGTGGAGCAGAGTGGCATGGAGGAGAGTAACGTAGAGTGGCGTGGTGTAGAGTAGAGTTGGGTGGCGTAGAGTAGCATGGAGTAGAGTAGCATAGCCTGTGTAGGGTGGCATTGTGTAGAGTGCCATAGAGTAGAGCAGATTGGCATACAGTTGAGTGGAGTGACATAGAGTGGAATGGAATGGCATAAAGTAGAGTGAAGTGCCATATAGTGGAGTTGCATACAGTGGCATAGACTAAAGTAAAGTGGCATAGAGTAGACTGGTCTAGAGTAGAGTAGGGTGGGATGGATCTGAGCGGTCTGGAGTAGAGTGGCATGGAGCATAGACTGGTTGGGCGTACCACTGAGTGGTGTAGAGTCACATAGAGGAAGTAGAGTGGCGTGGAGAGGTGTAGAGTGGTGTAGGGTGGTATAAAGTGCTGTAGAATGGCATTGTGTGGAGTCGAGTGGCATATAATAGAATACATTGAGTAGAGTGGCGCAGAGTGTATTGGCGTGGAGAGACAAACAGTGGCATTGTGTTAAATAGAGTGCCGTGGAGTGGCATAGCATAGAGTGGTAGACAAAAGAGTGGCATAGAGTAGAGTGGCGGGGGTGATGTGCAGCAAAGTGGAATAGTGTGAAGTAGAGTCTGGCGGCAAAGAACAGGGTGAATTGCAGTGGCATATGTAGTCTTTTGCATGATTTAGAATGGAACCTTTCTGGTTCCTTGAGGGGTATATCAGTGTGATGGAATCACTAGAATAGAATGTAATGAAAACTTGGTTTAAAATGTTGGAGTTCACAGATACTCGCAGAGTAATAGAGACGTGTGATTCACAGCTGTGGGCGGATTGTAAACCCATAGAAATATAAAAAATACATCTTGCAACACAGCATATTAGCTGTGTAGACGTGACCTTAAAAAAGGATATATCATTTTTCTTAAACTGCTATCCATTCATAACACAATTTCTCACAAACTGTTCAGTGGTCATTTCTGTGAGTTTGGAGACTAGTAAATGAAAACGTTTAAAGTTCTTTCTCCAGCAAGCCCTTGTTTTGTCATCTCTTTTGTAACTGGTGGTGGGAGATCATTCAGAGCTCAGATTGTCTACCAGACACCCATGCAAAGTGGCCATCCATTTAAGATGAACTCATCGAAGGTGCCCCTTTTGGTTAGCTAACCATCACTGAATGGAAATAGGACACTTTCCTCTTTTCTGAAATTAACACTGTTGGCAGCTGCAACTTAAAGATAATTTGTTGCTTTCTGTTGATGGGTTTTGCTGCAAGCAGAAAAGAGTGAAAGACTAACACAAGTAAGACCAAGAAAAGGCCAAGTATTTAGTGCGCCAAGCATCCACGTGTAGAACTATATCAATAGACCTGCATAGCCAAGGCCACTGGAATTATGAGGCAATCGGTCTGAATGATATAGCAGTGTTGACTAAATTATGCGCGATCATGCAGCACATTCCGTAGCAGAAGTGCTTCATTGTTTCAGCACACATTAATGCAATCAGGTCAAAGGTTTGTCACCTGGATGCAGCATTCCGCAAGTGAGGAAAAAGACAAGTTACCTTTTGATCCATTTGAGCTACAAACATTTTTTGTTTAGGTTTGCAAATATTACACCGCAGATTGTGGTTTGTATGGCAAGCCTGGCAAGCCCACAATTAGGCAGAAAATGCTGCGAATGCAGAATTGCTTAAGTCTGGTGGCCCTGGATATAGCAAACATTTTTTTTCTTTTGCAAGTACATTCGACCATTTCTTCATAGATAGATTATTTCACACCCAGAATCAGATTTTGCCATCCATGCAGTTAGTATGGACTTCGTGTTCGGACTTACCAGGGGTCAAAGTTGCAACCTTTGACTTGTCTCTTGTAACCCCATCGCATTACTTTGCGACCACTTGGCCTCAGAGGTGGCAAACTAAGCACCAAGAACATATGGTCGGCTCATCCTTATGAAGGTTTGATGCTCCATCCTCCTTGTTTTTTGGCCATTTTTAGTGTATTGACAAGAAATCAGGTTTTATTACTCACTACTAGTGAAATACAAAATGGAAAACTAGGAGCTGGAATGTCACCTTAGTGGGCAAATCAGGTAAATAAAAATAAAAAATATTTTTAAAATATGTTGTGTGCATGTATGCAGGTGAGAGTGTGTGTGTGAGGGGCCAGTGAACCGTGAATATATGTGTCAAAATGTGCGAGCATATGTGTGTGACTGAAAGTGTGTATGACTGAATGATAGGTATTGAGTGAGAATAAGTGAGATCGAATGTTAGTAAGTAAGCAAGAGTGCATGAGTGAAAATGAGTGACTGCGAGAAGATGAGAAATAGTGAATAGAAATGAGTGGGAGTGAGTGACAGTAAATGAGTGTAACTGAGTGAAAATGATTCAGTTAGAGTGAGTGAAAATGACTGACTCAGAGTGTGTGAGAATAAATGCAACTGTGTGAGAAAGCATGAGTGAAAGTGAGATTGAATGCAGTTAAGTGTGAGTGAATGTATGAATGAGTGAAAACAAGTGCGAAAGAATGAGTAAGTTTAAGATTACATGCAGGAGGATAATAGAGACTGTAAGAATGAATGAGATCAAATGAGTGATAATGATTAAGTAAGTGTGGGTAGAGAAGAATGAGAGTGAGTGGGTCAATGTAAGTGAGAGTGAGTGGAAATTGGTGTTATGCCTGCAAATCTGCCATTAGCCCTGGCATTCTGATTGTAATTCTTAGCTGATAGAGGCACCCATCACAAATACTTGTGGTGGCATATTGTAAGCAGTTCTTAGCATGACACACACTTATGACAAAGTAATGGTACTAGCATACTATGGGAAATACTTGGCACTAGCAAAGACTAGCATGCTAGATGGAATGCCTGGCACTGGCATACTTGAGGTTATACTTGGCATATGAGATGCCCATAGAAAAATGCTGACACTGTAGCTGGAGGTACGTCTTGTCCTGGGGCATCCCTGGAAAAAAGCTGGCACTGGTATACTTGAGAAATTCTTGGCATAGGGTACACAATTACAAAATGATAGTGCTGGCACTTGGAGGAAATTATTGACACAAGGAAGAACAACTCTGGCATATGAGAGGGGGGGGGGGGCAACCATGACAAAACGCTGGCCCTGACATACTAGTGGTAATTTTTGACATAACAATTATCTATGGCAGTGGTCTCCAACCTGTGGCCTGGGGACCCCTGGGAGTTCGCGAAGCATCCTCAGGGGGTTTTCGTTTGCTTAGAAAATTAAATATTATTAACAAATTAGATCCCCAGCTTTCAGTAATGACTCAGTAGGGGGTCCCCGGATTCCAATAATGATTCAATGGGGGTCTCCGGGTTCCAGTAATGATGCAGTGGGGGTCCACAGAAGTCAAAAGGTTGGGAACCACTGATCTATGGCATGTGGACAGCATGAATGGCAACATACTAGCACTAATGTATGTAATTTTATGGCCTATGGGGGCACCCATGGCAGTGTGCTCACCCTGGCACAAAGGAGGTCATTTCTGACATATGGTGGTACCATTTGAAAAAAAAACTGGGTTCATTCCTTGGGATTATTGGGCTCCCTTGGCTTGGCATGACATGAAAAGACTTGCATACATAATGAGAGCCCTTTCAGAGTCTGTGGCTTTTGAGTACATTTGTCTGAATATTGTCAATTAAAATGCACTATGCGATCCCAAGATTTCCAGTTTTTCTTTGGAAGTGAATCCACTTGAGCCCTCTCCAAAAGAGGTTTGGGGTCACTCGCTTCGCATGGTCACTGCGTTTCAGGACACGTCTTAGGTGCCATCATTTTCAAAGCTCGTCTGCTGCCAGTGAAAGAAGAGTAGATAAGCAATGTCTTGAGGAGCACTGGCTGCCTTCTGCTGCTGCACTGGGGCTTTGACTTAGCACTCATCTAATCAAATCAATAATGAACTACAAAGCAAACACATTTTGAGAAAGTTATTGCTATATTACATTGTTGCAAAAACATGAAAAACGATGTGGTTCAGCAAAAACTAGACCTTTGTGCTTCACACGAGTGATAGCGCCTTGCAAATCACGATGATTCAAAATGTAGGAAAAAAGATAAATAAAACAGTAATAGATATGTCCACATGTATTAGTTTATATTCAATATATATTGGATATGAAGTATCTTATGGGCTTAAATGTCCCTGTGATTTATCATTATGGCATGCTTGAGGGGAGCTATTAAATCATGACAGTGTGTGGCGTAAATCATTTAGGTTTGCAGTGCAGTTTTGTGTTTTGTCACTCTGTCCTCATCAGACACACACATAATTGCTATGTAATTGAAAGAGAAAAGGGTCATGTTCCCTGGCATACCATGTCAGCTCACTAATGTAAGTGGAATCTACAATAAACATTTGTCTATGTTGTGTTATAGAAATCATGATGTTATTATGGAACTTCAGCCATGCCAATTAATGTGTTGCCTTCAGTGTTATGGTCACGTTTTTTGGGGAGAGATTCAGAATCAAATGTCACAAAATGTAACTTCCTGTGGTATCATTAAGGTCAAAGGGGTTTGTGACTCACTTCCACTACCTATAGCATTTTTCATGAATCAATGTCCATGGCACTTAAGTAATGAATGTGTGACATTTAAAATAAAAAAGGAACTGTTTAAACATCTTTTCACTGGTCTAACGTTCTGGGGGCTCATTTGATCAAAAAAGGCGTTTCTAGCTAGGGATGTCAAACCCTTCCTCATACTGTATGTCAATTGTGCATGTACATCACACAATTTTCAGTTTCTACTACCTAATACTCTGCTGCGATCGAAGCATTGTAAGCTGTGTCACAGGTGCTGGGCAGCCTTGAGTTTATAATATCCTTCTTATCAGTCTAGTTATGGATATGAACTGCTGTTCCACCATAAAACGCATTTGGTTAGGAGTAAATAGTCAATTTTTATTGCATTTGCTGTGATAGGAGCGTGATCTGAAATCAATAGTTTGTAATCTCTGGGCAGCCAAGTAACTGTGTGATATGCAGCCTGGATTTCAAAATACGAGTCCTTATGTGTGCATCTATGCAGTGCTTAATTTGTGCCGATAGTTGCAGGCGGGGACATCTACATTCACTTTTGGGGACCTGGACTTACTGTTTATCATCAGACATTGAGCCAGAGCGTGAAAGAGATAAAAATAGAAAAGGAGGAGGGTGAGAAAGGTAGGAAAACAGTGATGGGGAAATCAAGGATGTAAAAGAACCTGCAAGGGTAAATTAAAAAAACAGGAAGTGGAGAGTGGTGAAAGAAAGGGGCAAGAGGTGGAATCAAGACTAAGGGTCTGATTTCATGAGATTTAGATTTTGGCAGAAGTAATATCTATCACTGTTGTGAATGAGTAACCCATCCTCCGAGTTCTAAATAAGGGCCTAAGTCATCTTGAAAAGATGGAATCCTAGCATTTGGGAATGCAAGCAGTTCACTCCTAAGAAAACTTTGAGGACTTTCCCTGAGGAAAGTGAGGCTGGGGGGGTTAATTTGTGGTCTACCAGAGCTTTAAAGATTCAGCTACAACAAGGATGAGCAGGGCATGCAAGATTTAAAGAGAAGAAAGAGTTTGTGGGGACAGGAGAACACTTATGTGAGCACAGTGGTGTAAGACAAAGCGAACAGCCTTGTTGGGATTTCCAGGTCCATGCGTGTTGTGGTGCTCCATGCCAGGTTTTTTCCTTGAACTCAGTGACTTGTAGTCATGTGTATTCCATTATAAAAACAGGGCTACAATTCCAAGCATTAGAAGAAAAAAAAACGGTATTGTAGCAGCACATCAAGCATGGGTCTTGCAAAACTTGGCAGCTAGGACTGATGGGGCCCTGCAGAATGTGGTGAGGCGCCCTGGGTCTCCTATGTCTCACAGATATTCATGATCTTTAGGGTGAATGGGGCCTCCCTGAGTGCCTTTCTTTTGGCACATCTCACGGCCACTCGTCATTTCAAAACCACTCCCCCAAGCACCCTCCCTAAAAGACCTGTTTTTCTTCAAATACTTTGATCCATGGGAGTGTCAGGGAAATTTGGCAAAACCTACTTGTTTGAGAATAATTATCCCACCATAACATTTTGTGGGAAACCTACCCTGCAAAATCTTTGTTTTGCAGCCACGTTTACCCAAAGACTGGCGTTTCTGTTGATGGGTGTTGGAAAATGGCCTTCTCTGAAGGGTCACCCAAAACTTTTTTCCTTTCCGCCTCTTTTGTGGACCTTGTTTTTGTTGGTTTTAGGGCTCTGAGCACTTTACCACTGCTAACCAGTGCTAAAGTGCATGTGCTCTCTTCTTAAGGCATGGTAACATTGCCTCATACCCAATTGGCCTATTTAATTTACTCGTAAATACCTAAAAAAGTACACTACATGTGTCTATGACCTGTAAATTAAATGTTACTAGTGGGCCTCCAGCACTGATTGTGCCACCCACATAAGTAGCCCCTTAACCATGTCTCAGGCCTGCCATTGCAAGGCCTGTGTGTGCAGTTTCACTGCAACTTTGATTTGGCATTGAAAACTTCTTGCCAAGCCTTAAACTCACCTTTTTTTAACATATAGGTCACCCCTAAGATAGGCCCTACGTAAGCCTACCCAGGTAGGTATTGGTCATAGGGCAGGGTGCTACATAAGTAAAAAGCAGGACATGTACTGGTAAGCTTTACATGTCCTGGGAGTGAAAAACATCCAAAGTCATTTTTCACTATTGTGAACCTGCTCTTTGCATAGGCCAGTATTAGAAGTTCCCTTACATACTTTTAAGTGGTCATTTCTGATCTGAAAGGAGTAGCATTGCCATGTTTGGTATGGTTGGATGGTAGTGTGAAATCCTGCTTACTGGTGAAGTTGGATTTAACATTGCTATTTTACAAATGCCACCTTTAGAAAGTAGGCCTTTCTCTGCACTTACTGCTGTCTGTGCCTTGCAGCCCATCTTCAGTCCACATCTGGTCTGTACTGGTTGACAGCTCGCCTTGTCCATTCCACCCAAACAGCCATAAACATAGGGCACTCATCTGCACCTGCATTCATCTGCATACGGATGGGTCTTCCTGGGCAGGAAGGATGGAGGGGCTCCCATTCACACGTCAAAGGCTAGTGGCCTGTCCTCACACAAAGGACTGATAACCTCTGCAGATCTCCTGGCACACAGGACTGGGTTAAAAGGGTAAATGGTGCACTTCAAACCCGTTCTTTTAAGTTTCCTCCACTTCAGAGGCACATTTGGGTACATATACTGGGTCTGTGATCCCCCCCAAATCAGACACTTCAGGACCTACAACTGGACTCTGTCAACGGGACTGCTGTGCTGCCCAAAGCACTCATCTGGATAGCTCTTCTGGAAGGACTGCTCTCTGCTTGTTGCCCTGCTACCTGCTGCTCCCTGACTCTGCTGGAAGGACTCTGTCTTCCTGAACAAGTGATCTCCCAAGGATTTGACTGAGCTTGCCTCAGTTTAAGAAGTATCAAGGCCATCAAAGACTTCACCAGAGAAAGTCCACTGCATCGGAAGATCGACGCAACGTCTTCAAAATTTTACGCAGCGCCTGTCTTGTAGCTGAAAAATCACGGCATTGGCTACCGGATTGATGCAGCACCTGCTTCATCCTCCCAGCGTGTTTTGGGTTTTCAATGCATTGTCCCTGGGCAGAAAAATATCCCTGCACCGAAGTAAGGAGCCAAGGCTATGCACCCAGAAATCGATGCATCACCTTGCCCGTGAAGAAAGAATCGATGCATCACCTCCGCCAAGCGAGAAAAATCGACGCCTCACTTTACTTTCCGATGCATCACCTCCTCTGCAGCCCTCTGTGTCATTATGTTTTAGACATCCCAGGTATTGTGTGTTAAAAGGATACAACCACTCATTCTTATGGATTAAGACCCTTTTAAATCTTTAAAAAGTGATATCTTGACTTGTACATGTTGATTTTTTGTCGTTTTATTCAGATAAATATTATCTATTTTCCTAAACTGATGTGGAGTACTTTTTGTGGTGTTTTCACTGTTACTGTATGAGTTATTGCACAAATACTTTACACATTGTCTTCTACGTTAAGCCTGCCTGCTCTGTGCCAAGCTACCAGAGGGTTAGCACGGGACAGCTTAGGTTGTGTTGTGACTTACCCTGACTAGGATTGTGGGCCCTACTTGGATAGGGTGCATACCTCTGCCAACCAGAGACCCAATTTTTAACAATGGGTTTCCCTGCGAGCAGAAAAGAGAGAAAAGGTAACACAAATACAACCAAAAAAAGACCAGGTATTTAGTGTGCCAAAAAATCCATGTGTAGAAATATATCACATTACCAGGCCTGCATAGCCAGGGACACTTTGAATTATGAGTCAATCGGTTCGAATTATGAGAGAAGTGTTGACTAAATTATGCAGAATCATGCAGCACATTCTGAAGCAGAACTGTTTCATTACTTTGCGACCCCCTGACCACAGAGGTGGCAAAATCAGCACCAAGCACACAGGGTTGACTCATCCTAATGAAGGTTTGGGGCTCCATCCTTCTTGTGTTTTGACCATTTTTAGTATACTGACAAGGAATAAAGTTTTATTACTGACTATTAGTGAAATACGAAATAAAAAACCAGGAGCTGGAATGCCACCTTACTGGGCAAATGTGGTAAGTAAAAACATTTTTTTTTACTTTTATGTTGTGTGCATGTATGCAGGTGTGAGTGTGTGTGTGAAAGGGGCCAAGGGGCCGTGTAACAATGAACATATGTTTCAAAATGTGCGAGCATATGTGTGTGCCTGAAAGTGTATAAGACTGAATGATAGCTAGATGCAACGAGCTATCTATCTTCTCTCAGGCAACGGTTTGAATTTCTATGACTCATTATCAGATAACCTTGCCCAACCCTCTCATCAGATACTTATTTATGCGCTGCCTGCTGTTTCAACGCATCTGGTAGCTATTCCAGAAGTCGATGAGGAGGAGATCCTTGAAGCCACGAGGAAGGATAAATCAGTCCCCGCTCCCACCCCCTCCTAGACCCTGGTCCTCCACAAATTCTGGAACAAGACCTACAAGTACTACTCCCAACCATAGTGGAAATTTTCGGTACCTCGCTGGAAGCAGGGGAAGTCCCTAAAAAATGAAAGCATGCTATTATCAGGCTCTCCTGAAGGAACCTCACTTAGACCCATTAGTTCTGGACAACTACTGGCCAATCTCATTCTTACCTGTGATGGGAAAGATTTTAGAGAAGCATGGCAATCAAATTTTGTCTAACTATCTTGAAGAAAATCAGCTCCTTCACCCCATGCAAATTGGCTTCCATGTGCAACATAGCACAGACTCGGCTCTCTTGGCAGGTACGGGAGAGCTCAAATGCATTTTAGACCAGGGAGGTGCTGCTGCAATCATTCTACTAGACATAGTGCAGCATTTGACACTGTAGATCACCAGACTGAGAGGCTAAAGGAAATAATAGTTCAAGGCAAGGCATTGGATTGGATGTCCTCCTTTGTAAAGAACCGAACTTTCCAAATTATGGAAAAGCCATGCCTCTCGATATTATACCCTCCCAGTGTGGGGTACCGGAGGGTCAGCCCTTAGCCCCACTTTTTTTTTAACATTTGTATGAGGCCATTGGCAAACCTCGTACAGGAGCACAGTATGTCTATAGTTTCACATGCAGATGATACACAACTAGAGGTAACCTTGGCGAAGGGTCAGAACCTGGAACAGCAACAATTGGCCCTTGGTTGGAAAAAGTCACCAGTTGGATGACAAATTGTTGCCTAAAACTAAAAGAAGATAAAAAAGAGAGAATGTTCTTGAGCAATTACATTATCCCAATGATAGAGAAAAGCTGGCTAGACTGTCGGGCGAATCCTCCCGCCCCAAGTCCCCTATAGAAAAACCTGTGAAGTGGCTAGACAAAGCTTGAACTATGGATTCTCAGGCAATAAAAGTGGCTGACACCTGTTTCGGCTTATTAAGGACTATCTGTAAAATTCTGGATCTTATCCCATAGCACGCCAGACGAACAGTGGTTCAACCCCTTGTGATTTCTCATTTGGACTATGGTCACTCCCTTTACCAGGGCTTGCCAAAATGTAACTAAAAAACTGCAGGTAGTGCAAAATGCAGCGGCAAGAATGCTACTGAAAATACCCAGATCAGAACCAGTGAAAGAAGCCTTAAGAATGTTGTACTGACTGCCCATTGAGTCAGGAATTAAATTCAAAACGCTATGCCTGGGACACAAAGTACTCAATTGAAAGGGCCCCCTGAAGTTGAGAGGATTGTTTTCACCATATTTCCCATACAGACCCCTTAGATCTTCACAGGGCTGCCTATTGAAGATCCCAAGTATACAGAGAGCCAGGTTGGGGGGCAGGATGGGCATTGGGGGGGAAACAGATCATTTAACTATTCGGTCCCCAAGCTATGGAATGTGTTGCCCTTTGAGTTAAGGCACTTGGAAGAGGAGCCTGGGTTTAGGAAGTTGCTTAAAGCTGGTCTTTTCCCACAATAATCCTGACATACTAAATCTGTAACATTAATCCAACATTGCATTGATGCTCCACATACTCCACGCATTCTACCACCTAGCGCTGGGAAGCCAGGGTAGCCATCCTCTTTATAAATGTGTAAACATAAACATAGGCATTTAATGAGGGTCACTGAGATTGAATGTTGGAAAGTGAGCAAGAGCGCATCAGTAAAAACGAGTGGCTGAGAGAAGATGAGAAATAATGAATATGTTATTACTTTCAGATATATTAAACAGCAATATTCATTGCACCTAAAATAAGCCAGTCCTATTGGCCTTGTCAACGGTTGTTAGCTACATAAAAAAATGAGTAACGAGTTTGTTGTAAATAATATTACACATGCTTCCATTCTGAAATTATGAGATTGTGAAGAAACTCCCTTAGGGACGTTAAATCAAACTCTTTCTAAAATATTTATTTTATTTATTGTGAACTTAAAAAATATCTCGAAGCTGTTAAGATTTGGCAGCAACAGCCCATTCCATGGCTTCAGACCTGTTACGTTTAGAATCTGAGCGCTGCCTTCACCCCTCCTGCCCCCCTGGTAGGCGCTTCTAGGATTCTCTTTGATGGTTCATCAAATGCCTGTGATGGGTGGTGCTGCCGCCCGATTGAAGATTTTGTTTTCTCGCCGAGGACAGGGCAAAATAGAGAGCCCGATAGGGACCTGTCTCGCCACCCGGATTATGCTGGGACCGAGGACCGACAGGACCCGGCTCACTTAAAGCCATGTAATATATCTTTATTTTCCTTTTTTTACCACTCACTGCCTGTCCCTAACTCTCTGCATCTTTTTTCTCTCTGTTTCTGTCTTCACCTTGTCTCTCTCATCTGTTTATCCATCCCTCCCCTTCTCCTAGCAACCCTCACCACTTTTCCCCATGCATCTTTTCCTTCTATTACATTCTGTCTTTCTCTTTATGCTCTATCACGGGCCATCTTTCTCTCATCCCTTTGCGCATTCTTTCACTTTTTACTTGTCCCTGTTTCTCCCTTTCTCGCGTGTACTTTTTCCTTTTTCTTATTCCCGCTTCCTTCTCCTTTTCCCTTCTTTTTCTCTCGTTTCTCCACTCTCACGCACTCGTTCTTTCCCTTACTCTCCACCTTCTCATTCTGTCTCCCTTTCTCCATAACCAACTCCCTGTCCCAACACCCTCAATACCTCTCTCTCGCTAGCTTTCGCCCCGCCTCTCTTATTTTCCTAGCATTTCTCCTGTGTCCCTCTCATTGTCACTCTGTCCGTCCCTTTCTCTCCCCTATGCCCCCCTCATCTCGTTCACCCTTCTCTTTCTCTTCAAGTCCTCTTTTTTGTTTATTCTCTCTCTTTCCTCCTCTCTTAACTCTGTTCGCTTCTCCCCCAGGCCTGGGAAAGTCTCCAGCTGCGGTCCATGGATGGCACCGCCACCATGCCCGAGGCTGGCAGCAGCTTGAATAGCCGTGTTTCCCTCCTTGCTGCCCCGTGTACCCACGGTCCTGGTGCACAAAGCCCCCCTATGTGGACAGACGCCATGTTAATGTTGGTTTCCGAGGCGCAGGTGACCCCCCCTCTGCAATCATCTGATTCACGCGCCAAGAACTTCTTTTCTCGAGAGGACCCCTTCCCCCATTCCCTCTCAAGCTGCAGGTGTCAGATGCCGCCTGACAGCCCTGATAAGCCAGGGAGGCAAGGAGAACACGGGGGCGAGACCCTGGAGAAGAGGTTAATCAAAAACGGACACAGCAATTATTACCCGAGGCCCTCAAAGCGAAATAAGGGTTATTTATAAACGCATCCTCACCAGTCTCTGCAGGCGCTTTGTAGGGTTTTAGCCAGCTTGCCACACAGACCTGAGGCTTTTATTCCTGCCTGAGCCCTCGGTGAGTCATCGCGCCTTTCCAGTTTCCCGCGTAAACGCTCCGGGCCTTCGGGAGCAGAGGGGTCCGATGGGGAAGGCAGCGTTGAGGCGAACAGCCGGCTGTCAACATGGCTGCGAAAAACACGGCCCCTTCGGAGCTTCCTTCCAAGCCTTACGTCCAAAACCTCAATGTGTCAGGGCTCAGCCGAAGGGCCATCCCAAAAACGGGGGCTTACTCTTCCCTCAAGAAGCAGAAGATTTGCCTGGGGTGGGGGGTATTCCGGCGTGAGACTCCCTGTTTTTTGAAGTAAAAAACGTCGGATGTGTAGGTGATTTGCCTGATTTTTAACAGCTGTCCTGGTAGTTTTCAGCAAATTTTGCTCGTGTCCTGGTTTTCAGAGAGGGTCGACTTCATTTCAGCAGTCTCCACATTAAATTGCCTTAAATTTCCTCTCCGTCAATAAAAAGTGAGTAGGGTGAATACGTTCTTGCGATTTCTATTTTAAAATCTCCCACTTTTCTGTTCAGAAATGTTAGCATGTATGCTCTTCACTGGTGTTGGGGCTCAAATCCTGATGTGGGAACTTATGGCTAGACAGAAGCCCCAAATCTGTAAAAATGAGCCGCAGTAATGAGTGAATCACCCATATGTTGTGACTTTACTGCTATACTTTGAATGTAAGTTCCTGCGATTTTCTAGATCCAGGTGGCATATAGGGACCAGCGAAATTGACTCCTCGTCTTAAGCAACCCGTGGGGTGGGCAGCACTGTGGCAGCAGGCCACCACAAAATCGAGCCTGGCTAGGCTCAGCAGCAGGTCGGGTCTCAAAACTAAAAACGTTAGTTGATTACTTCAAGAGAATCTTAATATCTGTGTATAATACTGACCTGGACATAGGTGGGCATAGCACTCTGTGCCACTGAACTCTATTCCACTCTGAACCATTCCACTCTATGCCACTGCACTCTATGCCTCTTCACGCTACACCTCTCTACTCTACATCATTCTACTCTCTATCACTCTACTCTTTATTACTGCACTCTGTGACTCTCCATGTGACACCACTCCAGTCCACACCAATCTACTCTGCACAACACCACTCTATGCCACTTTGCAACACTGCACTCTACACCACTGCACTTTATGGCAATACACTCTACGCCAATGCACTTTACTCTGTAAATCTCAACTATGTCCCTGCACTCTATGCAATCCACTGTACATTACTGTAATCTACTCTGCACTTCTGCACTCTATTCCACTGCCCTCTATACCACTTTACTCTGTGCCATTACATTCTATGTCACTTCATGCAACTGAACTCTACCCTGCACCACTCCACTCTACACCACTTCATGCTACTCTGAAACAATCTACTCTATGTTGCTGCACTCTACACCACTACACTCTACACCACTACTTCACCCTACCCCACTCCACTCTATGCCAATGCACTCTACACAACTGCACTGTACCCTACTGCAGTCTACTCTGCACTACTGTACTCTCTTCTACTGTTCTCTATGCCTCTCTACACCAATGCACGCTATGACACTCTACTCTGCAAAACTGCACTCTCTCCGCCACTGAATTGTACGCTACTCTGCTCTGTACTACTGCATTCTACGGCAATACACTATATGCCACTGCACTCTATGCCACTCTACATCAATCCACTCTACACTACAGCACTCTGCAGCACTATACTCTATTCTGCACTGCATCGCTCTATGCTACTCTACACCACTCTATGCCATTGCAATATATGCCACTTGACTCTATTCTGCGCTCCATGCCACTGCACTCTACACCACTCTATGCCACTGCACTCTAAGCCACTCTACTCTGCACCATTCAACTCTGTACCACTGCACCCTACTATGCACCACTGTAATTTATGCCTGAGCATTCTACGGCACTGCATTGTACGCCGCTGAATTCTATGCCCCGCAATCTATGGCACTGCACTCTACTGCACTATATTCTGCAGCACTGCGCCAATGCACTTTACACAGGTCCACTCAACTCTATGCCACTCCAGTGTGTGCCACCCTACACATCTCCCCACTATGTCACTCCTAAACACAACACTCTCTGACACTCTTCGCCATTCCTCTCTATGTCACTGTGCGCCACTCTCCTCTGTGGCACTAACTTTTAGCCATGCTGAACAGCAGTCACTCTGGTGTACAACATGGCTAAAGGCAATAGCTCTTGCATGGACAAGACCTATTGGCTTTGCTAATGTTTGTTAGTACTATGAGGTCCTGAGGACCCTTAACCACTTCGCTGCCAGGCCTTTTCCCCCTCCTGTGCCAGGCCTTTTTTTGCCTATTTGGGGCAGTTCGCGCTTAGGCCCTCATAACTTTTTGTCCACATAAGCTAACCAAGCCAAATTTGCGTCCTTTTTTTCCAACATCCTAGCGATTCTAAAGGTACCCAGACTTTGTGGGTTCCCCTGAAGGAGGCCAAGAAATTGGCCAAAATACAGTGAAAATTTCGTTTTTTTCAAAAAAATTGGAAAAAGGGGCTGCAGAAGAAGGCTTGTGGTTTTTCCCCTGAAAATGGCATCAACAAAGGGTTTGCGGTGCTAAACTCAGCAGCTTCCCAGCTTTCAGGAACAGGCAGACTTGAATCCGAAAACCCAATTTTTCAACACAATTTTGGCATTTTACTGGGGCATACCCCATTTGTGCAATTTTTTGTGCTTTCAGCCTCCTTCCAGTCAGTGACCGGAATGGTCATGAAACCAATGCTGGATCCCAGAAACCTAAACATTTCTGAAAAGTAGACAAAATTCTGAATTCAGCAAGGGGTCATTTGTGTAGATCCTACAAGGGTTTCCTACAGAAAATAACAGCTGAAAAAGAAAAATATTGAAATTGAGGTGAAAAAAACATCAATTTTTCTCTACTTTTTACTCTGTAACTTTTCCCTGCAATGTCAGATTATCGAAAGCAATATACCGTTACGTCTGCTGGACTCCTCTGGTTGCGGGGATATATAGGGTTTGTAGGTTCATCAAGAACCCGAGGAACCCAGAGCCAATAAATGAGCTGCACCCTGCAGTGCGTTTTCATTCTATACCGGGTATACAGTAATTCATTTGCTGAAATATAAGGAGTAGAAAAATAGCTATCAAGAAAACCTTTGCATTTCCAAAAAGGGCACAAGATAAGGTGTTGAGGAGCAGTGGTTATTTGCACATCTCTGAATTCCGGGGTGACCATAGTAGCACGTGAATTACATGGAATTTCTCAAATAGATGTCTTTTTTACACACACCCCTATATTTGGAAGGAATAAATGTAGAGAAAGACAAGGGGCAATAACACTTGTTTTGCTATTCTATGTTCCCCCAAGTCTCCCGATAAAAATGATACCTCCCTTGTTTGGGTAGGCCTAGCGCCCGCGACAGGATATGCCCCAAAACACAACGTGGACACATCACAGAAAACAGAGCTGTTTTTAGCAAAGTGACTACCTGTAGATTTTGGCCTCTAGCTCAGCCGGCACCTAGGGAAACCTACCAAACCTGTGCATTTCTGAAAACTAGAGACCTAGGGGAATCCAAGGAGGGGTGACTTGTGTGGCTCGGACCAGGTTCTGTTACCCAGAATCCTTTGCAAACCTCAAAATTTGGCTAAAAAAACACATGTTCCTCACATTTCTGTGGCAGAAAGTTCTGGAATCTGAGAGGAGCGACAAATTTCCTTCCACCCAGCATTCCCCCACGTCTCCCGATAAAAATGATACCTCACTTGTGTGGGTAGGCCTAGCGCCCGCGACAGGATATGCCCCAAAACACAACCTGGACACATCACAGAAAACAGAGCTGTTTTTAGCATAGTGACTACCTGTAGATTTTGGCCTCTAGCTCAGCCGCCACCTAGGGAAACCTACCAAACCTGTGCATTTCTGAAAACTAGAGACCTAGGGGAATCCAAGGAGGGGTGACTTGTGTGGCTCGGACCAGGTTCGGTTACCCAGAATCCTTTGCAAACCTCAAAATTTGGCTAAAAAAACACATGTTCCTCACATTTCTGTGGCAGAAAGTTCTGGAATCTGAGAGGAGCCACAAATTTCCTTCCACCTAGCGTTCCCCCACGTATCCCGATAAAAATGATACCTCACTTGTGTGGGTAGGCCTAGCGCCCGCGACAGGATATGCCCCAAAACACAACGTGGACAAATCACAGAAAACAGAGCTGTTTTTAGCAAAGTGACTACCTGTAGATTTTGGCCTCTAGCTCAGCCGCCACCTAGGGAAACCTACCAAACCTGTGCATTTCTGAAAACTAGAGACCTAGGGGGATCCAAGGAGGGGTGACTTGCGGGGCTCGGACCAGGTTCTGTTACCCAGAATCCTTTGCAAACCTCAAAATTTGGCTAAAAAAACACATGTTCCTCACATTTCTGTGGCAGAAAGTTCTGGAATCTGAGAGGAGCCACAAATTTCCTTCCACCCAGCGTTCCCCCACGTCTCCCGATAAAAATGATACCTCACTTGTGTGGGTAGGCCTAGCGCCCGCGACAGGATATGCCCCAAAACACAACGTGGACATATCACAGAAAACAGAGCTGTTTTTAGCAAAGTGACTACCTGTAGATTTTGGCCTCTAGCTCAGCCGCCACCTAGGGAAACCTACCAAACCTATGCATTTCTGAAAACTAGAGACCTAGGGGAATCCAAGGAGGGGTGACTTGTGTGGCTCGGACGAGGTTCTGTTACCCAGAATCCTTTGCAAACCTCAAAATTTGGCTAAAAAAACACATGTTCCTCACATTTCTGTGGCAGAAAGTTCTGGAATCTGAGAGGAGCTACAAATTTCCTTCCACCCAGTGTTCCCCCAAGTCTCCCGATAAAAATGATACCTCACTTGCGTGGGTAGGCCTAGCGCCGGCGACAGGAAACACCCCAAAGCGCAACGTGGACACATCCTAAATTTTGGAAAAAAACAGAGGTGTTTTTTGCGAAGTGCCTACCTGTAGATTTTGGCCTCTAGCTCAGCCGGCACCTAGGGAAACCTACCAAACCTGTGCATTTCTGAAAACTAGAGACCTAGGGGAATCCAAGGAGGGGTGACTTGCGGGGCTCGGACCAGGTTCTGTTACCCAGAATCCTTTGCAAACCTCAAAATTTGGCTAAAAAAACACATGTTCCTCACATTTCTGTGGCAGAAAGTTCTGGAATCTGAGAGGAGCTACAAATTTCCTTCCACCCAGTGTTCCCCCAAGTCTCCCGATAAAAATGATACCTCACTTGCGTGGGTAGGCCTAGCGCCGGCGACAGGAAACACCCCAAAGCGCAACGTGGACACATACTAAATTTTGGAAAAAAACAGAGGTGTTTTTTGCGAAGTGCCTACCTGTAGATTTTGGCCTCTAGCTCAGCCGGCACCTAGGGAAACCTACCACACCTGTGCATTTCTGAAAACTAGAGACCTAGGGGAATCCAAGGAGGGGTGACTTGCGGGGCTCGGACCAGGTTCTGTTACCCAGAATCCTTTGCAAACCTCAAAATTTGGCTAAAAAAACACATGTTCCTCACATTTCTGTGGCAGAAAGTTCTGGAATCTGAGAGGAGCTACAAATTTCCTTCCACCCAGCGTTCCCCCACGTCTCCCGATAAAAATGATACCTCACTTGTGTGGGTAGGCCTAGCGCCCGCAACAGGATATGCCCCAAAACACAACGTGGACATATCACAGAAAACAGAGCTGTTTTTAGCAAAGTGACTACCTGTAGATTTTGGCCTCTAGCTCATCCGCCACCTAGGGAAACCTACCAAACCTGTGCATTTCTGAAAACTAGAGACCTAGGGGAATCCAAGGAGGGGTGACTTGCGGGGCTCGGACCAGGTTCTGTTACCCAGAATCCTTTGCAAACCTCAAAATTTGGCTAAAATAACACATGTTCCTCACATTTCTGTGGCAGAAAGTTCTGGAATCTGAGAGGAGCTACAAATTTCCTTCCACCCAGCGTTCCCCCACGTCTCCCGATAAAAATGATACCTCACTTGTGTGGGTAGGCCTAGCGCCCGCGACAGGATATGCCCCAAAACACAACGTGGACATATCACAGAAAACAGAGCTGTTTTTAGCAAAGTGACTACCTGTAGATTTTGGCCTCTAGCTCAGCCGCCACCTAGGGAAACCTACCAAACCTGTGCATTTCTGAAAACTAGAGACCTAGGGGGATCCAAGGAGGGGTGACTTGCGGGGCTCGGACCAGGTTCTGTTACCCAGAATCCTTTGCAAACCTCAAAATTTGGCTAAAAAAACACATGTTCCTCACATTTCTGTGGCAGAAAGTTCTGGAATCTGAGAGGAGCTACAAATTTCCTTCCACCCAGCGTTCCCCCAAGTCTCCCGATAAAAATGATACCTCACTTGCGTGGGTAGGCCTAGCGCCTGCGACAGGAAACACCCCAAAGCGCAACGTGGACACATCCACAATTTTGGGAGAAAACAGTGCCTACCTGCGGATTTTGGCCTGTAGCTCACCCGGCGCCTAGGGAAACCTACCAAACCAGTGCATTTCTGAAAACTAGAGACCTAGGGGAATCCAAGGAGGGGTGACTTGCGGGGCTCGGACCAGGTTCTGTTACCCAGAATCCTTTGCAAACCTCAAAATTTGGCTAAAAAAACACATGTTCCTCACATTTCTGTGGCAGAAAGTTCTGGAATCTGATAGGAGCCACAAATTTCCTTCCACCCAGCGTTCCCCCAAGTCTCCCGATAAAAATGATACCTCACTTGTATGGGTGGCCCAGGTGCCTGCAACATAATAAGGCCCAAAACCTGAAGGGATAGAAGGGATAGCACAGCAAGTTTATAAGGGCATATTCTTTTATACATCTTTAGACGGACTCTGCATTGGGGACCCACATAAGTGAGGTGTCATTTTACTTGGGAGACTGAGGGGAAAACTGGGGAGTAGGAATTTTGTGCTGGAGCGGTGATCCTACTAAGAAAAATCAGGAAAATATGCTTTTTTATGCAAATTGTGAGGTTTACAGAGGAGTCTGGGTAAGAAAATGTTGGGGGAGCCACACAAGCCACACCTCCCTAGACTCCTTGGGGTGCCTAGTTTTAAAAAGTTTCTGGGTTTTGTAGGTTTCCCTACATGACGGCCGCACCCAGGACCAAAAACATAGGTGGGCCCTCCCCCCCAAACACAGGTATTTTTGGAATATATCACTTTGATGTGTGCACATACGTCCGTGATGTGCCAAACACTAAAATTGTGAAAAGAAACACACTTAGGTTATGTGAAGAAGACCCCTCACCCACCAACCAAGTTGGTGGCATGCTTCATCATCGGGGTCCCACCTGAGGCACCTAGCGTGTCTCAAGTGTGCTGCGACGCCTGATTACAGCAGAGCAGGTTTTGTCATTTGTACCACACATACTGGTTGGATTTGGCACGAGGGTGAGTGATGGTTCAGTAGATCAAATTTTATTAACAAGAGATTTCACAAAAGTGAAATGCACTGGTAATAACTGAAAGGCCAAAAAACTGAACCAATGACTCACAGCTCGTGAGCTGTAAAGCCACGACAAGGCACCAACCGCTTTACAGTCCATTCACACACCTTTCATACATGACATGCACTAGACCATTCACGCCGCCAGCCACGGGCCCAGCACATTACAAGACTCGCATCCACAGACAGCGCCAGTCAAGGGCCCATCACTTTCATACGCCCACATGCCTGATACAGCAATCACACCAGCTGATGAGTGTGTGGACTGGCGTTTGGCCGGCACTGCCAGCCAAGCGCCACCCCACCCACACCACCAGCCAAGCGCCACCCCACACACACCGCCAGCCCAGCGCCACCCCACACACACCGCCAGCCCAGCGCCACCCCACACACACCGCCAGCCAAGCGCCACCCCACACACACCGCCAGCCAAGCGCCACCCCACACACACCGCCAGCCAAGCGCCACCACACCCACGCCGCCAGCCAAGCGCCACTCTACACATGCCATCCCCTTTTTTTTGTTTTTAAACAACAAAGAAACCACTAATCATAAATTAGTACAAAACTACAAACACAAAAGCTCTAACTGAATACATGACTAATGCCAACCGTGAAACCGAACATATAAAAATATAAAACACCAGTTTACGCTCACGGAATTTCCCAATAATTCTTCTGTGTGTGGTAGCTCCTGAAACAGCCACCCACACACAGCCCAGGCTTTGAAGGACAATCAGGGCAGTACATCCTAGTCTCCTTCCTGATACCTCTTCGAGCACAGACTCTACATCTCTTAGCAGGAAAGTTTTTTTTGGCCGTGGGAGGAATGTGCTCAGCAAAGTCTTTCAATCTAGCCACATCCTCCACCACTGCTTCTCTAGGAACTCTTGCCTGTTCCAGCACAACAAGGCTAGCTATGATAGACTCCTGAAATTTCACAAATGTCATCCTTGACTCTGGAGAACTATCCTTAAACACAACAAAAGCATTAAAAGTTGCCAAGTGGAACAAGTGAAGCGCTAATTTCTTATACCACACATAAGACTTACGAGCAGCAGTGTAAGGTTCTAACCTCTGATCTACTCTATCAACACCACCCATGTGCTTATTATAGTCTAAGATGCACACAGGTTTGCGCACTTCGGCAACCTGACCCCAAACAGCCACAGGTGAAGTACTCTCATCATGGATGGTGCTTAGCATGTATACATCCCTCTTGTCTACAAATTTCAGAGCTAGCAGCTCATCATTCCGCAAGGCACTGCACTGTCCCTTCTCAAGTTTTTTACAGACAAGCTCTTTTGGATAGCCTTTCCGATTAGAGCGGATTGTGCCACAAGCAACAGTGTCCACTCTGAACAACTCCTTGAACAACCGAACTCCAGTGTAGAAGTTATCTACATATAAATGGTGACCTTTGTTAAACAGTCGTCTACCAAGTTCCCACACAATTTTCTCACTAACTCCAAAAGTGGGAGGACAACCAGGGGGGTCAATATTGGAATCCCTACCAGTGTAGACCCGGAAATTATAAACATATCCTGTACTACTTTCTGACAGCATATACAATTTAATTCCATACCGTGCCCTCTTGCTAGGAATGTACTGCCTAAAAACCAAACGACCCTTGAACAGGACCAAAGACTCATCTACAGATATTTCTTTCCCTGGAACATAGATCTCTGAAAACCGATCTACCAAATGATCAAGGACAGGTCTAATCTTAAAAAGACGGTCAGAATCAGGATGATCTCGTGGCAAGGCTAAAGCATTATCTACAAAATGCAACATCCGAAGAAGAAGCTCATACCGGTTACGACTCATGATGGCAGGAAATATAGCAGTTGCCATCAAGGGACTAGTAGACCAATATGAAGACAGCGACGGCTTCCTTATCAGCCCCATCAAAAAAGTTAAACCCAAGAACTTTTTCAACTCTTCCAGATTTGTGGGAATCCACCGGCTAGCTCTAGAGTGTGGCCTAAGTCTGGCAGCGTTGTCCCTCAAAAACTGCTCTTCCAAAAATATATCGTCCATAAACAACTCAAAAAAGTTGACGGGCAAAAAGTTTTCCGTATTAACTCGACACCCTGGAAAACCAGTAAATGCAGGCAACTGTGGCTGCTCCATGTTTGGTGCAACCCATGCGTCAGGTCTTCCAATGGGAAGCCTTTCAGCCGCTGGCTCCTGCACCATTGGCACATCACTGTCCTCCTCTAAAACAGGCCCTTCATCAGCACTGAGAGTGGCTTCATCATCAGATGATTCATCTCTGACAGAAAATTCACTTCCAGAATCCTGCACTTCCTCCTCTGCCTCAGATGCAGAGTCAGTCTCATATTCATGGTCAGAAGATGACTCAAAAAGCACACTAACAACCTGCTGAGCGGTCATCCTACGGCTGGCCATGATCCTTCCTACTAAAATTAACTGGACAAATACACCACCAACAACCAGCACTGTGTAAGATAAGTAACAAAGTATAGGTTTATCACTAAGAATTATAAACTCAAAAACTATACTGCTCACTTGCCTGAAAAAGCTTGACTCACCAGCAACTACTCTGCACAGCCACAGCAATCACCAACGATATCCCACTAAAAAGAGAAAAAAAAAAGCAAATTAGACATAAGACAACACAATAATCATTGTGCATAACTCTAAGGACAATTTCACACACAATCCTGCATTCAGTACACCACCTACAAACATGTCATTCATGCATTGCAACAATACTCACTTGGAGTAAATTTATTTACTTACCTAAAACATGCAACTACGCAAACCGCAGGACAACTACTGCCAAAACTGCAACAAGCCACAGCAAAGTCAGCAAAAGCTTTGAACTAAAACAAAAAGGAGAAAAACTGTTATTATCATAAAAGTAAATACTTCGCCAGTTGACAAACACTCCGCCACTAACCATTTTTTCATTTTCCCGTGTCTAGTCTTCTCTGCTTGGGGGAAGATGGGCCTAAAAAAAAAATAGGCCAATCTACCCCCAAGGGGAGGGGGCAGAAATCACCCAGATTACATTGCACCCTTTGGGGGGGGGGCGACCCTTGTCCAAGGTGCCACACCCCCACACAAAGCACACACACACATACATAGTATCCCTGGCGCTATGGGGATTCTGCCCCCCTTGGGGACAGAAAGGCCTAAAAAATAGGCATATCTGCCCCCTAGGGGGGCAGAACTGCCCAAAAATACATGTGGGCCCCTGGGGGCGACCCTTGCCCAAGGGGCCACCCCCCAACACAAAAAATAAAAATCAACAATAAAATCCCTGGTGTCTAGTGGCTTTCTGCCCCCCTTGGGGGCAGATCGGGCCTAAAAATAGGGCCAATCTGCCCCCAAGGGGGGCAGAAACGACAATAAATACATTGTGCCCCTGGGGGGAGCGACCCTTGCCCAAGGGGCCACCCCCCAACACAAAGCACACATACATACATACTATTTCTGGCGCTATTGGGATTCTGCCCCCCTTGGGGGCAGAAAGGCCTAAAAAAAATAGGCCTCTCTGCCCCCAAGGGGGGCAGAACTGCCCAAAAATACATGAGGGCCCCTGGGGGCGACCCTTGCCCAAGGGGCCGCCCCCCAACACAAAAAATACACATCAACAATAAAATCCCTGGTGTCTAGTGGCTTTCTGCCCCCCTTGGGGGCAGATCGGCCTAAAAATAGGGCCAATCTGCCCCCAAGGGGGGCAGAAACGACAATAAATACATTGCGCCCCTGGGGGGAGCGACCCTTGCCCAAGGGGCCACCCCCCAACACAAAGCACACATACATACATACTATTTCTGGCGCTATTGGGATTCTGCCCCCCTTGGGGCAGAAAGGCCTAAAAAAAATAGGCCTCTCTGCCCCCAAGGGGGGCAGAACTGCCCAAAAATACATGAGGGCCCCTGGGGGCGACCCTTGCCCAAGGGGCCGCCCCCCAACACAAAAAATACACATCAACAATAAAATCCCTGGTGTCTAGTGGCTTTCTGCCCCCCTTGGGGGCAGATCGGCCTAAAAATAGGGCCAATCTGCCCCCAGGGGGGGCAGAAACGACGTAAAATACATTTGCCCCCAAAGGGGAGCGACCCTTGCCCAAGGGGCCGCCCCCCAACACAAAAAATACAAATCAACAATAAAATCCCTGGTGTCTAGTGGCTTTCTGCCCCCCTTGGGGGCAGATCGGCCTAAAAATAGGGCCAATCTGCCCCCAGGGGGGGCAGAAACGACGTAAAATACATGTGCCCCCAAAGGGGAGCGACCCTTGCCCAAGGGGCCGCCCCCCAACACAAAAAATACACAGCAACAATAAAATCCCTGGTGTCTAGTGGCTTTCTGCCCCCCTTGGGGGCAGATCGGCCTAAAAATAGGGCCAATCTGCCCCCAGGGGGGGCAGAAACGACGTAAAAAGCATGTGCCCCCAAAGGGGAGCGACCCTTGCCCAAGGGGTCGCATCCCTACACTAATATTCACTCACACACACACACATACAGAAATCCCTGGTGTCTAGTGGGCATTCCTGCTGCCCGATCGCATCGCGATCGGGCAGCAGGAATGCTCAAAGAGACATCGAGGGAAAGGAAAACCCTTTCCTTTCCCTCGATGCCTCTCTGAGAGCACCCCCACCCCGCACGAAGGTGAAATACTCACCTTCTCCCTTGACGCGCTGGAAGCAAATGGCTTCCAGCGCGTCATTCCCCGTTTCCATGAAATCAGCGCGCGATCGCGCGCTGACGTCATGGGGGGGGGCGGGGGGGGGTGGGCGTGAAAGGGGAAGGGATTCCCCTTTCAGCCCTGGCCTGGGGGTGTTGGGGGGCGGCCCTCGGGGGAAGCGCTAGCGCTTCCCCCGACTGCCAGTCCCTGGACGTAATGGTTACGTCCATGGCGCCACACGGGCGCTGCCATGGACGTAACCATTACGTCCGTGGCGGGGAAGGGGTTAAAGCACTGTGGATGTGGAAGTCATCATTTTAAACATGCATTACACACAGCATAATATAGACTGCCACAACATTTAGGTTAAAGATAAAAAGTATAGCTTTCAATAACATACAGTTTATCCATAGTGCAAACATTTTTTTATAACTGTCCAGTAAAAGCACACACTCCACAGCCCAGCTTGTCTTTGCCACCAGAAGGCTTCAAGTGAATCTATCAAATAAGCCAATGCAGGTTTCTAACCAGTTTACATTTGCAGATTTACCAGTTGCGCACATTTGCATTTCTTTCCCAAAGCCGGCACCCTGGCAAGAAGGCCTGTTTCTTATCTGTCTGCCTCTGTCTGGATCAGGAACATGAGACTCTCTGCCTTTCATTCCAGCTGGAGAAACGTGAATTGTCCAAAATACTTTTGTCTTTAGCTGAAAGGCTAAAATTACGGACAAATGTCTCCGTTAATGCAAGTATCACGGACAATGTACAGTGGGGCTAAATTACGGACCGTCTGTGAAAATGAGGGTGGTCACCCTATTGGTGAGAGAATTCTCGTGGCATGGAGTGCTGTATACTGTAGTGGAAAGGTGGAGTGCAGTGGTGTGGAGTGGTGTAGAGTGGAGTGGCATAGAATGGAATATGCTTCGTGTGGTACCACACTGCCTTTACAGACTACACGTTTTTCATTGAAATTACCATTACATTTGCACAGACATACAGTTTTACTAACAAAACTGTACAGTGCACAGAGTTTGATGTGTTGAAATTTCATCACCTAGTATTTGTTTCCAACACAGTTTCGAATTAACAGAATTGTGGTTCATTTGTGTTTCTAATTCTGATACATTCTGAAATACTTGTACAGTTCATTTAAATGTTGTTGTGTCATAGAAAAAACATATCTTACCTGCCCCCAGTACCCAGCAAGATTGTCACATAAATCCTCTCACTTTGACGTCTGAGAAAGAAAAGTGAACACCAAGCTCCTACCAAAGACAAAGCCTGGCACCTGACTTGTTCTTTGAATACACAGCAAATAAGATGAGATAAGAACAAGATTTACAGGCCTGTTTACAGAACGGGAGCACTCAGAAGCATACTGTAAATAAGATTTGGGCAAGTGTAGTGACGAACTCCTGCTGGACAGCATCAAAAAATAAAACCAGCAAATCAAAAGCAAGGAAATGTGAGTTACAAACCGCAAAGTGAATGGCAAGGAATAGGTGGAATGCATTTGTGTGGAAGCTCTCTGAAAGTACTTAAAGAGGCAGCCGCGGGATACTTTGTGGGGATAGGCCAGTATTTTAGTCCAGTCCATATCTTGAAGAGATTTGGTCACATCAGTCTCCCAGATAGTATGGAGAGAAGCCCTGGAGTGGTCTTCATTTTGCAGGAAAGATCAGTACACCTATCTTATCAGTTTGCCACCAGTCTCTATGGTGTAGAGCTTCTGACACACCTAATGTGGGGTTAGTGCTAGGTGGCGGACATGATATTGGGCATTTAATGGTAGATTAAGGTGTTTGTAAGTAAGGAGTTGATCCAGGGGAAGATTTTAGTCTGCTATAGTGGTATGGAAATCTTGTAGCTCAACGTCCACAAACAAATCCCCAAATTTTAAGACCCCGCAGCATGCAAATGATTGAGTTGCCTTGAGTGCAGCTGTCCTGTGTAAGTGCGAAGGCACAGGCAAAGGTAGTGCAGGAGTTTAGGGTTTCTTTGTGTTGGTGAGTTTACACGTTCTAGACAGGCAAGAGAAAACTGTGCAGGATGACCTGGATGGCGTTCTGTAGAATGGTCAGTAGGAAACAATGAGTAGTGCAGTAAACCCTCCTTAAAGTCTTTACAGATAAGCCTCATCTCATGCAGGGGGCAGCGAGACAGCTAGCAAGCCACCCATTTGAGCTGTGCAGGTTGATAACAGTATTCTAAGTCCGGAAGGGCTAATCCACCTTCAGTCACAGGTAGCTTTAGAGTCAAAAGAGCTACCCAACAACGCCTCCGTGACCCAATCAGATGTGGGGCATGTCTGAAGAAGGAATGAGGGATGAGCAGGGTAGGTTTGCAAAATAATACAATAACCAGGGTAACACAACATCTTCACTAGTGCTACATGCCCCATTACAGAAAGCGGAAGAGAAGACCAAAAAGCAAACTGGGCTCAGAGGGATCATGTTGTTTTTTCCAGATTTCCATTTGTGCAGATCAGTGGGGAAATGGTAGATATTAATCCTTAGGTATTAAAATGTAACTGGTTCCCACACAATCTCAGGTGTAATTGCATATAAAGGGAAAAACACTACCATTTGTTAGAGAAAAAACAATTGCATTTAAAATCTTTCTCATGTTCTTACATTTTGTTTGTGCAGTTTACATCCCAAATATTTTGAAGATTCTATGTGTACTTTGACACTTAGGGATAATCCAGATCATAGGTTTGGCCTTGGCTCAATTACAAGACCATTTTAAGACATGGACAGAGTGGGCACTTACCCAGCACAACCTTACAAGGGGTCTGGCCCCTTCTCACCCTTCACAAGCATGAACAGCTTTTGTCAGGGTGCTTGTTCAACCACTTGACAGTGCCTCTTCTGTTTCTCTCTTGTCTGCTGAGACAACTTCCCAGGTACGCAATACTTTCTGTTACTCTTGGTGGACACATCTTGTCTGATTTTAGGAATTGTCTCACCTTGTTCTTCTCCTTATGTATTCATTTCTCAGCAACAACCCTTTGAATACGTTGCTGTGGATCTCCCATCTGATCTAGATTTCATCCTCCTCTTCAATTATCTTTGTTTGGTAGTCCAGGATCCAAGCTCTGAAATAAATGTAGAGTCCCAGACATACACTCTAGTGCTGTGAGACTACTGACAAGTTGTGGGTACCACACATTAGGTATGAGACTGTCGCCCACATCATCTGCTCTGCCTCACTTTGTTTTTTAGGTTTAATGTCCACTGGAGGTTAAAGTGAGCCAGATGTTATTGTTCAACTTTGTTCAACTTGTTTAAGCTAGCATAAAGTTCCTTACTTTAATGTCTCCCAAATGGTTTGCCATAGGATTTGAAATGTTTAGAAACGTAATCAGTACGTTGTTGTTGCTTATTCTCCAAGGAAGATTGGGTTGATTTGGGTAGGTGTGATGGTGTTAACCTCGTGCTCAAGGGCATCAATTTAATACCGAACAAGAATGTAATGTGCCACATCAATGTTGCATACCAGGAGGAAATCACAAAAAGACCACAGTGAATAAATAGTGCTATGAGGAAATAGTGAATAAATCCACTGATAACGTAGTGAGATATAGCCTCTCCATGGAGTGTCTGTGAAACTGACGTTTGTTTTTTAATTTTTGTCTGAATTTTGATCCTTCAGCTTGATTTTGTGTCCTGAATTTTGATCCTTTGTCTTGGTTTTCCTACGGCCTGTCCAGAATTTGTCTCAATGCCAGGTGGTCACCTTACTCACCAATCATGACTTACCAATTCCCAAAGAGTTGCACACTTAACATTCCCTGCTGCTGGGACTCCCAGAGGGGGATCTCTGCTAGCAGGAAATAGGAAGTACACATGCTCTTGAGTGACAGCTATTGTGTTTGCCCATTGTGACGCAGAGCTGCAGCTTTGATTGACAGCATGAAAAATTATTCCCTTTAGCTCGTGTTCATCAGCAGAACTTAAGTCGGCATAAACTACGACATAGGTAGGCACATTCACTTCCAGAGGACGTGAAAAGCTATGCTTGTCTTTGTGGATGATGAACTTTCCCGACTAAGATAGATTACGCGGGCAACATTTTTAATTTGTATATTTCTAGTTACTTTCCATTCCCTAGTCAATATTGTGGTATAAACATATTAAGAGCATGTCTAGATAATTCCTGCTGTCTTGCAAATATTTGTGTTGGAGTTATTTTTGTTGAATAGCTTATGTTGTGAAACTGTGATTTAGGCAAAGGTAGGAAACTGTACTTTTTCTTCTTATAGTCAGAGACCTTAAGTATCTTACCACAGCTCAGATTTCATATGTCAAACATGTTCATTGCTTGAAAGTTCTCCATGTGCTCTCTGCCTTCTAACTGCTAACTCCTGGTGGTGGGTTATTGCTTTGGTACTTTCTATGTTGGTGTCGGTGTTGTGCTGTACCACCAACGGTGTGAATATGCGGACTTGGGGGGAGCTACTTGTGATTCTGGCTTATTATTGGGATGTGATATGTCTCATCAATTTCTTCATGTACCTTTATAGTAGCCCACTGATGTTGACTGGGGTTGATGTTGGGTGCCTATGTAGTCATTCATCGTTTGGCAGTGGACGGTCCCTCCATGATCACAGATTGGCACAGATCCATGTACAAGAATCGGGTATGCCTTGTGAGCTTTTCCATCCACTGGGTAAAGTCTTCTCTTTACCTTAGTAAAGCTAATTAGCCATTTCAACCTAGTGTCCAACTAAGTTGCATCAAATCTTAGTGGGTGCGAGAAGCGAACGTTTGACAGTTCTATTCACTTGGGTGAGTTCCGGTGGCAGGCCTTCCAACTTTGTGTAGGCCAAAAAGCCCTCTCAGGCAGCATAAGCTGTATTTTCAGTATCGTTATGTGCCCTTAATATGAACCTCGATTTCGGTATTGCTATCTTCGATAATGCAGGGGTGCTTTATACCTTCAGGGAGCAGGCCGATACCATGGGCAACTCAGCTGGAGAAATTATTTATCACCAAATTATACCATAACATTGCAAGCTCCCATAGCTCACATACAAGAAGATGAGATGTTTAAGCGCTACATCGTGCAGTTTAGCTGGGGTCTATGTGCTTACCTGAGTGTATGTGCACCCCTCCAGAACTCACTTTAAATAAACCCTATTAAGTTTTTACTGCACCTATTCCTCAATCATGCTCTTTGAAGTATGATATCTATAGCCCAAAGCGTTGACCCACTTCTTAGAGGAAGCGAGAATGGTTTTTGTTGATTAAACTAAAAAAATAACCCTCTTTTATTAAATTTCATGCTTCAAATGATCAAAGTGAATATTGTTCTACTTTAAGTTGACAGCTAATTCACGTTTAGACACTCGTTTGAAATGTAGGGTGAGGTTTACACGCTTTGTCTTTGCAATAAGGTAACAGGTGGCTCTCCACGAAACTGACATCATAATCATGCAAATAAATGCATTCCCCTCGTGTTCCCACGTCATTTCTTGTTTCGAAAGCGTAAAGTGGTTCACAAAATAGAAAGGTAAATGCTAGATTGAAAAAACAGTAGCATTTAAAATATGACTGTAGGAACTGATATTTCATTTCTAGAAAAAAATATATCAGTAAGCTCAGAGTTCATACTCTCATTTTGCTTGTATTGGGTGGCCTTTGCACACAATCCTCCATGTCCCAAATGCCAGATTTGGCTTTGCCTGCGAAAACTGGTTGGTATTCTCATCTCTCCCCCTCCAATCTTTTATGTCATGTTAGCTCTATACATAGACTGGGTCGGTCTGGGACATAAAATAGGCCCCAAAATAAGAGTGCTCTCCATTAGTGAATGAGATAGCTAAAAAAGTGGCCCAAGTTTGCAAATTGGGGCAGTTTTGAACTTGTAGGGATACGCTGTAAAAGTGATTTGTCAGGTATGAAATACTGCATGGATTTTAGGGTGAAATCAGAGGAGTTAACATTAAAACCGGCGCACCAGACCATAAAACAGTCCTGCACATAGCCAAAAAACTTCCACACCCTGACCTTTCAGACCAGCCCGTCAAGCGCTGCATGATTGCCCTATAGACCGAACCTGATTCTATGTAAAACACAGAAGACCTGATGTAGTGTTTTGCTTTCAAGTTACTCCATCACAAACATGATGGATATCCTGTCAGCCCGATTACAATTGGCATAGGATAAAATGCACTTGTCACAAGGCAAAAGGAAAGGGGTACTTGACACATTTGTGACTGAGTGACCCTTCCACAAATTATAAATCAGGCCCAGAGTCTAGTGCCGTGGTGTTGTGCAAGGGGTACCAGGGACTCTGTCTAGGGTATTTGCAGAACAGACACATCTCTGTGGAGTTCCTAAAGTCAAAATGGTGGTTTGGACTTCTGACACTGATGGGCTGTTGGTTCCGCAGCATGGTTGCAGTGACAGAGAAGGCTCAGCCACCTGCTTGAGTTTTGGCATGACAGGGTACTCCGAAACGTTGCTTATGTTGAGTTTTGGTATATGCTAACGTGTCTGCATTGGCAGGGGTGCTTTTGTGGTTAATGCAGATAGAGTTGAACTCCAATGTCTTTAATCTCTGGGAGGTAGGCTAGAGTGCCTGAGTTTAGGCATATGTGGCTAATCTTCCAGGGGGACAACAACAGGCTGGCCACATAATCTTTGGTATTGGTGCAGGAAGGCCTAGGAGTGGGCAGAGCAGTTTCTAGATAAGACCTGGTCTTAGGGCCCATAGCATTGACCATACACTGTGTCTTCTGACCTTTGAACCTTGAGGGGCTTAAAGCAGAGATGTTCGCCTGAAACACCTCCCTCTGCATTCATGCTCCTGTAACCTTTATATGGATCTTAATAAGAGGACAGGCTTCCCCTGAGTGGTCAAGTCTGACACACAAGGAGAATGCAGCACAGAGAAATTCACAGATTTGCCCAGGATCGTGCAGTTTGTTCAAGTGGAGAGGAGTTGTTAGAGAATCTCAAGCACCACACAGCCAAAGGCTTCTCCATCAGACAATGTCCCCTGAGCCACAAACACTGGCCATCCCACCTTAGCCCAACAATTGCCTTTATATGCTATCACTAAAATATTTTCTTTCCTTGCCACTGTTGCCCACCTCTTCTTTTCAGGATTGCCGCTAAAGCGTCCAACAGCAGTAAATTGTGAGTTCTGTATTGTTCAAAGGAAGAGAGCGTGGAAGGGGACTCGACATGTAGTCCTTGTGTTGTGTGAGCTCCCTTGCTTTCCCGCTCTGCCCCCACACACTCCGCTCTGAATCGCCCCCTTTCGCCCATTGTGTGTTCGCTCTGGGCATCCTCCAGTGAAGGGGTGGCTTCCTCTCCCTTTATCCTTCTATTTTTAACCTCCTATGTTGGTGGAATTTGAAAGTCTTTATTCAGTAAAACAACAGTGCTTTGTTAGCATGCCCACATGAATGTAATGTTGCAGCACAGATGCACACTGGATTGGAATTCAGATAATATGAATATTATAATTTATCCTAAAGAGAAGGTAGAACGTTATCCGTTCTTTAAGGCATGTGTACAAGTTCTAGTTTTCTTTAGGATATTTTGCAGTGTCTTTAAGACCACTGGTGACAGTTGCCTTAGTGTCACACCACAAGTTGCCTCAAGATGGAGCCAAATTGTAACAGATCACTTAAAAAGCCTTGTTTCTAGGGCATATGGAGCAACTGAGCAGCAAAATGTTTTTACCTTGTGTTATTTGTATGCTGGCTGTTTCATGATCTTTAACATTCACTGCTCAATTTGTGCCAGAGGTTGCAGGCAGTGGACATTGGCACCGAACTTTGGGGTCTGGTACTTGTCTTCCATTTTGAGATTTTGATGCTGAGCAAGAAGGAGCAAGGGAAAGAAGGGAGAGAGGAGATGAAGAGAAGCGGTAAAGGGAGAAAGTAGGGATAAGAAAGAACTTGCAGGAGTGAGTTAACGAGGCAGGAAATGTAGGAGGAGGAAAAAGAGGATTGTGGTGGAATATGGAATAGCCAGGCAAGTTTTTTTTGGGCAAACCCTGCTTTTAACAGTGCAAGAACAACTTGGAGCTTCTGCACGATTGATTGATTGTTTGTTTACGGATGTATGTATGTATGTACAAATTAAGCACTACTAATATCTCATCGGTTTGGGGTGCGATGTGCAATATTGTTCAGCGTGTGCACACTGTGGATATAAAGTTTCCTTTCTGATGTTCACACTCCCGGGTTTGAACCTGAAACCAGACACAGTGCAGGTGGCGAGGGAAGAAAAGCCGGAAGACGCGCAGGGAAGCAACAGGAAGGCTTTTCGCCCTGAAAGCGTAGACATTCTCGGCTTCTAAAGGGCGAGAAGTGCGTCCGAGAGAAAATGTGCTAAATATGGTTCCAGGGGGCACAGCAGGGTCAGAGCGACATCGCTCAGCCACAAAAAAAACCTGCTAGAAAGAAGTGTTAATTTGTAAGAGCATTAGCGCAGCTCGGTGGCTCTGAAGCTCCGCTCTACGGCGATGAAACAGTCCAGTGGCTTTAGAGCTGATTCCGGTCTACCTGCAGGTGCCAGGTTCGACGGCTGACACGTCAGACCCAAGACGCTCATATGGTTTGTAAATGAGTTTCATTAATTTGGTTAAGAATAATTCATACATTTAAGCACACTAAGATGGAGTGTTCTTTTGACCTTCAGTTATGATCACAGATCATATATATTTGCATGTTAAACGAAAATTACATTTTCGACGACATAAATGTGGGTGCTACTGGAGGTATCTATCTATCTATCTATCTATCTATCTATCTATCTATCTATCTATCTATCTATCTATCTATCTATCTATCTATCTATCTATCCACCCACCTTCTTTACTGCTACGGTATTTTTGTTCCCCCTTATTTTATTTTTATTTTTTGTAATTCTTTCTTCTGTTGCCCTTTTTCTTTATCATCCATACACCATATTTCGTTGTATTCCATTCTTTTGGCCTTAACGTTCCTGCTTTTTTCTGGAGAAGGGGCTGGAATAGACTGAAAATATACTGAAACTTGTTTTGTCTCAGAGAAGTTATGTACTGGAAATACGTCAGTGCCAGTGGGTCTCTAAGTTCACGCGACCTGTAGGTGATAGCTTTTAGGGGATTGCGTCTCTCCAGGTAGGCCGAAGTTGGCCAATAGATGTGTGTAGATACTCCAATGGTGGCAGAGTGGGGGAACTGAAATGTTTCTCACTCACTTACCTCCTGGGTATTCCACAGTATCGGTCATCCTAGACCAGTGTTTCCCAACCCTTTGACTTCTGTGGACCCCCACTTTATGATTACTGAAAGCCAGGGACCCCCACTGACTCATTATTGGAGTGCATCTTAACCTAATCTGTTAACAATTGCGGACCCCCTGAGGAGGCTTCGCGGACGCCCAGCGGTCCCTGGACCACAGGTTGGGAACCACTGTCCTAGACCCCTGTAGAGCTGCCAGAGGTTGCAGCAGGGTTATTTTATATGCCCCCCTCCCCCACTGTGACTCTGAGACATCATGAAACACTACAATGTAGTATCTACAAATTCTTATTATACTCTGCCCTGTAGAGAATATGATATGCAACTACTACAATGATTATTAGAGCACTAGCAGAGATGGATAATATAAAAGAAAATGGGAAAAAGTATCTAACAGATAATAACATGAGTCCGGCAGAAATCCTGTATTTTTCCTGTCTCTGCGATAGAAGTGTAGCCATCTCCACTTACCCCTCCTCTGATGTCTGCTGCCCGCTCAGCCCTCGCATTTGTTCCGAGTCCATGGGCTGAGCGCCCGTCCTTCAGAGTGCCTTCCAGCACAGCAATTCTCCTGTTTCGCTTCGAGCTAAGAGCTGTGCTTTTTAGATTATATTCCACTGAATAAAATGTGCAGGAGACTGACTCTCTTCCCAAAGTGCCCAGGACACTCTGACTTGGGCATGTACACATGTAAGGTACAATTTAGGCAGAGAGTATTCTCTTTCCCACACGGCCTCTGCACACTTACTAAACAAATCATCAACAATAATGCACACATTTATACAAGCACACTGAAAACATCAGAAAATTGGAGGCTTTCATTGCATAAAGAAATTTTACATTAAAAGCTATGGGAGCAGCAGCCAAAGACGATAGGCCCCAACCCCTGAGTTAAATATGAAGCTGCAACCTCAGCTCGTGCCCTACTCAAGGCTCTTGTGTCGTGCATGTTGCAGAGCATGTGTGATGGCAGGTCTTCGGTTGTGTGTGTGACACACAGGACACACTTGCAAGGCATGACCAGCTCAGGTCGTTTCCGTGGTGTATATGTGAGTGTCCTGTCACCTGCTATGGGAATATGAAAATTATTCAGCATCTTAAGAAAGATATTCTTCGGAACAGCAATGTGGTTTCAATGCCGGGCACCCACTTACAAGTCCATCACTGATTAAAGGTTCATCATCACCAATAAAACTGTATTTCATGTTGTTTAAAACCCCATTGAATAAAGATACATTTTCTTCTGAGGTTAACATTGCTATTTCTGTATAAACTACACAGAATATCTTCAATTACAGCTTCACTTTTTTACATAGCTTATGAACACAATCAGACTTTATGCGAATGTAATGTAATGTAAATGTAAATTAGCACTTGTATAGCGCACTACTTACCCGTTAGGGTCTCAAGGCGCTGTACTCATACCGCTTTGGAACCCCTCCTGGCTTTTCCCTGTGAGGCGCCCACTCCTGAGCACCCCCAGGGTGAAGCCAGGCATCCAAGCGCTGTTGGGGCCATTGTGGAGATTAAGCAAGCTATTGCCCAGAGTTGCAGAGAGGGACCCATGAATTAGATTAGGCACTGAGGCAAGAATTATCTGGTCAAGGGGCATTGAGCCCATAGACCTGCCGAAGCGGGACTTGAACCCTGGTCTTGAGCCAGATCTCTGCTTCAGGGTCTGCCGCTCTAACCATTGAGCCACACTTCTCCACATCGAAGCATAATAGAAAACATAAAAGACAACAAATTGTAAACAGAACAGAACAAAAGTGGATTAGGAGTATCATGTGCTACAGTCTCCCTTGTCGGTACCTACTTTCTGCTTGTCATATCAATTTGAATTTGGCATCTCTGCCAGCAGTGTCAGAGCACATTTCACGTAAATGTCTATACCTGCCTTGATTCCCAGCTCAAATTGGGGGTAATGGCATTTCCTCCAGCGGTTCTGCACACACCTGGAATATTGCTGCTCCTGTGGCCACGCCCTCTATTGTCCAGTTTGCGGAGTCTCACCTTCTAGCCCTGCCCATATAAGCACTTCACGTCTGCAGCGGTCTGCAGCTGGTGCTCTGGTCGGCTTCCATATCTGCATAATATTCCTTTTTGGGAGTAGTAAAACGAGGTCAATACATTCACTGTCCTCCCTCCTAGAGTGTGGTTCTTTCTTCCTTTCAGAGGGTGGCATCAGGAGGATCAACAGACACATTTCAACCTTGAGCAAACGCTTCCCTTCCGTTACTTTGCTAGAGTATTGGCCACATATGTCTAGAAGTCTGCGATCACCAGGTATTTCCATGGCACATGGTAGAAATAAGACAGAGAGCCATCCCACCATGGCCAATCTGGCCAATCTGCACTCGGGGGTGGAAATATTTTATTTAATGAATAGGGGGTGTGGTTATGTAGGTCATGTGCAATACATTAAACTGTAAACTACACACTCCTGGAACCTTTAGGGATGTGCCAATTCTAGGAAACATTCGGGATGTGCCCATCAATCAGTTTCCAGTCAATCTCGTCCAGCTGTTTTCACAGATTCCCAGGCTATTTCTTCCTGAAATATTATCTTCAAGATTGTTGTATCCAAGAGTGCCTGATACAATAATATCACTTTTTCCTTTCTCCTGTCATGACCAATGCTTGTAGCACCTTATTCATTTGCACTTCCAGTCCTTCCCTGTTCCATTTCTGTGTTCCAATGACTTTTGTGTGTTAGAAACTGTCAACAAGAGATGTTTTTTTTAATCAAGTGAGTGCATATGTACCTTCCCACTTCTTAAAATCTAATATTCGTCTATCCCTCCTTCAAAGTTTGCATGGCCATGTGGGTCATGTCAACCTAGGAAGCCTTAGTATCTGGGCCTTCAGTCCTAAGCTGTCTTTGTTTGATCTTTTTAAACATCGTTCCCAGCAGTTTGTAGCAGCGTTCTGTATTCGGGATAATCTGGATGCAAGTGTCTTGGGGTCACCAAAGAAACTATTCAGTTGACCCTCATGCAGACCTATGGATACAATCTTGGTTACTAGAGTTTTGGCTCGGAAACCACCCACTTACCCATTGACGCTGTTCTGTGCGGTAATAAAGCTTTTACTCCAGGGACCCTACCCCACCATCGAGTGGTGGCAATCAAAGCTTCTCTAGTTCTACTAATATCAAATCAATTTCTTTAAATATGTGTGCCAGGTAAGGTAATATAATAAGTGTGGTAGAATCAACATTTCCACCAGTTCTATTCCTCCTACTACAGATAGTAAAAGTGTTTTCCAAAACTCCACAATACTCCTGAGGGACGCAACTGTTTTTGCAATACTACCCATTATGATGTCTTAATCAGCACTATACACTTGGATCTCCAGGTATTTAAAGGTTGTGGGTGTCCTCCTCATCGACCTTGATACCCCCAATAGTTCATTAGTAGTGACCCCAATGTTTATCGGGAATATGCATTTATTTTCTCTATTAGCTTTCAATTCTGATGCTTTCCCCAAATCGTTTATATATATTAATGCTATTTTCAGCCTATCAGACATATCCCTCTGGTATAGCAAAAGGTTGTCTGTGTACAATAATATTGTGTAAGTTGTGCCATTTATGTCTCTAGTATGTTGAGTCTAATAATGTTGGCAACTGTTGCATGGCCAGTGCAATAATCAAGGGTAACAGCTGGCAGCCCCTGCTCAATACATCTTTCCGTTCTGCGGAGGCCTGATATTTCCCATCCCATATGGATCCTCACAATACAATTCATGTAAAACAGTGGCATCTACGTACATTATTCCTGTCCCATTTCCATTTTCTTCACTATTGTCATCAAATATCTCCAGATTACATTATCAAATAAATTGTTTCGAGATCCGTGATCTGCAACAAAGATATTTTGATCAGGGTTTATGGGAAGAGGTAAATAAAGTAATATGTGGCTTGCTATTACTTTACACAATATCTTATGTTTAGCATCGACATGGTGCAGAAAATGTTTGCGTTTGTCGCATGTTGATGGAAATAATCAATATTGCATTAGCCGTTAGTGGCAGGGATCCCTGATGATTAACTGTTGGATATAAGTCTACCAGTTAGGGCTGCTAAAGGTCTCCATATGCCTTATAGGATTCTGTGGGAAAACATTGGACCCAGTTCACTTGCCATTAGCCAGTCCCAACATTACATCTTTTATTTCTTAGACACCTAAGGGTGCATAAAACATGTCTCTAAGTATCAGATAAAGGTTTCTTTATGTTAACTATCTCTTATAATAGAGATAGTAGTGAAAAAAATCTTGCTTTATCTTCTACTGAGTGTAAACTGTGTTCCCATTTCTATTTTCAATGCTCGTTATCGGGGCACTGTTAGCCAATTTGATTGATCATGCTGGAAGTCAATCAGCATAATCTCTTTCTTTGTTCTTTCATGTAATCACTAAAGTCATAAGATAGCCATCTCTCCATAACGCGTGCCTTTTCCTATTGCCAGGTGTCACCTTCTCTATTCACTGTAATTTCTATTTAAGGGCTCTGATCTCCCTGGTTAGCTCTTTCCATACAACATGGGAGGTTCTATTACAGTATCTCCTTCTAAACACCTTGAAAGCCTCGGACTGTAAAAGGGGGTCGCTGGCCGTCTCCACATTCTCCTCAAGATGAAGTAGAATCCACTTGTCTATGGAATCCGCGTAAAACAGATCCTGCGTTGTGATATTGTGGCTTTGTGTGTTCCCCAGTGATATGTCTAGAATAAGCTGATATGGTCAAATACAGTTCTGACAAGGTTCTCCATGTGCATTATGCGTAAGTAGCAATGGGGTGCAAAGTAGCTTATTAAGTCTAACATGGAAGGCATGTACATTTGACTAGTACAAATACTCACATATGATTGGATAGCATTTTCTCCAAGGTTCAGATAGATTCTGTTTCCATGAGCTTTCTTCAAGTGCCTTCATCATTGTAACAAGAAGTGACGCGGGCAGAGGCAGTGGAATCTGTCCAGGACAATATCACTTACACAGTAAGTATGATGTTGGGAAGATAAGAGACCACCATGCTAATAGTTCAGGTAGAGTTGTCAAAAAATGAGCTTGATCATTATTAGGGGCTTACAAGCTAGACAGGGGCACTTCCATATTATCTAGCTTGCCCCTATTTAAGGCAGACCGGTCCTTCCTACCCACTGCTAACCTTTTGGCCTTAATTGACACACCGGATTTTATCAATTTAAGGCACCTCTGGCGTATATCATGAAGTCTTGAAAATCATCTGGCCATCCCTACTTCATTTCTCAGTTCATGTGAGATTTTTGTAAGAAGACTACCTAGGCACCTCTTCTTCCAGGATAAATGAGCACTTTTTTATCTGTTGGTGGTGCTGTTCATGCCTTCATTGTTCCTTGTCTGGAACGTAAACTCTAGTGATTGCATCATGCCTATTTTTTGGTACAAAATGGCACTCTGTAGCAGACTTTACGTGGGCAGAACCTCCTGAGTTTTCTAATTACTTTGGCACCATTGACATGAATATTGTGGATATGTCACCCAGAGTGAAACCAACAAGATAGATTCCACACCAAATTCCCTTCCCAGAGGAGAGAAGAAACGGCCTCCGGCACAAAAAAACAATCAGCATTACAAAAGAACGCTCTTCACTCACAGTGGCATAACGCAAAATGAAGGAGGTACCCTGCAGAATGTTATGAGGGCCCCCCAGATTCTCCCATACCTCACATATACCCATTGGTCTTTGGCTGAATAGGGTCCCTTGAAGAATGTTAGGACCCGTGAAAGGTTGAGGGCCCACCTGTTCTGCAGTGGCCTAGGTTACATCCCTGATCACTCACTATAGTGAGATAGAGGTCAGTGGAGGATGACTATTACACTATGGTCTCCCCATTGGACACACTTAATAATGTATCCAAGCAGTGCCAATTATGTCCCTCCAGCAGTTAAAAGATACTGTGGATGCCCTCCAGCTATCTCTCGGGTCACCTTTGACCAGGTTGTGTAGCCCATGAGGGAGTAGATCATCTGGTGCCTCAGGGCGAAATCTGGCAGAACACCTTGATCCACCAGGGTAAAACAAGTGTCTAAGTAAGAGTCAGCTGACCACAGTGTCATTTCTCTATCACCATTTGCAGGATCCTCTATTGTGGCATGCTTCTACAACACTTGCAGCGTCTCTAGAAGCTTACATCTAAACCCTGCGGGGTTAGCATGCTGGCACTCAGTGCTCTCTCCCAGTGGCATAGAACCTTAAGGGCCCCTGTGGTACCACCTGCTACGCAAGCCATGTTTCCAGGCTGCCTGCTGTGTTTGCCACTTCTTACACCTCAGACAGTCCACTCACTCCTGTGCTGTTCCACTGGGAACAGCCTCAGTCTTCAACTCGCGTGCCCTGGATTCTCACCCTCTCAGTGTGTTCATTAACATTTTCCTTCAGAAAGTTTGTGCTCGCGTGCAATTCCTAGAGAATGTTTCAATTCTTCCGAAAGTGGTCAGACATTTTTTGTTGTCGCCTCTTGGCAGATCCACGCTGGTTCCCCGGTGTCTCTCTAATGCTTCTCTTGTGGCTGTTACTACATATTGTCTTGTTTTTGTTTATCTAGTTGAGCTTCTTCTGCTTTCTTATTTCCTTTAGGATTTCTGCCTTTGGACCCTGTCTTTTTTGTGGCAAACCTTGAGCCCACACTTGATCCGTGTCTCCCGTAGGTTTGCCATGATTCCTCTACAATGATTACTCACACTTTATAAGCGTGGCTGTAGTCCTTAAGTGCCCTAGAGACCCAGGGCCTCCCTTCTTGTCTCAAAATGTCAGCATGTCAGCAGCTTCATTTATTTTCATGCCTTTGACTTGGAAGCTATAATTAGCTCATCCAATCAAACAGCTATACATACTTTTTTCAAATATTCTTTGCAGTTGGCCCTTATATGTTTCCTTGACTGTTTTGCTGCAAGAAAGATACCTGGGCTTTAATTAAACATGCAGGAATCTAATCCAATAATTGAATACTCTTGTAAAGTGAGCCATGAGCTAAAAATTTGTCAAGAAGGTACACATATTTGAAAGTGCTTTGTATTTTGCTATAAAATGGCCTTTAATTTGAGATTCATTTGTAGTTTTTTTTATTTTTGTTCTGATTGAATTAAAAAAAGCTCCTGGTGAAGTATTGTACTCTTAAATACCGAGTACAGGAATATTGTGGCACACTAATATCATGGACAGAATATTGAACGGTAAGTACATAGAGGGAAGTATAGATTTACTATTCCTCACTCCACATTTCGGAACCTTTATGATTCACATATCGCCAAGGTCTGGGGTTGAGCTTCAGTGTGGGTGTTTGAGGTGGTACATCCCCCTAATAAATGTATGGTCTGAAGTATAGTTGGGTACAGGTGCTTTCAGTAGGGTAGGGTGAGGTGCATGTCAGTTTTCACCTGGGATTTTTGCAGACACATACTGACAAAAACATACACACAGTCTTTGTCATCTAAAAATGTTGATTATTTTACAAAATATTGTGTTTCTCTCACTTAATACTCCTAGCAATCCACATACCTCCTCCTTTTCACTGCCTCTTAAGCCCCTCTCATGCGCCCTGCATGTCTTATAATGCATTTCAAGATTATATGCCAGCGTGACTGTCAGGAAATCTGAGGCTCACACCCCCTAATCTTACTGACTAAGCTGCGCCCCTGGCCAAGTTACATAAATGTGGAGTTAAGTGCAGATAATCTACACATACTTTTGCTATTTTGTCCCTCGATATTTTATCCATGGGATTAGTGGCCCATGAGATGCTGTCCTGGATCTTCCGGAGCCACACCTAGTGAAGCACTAACACATGAAATGAACAGTCAACTCTCTATCGAAGTGCAGGGGAAATTTACTTTGCAAAGTAACTCATAAGGAGAGAAGAATAAATAAAATAATATATTTAAGAGGATTGGTATTACGAAACAACTGTAAGACTGAATCTAAAGTAATTTAATATGCAGCATCAGTCAAATAATAATTATACTGAATTAGAAATAGGAATAGGGCTTAACTCGCAGATAGTTTTTAAGCAATTAGGACCAATGAGTGCACAACAGAATCGGGTATGGACTTCTGCTGACTAATAATCTGAATACCCTCTAGTCATTTCACATTCAAGACTCTTTGATCTTTGTGAAACGACCCTTAGGTTTCAACACATTCTCACATTATTCACCTGTGCTCACTAAAAAAATAATGGTAAATACCACTCACTAGCACCCTTCGCAGAAGTACTGAGGGGCAGATTTAAGAGCCCCTAGCGCCTCCTTATGCTACATTAGCGTCATTTTTTTATGCTAATGTAGCCCAACAAGGCCAAAATCGCTGTGCCAAATTTACAAAATGGTGCAATGCTTGCATTGCGCCACTCCTAACCCATTGCGCTACATTATGCCTGCCTTAGGCATAATATATGCAAAGAGGGCAATTCTCCCTTAGGGGGATGAAAATATTTCATTTTTTTCAGCACTTTTAACACCTGCTCAGAGCAGATGTTAAAAGGAGGCACACCATTGTTTACAATGGGCCTCAATGGATTAGCGTCAACATTTTTTACTCTAATCCCGCAAAGCCCTGAAATTTTGACGTTAATTCCCTAACTTCCGCCATGGTGCGCATATCTCAGATACGGCGCACACCTGGTGGCATTAGTGGGGCGCTAAGGGGTGCAAGAAAAGTGGAGCTGCACTGGTTGCAGCGCCACTTTTCTTAAATCTGGCCCTAAGAATCTAAGGTAGAGTCTGAGGGGCCTCCCATGTTAGGATCCCCTTGGTATGATAGAGCCGCCTTCCCTGGGAGATGACCAGGAGACTGACCTGCCTGCTGTCTACTCCCGCCTTGCTTTGAACACTCTTCTTTTAGGACTCTAGATTACAACCTGGCACTCAATTTGCATAGCCTTAAAAGGAAATGAAATTGCATTACGCTGAAAAAAGAAACATGCATTACATTAAAAAAGACAAGCTGTCATTTGTCAATTTTTCTGCATGCGCATACTTTAAGCTGCTCGCTGCTTGCCGACCTCCTCAAAAGAGGGTTCATTTTTCCGTGTTCACTTTGCTTCACTCAGTCAGAGGCCCATGTAATGCCCATTTCTAGGATTATTTGAGGTGTCAACATCTCTTTTAGATACATAGGTGTCCCTGCGGGCTTAAATTTAGCCTAAAATATACGCAGGTGGTATAGTGTTAAGAGACCACCTTTGTCTGACCAAGACCATTAGTTATCAAAAGACATTTTCCCATAGAAATTCACTTGAAGCTGCCAATTCTTAGTTTTGTGCTTTCAGACGCACGATTCTGTTTATAAGTCCCTTAATTCCTCTTCGCTCTGCAATTCATGAATCAGACCTGAATGAGATGCACATTCCATGAGTTTCATTTTTTTAATTAAGTATTTTTAATTCATCCAAAAGATATTTTCGTTTCTGCAGTGTAGAAGAAAGAGTGTAGGTTGCTTTCTTTTTTCGAGGTCTCACCTACACCCAGCTTGTAGCAGTTTGCTTGTGAAATACCTTTTGTGGACCACAGCAAAAACTCACAGGGGTATAAAGCCTGCCCATTGTCTACCATTGGTTGGCTCTGCTGTCACTCTCATTTGTTTGCTTTTTGTTCAGTGTCTAGACCAAAAAAATGCACTGATTTGCAGAGGGGAAACATCTTTACAACTTCGAACAACTCCTATCAGACAATTCGTTAAATTAACAGACCCAATTTTAACCAGATTTGTAATGCGCTGAACTAGTGTGATACTGGTCCTTCACAGAAATAATATGCAAAACGGTACCGTCATTTTAGAGAAAAACTAACAAAGTTAGTTGAACAATGTCCCTCATTAGTTTTGAGAGCCCAAAGTGGAATATGGGTCAAAACCAGAACACCTGGGTTGCTAGCTGACCTTATATTTTCATACCATGTTAAAGGATCGAAAGAACAAATATGAAGAATGAGGCTGAATACCCATTATTTGGCCTAACAAAATAGATTTTTTTTTTTACAATCTGTTGTGATAAATACTAGAATAGTTCACAAAAGTGTCTGTTTGAATTATGTCCGTCCATTTACTAAGGCCAATGTTTTTCAAAATATGAACGTTTTTAAATGCTAAAAAACAATTACCACTCACTGTTACGTTGCCACGTGTAGGTGGCGTGGTACACATGACTTGATGCACATATTGGTTGCACAATTACTAACATACATCAGTCATTAGATCTGATCCACATACACATATCTTGCCACAGCACCATCGCCCCTCATATGCAATATGCCAGCACCACATCCCATATGGAACACTGTCCTGAGTGTAGGAAACTAACAAATCCCAAGAAGACAGAGGAATGAATATTCAACGAAGCTGCAGGAAATAAAGAAACTTATTTGAAAGAAACGAATTAAGGTAAGAATTCTTCCACTTACAACACGCATCCTACCACAGAAAACAAATGAATTTCATTGAGATCACCACAATGAACACTTTGTAAAGTCAGGCAGCTACTCCACCTGAACGTAACATAGTAAATCTTGTATAACATTAGTGAACTCATTGATGAAACACTGCCTCTTTCTCACGTTCAACAATTACCTAAACCAGATACACGTTGAGATCAACTAGGACTACAGCTGCACCGCGTCTACCTACTGGACTCTCCAATGCTAATTTTAACATTCTCTTGCTGCCCACCTGACTGATGTATCCTTGGTGTGGCGAGTGCTTCTTCTATGTCTCTGAAGTTAGCGACTTTAAAGAAGGCATGAAAGAGATACTTTGCGGCATCTATCAAGACTTCACCAGCTACACAACCAAAGAGGTGTATTGTGGTTTCCTAATATTCAGAATCATTCTTTTGGCACAGAAGTGGTGCTGTTCAGGGCATGGCAAAGGAGTATTTATCCATCAAACTCTGCTACAAATGGATGAACCGGGTACTGGTTTCTGCCAATATATTTTTACTGTTGCCTAGAGACAGTTTTCGGTTTCTGAGCAGGCTAATGTAGTAATAAAAAAAAATCACAAATAAAAAACGTAATAGATATCTACGTATAGAGACTGTGTGTAAGCCCTCGCCCTCCTTTGCATGTAGCAATTAGTCAGACCACTCCAGCCACCGGCTCAGTTGCATAGTAATTGACTGCATCGTGCATGATCATGTGAGCCGATCACACTTTAGTGTCAGGGTTGGTGTCTCAAATCTTAACTTTGTCATTTTTTTATTTTTCAAACTTTGTCTTGAGGTTACAGTAATTTAAAGGCAACGGTACCTCTTATTTTCACATATAAGCTTTGTATTTTCCTGTGATTTGAATTAAAACTAAAGAGTTTCTGTGCCTGTTCTAATTACACATGCCTTTCTAGGAAGCACCTACATTGTTCTATTAAAATTGTATGAAAAATGAAAATGCTTATTTTTCAATTATATTTTTTGCAAGCATGTGGCCACCATGTCTAGGCACAGTGAATGTTCCTTTTTTTCTTTTTGTGGCATATGCTTGAAATAAACCTCAAAAAAGTGAAATCATCGCACCAGCTTGCCAAGGCCAGACTTACTTGCTTTGCTAATGTATATATATAATTGATTCTTATGAAATGCCACACCCTTCCTAGGGAGCCTCGGGAAACTCTAGACTGTGGCTCGGTAATGCGAAAACACACCGGGAGATAAACTGACATCCCTATAAAATAATTACACAACATAACAGACCTAATAACTCAAATGATAAAATGGAAAAACAAAACAAACTGATTTTCAGTGTTGTCCTAGGGCAGCATGCAACGAAAGTAATACACTGGTGATTTAGGCAGCTTGTGACAACGATCTCTGTCACCAGTTGCTACCCACACCCTTTGAATCTTAGAAGGTGAACTCTGCCAACGGCTAAAGATGTCTTGAACACATGGTGAGTCCATAGAATTAGATGTCTCTGCGATTAACTTTGTTTTTTTAGCTGTGTGAAAGGTTTTGAGGATTGTCGTGGTATGCTTACGGCTGTTGAGAACACTTCTGCAGTGTCTTGGGTGGACATTGTCAGTGAACTTAATATTTTGAGTTGTGGCAAGTCTGGTTTTAAGGAAGGGTGCTTTGATGAGCATTTCGACCAAATGATTCATCTCTGGGTGATTTGTTGGATGTCGATGGGAAAGTTATTTGCATGTTAGTGAGGGAGAGGTTGTTCTTGCCAAGTCACTGATGGTGGCAGTTATAATGGTTACCAGGTGGGTGAGAGATTTACATATCTTCTTAAGCCTTAATGTGGATCAGCCGCTGGACATTGGGAGAGTATTGGACAAAAAGGAGGTGGTGAGATTCTGAGGTGAGCGGCTGTTACAAATTGACTGATGTGATATCAGCCCCCACAAGGCAATAAGTGACTATTTTATAGAGTAGATTTTGATGAGAATGTCAGGTAAAGACAGGATAGGGGTCAATAGTTCCCCTCTCTGTAACACCATGCAAAACCACGGCACCAATGTGTTGAACGTTGCACACAGTATGTTGACGACTATGCTTGTTAACAGTTGAAGTCCTCAATAAGTGCTTCACATATTATTTAACATTTGAAGCTTTGTGTTGACGCCATGTTTATGTCGATACAGCCCTATCACAGAGGTCCTTTTCAATACGTAAGGTATTTTGATTGAGGTTTGCAGTTGTCTCAGATGATGGTGGGTGGAATTTGAAGTCACTTGTTGAGGAGTCCTGCATGTGGGTAGGATCTCCTATGGTGCAAGGGTTCTGTTTCCTCCTTAGAAAGCTGTACTGTGTGTATCTTTAGAAAGCTTGGCTTGTGAATATCAATGTCTTTTCTTCCCACTCCCCTGCGCTCGCCTGTCTCTACATTCCAAATTTAGCGTCGCTGACGCATTTTGCATGCACACGGGGTCCTCAGAGAATACTCTGGAACTTTTTTGACAGTTAACACGCTTTTGCCTGCAGACAGGCGGTGCTAGCTCTAGAAACGGAGACTCTTCTTCTCCGAGGGGAAGAGATTTGGCAAACAAATGCAAATACTGTCATAAAAAAATGCATCTGTCAAATGTCATCTGCGATCCAGGGGTCTGCGGGATCCATAATCAAGGAGTGTGAAAAACAGGCTGTGTTGTCATCGGCACAAAAACAAATGCAACATGGAGGGACTAGATGGAGAGGATAGGTTAATGGTACCAAACCCCATGGGACAGCCCTGTTGAGTGTCGATCACTCAGAAGCACATGACCTGCCCGCCACAGGCTCTATTCCCGTAGGACCTTCCCAGCCTTCCATTCGCTTGGAGGTCGATGAAACTTGTACCATTGAGTTGAATGACATTTGGTGTTTACAGCAGTTGGAAGGTCGTGACCTGCATTTGGTGCTCGTATAAATATTTGAAAACCCTATAATTTGCGCTTAAATTTTTCCAAAACAAAGTTAGATGGCCTGCAGGTTTTGCTTATATAACCAAGAAATAAACCATTACATTTAGATAGTACATTGTCAGTTAATTAGGTTTTTTCCATCTAAGATGTACAAGTCACAACAAATACAGGCTAGGCCCCACCAATGTGTCAACATGTTAGGTACTAGACTGCACCTTCAGTGAAGAATTGTTCACAAAATCTCAAGTTACTATCCTAACCACATCCAATCATCATTCCACCACCTCTCTGTCCTGTCTCCCAGAGTAGGTGCCAATGTTTAAAGCATATGTGCTCACTGTACACCCTATGGGTGGGCTGTTGCCCGATGCTTCTTGTTTCTTGCATCCCAAACTCGGAATAGGCATCTCGGCTCTGGCAATTTTTTGGGTAACTTTTTTGTACCACCTCTTTGTCTGACTCCGTCTATCTTCTGACTAAAATAATTGGGAACTTCGCTTATTAAACGCCACAGCACAAGAGAGCTGTACATTTATACGGTATGTAGTGTGGATTGGGGGGTAAGAAAGAAAGACTGTTGCATGAAGGCACCCATATCGTCCTAAACCCCCACCCCCAAAGCCCGAGTGGTCCGCTTCAGCAGTGCCCGTATTTGAGGGGTTTGCATCCCTCTTCGCCATTACTCTTTCAACAGTGAACGACGAGTTCAGACAGGACAGAGGGTGGACTACAAATGTCGATTCATGTCAAACTAAGTTGTGCAGTCTATGTTCAGATTCCTTGTAGTCTCCACTGTCCAAACCCAGTGACATCCCCCAGTGCTCAGAGGCAAAGAATCAACCAGGCATCGTACTCATTAAGGTGTTCCTATGTACACGCTAAACCTGACCTCGTTGGTAACATATCCCTCTGGTAGGGCCAGATGTATGTCTCCAGCCTGCCTCAACCTCGTGGTAGTGGAATGCCAGGAGTACAAGAGCAGTCCAGTAGCATTGAAGGCAGTTCACCTCTGTGAAACCATGAGCCACCGCCCCAGATGGAAGACATGCTTCTTTGGCCTGACTCCCCAGCTGTACTAGTAAAGGATGATGTTTTGTGATCTTCTAGAATGGCTTCCTTGAAATCTTCCCTTTCCCCATTCTCAGTGATAACCAGGAGCTCCGTGACCAATATCTTGGGTAGTCATTGTGCCAGTGTCTTCTTGAACTGCATATCAGGCCCAATTCATTGTGATTTCTCTGCAGTGACTCGGTCATCAGTTATTTCTTTCCAAACAAGTCACTTTTAGCCAGGGCTGGGGCAGCGCCCTGGGTGAAAAGGAAATTTGGTGTTTGTTGTGGGGGGGTCGTTGCAGTGTAACTGCAGGAGGTGTGAGGAAGATGGGAGAGGGGCAGGGGGGTTTATGGGGTACTGAAGTACATTAAGGACAGAGTACAACGTCTTTAACCGGACCGGATTGAGACCAAATGGGATGGGCGAGCTGCTGTTTGCTTGGCATTAAGTCAGACAGCTCCCAGCTGCACCAATCGGAATATTGGTGCCCAAGGCCTGGGCCCAGCTCGCCCATGCCGGCCCTGTTTTTAGGCTCCATTTGTAAGCTTTCTACCATACATAGTGTTAACCATCAGGGCTAAAACCCTTATGGTGTAAGCGCTTCCCCAGAATTATCATCCCTAGCAGATATTGGGTGGGAAGGGAATGAGGACGTGGCACTCTTTGAAGAATGACCCTTCCCTGTAAAACTAGGAGAGGCATTGGACAAACACTGTATTCTTTGTGAAAGCAATTTACAGAGAGGTTAATGGCCCCAGAGGCCTCATTGTATTTTAATTTAATGATGAAGTGTTACCGACCACAGAGCTGGCCAATAATTCGGTTTATTGGCCCTCTCCTGCTTTATGTACTGAGGCTGTATGCAAAGGTGCAAAGGGAGCAGTAACTGATGTTATTGAGAGTCTCTGACTTTTAAATACTGCAAGAATCTATATGTAGGTAGCACAGCCTTCCCATCCTTGCCCCGCCCGCCTCTCTCCTTCGAGCAGTTCTCCCTCTGCTCATTGTCCGAGCTTTAACTGACCTGTGTTGTGCGCGAGATTCCAGAGGGTCTATTACTAGCAGATATTGAATGCATTCTCAGGAATATGATTGGCCAGTCTCAGCATTCCACTGTGTGTGTGTGTAGATTACAAGCCGAACCAGCAGCAGTTTGATTTCAGTTTTCCTGCTGCTGCTTGGTCTTCCCATCACTCCCAGAATCGTAGGAATGCGCGGCTAGCGCACAGAAAGATGGACGCCAGAATTCTGTGCAGCGCATGGAGAACCTTCTCCATGGCCAGAAACGATATTTTAGCCCCCCCGCGAGGAATATCTTTACCATTAGTCAAACTCCTCTTTCACCAGCTATGAATGTTAATGGGAATGAAGAGTCCTCGGTTTCTGAAAGGCAAAGAGGTTTTTTTTTTCATCGGTTTCTAAAATTAACGGCGGTGACTCACTCCTCGCCGCCAAGGCAGCTATCCTTGGATGGGTATGAAGAATTGAAGCGCAGCGCAGGAACCCTGCCAGCTTTGACAGCATTTAAAGCGGGATCTTCTTGTCAATTTCACTCTTATGTTATATTTAAGTCTGCGCTAATGGTGATGATTACGTTCCAGCAAACATCGCCACTTCATATGCAATTTGCGATGAGCAGCATGAACATGCTGCAGAGGGCTTCGTCATTTACTGCAACTCCCATCTGAGATAATTTGGTCAAAGATGTCTGGTTTAACTCTGCAACGATCAAGGTATCTAAGAATTTTCTCCAAACTGTGTCAACCTGAGGGATGGAAATATCCATCAGTGGCAGAAATATATAGTCCTTATGCTTTACGAGTTAATGAAGCTATGGCATGTGTGAAGAGATGCTGTTCTTCATATAAGTATCAATTAGATGCTGTGAGAGCAATGGCCTGGTGTGAGAAATACTGATTAGTCGCAAAGACTGTGAGTCCTTCACAAGCAATAGGTCCACAATTGTGTCTTTATGGGGAACAGGTACCGCATTGTATCACTGACTTTCTCAGGGTAGCAATGCAGAGCAGACCGATGCTTACTTAGAGGAGGTGGTGTGGGATAGTAAACTCCATTTTCTGGCATGTAACACCAATACTCGATAAATTATTGTCCAGTGTTTTTCCTTTTAAAAAGGAAAAGTACAATTATTACTCACACACCACTAAATACACCTTAAATTACAAATAGATACCTAAGATAGAATGAAGTACCTTTAGTTACACCCTTATACCACATCTCATTGTTATTGGGTCCTGAACCCCATAATCATAAAGTCTCCAACCTATAACAAATGCAACATAAAAATATAAGGGAGTATCTTTTTATGTACAACAGACCTATTGGCTTTGTCAAGGTGTCACCACATTACTAAAAACAGTAATCACATATTAGGATTCACCGTTAAAACTAACACACTCAAAAATCATAATTAAATGCTTTCAAAAACATTGTACTTTTTCATCAATAATCACTGTCAGTGAAATATTTTCAATAAAGCATGGCAAATCACAATAACATTAGCCTCTCTTTCATAGTTCTCATGACATATAATGCAGCCACAGGACCAATGGCAAGGGGTCCACTCACTCGAGACCCAGCTCCCAGAGAGTAGGAAATCAAAGCAAACCTCTCTTGTGGTCATGTCTATAAGGCTCCAAGAGATTCAAGGTTTAACATTGTAAAATATTGCTGGGGGCTGCTGCTCATGTTAAAAACTCAATGGTGGGACTTCCAAAAGGAGGACAAATTTTCAAATTAGCACTCGCAGGGCATTATTGGGCTATCCCTAAACTGGAAACGTGAATATCAAAGTAGTGGGTTTCCCTGCTACTGTCAGCTACACGGCCTTGTGGCACGTGTTGGTTTTCACAATTTGTGTTTTTCTTTAATTGAGGGTACCAGACTCACCTGGGACATCCACAGTCTTTAGTTTTAGGAGCCCGCTCCCGCGCTGTCTACCTAGCTCTCTGGGCTTCCCCCTACCTGCTCTCCTGATCCCGTGGGCAGGAGACCACGTTCTTTCTCTTCACCCGCCTAAGTGGAGCACCGGTGGGGAGCAGGTGCCCTGACCTTCTGACTACCTCAGGCATGAAGGTGGAGGAGGTGTCCTCCATTGCTCCAGGAGCTCTGGCTCCCCTGGGAACTGACTAAGTGCGGCCACGCTCAAAGTTGTTCCCTGGTTTTTCTTCTGTGTTCCATGGGGTGGCGTCCTGGGACACTGATTTATACTGGGACTGGCAGGGCTGCTTCTCTTCTTGTTACGCGGGTCCCTGGAAAGTAGTGGCTCCGGGGGGCATAAAGCAGTACGTGCAAATGGTATCAAATGCATGTTGCACCAATCCCAGACTCTGGTCCATCCTGGCGGGTAATATCCTGGCGGGTAATATCTTGAAATTGCAGTGAGGGCCACATACTTAGCTTCTAGTTTGGCATATTAAAATGAAAAAATCATTCAAAGAGCATATCTAAGGCCTTGTGGGGCGGATTTTGTCCAGTTTGGGATCATTTTGCTCCTGGTGATTAGCTAGAGCAGATAGGAGTATTTCCAATAATGTTCCTTGCCTCTGAAAGTGTACACTTTGTTGATTGCTCGGTTTTCTGGCTCCCTGCGCCACCCATCTCCTCTGCTGGTCTCCTGATGTTCTTCTCTTTTTGGTGGGGCACCTTCCATAGGCGCTTCGTGTCTAGCCACCAGAACACCTGACTACCTGGACTCCTAAACCCTATAGCTTCCTGGCTGTCTTGAAGAGCACCTGTGGTGGCAATGGATTCCAGGTCGTTGCACAGTAGGTCCTTAGAGGGAATAAAAAGACCAGAGCCACCGGCCCTGGAGAGACCAGTCCTAGTCCTGTGTTCAGTTGGAGTCAAACTCCTTAGTCCATCTTTGCAGGGCATCAGGTGGCTTCTCTTTCCAGCAGCACATTCTTCCCCTGTTGTTGCCTCCCAGGTCCCGAATCTTCTTCCCCCTCTCCTTTCTGCAGGGGATCTTAAGGGGTGTGTGTGGAAAGTTTTGGATACCAGGAAGCCCTGGTCAGTCCTAGATGCCACATCATCCCCCATTCCTGTCCCAACCACCCTGCTTGCTTGTCATGCATGTTTTACTCCAGTTTGACATGTTGCTGGACTGTGTAGGCCTTAGTAGTGCGAAACTGCACTTTAAGTTACTTTTCACCTGTATGTATAGTAAAGTACTACAGATTTTCCAGTACACCCTACTGACCTGTCTTTGGACGTCCACTAATATTATAAGGCCTATCCAGAGTCAGCACCTACCTTTGTTTTTGACTCAACATTTCAATTTTGAATGATGACTGATCTTGAATTCATGGTTATGATCTACATACTCTTAACTGAAGTGCTACTAGTAGTTCTTTAATGGCGACCCCTCCCTCCACCCTGTGCTACATTTTTCATCACCCAGTCCTCAGACAATATTGCAGAGAACTTATTTCAACCCCTGTAAATCTAATACTGCAAAGGTTCATTTCCTCATAGGAAGTTACATTAGCTGGGAAACAAAACATCTAATTTACTAAACCTGTTTCAGGTTTATTTGTGGGAGAAAATAATATAATTTAAAATGCCTTCTTCCCGATTTTTCAAATCCATTTGCTTGGCAAAACTGAAACATGCATATTTTGCTGGTGATGTTCTGTGTGTGAGGGATGCTTGCACTGCTGCTGTCTTTGCTGTATTTCTCTGTGAGTGAAGGAAGCTTGCACTGCTGCTGTCTTTGCTGTACTGCTCTGTGTGTGAAGGATGCTTTCACTGCTGCTCTCCTTGCTGTATTTCTCTGTGTGTGAAGGAAGCTTGCACTGCTGCTCTCCTTGCTGTACTTCTCTGTGTGTGAAGGAAGCTTGCACTGCTGCTCTCCTTGCTGTATTTCTCTGTGATTGAAGGAAGCTTGCACTGCTGCTGTCTTTGCTGTACTGCTCTGTGTGTGAAGGAAGCTTGCACTGCTGCTTTCTTTGCAGTACTCTTCTGTGTGTGAAGGAAGCTTGCACTGCTGCTCTCCTTGCTGTACTTCTCTGTGTGTGAAGGAAGCTTGCACTGATGTTGCTCTCCTTGCTGTATTTCTTTGTGAGTGAAGGAAGCTTGCACTGTTGCTGTCTTTGCTGTACTGCTCTGTGTGTGAAGGAAGCTTGCACTGCTGCTCTCCTTGCCATATTTCTCTGGGTTTGAAGGAAGCTTGCCTCTGTGTGAAGGAAGCTTGCACTGCTGCTCTCCTTGCTGTACTTCTCTGTGTGTGAAGGAAGCTTGCACTGCTGCTCTCCTTGCTGTATTTCTCTGTGATTGAAGGAAGCTTGCACTGCTGCTTTCTTTGCTGTAGTGCTCTGTGTGTGAAGGAAGCTTTCACTGCTGCTTTCTTTGCAGTACTCCTCTGTGTATGAAGGAAGCTTGCTGTGCTGCTCTCTTTGTAGTACTGTTCTGTGTGTGAAGGAAGCTGGCACTGCTGCTGCCCTAGCTAAACTGTTATATGTTTGATGATTCTGCTGTCTGCCCAGCTCCTCTTCTGTGATTGTGTTATGGAATATCAAGCATAGGAATATCATGATATCAGAATATTGTGGACAGAACATTGAGGGCCATAATATTGAAGGTAAATGGAAGAGGAATTATATGGATGTATTATTCTTAATTCCACATCTATGCAGCTTGTAGATATATATAGTGGCAAAGGTACATACAAAGGTAGTAGTAGTAGGTATAGAAAACCTCTACTTACTTTAGAATATTTCAGACTCAATATTCTGGTCACGATATGTGGTGCTATCTCCAAATTCCGGGGACACACTCTGTTCTGCTAAGGGGAGATCCTTGACGTCTAGAAGGTTGGAATATACCTGCTTTGACAGTGCCTAGGAAACTTGCAATTCTCTTGCCTGTGCTGCATAATACTATTTTTTGCCAAACAGTACATGTCAAAAGTGCTCATGGTTTTGTACCTAATCTGTAAAATGCCTAAAAGGTATGCTCCCACGTGCACCTTTAAACTATAATGTGGGCTTTTAGGTTCCCACTCACATTTCTTTTTTATATCACCCAGGCATGGTGCATGTACAACACCCACACAATACTTCAGCTGGTAATTACCATCTGAAGGCCACACTGTCACTAAAACAGACAGCTACTGCCACACATTGCCCCTCAGATGTATTGTGGAAGTATTTGTATAGCGCTTTCTCCTCTTTGAGGAGGCACTAAATCTCTCTGCAGACAGGTAGTACTATACCCATCCATGGGATACTAGCTTCTCTTCCTCGCCTGTTGAGTCTCTGACTCAGGGAAGCAAAGGAACATTTCGGACTCCAGTGCTTTCTATCTGGTTACCCTTTGGAGCACCAACTGTAATCTTCAAACTCTTCCAAGCATCCAGACGGGACTTCACTTTGCATTGTTGGCCATAAAGGAAAACTCACTCACACACTGAGCACAGTAGCATGACATAAAATGATGGAACCTCGCGGCAGAATGTGATGAGGGGTCCCGAGTATCTCACATCTCACAGATATACATTAGCTTTGGGATGATTGGGGCACCCCATAACGTTTGGAGTCCACTTCAAGAATTGGGCCTTTTCCCTGCACCACAGGGGCATGCGTTACGCACCTGATTGCCTTCGTAGTACATGTCTTTAGTACAATCATGACAGAGGGCCTATTGCACCCAGAGGCATATGTGCACTACGCTGCAGTGATACACACCATGAACGTGAACACAGGCATGCAACAAAAGATCTGAATGGCTGAAGGATCCCTAAGTGACTGCCAAACACAGAGTTGTGTCCACCAAACACAGGAGACACCGGACAAGTTCAGAAGGCCTGTTTGGTAAAGACATTAATGATGTCATCAGTTCATCAGTGATGTAATTTGAGATGTCATCAGTATTTGCCATGTGAACTTTTTATGAGGAATGCAGGGCAGTCGGGAGTTACTTCTTGGAACAGAGCACCCCTCCAGCAACGTCTGGTTGGTAAATTGCAGCACCTTTCACAGAGAGAGAGAGCATTGAGTGGCAGCTCATGTCAGATGATGCCGGGGAGACACTGATCTAGCACCAGGCAGATTGTTTTCTGCCCTTGTAGAGAATTCGACCAATTAGAGCTCGAATATGAGTTGTAACATTGATGACTCTGTCATTAGTGCATGCACTCACTCTATCTCGCTTAATATGTCGGTATCTCTTTTACCTCTCTTTTTCTACTCCCCTCTCTGTATTTCTGCCCTTCTCTCTTACTCTTGTTCACTCCTATACTGCTTTCAGTGATTGACGGTTGTATTTTTCCTATACCCCTTTACCTACTTTAGACTGCACAGGATGATTATCTCTGCTCTTTGATTTTAGACTATTTTTTGCGTAAATAAAGGATATTTGCTGAATTGGACAAGAGCTCCAGCTTATTGTTTGATGAGATTCTGACCACACAGTTTCTGTACAGATCTAGGTGAGATAGGACTTTGCCTTTCAAAAAAAGAGGGTTTGCCATGAATCTTTCTGAGGCAAAATATTGGAGAACACAGAGCAGGCTTTTCAGGGTCAGCTCCTCCGCTATGGTGGAAGAGCGTCGCCCCACCACCAGCATTAACAGCTGCAAATCTTTTTCAATGAAATTATAATAAACTATGTTTATTATTGTTTTATTGTAAAAGGGGCAGGGCTATGGGCGATGACTGGGATGGACGGGGAGTATACAGCACCCCCCTCAGTGCACATGTGGGTTTGGCCTGCCGTCTCGGGCTGGCCAAACACACATGAGCACTGAGCTCTCTCCAACCACTGTGTTGCCGGGTTGGAAAAAGCAGGCACAGGCTCCCAGTTTGCAGCCTTAGGATTGGCTGCAGGGCAGGCTGGGAGCCTGTGCCTGCCTGCATTGGAGCAGAAGAGCAGCGTGGTGGTGATTTAGGTAAGTTTTTATTTATTTTAATTTTTAAATTTGATGTTAGTTTTTTGTTGTTGTAACCACTCCACCCCCTGCTGCCGCCGCTCTGCCCTTTACCCCACAGCGAGCCATGACTGCGGCTTTTGGCATGGGCGCGCTGTGCCTAGGCCCAGGGTGCCAATCTTCCGAAGAGCAAAGAGACCTGCCTGCCTTAAGGTCACGCACACAGCAGTGGCCTTCTCACTTGGCACCAAAGGTTCGGTTTAAAGTGCGGTGCTTTTATTCATCGTTAAGCTTGTTGCTTGTGCCCCCTCGTATCACTGTCAGCCCCTTTCCCTATTGGCTGGCTCTCAGCCCCTGAAACAGTGCTGCCACACAGCAATGCCCTCCCTCTTTGCACCAGCCACAGAGTTTGGTTGTGAGTGTAAAGAGTGAGTAGGGCGAGCTGTGAAGGGTTTGTGTTCAGAGGGACGTCACTGCTCTGACGTAATCGGCCAGGGACTGGCCTGTATGCCGCCTTACTTTGTTCACCAGCAGCCCGCAAGAGAGAAACTCCTTCCCGCCCAGAGCTCTGGCGGAGTGGCTCTGAGAGAACACAAAGAGGGTTAGAAAGGTGCCGAGGGCAGACAGGAGTTGGTGCACGGCTCGTGGACAGTGAAAGGCTGAACACTCTTGCAGCACCTTGGACAGCAGCTGACAAAGCCGTGGCAACAAGTACTGGCAAAGTCAATGTGCTAAGCTTGCATTGTGAGCCCTGGTTAAAGCATTTTAATAATTATGCTCTCCATACAATGCATTTATGAGAGAAATAATTTAATGTGTCATGTTTCCGCGTACATTTGAGATGTAAAATAGTCCCTCGTGCAAGACAAGCATTACATGAGGGAGAATCTTAAACCAAAAGCCAAGAGTATTAAGGGAGTACCTCTGGACGGAACTAAACCCTTCTATGTTGTAAATGTAAAGAATTGTTGACAACGGCTCCTGTGGGCAGACAGTGTCCCAGCGCCACATTTAGCAGCAGAAACAATATCAAACACTGTGTTTACCCACTGAAGAGCAGCAGTCACTACAATGGCAAAACTCCGTGGCCAACAGCGCACTCTTTCAGCACCATGAACAGCGGTAAACAGCACAATATCCAAGCTGCGTCAACAGTAAGAAAACTATTTCAGCACCATGGTCATAATGGGCAGCGATGTGCTCAGTCACCATAAACAGCAACAGGCAGGGCTTTAGCATGGGTGAGCTGGGCCCAGGGCGCCAATATTATGAGGGGCGCGTGGAGCTGTGTGCGTTAAGGTTATGCCAACTGCAGCACTCTTTTCATCTTGCTCCAGCCTTGTCCTTGTCCCTGCCTGTTCATTTCTGTCTGATTTGCCAGTTTAAAGTGGTTTTAGTCCTTCATTATCATACCACGGCATTGTTTTTGTTTTTAGCCCACTTCCTTGCTCTCCCTTCACCCTCTGACCCTTGATGTCACACATCAACAAAACCATCATCTGCATGAGGCAGCTGAGCTGTTGTTGATTTAGGTGAGCTGGGGGAGCTCTGGGGATGTTTGTGTTCAGGGGCCAGTCACTGCTCATCCAGGTACTGATAAATTAACATAAAAGGAGCCCCTTCTGCCTCATTTAATTCACTACCATTAGCAAGGGCGCAAAATTTCTAACGCCACTATCTTAGCAAAGGCCGGCTCTGGCAACAGGTAATGTTTCAGCACTACAGACAGTGAAAAAATACTCTCAGCATCATAAACAGCCACAGGACGTGCAATTTTTCCGCAGTCTGGCCTGCAACAAAGTGTTACAGCACCAGATGCACCAAGAAAATAAGGCTGTGTTTCTAAACAATGGACAGCAACAGGCAATACTGTAAAAGCTCCAAAAGCAGCACCATTACCGTACTACTCAAAAATGGGTTTCTCTGGCCTTTTCCACTTGTAGATTTGAGCAAAAATGTCTTGGCTGATGGTGTGAAATACCTCTGCCAGTCCTAAACCGACCGAGTGCTGACACCATCTGTGTCCACAAACATCCTCAGATTATCAACAGCACTTGTTTAGAGCCACCGACTCCCCTTACCAGGCCTACACCCTACCTGGGCTGGAAGGAGCCGCCATTAGTTTCAAGATGAGATCAAGCAGTGCAGAAGGTAAAGCAGTTCGGAAATTGTCCGACAGTTTCTTAGTTCTAACAGATGGAGATTTTCATTAAAAGTGGAGTAATAAATAGCCCTCTTCTGCTGCACTGTTACAGGATCCTGCTCAAGAGAGTTGTTGACTAATCAACGCACTTAGTGCATCATCTCTACTGTGGAGTTGTTTAAACATGTCTTCTGGAGCAGGTCTGATGGCGGATGCAAGATTTTATTAACTTTTAAATGCTGGAGGGCCTGGGCCCCATTTCGATGATCAACCGAGGCGACATGGGTCCATGCACTGTTGAATAGTCACTGGCACCTAAACTAAACATGGATATACTAGTAATTAACGTATATTTACACATTTTTGCCATTTTGGAACATATGTCTAATTGTTATTGTGAAGCATATAGGTTGTGGTCTCCTCATGGCTTAAGAGATTGATCAAGTTCCTGGATCAAGGCCTTTCAACTGTGGACATCACCAATCAGGAAGCATATGCCCTTCTAAAGATTGGTGGCTATATGTATTCTGTTCACTTAACAGTCATGGTCAACTGCTTGGATTAGATTGTTATACTTGTGCTGATGTTGTTTCTAGTATAAAGACCTGTCCACTCTCTAGTCTGACAGCTACTTAAGTTCAGGGCATTTTCTTTTCTGACATAGGTTTTTTAGAGTGCCCTTAAGGTATTCAGTGTGTTTGGCAGGAGCTTGGGGGGAGGGGGGAGCGTGAAGCTTAACCCTATTTCTTCCCTCTTTTTTCAGGTATGAGTGGTTTTAAGGTGTAAAGGATTTCAGATGTGAAAGAGCAAAGAAGTTCTTCACAAACAGATACTATGGCATTGACGGGTCCACTGTAGCTTGTTAGCTTTAGAGGGAAGTTCTTCCAAGATTCTTCAATGGACTTTATCCACCACTGCTTGAAAGTTGGGTGTTGTAAAGTGGTCTGCAATAGTCAAAGAGGACAAAGTAAGAGCATCCACCAGCCTTAATCTGATCTCTTCTGTATTAAGACACAATACTAACGGTAGAGACAGGGTGCAGTGATTTTCTGGGAGAGTAAAGACACACATTGTATCTGTGCTTTTAAAATTCACTTTTAACGTTGTTGTCTTTTTATTTTTTATTTGACGCTTATCTATTTTTATATGCTCCCTGTTTTGGAAGATAAGTCAAAAACAAGTTGCTCAGATCCCAAAGTGTGGGTAAAAGTGGTAGTCGGGATTAAACCTCAGGTATCTCTATTGTGTTTCGACAGGTTATATAACAGGCCCCACCTGCTTTTCGAACATGGCAGAGTTTAGGGTTTCTTTTCAACATTTACGGTTGCGAAGCTTGTGTAGTAAAGAATAAAAAAACATTTTACAACACACCAAAATGCGAAAAAACAAAATGAACAGACACTTAGGGAAAATAAAACAGGAGCGTTTGCAGATGCGAATTCGAAGATAAGAGAATGAAAAAAGTAATTCGAGGCTCTTAGTTGGCGGGTTAATCAGACACAGATTCTTCGCCCCAATGACCCTCCGCTCAGAGGAGTATTGGTGTGCACCACCCACCACACTGGTAGGATAACTCCCTTGCAAACACAGCAAAATGGACACCCACCTTCATGAATCCCCAATTAACTGCATAATTCTGATTGATGGAGACATTTCTTTTTTTTTCAGGTCTTTATTCTGCCACTAACTTTGTAGAAAGTTTGCACTGAAGCAACCATGACGATGCAACCTGATGAGTGTAAGGTTCCGTTTGTATTGTTACACCGTCCCCCACCCCCACAAAGGAAGCACACAATAGCAACGACCAGTCAATGTCAACACAACAGGGATCTTACACCAAAATGTACCCCTTTCCGAAGTGTCTACTCCTTGCGTGACCTTATTGTTGATGAATGAAAACCTAATTACATATTATTTATTTGTACGAAAGTTAAAAAAACAAAAATGGAAAATGATGCTTATTGTCAATCTGATCCCATTTTAAATACTCTGGGTGAATTCAATTTTTAGTTTTAGACTTGCCCTGAAAGGTACAGCTCCGTCTGTCCTAAGTTATGATCCCTTTGTCCAGCAGCACAAAACGTTCCAGCCTCACTGAGTCACATGCATGTGAGTTAGCATAAAACACTCTGGTGCAGTGAACTTTGTACTGGGCTCACTGAGACAATACAAAAGTGATGGATGCAAATGTTTGAATGAACTTAAAGCAGTGGTAACTAATCCAGTAAATACAAGGCTTGGTTTGGCCCGGTTGCAGATCTCAAATAGGGCCTCATTAGGAGTTTGGCAGTCCCACCACGGGACTACCAAACTCGTGGGGTGGAACGCCACCACCATGGTGGTGCTGTCCCCCTGAGCATATTACATTGTTACCGCTGGGCTGACCAGTGGGAACAATGCTACGGTATTGGCCTTGGCTCCTTTAAGGGAGCTGAGGCCAGTATCGTAGCATGGAGCACCCTTGGAATGCGCACTGTCTGATGGTGCTGGGCAGTAGAGGGGTCCCCCTGTGGCCCCCAGCACTGGCTTACCACCAGCCTTTCCATGGCAGTACAAACGCCATGGAAAGGCTGGTGGTAAGTGGGGTTGTAATCAGTCAGGCGACGCTGAGTTCAGCGCCACCCTGGCTGAGTACAACCCCGACCGCCATCACCACATCTGGAACAATGTTCCTGGCGGGGACGGCGGTCCTTAGGTGGGTCCGCCCCCTGGGTTGTAATGTGGCGGTTGGGCAGTCCGACGATCACTGTGAGGACCGCCAGCCTTGTAATAAGGCCCTTACTGCCCAATAAGGATTTGAGCTGTGTCTCACTGATTAGGAAATAATTTTATAGATATCACACTCCATCTCACAAGGGATCTCTTCACATGTTTTACAAATCTAGGTAACGTGATCTCAACAACGAGCCTCTGTCACAAACTTGACGGATATCCCATCCGCTGTATTACGATCCCATTACATCCTATGGAGGTCGTAATACAGAGGACAGATTATCCGTCACATCTGTGATGGACTAAACAGGTCCTGAATGTTTTACCTCACTGTTACACACATTATAAATAGTCCATGAGAGCACCAAGTGTAGGTGTTACTCCAGTCTTTTTTCTACTTAGAGGAGCAACAGCCCCAGTGCAATAGTTATCCTATGGAGCAATGGCACAATTCACTGAGCATTTCCAAGCTTTCCAGAGTGCACTTATTGCCCTCTTTGTTTTTATTGCGCCCTTAGAGTGGTTTAACTTTACCCTGAAGATGGGACTGAGGGTAGGAGCCCGAAACCTTGACCTGTGGCATGGTAGAAACTATTATTCTCACTCCCTCAAACTTTTCCACTTCATAATTTTGGGAATTGGTATATATATAATCTTTTGGTTGTGAGGTGAAATAATCAGCACCTGACGTTGGCCTATAAATCCGCTTGAACTCTAACGGATCCTTCAGTATTCCAGATGAATGATGAATACCATTGTATTTTAAATGATTAAGCTTCTCCCTTATAAATATTATTTATTAATCAGGAAACTTCACACTCAGAGCCTTATAAGGGAAAATCCAATGACCTAACTGGAGTTGAACGACTAGTGAGAAGCCTGGATTTTGCGCCTGGAGCTTTGCTCTGATGAGGAAACCCCGCTAACCCAGTGGCCCCGCAACGGGCCGTGTCCACTGCGCATGCGCACTGCTCCATCGCCAGTGTTTTGTGCGCCGGGTCGAGGATACCGGACCGAAGGCTGAAACAATGTTCCAGACGGCATTGAAGTCCCCCAAGGCGGGCGAAAGGGCGCGGCGGGGAGCCACTGCAGGGTCGGAGCCATCTGTCTTGCCGGGCCTGTTCTTTGTGTTCAGCCAAGAAACGCTGTTGGGTCATAGCAAGGTGACCGAATGCCCTCGGTGGCTGCATTATGTGGCAGCGCAACTGGGAAGTTCCAGAAATGCGTCCGTCTTCTTTCAACCTTAAGAAGAATCGATGACCGGGCCAGCCACATCCAGGCCCTGCAGAATCGATGAGCGGTTCTTTGTTTTCGAACGGTTGTCACCAACTGTGACTTATTTTCCAGAGAAATGCTCTCAGTTTCTCTCCAAACTCGATAACATCAAGTTTATGGACATGAAGCAGTGACCCGAAGCTGAAGTTTTTTCGCGTGATTATTTCCAGCTCCATGCATCTTAAGGAAAGCACGAAGAACCCGAAGCCCACATTTGATGTCCTTTAAGAAAACGGTCACAGGACTCGAGAGCGTGTTTCGCCCGAGTATGCTTACAAAAATGTGCACTAGATTTTACTGAAATCGAGTTTAGGAAAGTAACACGATTTTCACTGCTATATATGAGACATTGCTTTAAAATTAAAAATGGTAAAGTACTTTAAAAACCAGAACAGTCTTACGGTACATGTCTATTTTAAAAATTGTTGTTTAAAAACGTAGGCCTGGATTTAAAGTATGAATGACAGGTACTCTGCCACAAACATAACAGAGTACCCCCTCCATCAAACTTGTTGTCCATCAGCTTTCCGTCAGCGAGGCCCTCATTGGCTCCATCGACGGAAAGCTTGTGCCAACAGCCAATCAGAGTGCTAGCCGTCCGAGTGAGGGGTGCCCATTTTTCTCTTTATCACTGCCAAGGAAAATCTGGCGATGACTAACAGACAAATAAAAATAACCCTCACACCCAGGGAAAACTCTCAGGATGTAGGGATCATTAGTTATCTATTTTTCAGAAACAAACTCCCAATTTGCCAGTTTGTGTTTAAAAACAAAAAGGTTAATGGGCGGCTGTCAAAACTGGCTGCAGCTGTCCATCTTCCACTGAAAGCAGAGCCCGCCGCTGTGCAGATGGTGATCTCTGATTCTGGAGGGCGGCAGTCTGTCAGGGTGAGAGACGTAACGTCCTCCACCGCCCTGTTGGATGAAGGGCCACTGCTCAAATCCTAAATCAGGCGCTTAATGATGAAGGTATTTTGTTGAATACATTATTTGATATATAATAAATGGGATTCTCTAATACCTGTATGAACGCCAGTCTCTAATTTCTTTATAATCAGCGACTTGTAATGCACCAGGGCACCAATTAATAAGAAAAGACGTGTCCTGACGTCACTATGCCTGCTGCTAGAGCCAGCAGCCGAGGTGAAAACAGGTCGGGTCACAGCATAATTGAAACAGCTGTTTAAAGCAACGAAAACTGAAGGTTGCTTTTCTTTCTTTTTGGCTTACAACGACAAGCAGAGAGAACATGTTTATTTTTTGCAGTCCTTCGATAGGTAAGGAAAATCTAGAATCTTTCTGCATATTTCTTCACATTCTGAATTTTAAAAAGACTGACTTGTATTGAGCTGTTTCTAATATCTATGGCCACAAATAACTAACAGGTTTCTGACGTGTTTAATTTTGCGCTAGAGTTTTTTTGTATTCTTCATGTTTGCAAGCATGCTTGCTCTTTCGAATGAAAGAGCTATGCACTAAAGTTTTAAGTAGTTTGTGGGAAAGGTGACGATTGGACTATGAATTATATGGGATAAGGTACCCCCTTGCGTACATGAAAAGGACATTGCAAGTCACCTCAGAGGTCCATAACCTTATAATGGAACTCAGCCTTCAGCCTTGTTCCTCTATATAGTTATCAAACTCCTCAGTGATTTGCAATATCCTTCTACTCTAAAGCAGGGGTGACTTTATCCCTTATGTACCTGTCTCTGCCCCAGACTAAATAGCCTTGAGATGCATTGCCTAGCAAAAAGTGTTCCATTTACAGAAGATATAATAGAGCCAAATATGCATTTCATTAGAACACAGGACTTTCAGTTTTATATGCCGAGACCCTCCTTTGAGAAAACAGTTTTGTCGGATGACTCTAAATGAAGGAGGGCATAGAATTTATATATATTAACATTTCAAAATGTCAAGCATCACAGGTCACAACAAATATTGTAGAAAAGGTGGATGGCATATCACCTAAAATATATAAAAATTGATGTTAACGGACAGCTTTTAATGTCTAACATTAAATATATTATATGTTAATCATTGACAGTGCTCAAGTCAGAACTATCTCGCAGGAGTTAGCAGATATCCTTGAAGAAGGGTGATTGGTGGCACTCATCACTTTTTCACAATAAATGTGAGAAATATAAAACATTGCGAGTGAGCATAGTAAGCATGCTAAAATCTTTTAAGGGGGTGTCCTAGGAATGGGGGAGGGAAACGAGGCACATTGGTGAAATAAATCCTTGTCAAAGCCAACAGGTCTTGCAGCTATAATGTGAGTGACAAGCTATTGACATTTCCAGTTCTTGATTGTAAAGCAGTGTGTACAAAACGTTTTTAACATTAAAAAATACTAGCAACACATATCTTAAGCTTTCCCAAAACTGAACATTGAATCCAATATTTTTAAACTTCATAAACAGTGCAGTTTATTTTTCAAATGCTTTTTGCATTGGACATCTCTGAAAAGAGCTTAAAAGGCCTAATGCATGTAGTCCAACTTAAAAATAACACTGAAGTGTAGTTGCAGTTACTTAAAAAAGCATAACAACTGTTTGGGGTCTTGAATAAAGAGGTGTCTGAATGTAAAAGAAAATGCTTGCCAAGGTCTTATTTACTTTCCATACAACTCCAAACTGGAAATATGCTCAGGCCATTGAGCGCAGAAGCGCATGGAGCAGAAGATAAGCCAATGCCAGAGGAGATATTGCCGGCAGAGGTGAGTACAGCTGCCCACTTTGGCACCCCTGCGCGAGGAAAGAGGGCACCTTTGCGCACTAGGGCCTGGGATCCATTCAATATTTCAAAAGCAGCAGATGAAACAAAATGAACCTGTTGAAGTCTGGTCTTTAGTCAAAATCTACTCGAAATATATATGTTGCTGTGCTTCTATAGCGGAGCTAGGAGAGCAGTGGAAAGCAACACATGGAGTGAGGGGCAGGAGAGGGAACGGGAAGCAGCACACTTGGAAGACAGCAACAAAACACATGCACTCCCTTATAGTGCTCAAAGGAAAAGACAAAACGAGTTCCCTGATGTGAGCAGTAGAAGGATACAAGTCATCAAATGGAAAGGCTGGTAAAGAAGCTATGCTCCACAGGAGGGAGAAATGCAAGGTTTGGAAGGAAGGCTTTAGAATAAGCCCCAAGGAAGTGAGATTAACAAGCAAGCCTGGAATGGGGTGCCCAAAATCTCCCTTTAAGTATTGGTACTCTACCCACTAGCTCTTTGACAACAGCCAGCTTTAAGCTGTTGGTGAGGCCTAACAAAGGTTCAAGGGAAGCTAAGCTGACAGTCTTGCTGATCTGCATGAGCAGTTTGTACATCACTGGGCAGAGTTAGGTTGATGTCAAGATCCCTGCGTACTAAGGAAGTCTGTTTCTGTCAGTCGAGTTCTTTGAAAGGTTCATAATGGGTGTCCTCAGAAGAGATGTATCAGTCTTCTTTGTTATAGACTAATTCTGTCAAAGCTTCTTTACAGCACTTACAACCAGCAATGGCTGATCACTTATAACTGAAATTTAGATTACGTAATACTCTTCTGAATCATCATATTCCTGTAATTTTGTCTTGAGTGCTCGCATGCCCCTGTGAATTAACACCACACTAAATTTAATTGTAGAGCCAAGAATAACAAGGAGGAAGCCCAACTTTGAACCATAGTGACATTGTAAGTCTGCCAATGTATAAAATATTGATTGTTCCTGCCTGGTTCTCTGACCCTCTGGGAATCCCCCCACCCACCTTTCTGCACTGAGCTGGTGCTTAATATTAAGATAGGCTCATAAATGCCTTCTCAAGCTACTTGGCCATGGAACCCTGTAAAAAAAGCCAGAAGTAATGTTACTGAACAAAGCCACTCCCATGATCAGTTCACCAACTCGAAGATAATTGTCTGACGGCGCCAACACAATAAATTTTTTTTAAAAAAAACATTTTTTTCTCAGTAATAATTTCCTTGTGCATTGCTACTTGATGCCTAAAAGAATCAAGTCCTACCTAAACCAACCATTGGCAAATCCAGTAGGTTTGGAATCGGGTGCCTGCCTCTTGATTTTGTCAGTGCTTCTTTTAGTTTTAATGGCTTTTATACAGCGTTGTTGTTGAAGGAGGTGCCATGTCTTCACCAATATAAAAAAAATTGTAAAAGCTGAAAATATATTTAAAAAAAAAATGGTTTCACAAAACCTGCTTTGCCACAATACAAATTGGTGTGAGGTTGTGCTCCCTGTGAAAGAGGGGAATGCTGTCAATCACAGCTAAGTCAGCCAGTGGCTGAAGTGGGCTGAACCATTGACCCACCCTCTATGCTGTAGTGGGTAGGATAAAAATGTTAATGACACAGCCAATGAATGAATGAAAAGGGCTGGTTGAAAGCCCTATAGGTATAATCTACATATGATTTTAGTTAAATCTAATTGCCTTGACTAACCCCAAACCTAAAAATCGAAAAACTCTACGCATACAGATATGTGGCATGCAGTTAGGTGTGAATAATCTGGAGAGTTTGCTACGCTAAAGGGTCAAAATTACGGGTGCTGTGAAGGGCAAAAAGAAGTGCGCTCCCATCTGTGGTGGCGTTTTGATTAATGCAGCTGTTTTGTACCTCATTTCCATCCCGGGCCCTGCGTGGCGCCGATGACTCACTAGCACAGAAGGGCTGTCACTTCAGTTTGCAAATGATTCCCTGCTACTCAGTCAAGCTGGAAGCGCCATGACGCGCCGCTCCGCGCCCACATTGGACTAGCGGAGCGGTTAATTAATGAGGAACGAATTTGATGAGTGACAGGCGGGAAGGGGGCATCAGCAGCCCATTTGCCCCTCAGATGTCAGTGGGGTGGGATCAGAAATATAAATGTCTATTTTTATGTTGGTCATGCTGTCGTGTTCGGGTGTTGTTCATGGCGGAGTGTAGCATACTCTCCTGGAGTAAAGTGGGGACGAGAGGAGTACTCAGTCAAGTGCTTTGTGGGTTGCTGGGGCTTGCGCCGCTTATTATGAACTTCAGTGGAAAGAATCGACACAGAGAAAAATAAAAACACAAACCAAATTAACGTTTAAAAGAAATACAGACCGCTGGGGAGGTAAATAACTAATTGTAGCACACTGGCACTCCTTACTATCAAACGTTTTGATTTTTTACGCCTTGTGATGCGGAAAATTGTGTGGTAAAGAGAACAGCGGAAGATGCAGAGATGCTCGGGTCGGCGTTTGCAGTCTCGGGGTCCAGAGCTGACTCTGTCGTGGGCAGCTCCTCCCTTGTTCCAGAGTTTTTGTTTTGGTAATCACGTAATTTAGAACAACTTCCATATGGGGGTTACATTGCGGAAAATCGTATTTGGGGTCCCCGTGGTCAATACGTATTAAACTTAAAAGGTTCGCAATAAATTAACAAAAACATCCTGTAGATTAGTCAAACAATGGCAGAGGTATTAGAGAAAGAAACAACATTTTTCCCTACTCATTGCTTAATATCACAATATCTCTCTGGTTTATATTTTATCTCTTCTCTGGAAATCCTTCATCCCTGTGGAGAGCAAGCACCCCCACCGTGTTACCTTGTCCTGAGATCAACTGGTGGCCCTGACAGATTGTCCAGAACTAGTTAGAACTAGTTAGTCTATCTATCTATCAATCTATCAGTCTCCTGTCTTATCTGTTTATCTACTAGTCTTTAAGTCTTGTTATCTCTTGATCCTTCCATCTGTCTATCTATCCATCAGTGGCGTATCATTGTATCCTCACATCTGTATGTGCATGAGAACCACAGCTCCACAGGTATTGTGGCCTGTGAAATAAAGATAATAAATATTAGCAAAACAAAGTAGGGTTTCCTACGAATATAGACATCTCAACCACACCCAGAGGGGGCTGCCACTCTCTATAACCGACCTGCCAACTTGAACATAACATTTGCCGTATGAAAGGGGGCGTGACCTTCCAGGGGCAAGGCTTTATGTAGGGAGCTACCTTTTGAGGCACGTCTGCCACCATGGCCCCCATCGACCTCCTCCCCCCTCCCATAAAACAAAAAATAACAAGTTGCTCGGGCTGCAGCCAATGTTATGGGGTGTTTTCACACCTCTTAATAGACATTGGCTGCTGGCAGGTGCCAAAGAGGAGCTGGAAATTCACACTTTTCAGTAATTTCCAGCTCCTTTTGCCTGCCACCGTGTGATTTTGACTCCTCACTGGGAGATTTTGTGAAGAGAGCCGAGATCATGTGACAGATGGTTGCACTGTGAGAGTTGGCAGGGCTGCTATAATACATGTGTGTACATTGATGTATATAGACTTGCTCCTTCATTCTGTCTCTCTCTCATTGTTAACATGCATGTACCCTGTCGACTAGTGGTGGGGCAGAAAACTGTTGCCGAAGCTGTGCAAAGAGAGGCTTATGGATCAGTTATCGCATGGGTGGTCGTGCGTCACTTACAGCCATGCCCCCTTGTCCGCAGATATCCATCAGCTGCGTTTTTTCTACCCATCGGTGTGGATCAGAATCTGCTTCTCTGGTTCTCAACAGTTTCTGCATCGACCTTGTTCACAATTTTTTCTTCTAAATTTAGACTATTTTACTCTAAATGTTCCTCTTGTTTTAGGTTGGGCAGAGGGTTCAGCAGTGCTACAAGTGCAGCCATGTGCGTTGAGTCTGGAATGTTTGTAGCTGCTGACTTAGCAAATCTCTGCTGTGTGTGTAACTGTCCTCTGAAGAGTGCCTGGGCCATGGGTTCTTAGAGGTTTCCTTGCAGCTATCCAGCGCACATTATCTCTCTTCAAGGGATCCTTCGCTCTCCCCTGTGTGGAGGTCGTCCTCACTGGCCATATGCAGGACGTGTGAGGAAGGAGGTGTGAGGAACCCTGGGGAAAATAACATCGGACCGGCCTATCTGAATTATCGCATCTCCTTCCATAATCCCACCAGACCCCTCAGATCTGCCCAGCAGGCACTAGCCACCATTCTACGCATCCGGAAAACCACCACAGGAGGAAGATCTTACACCTTCCTCGCAGTCAAGAGCTGGAACAACCTACCCACACACCTCAGACAAAGCCCATTACTCACCATCTTCAAGAAGAACCTTAAGACATGGCTCTTCAAATGAGGCCCAGACCCAGCACCAGTGCCTTGAGACCTTTACGAGTGAGTAGTTGCGCTTTATAAAAACTGATTGATTGATTGATATGCATACTCCCCACCATCTATTCCCTCAGCCACATTATTATCCTTTCTGAAGGGGGGTGGAGGAATTACTTCAGGGCATGAAACTGAGTACTTTCTTTGAACAGGAAGCTCAACAAAACAGAACAAATTAGTGGAAATTGTGTCACAACTCCCAAATATAGTCAGGATACAAATGGAGGCCCTGTGATCATTGCTAAATGACTTTAAGCAGCAACAGATGAGATATGGGTTAATGCGAAAAAGAATAGATCTGGGGGAAGATTGGTAAATCCAATACATTTTTGTGGTAATTTGAAATCATTTTCAATGTTATCCTCCGCACAAACACCATAGACCTTCTCGTTTTTAACACTGCATAAGAGAGACACCAATTAAAGAAATAATGCCTATTTGAAGGCAGTTTTAACCTCTCTGGTCTCATTGGAAGCTAGGAAGAAGAATCAAAAGAGTACCTCTTACTGTACACAGCCCACTGAGGAGACAAGCTACGCTACAAAGACCTCTGAAAGGGGGAGCCCACCCCAGACTCAGCTCACATCTCGGCTGAGGAGTGAAAACGCTGTGATGAAGCATGCCAGAATAGTGGGTGAGGGTTTCATGTCCTTTTAACATACGCACACACTATAGAGTGACAGTTAGACAAAAGTGGCAATGCAGCTCTTCTTAGGAACCACAACTGGCCAGTTTCACTTTGTTCTATACAAATTATATAGGGGTGGGAGGGTGGTGGACAGGACTGAACCGTTTCCCTCTCAACACTTCCTTTCTGAAAGGTTAGGGAGATTGTACCCTCATTCAGTGCTGCTACTTCAGAACAGCTTCCAGAAGAGTTGGGTTTTGTTAAAAAATACTGGGCAGGGTTTTATGACTTCTGTAGGTTGCAGGAATACATGAACTAAACTCTTTTAAGAGTGTTAAGATTGCTATGAACTCTTGTAAGAATGATAACATTGCTACAGAGCTCTTGTAAGATTGCTATAAAACTCTGGCAAGAGTGATAAGATTGCTATAAAATTCTTGTAAGAGTGGTAAGAATACTACAGAACTCTTTCTTTTAAGAGTTATAAGATTGCTATAAAACTCCTGTAAGTTGGGTAAGATTACTATAAAACTCTAGCAAGATTGATAAGATTGCTATAAAAGTCTTGTAAGAATGGTAAGATTGCTATAAAACTCTTGTAAGAGTAGTAAGGTTGCTATAAAACTCCTGTAAGAGTGGTAAGATGGCTCTAAAACTCCTGTAAGTGATACGATTGCTATGAAACTCTTGTAAGAGTGGTAAGATTGCTCTAAAACTCCTGTAAGATTGCTCTAAAACTCTTGTAAGAGTGGTAAGATTGCTCTAAAACTCCTGTAAGAGTGATACGGTTGTTCTAAAACTCCTGTAAGAGTGGTAAGGTTGCTCTAAAACTCTTATAAGAGTGATACGATTGCTACAAAACTCTTGTAAGAGTGATAAGATTGCTCTGTAACTCCTGTAAGAGTGGTAAGATTGCTCTAAAACTCCTGTAAGAGTGATATGATTGCTCTAAAACTCCTGTAAGAGTGGTACGATTGCTATAAAGCTCTTGTAAGAGTGGTAAGATTGCTAAGTGGGGTGGCCATCTTTTACAAAGATCGATGTATATGTTAAAGATTTACGTGTTTGAAGCCTCACGGACCTCTCACTCTGCCTTCATCACTTTCAGATGAATGAAATGAGGAGCACTAAGTTGGGTAAAACCACATCTGGTATTTTAGCACCAAGGAATATTTAATTTTCCGGTGGCTTTGCATCACTTGCCGCCTAACTGAGCAAAACCATTTTGAATCCTTTTTTTTCATAAAGAACAGTATTGAAAAGAAAATTACATACATTTAGCAATGTTTTCTTTGTGGTCCCAAAAAGCCCGCATTTGCAATCCCTCCTCGCGACAACATCTTAATTAAAATAGCAAAATGAATGTGATTAGTGTTTCTTTTCGAAGTGTCTGCAGATGGAAAACATTATTTGTCTGAATTTTGTACACAGTAATTTCTTGCTCATCTGTTTTGAATGGGTGAGGAGTCTCTCTCACCAAGTGTAGCTCCTCCAAGGTGTGGTGAGTTGTGTTTATGCTTAGTGTAGGAGTACAGGTGACTCTATGCCACCAGATTCACCCCAGTCTGATTATAAATTGTGCTGTTTCCTTTTAAGAAGTGCACACTGGAAGAAAATAAAGAATACAACTCCCAGAATGCACTGGGCTCTTCTACAACCCTGCTGTGATGGAGCACTGAGTCCCTGTAGTCACTGCTTCATCTAGGAACCCACAAAGAAGGAAGAGCTGCATGAGGCAGATCCTTAAATGGAGGGCAGACTTCGATCCCAGACACTGGTGTTCACCCAGCATGTCATCCTTCCTTAGTTGGTCAAATGAGTGCCGGTTTCATTGTAGAGTAACACCCTTGGATGACGTTCACGGTACATAAACCTACAAAAAAAAGTAAGACGCTTTCAATCCTAAAATAGCCACACCCAGGGTCTGCTTCTGGTCCCAAACTTCGCGGCTCCTCCATAGGTGTTGAGAATTTGGCCCTCAGAAGGAAGCTTTTGTGTCGCTCTGTACCTCATCAATGCTTCTCCCTAGGGGTTCATGATCATAGTCCCCATCTGAGGAGGGTACATTTTCAAAAAGTTCCCATTACAAGAAGCACGCAGAAGGTGGTGCGGTTGCTGCATTCCCAGGCCGGCATGAAGTTCCTGGAACTCATTGGATGAGGTAAGTTTGTACTTCACTCATGTCTACCTCTGGGCTCTACTAGAGCGATCCTGGTGGACATCTGCTCCTGTCTCAAATACAGTAAACTTAGGACTCCAGCACGCTTTGGAGCCACCAAAGGTGATTGTTCAACATGTTTATTGGAGCTACACCTTTTAGGAAGCTGTTGTATGGAGCTGGGAGTGTAATTTGGTATGCTACTTGGTTGTATCACGCTGTAAGGGAACCGTGGTGCTGAGGCACAAGCTGAACAAGATATGAGAATCTGATAGTGTATTAGATTGACTACAGGGAAGTTTTCACATGTTCCCTGAAGAGAGGTGATGTTGAGATGATTAAAGGGGGAGAGTTCCACAGCAGCAGTCCCAAACTGGAGACGGAGTGGCTTCTTCTCAGGACTGACATGGAGCAAATGGCCCACCTAATGCTGAAGAGGTCCAGGAGGCCTGATCCAGTGGAACCTCCCTGTCAACAGATGGTTCTCCAAACCCACCTCTTCAGCTTCCCATTCAGAGAAGCCACCGAAAGCAGGACATGTTCTCTGTCTGCTACCTTTACCTACCCAAGCTTCTTCTCGAGTGGACCTTTGTTCCTCGTGCGCATCATGCGCTACTGGCTCCAGTGGTGTTGCTAATGTACCTCAGTGAGCTCATTAATGGCACCGTCCAGGCTGCGCCAGTCCTGCTCTTTACACGCACCATCGTGGAAGGCGGGAACGGACCATCAGGCATCCTGCGGAGCACGGAGAAGCAACAGGATAAATGAGGGGTGCTGCGGGACACAGGCGAGCAGTGACAAATCTGCGAGGCCTCGCAGACAGCGACAAGGACACATCTGTCAGTTAGCATGCTGCTGTTCATCTGAAACACGGGCCTGCCCCTGGCACCTGTCACTGTGTGTATGAGCACTGCTGTTCCCCAGTCCTTGCTGAAGGGACATGGAGAGAATCCTGTGTGTGTGTGTGTGTGTGTGTGTGTGTGTGTGTGTGTGCACGCGCGCATGCGTGCGTACGTGTGCATGCATACGCGCATCTGTGTGTAAGGGAAAGATGGTGTGTGAGTACGTCAGTGACAGGGTGTATCTGAGTGAGGGTGGGACTGCCTGAGTGTGCATGCCTGGTTGTTTGTGTGATTAAATGCATTTGTATGTGCACCTGTGTGTGTTTGTGTGTGCGCGCGCAGGCAATGCTTCTGAATTGTGCTATGTGCATATGTAGCGCCGTGAACCGTGTTGAAAAAGACCCATACAAATTGAAATGTGATATGCATTATCAAGACAGGTACTTATTTCCACACACACATTGCATATGCAAGCTTCCTGCACACTATAAGGTACAGCAGACAGAAGCAGTGTAGGCTGCCCTCTCATGCACAGAAGTAGGTGCAACATGGTAAACACTAACCCAGGCTTCCCCAAGGAACAACAGGTACAGCATAGGCAGCTTCATAGTAGTCCATCTCACACATATACCCACTCTTCTCACACAACACGAGCAGCAGCAGGGCAATCTTCCTTCATGCCCAGGACATCTACAGCATGAGCAGTGGTATTGGTATATTCTGAACATACTTTTGTGTTCTGCCTTTTCAGTCCAGCCGGTTGAATAGCCAAGTTCATCTTACCAATCACTTGCATGTCCATAAACCACTGAAGGTAAAAAAAAACATAACAGTCGCAATCCACCAAGGGCCTCTGCTGTGGGCCTCCACATGACTCAGTGCACCACCGTGGTTAAACAAGCATTTGCAATGCAACCGGTCTCGCATTTGCTTGAGCTGGAGCAATTGCATTGTAAACTCCTAACTGGACTTTTCTTGCCACATAAATTGAAAATGAAAATAAAACAGTTTCACATAACTAACTGGACTTTTCTTGCCATATAAACAGAAACGTAAAAGTTTCACATAAGCGAGCTGAAGGCCACAATCAGAGCAAAGCAGACACTCAAACGGAAATAAAAGTTCACTTGCAGTGAAACCTATCAGCAAAAGTGCAATTATCCTGTAATCGGCAAAAGTGCAATTATCTACATAACAGGCAAAAGTGCAATTAACTATGTAGCAGGGTCGATTTCATGCAAAGCGCTCGACTTCTGCCCAGCGAGATCATGCTGCGAAAAAAGAGAAAAAGTAGCGCAGAAACCGGACGGAAAACAGCGAGCCTCGTACGTTTTCAGTACTTGGTTGCTGCGCTCGAGGAGGGCTAAAGACTGGTAAAGGCATGACTTACTCATGCCTTTCAATAATGAAAGCAAGCAGATTTTAAAAGGCAAGCCCATGAACCAATAAAAGACACTGACATGACATGGGCGTGGTTTGAAGCCCAAAGAGAGATTACAACATGGGACGGGGCGCTTTGCGCTTGCCCCTAAAAAGGGCTGAGAAGCAATGCAGAATACTGAGGCAGCGTAATCCTGAAGCCATCTCGGGCCTCTTCAATCCATATAAAGCCACTCTCTGCCCCTTCAGCTCACTCTTGCAGCTTTCTACTTTCTCCCTCTGAGACGCTTTTTCCTTTTTCTCTTCCTCCGTCTTTCCCAAATGTGTCTTTAGCTCACAGCAAATGCTTGAGGCAGAAGAATAAGCCCCGGCCTTCAAAAATAAGTGCCGGTGCTCAGCACCGGAAACAACAAGCACAAATTAAGCACTGGGGGCAGCACATGAATACCCAAAGCTGAGCATCACCAGAAAACAGTGAGGTGGAAATAAAAATTGAAGCTAAGAGCAAGAGCAGAAGTGTCCTATATAAGTGAGATCTGGGCAAAATTTAAATTACACATTAAATCACAGACATTGTCATTCACTTTGCATAATTATGAGCAGTTAACTGTATACATTTACTGTAAAAGTAGCAGAACATGAGCAGATGTTGTTTGCAGTGCTTCTGCCTTTTTCACAACGTTTTTGCCGTGAAATGCAGTTGCATCAAAAATTGATGTGACAAATTTCACTTTACAATTGGCACGAAATGACGGGTGTGCATTGTGCGTAATTTTACATACTTTTGTACAGTTTTGCCAAAGGTTAATGAAATCACACACAAATAAATTACACCCATTTTTCTCACCTCTGTAGGAGTGATATCAAATGCTTCATAGATCATTACTGTTAGAATTAGGGGGGAGGGAGTAATTACATAGGATGTTATAGAGAGCAAAGGAAATTGTATTACACTATAACATTAAGATGTTTTTCAGAGAGCCTGTAGTTATGAACTAGAAGAGATTAAGAAGTTGTGTAAGCATTGTCAGAGAACGATCACCACCAGAGAGGGAATTTCATCGGGAAATGAGGGATGGGGAGAGTTCTTTGCTTTTGGACTGCAGGTTGCTCTAACAGACTCTATAGTTGAGGCAGCAGTTCTCGTAGTGCGTTTGGCCTCAATAGAGAGCCTTTTAAGGAAAGCAAGATCTAGTCTTAAATATTCACAGTTTTTGAGTTAGAAACCTTTCCCATGAAGGACAATACTAAATGGACCCAGTTTGTTTTTCGGAAGCCAGTAAGGAAGGTAGAACCATAGTTGAAACAGAAAATTACTAAAGGTTCAACTGCTAATTTCAAGTTTAGTACAGATAATATCTCCTATTCTGTTTTTTTTCTGTGTTTGAAATCCTGGGCTTGAAATGCTCCTTGAGGTGAAGATTTTCATCCAAAAGGAATTGGAGCAATTTGGCGGCAGCAGCAAGTTTCAGAGTAAGGAGAGCATTATTAGTGGTTTCAATCCAGATACTCTGATATTACATTTAGGCCCATATTTGTACTTTTTTTAGCGCTGCATTTGCGCCGCTTTTTAACGCAAAAGTGGCGCAAACTTACAAAAGACAATTGTATTTTGTAAATTTGTGCCGCTTTTGCGTCACAAAATGACGCAAATGCGGCGCTAAAAAAGTATAAATACGGGCCTTAGTATTGAGAGACAGTAACAGAAATTCACTCAAAGTTACATTTTAAATATTTTGCTTGAAGCAGTTATGCATGTCTTGCAGTATCAGCATGAACGTGGATAGGGATTAGGGAGATGCCATCTTAAGATAAATGTTGGTGCCATCTCCGTTCCACCAACCCATACTGTGTTTGAAGGTGCCTAAGAGGGGTTAGCTTTCCACGGTGTCGTACGATCCGGGAGCATGAGAAGATATTGGTGGCCTTCAACCAAAGTACAGATAATATCATCCATTACCATGAGTGTTGCTGATTCTGTTCTGTCACCAGCCCTGAATCTTGATTGGAGCATACTGAAAAATTAATTATCCTGAGTGCGTTTGACTAATCGAGAAGCAACCACATTTTCAATTATCTTAGAGGCGAAGGCGAGCCTGGAGATGGTGTATTGAGCATTATAGGAATAATTTGAATCATGTCATCTTTAAACTTGTTCCATACAGTGAGATCTCATTCTTCTACCCTTCCAAATCTGAGCCTTTAATTTATAAATGGTTGATTTATTTGTCTTCTTTAACTGTAGCATTGATGCATCCAACAAAAAGAAATACCAAAAGCAACCTGCAGACTGCGACCATATGTTGTGTCGAATACCCATAAACTGGTACAGCAATGCTTTTAATGTTCATTTTACCTTCCAAATCACACATTTTCACAAGTTGGCCAGTGTTGTTTTTTTTATTTATCTTAGTTTGACATCTGGTTTAATTTTCTGTTGATTTCCAAAACACAAGGAATTCTTAGGAATTCTACTGTGTGCATTGAGTGCAAATTTGCCAAATAAAAGATACACATCTTTTTCAACATGTCTTAGCCCTCTTCATGATCGCAGACTAAAGAAATATATTTTGCAAATTGCAAAATACAAATTGCAAAAATCTACATTAATATTTTTCTACAAACTTTTCTGCTGTCTTTTCCTTACGGACTCCCTCTGCGTTCCCCCTTCCCTGCTGAGGATTCACATTGAAGGAGGACTGTGGCAGAGGGATGCTGGGTTGCACCCCTCATTTAATTACAAAAAAAGTGAGATATGGAAGCACAAACTACTAAAAAATAAACAAGCAAAAAATGGATTGGAGGTGGGCCACTGAAGCCCAACACTTCTGTGTTTCTGGGTTGCAGCTCCTTCTCATAAATACTGTCAGCCACTCATCCCACGAATAAGAGTAAAGGTCCAGGAAAGGGTGGTATTTTGGGAGAGAGAGAGGTTACAGCAGGCAGTAGAGGAAGGAAAAAGCCCTGTAGATATACATACAGACGTGGACTTGACTTTGGGGAACTCATCTGCAGGCCAAGTGTTTCTGTGAGTTCCTGTTGCAGAAAGAGTCTTAGCATCTTTTGGAATCTATATTTGTGGAAAATGTGTTTTTTCACTCTATTTTTCAGAAGTGGCTGCTGTTAGCGAAAAGTGGTGGGGCAGCACGAGGGACAGTAACAAAAAAAAAAAAAAGATAACTTATCTGCCTCCCGCTGCCTCTGTGCTCTTTTTCTCCTCTGCTGCTGGTAAACAGATTCCCAGACTCCCCTGTGCCAATCCAGACACTGCTCTCATGCTGGTAATGCTATTACCCAGAAGCACCAAGATTGGTCTGAGCAGCTTGGTTTTGTGCTTCCACAGGGACTGGGAATTCTGTGCCTGCTGTTCTCCACCTGGCTGTGCAACACATCATGGGTTGGAGAAATCTTAGTGTGCTTCTTGGTTTGGTCATCCTAAGACATCCGGCTAAACCAACATGCGCACTTGCAGAGCCCACCATTCCTTCTCCATGCTTGCTGCTGTTGTCAGGCTGGCCCCGTCCACAAGACTTGGCTCCATGATGAAAAATAAAATGATAATAAAATTGTTTTATTATCATTTTATTTTTAATGTTGGCATCTGCTGGCTCTCATCAGTGGGGCGATGCGCCTGCTCCCGAAAAAGGAGCTGCTGCTGCTATTTTTACATGCCACCCTCATCTACTAGTGATATATGCTCAGACAAATTTTGGTTTTAGGTGCTGATTTAGCAATCCAACACAAAATAGGGGAACTAAGGGCTTGATTTATAGTTTGGAGGTATTTACTCTGTAGATCAGAGTGCAGCGGGACATTACATCTGGCAGCCTGATGGACTGAGGGGCTGCCATATTTGTGGTCACCCTCAGCCCTGCAGTGATCTTTCTACCTTTACTGAAATGCCAATTCCTTTGAAGGTAGTTAAAGTTTGTTGAACAGCTGCTGTTGGTTTTGACAGCTGTCCACCAATTTTTTTTTTCTTTCAAAAACAAATTCTCAAGTAATAGTAAAAAAAACAAAAAACTAATAGACCTCAAACCTAGGGAGTTTTTTCCGTGAGGATCATCATTTTTTATTTTTCTCTTCCTCACCACCAGGTGATGGAGAGGAAAAAAAGAAAAAGCACATTCGGGTGACCAGATGTCCCGGATTTCCCTGGACAGTCTCAGTTTTTAGAGGACTGTCCCGGAGTACCAACGCTTTTGTTCATTTTAAAGATATGTCCCGGTTTTTGAGACACAGGTCAGGTTGACCTGTAAACCTTTTGTTAATTTTAAATAAATGTCCCGGTTTTTGGGACAAAGGTCAGGTCAACGTGCGAGTCACAAGTAAAAGGTATGCACTCCTTTCATGTGCAACGCTAGAGTGTTAAATAATTGAAGAAGTGGTTTATGGGCTTCTGCCCGTCTGCTGCTGCCTGCGCGGGAGCGCGCGTCTCACGCACATTTACAGAAAAGGCCAGATATAAAAGTGAGACTAAATGCTTTAGTCCTACTTTTATGTCTGACCTGTCCCGGTTTTTGTTTTCCTTAAAAATCTGGTCACCCTTGTTTGCGCGGGTCTGAATATTCTACAGGACAAGGGTAGGTCGTGTGCTGCCGTGCGTGCAGTGCTACTGAAGGAGTGAATTGCGCGTGTCCGCGCGAGTTGCACCGGAGCAGATGAGTGTAGACGGCCGCATTAATAATTCAATTCGGAGAATCCTGGGCTGGCCCTCTCTTTTCATTAGCGCGCTTCTTTCCAATCTCTCCCTGTCTAACGGCCCAAGGGGACCAGTGATGCAGGATAATTTACTGTTCCTTCACGACCTGTTGTGCAAAAAGGTTTTCTTTTGTATGATAATAGTAGCTATTACGTCGCAGGAGAAGAACCAGTGTAGCTACGTAGTTCTGTTGCAATTGCTTCTGGTTCAATAATATAAGAAACAATGACCTGCTGTGGTCATTTTTTATCGAGATGGTGCGCCCTTTTGCACAGGAAGCCCGTGATTAATGGCCAAGGTCGCTTGTGGGTTAGTCTAGCGGCTTGAGGCCTGCTCCATAGACAGCCCGCAAGTCACAGTTGCAAATGTGTCTGCGCAATAATATCTCATTTTCATGCACAACCTAGTGAAGGCTGTGTGCAGTGTACACGGTCAATGACACCTTCGCTTTGTACTTGCTAGCGTCGGGAGTCACTGTGCCTTAAATAGAAAAATATGGAAGTAAATCTCGAACAGTACGTCTGAAGTCTCATAGGTTACATTTTTTATTACAGTGTTAAAAAAGTGCCCTACTCCTCTTCGAATTACACAGAGAGGTTTGTTCTTTGTAGAGAGAGGAAATACAGGGATTTCTGGACTGACGTCGCAGTTGGTTTCGTTCAGTGATGTCATTGCCTAGCGCCAGGTTTTTGCAGTGATCTCAACTGCTGGTGTCAGGTTCTTGGAGGGAATATCAATAGCTTTCAGTGATGCAAGTGGCTATTATCATTTTCTTGCTGTGATGTCCAACTCTATCCTTAGGCGCAGTGCTTTAAATGGGCCGGTACTGTCCGGTACTGGGTACCGGCACATTTTTATTTTGAGAGGGAGAGTACCGGCACATCTCAAGAAAAACGTAATACTTTCAATTGGAGAGTACCGGCACTTCTCGGAAACAAGCAGGTACTCTGGCACAGAGTACCTGCACTTTAATTTTTCCATTTCAAGCACTGCCTTAGGGTAATGCAATAACGCCACTGGCTGACGTCAGGTGCTGGGAATGAGATCACATATGTCAAGGTCTTCAGGTCACGTCTCTGTCTGATGTAACATTTTCTGAAGTGATGTCACAGTCTGGATTCAGTCTCCGAAAGTGACTTTAATTCGAGTCAGGTTCTGTATTGCTGTCGACCTTTTCGTAGGTTTCTGGTGCGATATAAGTGCTTGGAATTTGGGTTCCTGAAGTAACTTCACTTTCTGTTGTCACAGCCCTGGATGGACACCACTAACTACCTCAGGGTTCATGAGGCAATGCCGTAGTCCGTTTCCTGAGCAATGCAAAAAGAGTCTGTGACATCACTCCATGATCCTGGCAACAGACCCGTAAAGACATATCTCGCATCATGTTCATGTTTACTGTTCCCTGCCGTGACCCTCTCACCCCTCTGTGGTGCCCTGTTCCTATTACTGCGCTGTGGTGCCAGTAGTCCCCTGAACCCATCACCCTCTGTGTGTACCACCGGTACTTCAGAACATTTTCCACACGTTGGTGCCTGTTGTGCCCTGCCTCTATTACTGCCCTGTGATGCCCTGATCCAGTCACCCCCTCTGGGTTGCCAGTGGTGCCCCCCCCTTCCCATCCTATGTGTTACCAGAGTTGCTTGGAGCTATACCTCTTCTGGGGTGCCAGTGGTGCCCCCCCGTGCCATCCCTTTGAGCTATACCTCCTCTGTGGTGCCAGTGGTGCTCTGATCCCAATACTCTCTGGTGCAGGGTGAGCGCTGACTCTACCAGTCTACCACCACCCACGCCATGGAGACCGCCAGCCCTCGCATGCTGCAGTGGTGCCAGGCCGCGCACCAGTCTGCGGCTGGTAATTCAGCAATGTTGACCTCAAATGGAAGTCAATACTGGGAGACCATTTACAACCCCCTTGGTACGTGCCACACGATAGAGGTGTGTGCACGCCTACTACAGAGGAAGATCAATATGAATCCCGCGCTATCGATCACCACCACAGCCAGAAGGATGGGTTGGCTGAAGAGCATTTTTCTTACAAACACGTGGGTTGTGACTTATGTCAGAAATGAAGAGGGCCTGGTGTCTGGAGGAGCCACTTGCCTGCCAGGGAAGAATGTTTGGGTTTTATGGAGAACCCATTGGGTACTTCACAGGGTTGAGCGCTCACAAGAGAGGTCTGCAGGTGAATGGCATAGCACAGCGTCTTCTTGAGAGGGCCAACTCATCCACTCACCCTTCTGAGATGGAGCAACATTAATACCCATGAAAATAAACCTGTGAACAACCATGCTGAGGGGAAACAGCTGTATAAGACACAGCTACACTACGGATGAATCAACACAAAATTTAATATAAGATGAATTGCGCATTCTAATGGAGAAGGAAGGGAACACCCATACAATCAGCAGAAAGAAGGTGAGACTAAAGGACTTCTGTTGTGGGATGATTCAAAATCTGAGTGACAATGCCTCAAACCGGTGGCTGCAGGTTTCAGAGCCAATTGCAGGGAGGGACTTAACAAAAGCCCCTTAGACTTCTGATAAAACACAGTAAGTTCACCTTGAATGGTGCAAGCGCACGTACATAGGATACCTATAGAAAGTGCTTACTCGTGTTTTGTAATGCACGTTTAGCATCATGCGAGAGAAAGGTCAGTGCATTGGCAACCACGTACACACCAGGTCCCCTCCCCTCTAGGGCAGTGTACAAGATGGACTCTTTCAGGCAATGGGCAAGCTGCCACAATTTCTCTTACCTATGATTCCGGAGTCAAAGGTCATCTGAACTTTTATTCCCCCTCAGATGTTGAACCTTTTTCTTACTCTGTCTTGTTATCCCCTTCCGCCTCTTCCTTGGGGCAGCTTGTGAGCTTGCTTTACACAGAGGTCTAGGCATATCCATCGTCCTGTGTACACTGTCGCACAACAGGATATTTGCAGCAACAACGGCTGTTTGCCTCCTCATATACTTCATAAACATTCAGAACCCGCCTTTATTCTGTTTTCCACATTTTTCATCGTCAATTGACACAACGTAAGTTCAGGCTTAATTCCTCCGTTGTTCACTTGAATGGATGAGGAAATTGCTCTGCTCTCTGCATGTAGGCTTGGAGGAGTTCTCTAACCCAATGACCAGCTGTTTGCTTGGTCCATTTTTACAGAGTCCATTTACACCGGAAATACTGCTTCCCAGACATCTACATTCCTAACAGATGGGGAGCTTCAACCATGTTGTACCCCTGACATACTAAAGATTAAGAGACACTTTAAATGTGCCCCAAACTTTTCATCAGAGGTTGTCGCTGGCTAACTACTGATGCCTTATTTTGAAGATCTGATCTCTATTCGATTTCTCGTGGCCTCTTAACACGAAACCATGATGTTCCCCTCCTAATTTCCTCATTGAAAGGCACAGCATGTACAGTGACCCAATTTGTCCAATGACAAGCCCAACGAACAGGAGAATTGCTACATTCCTGGCTTGCTGGCCCAGAGATGTTGACAGCCTCCTGAGAAAATTGATGCCACAGCATGCAACTTGAAAACGGTTCCAAGAGCACACGAGGATCCCATGTGTTGATAGGCGGAAGAAGATGAAGGAGAGCGAGCAGTCAATATGCCGTAATGACTGCAAATTACACTAAACTGCTGTTCTAGTTTTAAAAGATTGGAATTGTTGGTGTCTGTACAATGGACGGGTGCTTTGGATGTTTGTGGAGATTAGATACAGTGTGTAACGTATGGGAACTGAGCTTTAATGGATTTTTTTTCTGGCTTTTGCGTGAAGTGATCTGCCACTGACGACTTGAGATAGGTGTGTGGGCTAATGCACATCGGTACTCTAGAGGACAGACCAGATCTGGACTGGCAAGGGTGAGGGGTAAACCAATACGGTGCATGTGCTGCTTTTTTGAGGCCTGACTAAAACATTCAAAAAGCTTGATGCCGTTTAAAAACAAAAACGATTACTTTCTGCATACATTGCATCTATGAAACAGAGAGTGCAATGTGTAAACAATTCAGTGTCCTTTTGAGATGTAAAATAGTACCTTGTGCATTACAAAGCAACCTCCCCATAGAAAGTGGAATAATACACTTAGGAGCCAATAGAATGGGGTGAGATGGCAATGCTCCTCTGGGAAGAGCCAAAGTCCACTCTGCATATATTTTAAAAAAATGATAACAAAAGATCTTGTGGATCACAAACAAAACGTGACTGGGGCGACGTGTGGTGGGGCACCCAGAAGAACAGATGAGTTGGTAGAATGATGGCTTATGCCTGGGCCATATCTTTAAAGGCACAGAAGTGCTAAAATGATTGCATGGAATGTACCGAGAGTAATTATATGTGGAGTGAAGCATTTTCTTCCATATTGTTTGCAGTGCCATTAGATTTAGGGTGGAGCCAAGGAGCAAAGGCTCTATGCTGTGATACCCAGCAGTGAAAGCATCAGTACTGTCATACCGTGCAGTGCATATATTGCTCCTACGCTGCCATACCCTTCAGTAATGTGCTGTCTCTAGGCTTAGATGTCCTGCTCTACCATTATACCTGCATTCGTTAATGTTCTGCAATGTAGTGTTTGCCCTGCAACATGCTTCCGTGCAATGCTGTAAACCACTCAGAGCCATGATACACGGTAGTGCATTTGCATCGCTGTCCCAAACACAGTGCAGTAGTTATGGGGCCCTCCTCCCAGGACTCAGTCTCAGACAGAGGTCTGCTGGCCAAGTCTTCATCTTCATGAGTCACCCTATGCAATGCCCTTGACCTCTTCAGTTTGATGTAACTGTGAGACCTTGGGTACCAGTCACATTGCTCACTCTGGATTGACCCCAGAGCATGAGTGCTGCAAGGCGAAATTCCAAGGGTTTCTGCCAGGCTTTGCACGTGTGTAGGGGCAAAAAGTTGACATTTGATGGTCTTCTTAGCGCAGGTCACGTCATCATTGACCACAGTACACTACACATCATCACAGATAGGATTGTGCAATGTTGCATAGCTTTTTTTCACGTAACACCCGTAATTCTTGCAAAAATGACATAAATTGCACGTGGTGGACGATGCCGCCGCTGTCGAGTCAGTTGTGTAAAAAAGGTACTCAAGAGAAGAACTCGTACACGAAATTCTAGGCAGTTACCTGAAAAGGCTTGTGGTGAAAAAAAAGATGCAGCACACATCCGGTGTCTGAGTTCTGGGAGACGTCTCTGCCCCAAACTGACCAACTCTCACGAGAGAAATGTATCTGATGGGCGCAGGCGTAAGAAAGCCCCAGTAATGGGCAGCCCAATAATGGGATTACAATAGATTATACTTACTTAATAAATATTACTCACAGCCCTAATCCCAGCTTTGCTCGCACCTCTGTTGCCTCTCCGGTGCCATTATATACAACAAAAAGCAAATCTTTGTTTCCTTCTGACAATTTTTATCATTCGTTTCCTTTTTATGCATTTTCCTTTGATCATCTTTCAGCCATTTTTTAATAACTTTTTCCCTTTGCTTCATTCAATTTAAATATTTGTTTTGTAGATTTCATTAAGTCTGAATCAACTTTAGTTATTTGTAATACTGGGAGGGAATTTCTAAGGTTTTAAAACAATTATATTTCCTAAGTATAATCTGCCTGTAACCTTTGTTTTTTTCAGTGAATTTCTATGGTTTATTTAACGTATAGTAATTTCAATTACTGTACGTTAATCCAACCACCGCTGCGCACAGCCTTAGGCAGCGCATGGTGGAGGTTGGCCTCAGGGCCTGACGCCAACTCCCTATAAGCACCCAATCGTGCACGTCTTCACCCATGCACAAGGGAGGTTGCCCGCAAGACCTGGCCTGCAGCCAGACCCTGCAGACAACACCCCCAACAACCCAAACCCATGCTGTGTACAACCCTTTCGCTGTGCGTGGCGGGAGTTAGCCGTAGCTTCTCTGGGTGTGAGAATAGGTGTGAGAGGGTGCATCTGGGGGTGAGAGTGGCTCTCAGATTGTCTGTCTGGGTGTGAGAGTGTGTACATCAATGTTTTAGTGGGTGCATCAGTCTGTGCACAGGTCTGTGAGTGGCTGCATGAAGGTGTCAGCGGGTCTGTGAGTGGGTGCGTGGGTGTCTGAGTGAGTCTGTGAGTGGGTGCATGTGTGTCTGAGTGGGTCTGCGAGTGGGTGCGTAAGTGTCTCACTGCGTGAGTGGGAGAAATTGATTGAAAGAGATAGAAAGAGAGAAAGAAAGTGAGAGAGAAAGAGAGTGTTTTTAGGCTTTAATATCTCATATACTTAGAATGAGATATTTTTGTTCGATTTAGCAAAAAATGTATTTAATATATTTAAAGAAGTATAATTTTTTTATAAAAAAAAAAAGGTAATGAATCCAGCTGGACTCAAACCTGCATGGCTCAGTGTGAAAGTCTGCGACCTTCACATTAAACTATGGGATATTTCATTTTTTATATTTTTTTAGCCCTTTGTGGGATTTGTATCAAAAAAATTAAAAATTAAAAAAGTAGGGGTCACAGGGGGAGCCCTCAAGGGCTCTCCCACGGTCCCTACTTTTTAAATTTATTTATTTATGTTTTTTTTAATTTTTAATTGTTATTATAAAGCCCTTTACGGACCATGTGGGGCCATCAGGGAGCCCTTCCCTACTTTTTAAAATTATTAAAATATATTTTTTTAAATACAAATCCCTTACGGGCTACCTGGCACTGCGGGGGAAGCCTTAAGGTGTCCCCCGCAGTGCCAATGCTTCAGCATGCATGGAACTGCTTTGACAGCAGCTCCTTGCTTGCTAAAGCACTGAATCTCTGGCGGGCAGAGGACAGAGATGGAACTTTGGATTTTGACAGCAGGACCTGCTTTAAAAGTCCCACTGTCAAAACCCGAAGTGTTTGCTGTGGCTTGGCTGGCCACAGAAAACAGCTATGTCCTGGGGGTGGGCACTCCCGGGGCATAGCAGAAACCAGTCCTCGGGGTGGCGGTCTCCAGGACCATCAGAGGCTCCTCGAGGAGGCCCCTCTCCAACATTTACATAGCCCCAGGGAGGTGGTGGTCCCACAGGGACCCCTTTCTTTTTGTAAAAATTTTCCATGGGGGTGATGGTCCCCGGGACAGCAGGGGAGGGGGGCAGGAGCCCCCCCACACTTTCTTTTTTTTGTTAAAATCCGCCAGGACTTGGCCCACCCAGGGGCACTCGGTTAACGAAGCGTCTGAGCCTGCGCTTCTTTTTTTTTTTTTTTACGAGCAGATACACGGATTCACCACATCTTCGCTCAGGAAATTTGAAAAATATGTTTTTTTAGCCCTGGGGGGATCCCTTTGGGGCTGCACCACCAAAGCTAAAGGGTCAAGTTGTTCGTACCCTGGCCCCTTTTGTATTTTTTGTAAACTTTTTTTTGGGACTCAGTTGAAGCCGAGTCCTAAGATTGTTCACAACACTTCAACAGCTTCTGTTGTTGAAGTGTTATCAGCCAATCAGATCTCAGCAGGAGATTGTTAGGGGTTGCAAATCCTTCACGTCCCTAGATATATAAATTTGTTTTCTTCTTCAATTTCTCAAAAACTACTGAATGGAATTACACCAAACCAAAAAAAAAAACTTTTTCTAGACCAGGACCTACCTTACATCCATTATTTTTTGTGCTATCGCTGTTCAAAATCCCTATGGAAAAACTAATTGAGAAAACATGTTTTGGGACCCCCATTTTTACTTGGTCCCCCATGGACGGATCACCCCGTAACTTTCCAGGCAGCAGCTGAAGGTACTGGCAATTCTTTTTGGAAAGTTTTGTGAAGATTTGTCAAGAGGTGCCAAAGATATAGGCAAGTAAAAAAAAACCTTTTTGTATAGAAACGAGGTCCTACCTATAACTACTTAGAGGCGACCACCCGCCACTACTTAATATATATATATGTATATATATATATATATATATATATATATATATATATATATCAGTGCAACATTTTTGGGGGGAAATTGCGACAAGATTCATCAAACGGTGCCAAAGATAAAGGCAAGTCAAAGAACACTTTTCCAATAAAAAAATAATATATATATATATATATACATATATATATAAAACCTAGTGGCGGTCACCATAGGTAGTTATAGATAGGACCAGGTTTTCATTGGAAAAGTGTTTTTTGACTTGCCTATATCTGTGCCACTGTTTGACAAATCTTGTAGAAATTTTCCAAGAAAAAGTGTTGCAGTGATTCTTGTTGCGCATGGGAAGTTTTGGGGTGATCCGTTAAGCGGGGGCCGAGAAAAAGGGGGCTCAAGAAAGGTTGTGTTTCCCTTGTTAATGTCCATGTTAACATTCCATTTCAATACTGGTATGCAGATTACGCTTTTGCTTATTTGGTGTGAATCTGTTCAGTAGTTTTAAAAATATTTAAGGGAAAATAAATTTGTATATCTCTGGCCGCGAATAATGAGTGAAATTCACAATTTTTTGCGAATACTCATGCAAAAAGCAGCATTGCAATTGGCTGACCGCAACCTGGCTACAAAATTGCAGGCGCCATTTTATTTTATGGGACACGGTCCCCGGGAGTGAAAATCCAAACTGAAAGTGGCATAAGGGGTCAGGGTGAAGGGGTGTGATATAGGTGGGTTGTAGGTGCAAATTATGGGTTTAAAATAATTTTGCATCATCATGTGCGATATTCATGAAAATTCGCAAATTTTCACATATATGGAAAAATTTTAAAGAAAAACCACACACTTATTCATACACTAATTCATTCACTTATACATGCACTCAGAGACTCATGTGTCCACTCACTCACCCACTCAGACACTCATGCACCCCTCACCCCCACTCAGACTCACACACCCACTTTCAGACCCACTCAGTCTCACACACACACACTCACAGATCCATTGACAGAGACAGGCCCTGTTTTGGCCAACCTGCGCTGCCCACAGCCAAAAGACATGCGTGGTGTGGGATTGGGTGGTTATAAGGGCTTTGCTGCAGGCCAGGCCTTATGCCCAACCCCTGATAATGTATAGTAATTAAAATTGCTTTACATCAGTGGTTCCCAACCTGTGGTCCGGGGACCCCTGGAGGTCCGCGAAGCCTTCTCAGGGGGTCCGCGAGAGCCTAGAAAATTAAAAAATATTAACAAATATTGACAAATTAGGTCCCCAGCTTCCAGTAATGACTCAGATGGGGGTCCCCGGTTTCCCAAGATGATTCAGTGGGGGTCCCTGGGTTCCATTATTGTTAAAGTGGTGGTCCACAGGAATCAAAAGGTTGGGAACCACTGCTTTACATTACAAAACCATAGCAATTCACTGAAAAACCCAGAGGTTACAGGGACGTTATAGTTAGGTTCTAAATGTATTCATACATAACCATAGAAATTCAGCAGTTCTAGTTGAGTTTTTTTTAAATAACTATAACTTTCACCCTAAGGTAACTATAACTCTCGCCTTCCCTACACACAGATAATTACTCCACATATTATATAATTGATGAGATCTTGTATGACATCTTTGATATTATCATTGCAACATTTGCAATAAAATTATTGATAAGAAAACTGTGCTTGGCAAGAGTGCAAGCTATAGTTAGTTGAAAGAACTCTAATTAGAATTTTATATATATATATATATATATATATATATATATATATACTTTAAACAATGTCGTGGTTGTCTGGTTGTTCCTTAGCACATAAATAATTTTTTTTCCTCCTGACATTACTTTCATAATTCCCTTCATGTACCTGCTGAAAAAGGAGCTCTATATGCTAGTTGCCTACAGGCTAGACCAGAATCATTCGGTCAGGTAGGACCAAATTACACGCAGGGACATAGCTACCAGTGATGTGTAGCAACAGTGACACTAGGCCCTTTGAGTGTAAGGGGGCCAAGGTAGCCCAATTATGGCTCCTTTTTTATAACCGAATGAGGTGTAAGGGCCCAGTTTCCTTGTTTGCACTGGGGACCATGGCATCCTTGTTGTGGAGCTGGTTACCCAGCATGGTTAACTAAACAGTGCAGCAAGAAAGGACTAAATACTGGTGTAATGTAACACATTTTGTGGTGTTACTACACTGTTTTGTCATTTTTAACACACTAATACTGTAAAAGGTTTCCCCCCTCATTATGACCAATGTAACATCTGAATAGAACAATCATATGAAAGGTGACCAGTGTACCTTTGCAGAAGGTCTTCTACCACACACAACCTCTGTTTGAGTTACAAACAACATTGCATTTTGTAAAAATCTACAAATTACACAGCAAAGGATGGATTACGCAGCAAATCAATATGTGCGTGGAAAACGCCACAGTTGAAAAATTGCTTAAATTCATTGGCTGTGCATGTTGGCTGTGGTCGATGATCGATTACATGGAATTACTTTGGTACCAAGGAAAAATAGAGACATGTTTTATTGCGCCAGAATGCAAGATGATTTACGACTTGCCTAATTCTAACCAGGAAGTACCTCTTGCGTTTGGCAGTCGGACACCCTTTGTCATTTTATACCTCCCCTTGCCATGCTGGGCAGCTACCCAGGGCGGTATTGATGACTTGGGGCAGGTCTCCTATTCCAGCTGGAAAACAGTCAATCGTTTCAAAGTCTGAACAGAGAAAGCAGTTTTCTGCCACAATGTCGGTTTTGTTTTCTATCCTGGAGTCGACTGCATATTGACTCCAAAACAATAACTACCAACTCATCCCTAAAGTATGTAGATTTCGAGTTAAGAAAAGTCAATGTATTCTTCCCTAAACATGCTCACCTTCACAGAATGTTGGCAGTGGATGCTGAGGGATGGACCATCTGGAGGTCGATAGCATGGACCTCCATATTGTGAGACTTTTGTATTTGGAGATGTCAGTGCGTGGAACCACCTCAAATTAAGGGGGGTTTGACTTATAGTAGGGTTTGTTTATGAGGTGGTGAGCTTAGCTGAGAAAGTTCATCTGGCTTTTCCTAAACCCTGATCTTATAAGCAGCGCCTCCCATAAAGACCTTAAGACCACTTCCATGGCAGGAAACGCCACTGTACACAGGTCCAGTTTGATCGTTTAGGGTGTGCCGCTTTCCACTTACGGGTAATCCGATGTAATACATTAACAAGGTTCTTCCAAGCTGCGAGGAGGTGAATGGGCACGCGAGAGATCTGCGACCATACACCATGTATAATTAGGAGCCTTTACTGTTTCTGACTGATTACAGAAGTCTAGGAGACATAATTGTGCGTCCTAACGACACGGAATCGGAGGTAATTGGCTCGCATTTTCCAGGTCAGTGAGATGATAAATTTGCTGCTCGAGGCAGACAGGCCTTTAATTAACAGGGAATGCTGAGGCGGCATCTTAAACGTATTGATCTGTGAGGTCTTTGGGCTGGAAGTTGGAAGGAAACTGGCCCAATGGTGTGCAATCAGCCCCAATCTGTTCAATAAGGTCTTGGTGAGTATGGCTTGCACTGTGTGGTAGGTGTGGTCCAGTCATTAGCACCATGCATGTGGTACCTCCCAGTAAAAGGAAGTAAATACAATATGAACTATAATATGTGCACAAAAGTTACGAAGGGGTCTGCAATAAGGCTGAGGAAAGATTGTTATTTAATCGGAGGACACTGGTAAATAATGCAATAAGGCCGGGGGTGGGGTTTATATTCAATAAGAGGGGTGAGGCAATGGGATGGTAACCCATCAGAAAAGCAGACTGCAATCCTAAGCAGGTGTCAAATAGAGCTTTGGACCATGAAGCATATATTAATATATAGATGGGAATGCAGGGCCTAATGTGTGTGGTTTTATGTTGTGGTGGGATTGTTTTTACTGTTAATTTCCCTGATATTACCATAAACATTGCCTACAACAAAAGCAAATGCATGCAGTTTTCTACAACCTGCAAAATGCCTTGTACAAGTGGGTTTTACGAGTTCAAAACTACCCTGATTTGCAAACTTGGGCCACTTTTTTAGCTATCTGGTTCAGTAATGGGGGCCACTATTATTTTGGTGCCTGGAGCTATTTTCTATCCCCGCCTGACCCTGGGGATAGTGCACTGTCATATTCTACTGTGAGGACTTTGAAATACATCCAATATCTAAATGGGTGACATTGAACTACCTGAGGATTCTAAATATAAATCTACAAATCAAAGTGAGGTGGAGTGGACCCTGCTGAATGAATTCTACTCGACTTCTATCAATGACTATCAAACAGTGGAGAACAATTAATAATGACAAACCATAATGGAAGATTAAACATATATGAAAATCGTGCCGGGGGGAATACACACTGCCAAATCCAAAGGAGAAATCTAAATAAAGATACCAAGATAAACAACAGAGGTGAGAAGGCAACACTGACAATTTCTACTGCAGCAAAAGAAAAATCTAACTAGAGCAATGATTAATGGCAACATCAGGCAAGTTCTGCTGAAGGACAATGAGACTTGTCCTACTACAAACCTATAAAAGTATATAAAAGTCGCTCTTGGTTGGGGGGCATTCTATTGAGATGGATTCAGATTCTGTTGTGGTGGTGAAGTGGACATAATCAGGGTCTCCTCCCCTTGCAACCTACTCTCTTTTGTGTAGCGCCCCACAGTTTTCCCTCCTAGCCTTTAATTTGGATATTTAGGGTTGAATTATAGAAGTCATTTTCTGCACAACGTTCTGCATGCATCAGTTCTCTTTCTGACATACGTATTGTACAGCAGACTTCATCCACAAGCAGGTTCATCACGGGCTGTTCTCCTTTTTGCGTGGGTGCATTTCATATGCAGGAGAGGAAAGCCTGGCTTCTAAGGGCATAGTCCACAATACAGTTGATTTGCCATCAGCCACCACCCCCACTAAGGGGAATACTTGCAGGTACTCTTGGATGGTGAGCATGCAGTGTGCCTGAAAGGGACCTTGGCCGTGAGTCAGATGTAAAACATGCATCATCTGAACACACTCATGGGGAGAAGTCCTCTGTCAAATTCATCCAGCTGAGCTCCAGCACCTAGAAGTAGAATAGCAACTTTCTCCTCTTCTTCATGGATTTCCATCCGTTGGACGGACTGAGGACCCCAGAGAATGGGTACAGTCCTAGAGTGAGCACTTCTTCCTGGCACCTTAGGTCTTAACCTAAAACTAAGCGAGGGAAGTTACATTGGCAAATCAACAGAACGAAACTGGCATTTTGGCGAAACGAAAAACAGTTCTGATGCCGAATGCTTGGTAGTTACTTTATTAACAAACTCAACCTGCAGCTGTGCCCCAATTTCTGACCAAACATCCATCATAGTAGTAGAATTCACCTAAGCACACCCCGTCTGGCGGGTTTGCTGCATGGAGGAGCGGCTAGGGTGGCAAAAGGGAGAGGGTTCCCTTTTTGTCTGAGGTGGGCAGAGACTGCAAACCTGTGCTTCTGGTGAAAGTGGTCTGGACTGGGAGCACAGGGTCCAGAGGCAGCTTTGGGCATGCCCAGCTTGAACCTTTAAGGTGTCATGTGACCTCTTTCATCCTTGACCTAACTCCACCTCTGGCCTCTTGATCCTAGTTCCCGATAATCTTTTACCTACATCTTTTGGCAGGAACTTCTGTTTCCTCACTCCATGCTACTCCTGGCTTCTTGGCCTCTCAAGTGGCAGAGTTGAGTGTCGTCGGTTGCACATCGTTTGGTGGTTTGGATGCATTGTTGTTTCTAGTGCCAGAGTGCCTGGCTGCAGTTTTCAGCGTACATGACCCTCTGCAGGGATCGTCACCCAACTCTGCTATATTAGTTAGGTGAGGTGGTTGAAGGCTGCTTGGTGGGCAGGGACCTCACAGGTAGACATTGACAGCCTTTGGGGTAGTGAGGCTGCTCCTTGGGCTATGTGTGTGCATGCCCCTTCCACACAGACCCCTTAAAGGGCAGAGGGGCTCTCTTGTGGTCATTGAGTGGATGAATCAAAGGCCCTGAAGGACTGAGGCCGCTGTTTGTGTTTGGTTTTCAGGGTCTCCAGTTAAACTGAGGGTACTGCTTTGTGGCTGGTCTATTACCAAATGTCCAAACAATTTAATCACATATGACTTTCTGAGGGGAATAGGTTTTTACACGTAGATGCAGTGCACCTTTCACTAGGGGGTAATTTGTTTTGTGAGCCAATTTTTTTTTCTTGATCTACACTTAGGCCCTCATTATGACCTAAGATCTGACCTCCGTGCGGCCGCCAATGTGGCCGCACTCCCTCTGTGGTCATTATGAGATCCCCGCTGGGCCGGCAGGCGGAAACCTGGTTTCTGCCCACTGGCCCAGCGGGATCTCGGCCGCAACACAGGCGCCAGCTCCAAATGGAGCCGGCGGTGTTGCGGCCGTGCAACAGGTGCAGTTGCACCGGTCGCGCTTTTCACTGTCTGCATAGCAGACAGTGAAAAGCTGCATGGGGCCCTGTCAGGGGGCCCCTGCACTGCCCATGCCAGTGGCATGCACAGTGCAGGGGCCCCCAGGGGCCCCACAACTCCCCGTACCATGGTTTTCAAGGAAGAGGCTTCATCAGACATTGTGTACAATGTAAGTGAGAAACCAACAAACAACGTCTAAGTGTCCACTTCGTGGTGAAGGCTGTGTGCTGTCCAATGTAGGTGCAAAGTGCTTTAAATGAAAAAAAAGAATAAGTGAAGGTACTCATTAAATTGAAGTAAGATCGTAGCTCTTGGGTGGGGTTACAGGCGCCCGAGATATGATGATAAAAATACACTTCTATTGAGTATTCATTTTGCCCTTGCATTGCCCTTGAAAGTAGTCTCAAACTTCCCATATGTGCAGATTTACAGCTACATGTGCTAATAAAAAGTAATGTGAAGACCTGCTGGGAACAGGCCTGAGATCATAATGGAAGAAACTTTTGAATCATGAATGCAGCCAAGCCATCAACAGCACTATTAGCACCTTCAGGCTAATAACCAAGTTGCCCCAGGACAAAAAAGACTCTGGAATAGCAGCATTAATAATAAGTTCTACTCGTTACACAAACTGAAGGCCAAACACGATATGTTTACGTTTCCTTGTTTTGCAATATTTGCAGCTTCTTACTGTTGTACTGTTCCTACTTAATTGAATTTGGCACAATACTTACCTATTTTTGAGTGTGCACACATGCACACAAACAAGCAGACCTGCACTCACAGAGCATTCCACCAATTTCTTTGAAACTACCTCATTAGAGTGTCCCTATTCTCTTCCTTGCTGATCTCTCTTTCTCACATACAAGCATACACACAAGCAGGCAAACACAGAGACAGACAAATACTCACTTAAAAGGTTCACTTGGGATTATTCCTGCATTACTGCACACCAGCAGTGTGATTGTGACTGACAGAGCAGTGCATGAATGGGGCCCTACTCTATCAAACACAGCCAGACGGTGAAATTCCCAACACCCGGACATACCTTGCGTAATGCAAATGAGTGCTGGCTGTTAGGTGCTGTACAATCGGCTCCACTCTGACAGCCTCGAGCAGTACTAGCACAAATTAATTTACCTTTCATGAGTACCAGTACTCTACTTGGCAGTGGAGAAGCTTGGTAAAAATAGGAAGTGCCGGAACTCAGTACCCGTAAGTACCGGCCCATTTAAAGCACTGTAGGTCTAACTACTCAAGAACTGCAGGGGCTCCTATGCCTCGTGACTTTTCCAGGGCCCGCCCCTTTCAAGGCCCCTCCTCCAGCTCCCTTCGTATCTTAAAACATCGAAAATGGTAACAATGATGGCGGTTCCGGCGCCGCCACTGTGGTCTGCAGACCCTGTGTACCTGGCGGGCGCAGGACGCGGTCTGTCGATCATTCGTCACCTTGAAAGTATCATTGATTATGTTCTTATGACTTCTATAAGTGAAGCCGACGCTAGTGCAGCGCGGCCTGCCCACGGCCAACACATTCATCGTAGCTTGTTCCAGCCCACGCTAATATCCATATTTTATGCCCTATTTTCAGCATGGTGGCTTAAGGCGAGGGAAGCGTCAATATCGTTTTGGACAGAGCGCTGCGTCAAGAGTTCTAAGAGATCTCCCTTGTTGTGATTTTTTTCTTAAAATGCCTTTTAAATCTTGAGTACTACATTTATGACGGTTAAGTCCAGTGCATGCCCGGGCACCATATTTTCAGGATATCCACATAAGATAAATGTAAATAAAGTTAATTAAATGTCACTCTCTTCTATAGTCATTGGTTATTGAAACATGAAGGCTCAGCTTTTGCACATCCCTCAATAACACCGTTCTACCCCTTTTTCAAGTCTCCTCGTTTTATCAGATGTGAGAAACTGGATACAGTGAAGTGATTTGCCATGAATTACACAATGTGGTCACATGGGGAAGCCGTGATTAAACCCAGGCGTCCTGTAACCTTAACACTAATCCGCATTATCCACCTGTGTACCGGTGGATATAGGAGATTACATTGTTTTTAGCGGACATTCCATTTTTGCACGGGATAAACTAGTGCCTGGGACGTAAAAAGCACACTTAATTTTATGTAAAGTTTGCAAAAATCTGCATATTGTGCTTTGAAGTCTAGCTGCTCCCGTGACATGAATAGTCATTAGGCAGGCTGCGAGGGGCAGGGGTCAGTAACTCCCAAGTGGTCGTGTTTTGCAATCTTTATATAGAGCTTCTTATCGCTGGCAAGGCTGCAAAGCACTCTGATTGTCATTGAGTTCCGGGAGCTCTGTAGGAGCCCATGCACTCCCAAAGGGCTCCCAGATGGGAGACAAGCTCCCAACAGCACATACTCTTGAACTGGCACAGAAAAGGCTGAGTGTAGATGCAGACACTCCGCTGAGTTCATATCTTCTTTTTTAGACTCGGCCTGTCTCGTAAATATCATGGGTTTAGAAAGCCCGCTGTTAAATTCGAGGTGACTCGCAATTATTCTTATTCTCTAGGTTACTGCTTTCTACAGGTTCCTCATCTGGACGTAAACCATCTTGTGATGTTTTGATCCACAGGTACATGACACACAAAAGGTGATGGAAGGATGCTTGCAATAAGTCCAACCACTAGAAATCGCTCGGGCAGCATCCCAACCATTACTCTTTTTCTCACAATGCCACCACAGTTTGGACCCAGCCATATACAAATCAGTATTGATCCTGTTCAAATAAGAGCAGTCGAGCCTGAACTGCCAGGCCTGAACGGGAGCACAAACAACCCACGATCGAGTTTGCCCTGATTTGGGGCTTGTCGGTCAGATATAATTCTGTTCTAGAGGCAGAGTGAGCCCAAAGCCCACATCTGGACATAACAGCAGCACAACAAACACACAATATGTGATGAGAAGAATGCTTGCTATAAGTCCAGCCAACGGTAATCACTCGGGTAGCATTCTAACCCATCATCTTTTTGCCCACCATGCCACATCAGTTTAGACCCAGTCGTATGCAAATCAGTCTTGACCCCACTCCAGTAGGACTAGTCCATCTCAGACTGCCAGGCCAGGTCCTCCTTGAACCGGAACATAAGGAAGCCAAGACCAGTTTTGTCCTGGCATTCAGGATGGACTGTTTCTGCAAGGATCAGGGTCAGTACTAATTTGAATAAGGTGGGTTTTTGTCTAGAGTGACACAATGGGTCAAAAACAGTCGGTTTGAATACTATCTCGAGCAAATGATAGTAATTAGACTATTTGCACGCATTCCTCCCATGACCTTTTGTGTGACTGTTCCACAGGTAGCCAGTGTAAGGAATGGATGGCTGGTGAGAAATGATTCTAGCTGTGTCTGTTCAGAAGTTGTCATACTGCGTTCTGGAGCATTCTAAGTAGATAAAGGGGGTGACTAACTTAATTTTCAAATTATTGGGCTGGGCAGGAAAAACACTCTTGACGTACCTTTTGAAAAGTAAGCTTTGAGTTATTCTAAGGAATTGGAGAACACTAGGGAGGAATCAGAAGGGTAAAGGTGGCACTCAATCATTTCAAGTATGGAAATTCAATTGAAACCTTTGGAAGGTAGATAGATCATTTTGAAGAAAGAAAGTTCTTCAATCTTTTTTCCAATGTCATTGAGGTCATAAAATCTCAAATATTCAAAGTGAAGCCACACAGAAATCTGCTGCTGGAAGAGGAGCCCTGTGTGAGATTTCTTTCATTTTTCTAATTTTTGTTATGAATATTCTTAGGTAAGTGCGTATTTATTGTAGCACTTGCAGATATCCTAATTTATCCGGACTTTCCCCAGCTTGGTCATTAGCATTAACTATCAAAACTCACCAAGTAGGACATTTATCCACAAGTAACAGTAGAAGATAAATACATGTAGATTAAATACTGTTAAACTTTGACTTGCTAAAGCCTATGAAAATTAGCCTTTTTGGCGATTGTTTAATGACTAAGAAAAATTCAAGAAAGTGAAACAAAGTTGTATTACATGTGAGCATTCTATATTCATAATCATTGTGGAGATCATTTGGTCCCTCAGCATCCCTTCTTTACTAAATAGTACTCACGTTTGACTGCGAATAAGAGGTGGTGCTGGGAATCAGATGACAAATGTACCTTAGCTACAAAACTCAGAGAGAATAGGAGGAGTCTTACTAATACCTGTTAGAGCGTCACCTAGACCAGCAGTGCCAATGGAGCATCCCAACAACAAAGATTGGAATATTTTGTATCCTTTCAGAGCTGTAGCACCCAGGGTGCTGCGGTGCATAGATCCTCCCTGGATGGAAGACAACGTTTAATGAGTCCTGACACATGGATTAAAAGGACATAGTGGCTGAATCTTTGTGACACAAAAAAGTGCCAGAAAACAGACTGCTCATGCTTAATATCTGTGATGACTGAAGAAAATGCTGAAAACGAGCAGGAAGAAGTTAGACTAATGTAAGTTATTTCAGTGCACCTCATACAACCGATAAAAGAATTGAGGGTTTGGGCACATACATTAAAAAGTGAACAAAACATATGTTAAAGTGTAAATCTCAGTAAAACCACTAAGGGCAATCAGGGTTGTTGGAGAGTGACACTACTTCAAAATGTGAGATGAATACACAGTGAGTGAGAGTGCTTGAAGGAGTGACTTTCACTCCCAATGAGTGACTCTTCGGAGTGCGACACTCACATCAACAGGTGTGGCCTAACTTGACTAAGCTGCATGTTCCTCTGACGTGTACACCAGGGCACGCTCCATGTTACCACAACTGTCCGTTTAGTTGCAAATCAACCTATGAGCAATGCGTGAAAGCGGGGAACCCACCTCTGACAACCTCCCAAAATTGAATGACGTTTATACAGAAGGTGAGCAAAAATTAATTTTGCGTATTATTAATTTCCTAAAACTATGGTCGCGGAAGTCGAAGTTTTAGGAAGTTTAAGGGTGATTATGATATTTTATCCTACAAATAATATGCATAATTTGTCGCTAAATTATTATTTACTTTCTGTTTTTCATATAAAGTTTCCTTCCAGGTGAACCTTGAGACTTTTCTTCGGACAGTAAGTGGCATCAAATAAATTGTATTATCTATAGCGAAAATATCAATGCTTAATTTTTTGTCATTGATATATAATTTTCGAACATTTTATAACAATAATACAATTATTAAAAATAAAAATAAACGGTGTTACTGTTATTTTTATTGTTACTAATATGATCATTGTTGTTAATACTATCCTTAGTACTACTGTCACTGATAGTATTATGATAGTATTATGATTTTAGAATGTTATAAAAAAAAATAACTGTAATGCCGCTAATGATAATAAAAGCACGTGCTATAAAAATGATAACAACACACATTATTACTGCATTTGCCTTTTGTAATTATTAGCTCTCAAGTTATAGTATTCGTCAATGTGGAAAAAGAAGGATTTGTTTTGAAAACTCCACATTTTCAGGAATTTGATCAGTCACCAATAATGCAAATTGTACTAGAGGAAAACACCTTTGAACATATTTGATAGCTTCCCTCAAAATCTCCTATTCTCTAATTTGGCAGTGACAGCAAAATCCATTGCCTAGGGAAAGTTGCACATGCGCGCGGATTCACCGCGTCTTCAGCCGCAAGGGCCTTTAATACAAAATGGCAGCAGGACGTGGAAAGTGGCACAGCGACCTTTGCTGTCAGAGGAAGGTGAGCTGGTGCCGATGCACCCGTCTCTCTGGATTCACATCAGGCTGCATCTGCTAATGAACACTCTATTATTTAGTAGGGTTGGGGAGGTGAAGCGCTTCTAGCGCTGTGGTCCTCTCCGCTCAGTGTCCTATCCATCGCGCCCAGGTAAAGACATGAAGCTCAAGGGCGGAGAGGCACATTCAGTAGGGATCACGGCAAGTTGTAGAAAATCTTCACGCCTCTGTCTCAAACACCCATTATAGGTTGGTAATCAAAGTGGCAGTACACACCCTGTCATCCAAGAGGGCTCCCAATAAGGCGTTGTTATGGTCAAAGTATTGCAGAAGAAATATCGACCTACAACTATATTGATTCAACAATCTCGACCGCCACTATATCGTTTAGGTAGGAATACATAAGCAAGTGTAGATTTACTGTTCTAACTCCACATCTTACATGGATGATATAGAGCTTGTAGATATCACAGAGTTTATATATGTGCAGATTTGTATTAAACGATCCATATTTTGGTACCACACCCTTTAAAGAGACGGAGACCCGCCTCTGTTCTCACATGCGTTGCATTATTTCAGTATGGCTACAAAAGATACATTTGCATCAGTGTTTAATTTGTAAATAAAAAGGTGCCGGTACTCAAAGTACTCCACTTAAACTTGCGGCTGCTGCAATTAAATGTGCGAGCACAGAATACTAAAGCAGCGTAATCCTGAAGCCATCTAGGGCCACATTAATCCATTTATAGCCACTCCCTCCCCCTTCAGCTCACTCTTGCAGCTTCCTGCTTTTCAACTTTCTGACGCTTTTTCGTTTTTCTCTTCCTCCGTCTTTCCCATATGTGTCTTTTGCTCGCAGTAAATGCTTGAGGAAGAAAAATAAGTGCTGGCCCTCAAAAATAAGTGCCAGTGCTCCGCACCGGAAACAACAAACACAAATTAAGCACTGATTTGCATACAAAAAGTGGTAGTAATTTACATGCTTTGGAGCTAACCTGTCAACGTGACGTGATTCCGGCCTCCTGGGCAACACTTAGACACTGCTCTGGAGTTCAGGCCAGATGCTTAGTTTACAGTATAGGGCACATAATCTGACACATTTTCTGACTGTTCCTATTTATGTGTTTGTTCAGGTGTTTCATTGAGAAATGCTTGTTGCCTTTTGTTCATTTCAGAGCACTTCTTAGTCGGACCTTTGTGCCTGGCGCGTCCTACTCCATCAGCAGAGGGATGGGTGATTGGCTGGTGGACCCAGTGCAGCTGTTGCATAAGCGAGGGTTGCATGTGCCTCGCTTTTTCCCTTTATTGGTAGCGCTAAGAAGCAAGCTAGTGGAATATGATGATAGTCCACCATCATAAATCATCTTGAGGCGCTAGCTCCCTCAATAACATCCTCCATAGAAACCAGGCTTTTGGACCATTCCAGGAGCAAAAACAAGCAATGGCTCTCCTGTCTTAGTCTCCCTTCTTCCTGCCTCTGTAGGTAGAGCTGAGACTTCCCATGAGCCTCCGCCATGCTCCGTCAGTCTGACAAGGGGCGGGGTCTAAAGGTGGGCTCATGCAGTGCAGAGATTGGAGGAGTTTGACATAAGTCCAGGATGAGTTGCTTCATATCACGGTTCCAGGAGGACTACTGAAAATGTAAACGCATTTCATTTAAATTAATTTACGTAAATCTATCATGTGTGGATAGCCTTGCAATCCAACATGGATGCGGTGCTCTCCCTTATTGCCACCCTTTTTCTCATACTGGCCTGTTATCCTTTTCTCTGACAAAAATGCATTGATTATGTCTCTTCCTCCCTGTCTTCCCTGTCTGCTCCTCTCCTCGCCTGCTGCCCTTGCCCTCTTGAGTGTTGACCCAGAATTACTGATACTTACTCGATTGCTCCACCTCGTGTAATTTGGGGAGTAAAATCCTACAGTGAGAGCACATTTAGTGAGCTCAAGTGGCCACTCACACTTGCTTTTTGTGCCTTTCAGCATTTAGCACCATTTCCTAGTGCAAAAAAGCATCCTTACATGTATTTTGGGCGCAAGGGTGCATTTTGTGCTGCAAAAATAGTGCTAAATACGGGGAGTAAACTGGGGGAAAATTCTACCCAAAGAGCACATTTAGTGAGCGCAAGAGGCTGGTTGCGCTTGCTAGTCAGGTTCTATTGCATTTAGTGCCATTTCTTTCCGCAAAAAGCATCCTTGTTTCCATTTTGGATGCAAGTTGACATTTTTGCGCTAAGAAATAGCGGTAAATGCAGCAATATTCTTGCATACTTTAGCGGAATTCTTAGGTAATTCCCCGAGATTAGGCTGCACTGAATTACATGAGTTACGCTTACCCCCAATAATAACACACCTAACTATAAAGAAAATGTACCTTATTTTATGAGTTTAAGGGGTTTGATTGAATTTTGCATGCTGGACCCGACTTCTGATATTTTTCTGGTGGAAGGGTGAATTTTCTCTTCTGCTCTGTCTTGTGTAAATATAGTTTCCTGTGGGCACGCACTAGTAATATGTGATAAGTACATTTGGTTGTAATCAGGGGTGGGAGGAATTCATGGCATTTGACTCTGCAAATTCTGTGGAGTTACAAAAAAACTATACGAGATTCCACAGAGTTCTGGCAAGGGGCGGAAATAGGCACATGGGGTTGCTTGCACTGTGATTTAGTGCCGGGGGTACATTTTGCTCTGAAAAATCTGCAAGAACGGCACCAGACAGCATACCACAGTGCCAGCTACTTGAGTTGGTTTTGCTGCTCGAGTGCTTAAGCTGCAGCCTTCTAACAACAAAAGGTCACGACCGCCCGTGTTAGAAAAATCTCACCGGATGTCTTCCTAGCAACCGAAAATCGCACTAGGGGATGCCAAATTTCACTTGTGCTCGCCAATTTACGATTTTGGCACGCGTGTGAGAAAATAAATTCTGCTAGGGGTTTGGCAGACTTTAGCCGGAACTCCTCGTTACAAGATTAATGTGGTGTCACCAAAATTCCGCCGGCGGAACATAATATTTCACTCACCACTAATTGTAAGGTAATTGAGTAAAAAAATATGTAATGTGTGGGCTAATATAGGTTGCAAGACAGGCATAGAGGGCAATCTGTAGGTAGGGTGTAGGACGGTGGGAGCAATGAGTGATCACTAAACAAAGCTGGCAGGCAGACATGGAGTAGTTTCCATCTTCAATATGCCAACAAGGTGTGATCTCGTTTTGTTTCATTTGAATAGGTGCAAATTTTGCTGGTTTAACTTTGTCTTCGGATATGCTGAGTTTTAACTCTTCATTTCGAAATCGCTCTTGCTGCACTGCAAGAAAAATGTTCACCAAAACGAACATGACCAAGCTAAAAAATATATGCAAACGTTTCTCCATATGTTTACTTTTTGTTGAACTTTTCTATGCGCAGTGATATTGCAAAGGAACAGATTGCGGTGTGCATCATCGTATTTTTTAATGAACTATTCAAAAATACCCTCAACATTTTTCAAAATAAATGACACTTTTAGCCATGTAAAACACACGAAATTCTTCTTTGACAACCAATTATGATTTGCCAGCATTACACGTTACTTTTTCATGTGCATGCGGATTTTGCATTAAAAAAAACCTCTTAGTAGATACTGGCAGGAGACTCGTTTCAGCACAAAATGTTTCTCGCCAAAACACTGTCCGGCACTAATAAGTCTTCCACGTGCCCAAATGACACAAAAAGTGCATAATGTGAAATGTTTGAAATGTCAATAATTCCACATAACTTGAAATATGAGAATTGTGCAAATTGCACCTGCATTTTGGAAATTATCCAGGCCTAAAGCACATCAGCCACTAAATTTGGTAAATGTACCTTAGAACTATTTTGTTCACAAGAATGTATGAATCCACAAACGGGTAATTATGCAAATGGTAGTAGCTTCGCTAATTAAAAGTGTTGTCTCAACGATTTAAATCTCACGTTCTCATATCCTTTGAGTCGCCCTATGTGGGTAAATCCAAACATGTCACTTGCTCAGGGTGTCGGAGGACTAAAGCTGCGTCTCACTGATGAAGCCTGCCCGGAAATGACGAGCAGTGAAAGAGACAGTCGCAGACTGAGCAGATGACAGCCGTAGAGCGTTCTAGATAGAACATCATGTAGGGAAAATTCAAAGACCTGGTCTAGGTGATGGATGGTTGGATGGATGATGACGATGTCCTTCTGGCGGAAGTGGAGGATGTTCTCAGCCGTTCTGTGCTGTATGAAGATAGCTTGTCTGGCTCAGTCACCGCAGACATAGGCCAGAAGCAGGGCTGTCTGGCCTTAATACCACTTTGGTGTTTCCTCAACGGGTTACTGGCTGCGGGGCTGCTTTCGGGGTGACGGTGGTTATAAGGGAAAAATGTAAACACACAGATATCAGAAAGCGTCGCACATATGAACCAGAAAACCACCGCAAATAGAGGTAAAGATTCAGACCACACCATCACAGATTGCCAGACTGTCTCCAGACATCACTGATGTGAACTAGAAATCTACCCCGACATGACGTAGTTGCTGCTTGGAGGACCAGCACCGTGGGGAGGCGCAGGCGTCTGGCACTATGACTTACATTTCACCGGCGGTTAGGCGCTTTTAAAATTCAGACACTTGCCGCAGAGGCGAGCTGTGCACCAGCGGTGATGTCAGTGCTCCTTGCTACATTACTTGTGCCTCGTCCACAGGGAAAGTGGACCTCCGCCCACCTATAAACGGACAACAGACAGGAGAATAAAAATTTTTCTAGCTATCACGTCAAGATTTTTAGTTTCTATTAAGGACACGGAGGCGAGGATTATGCTTCTCTTAACTTTACTGACAAACATAGCAGCCAATAAAAACAACAATTTTAAACTACAAATCCCATGAGCCTTAGCCCACCAATCATGGCACGATACTGTCCATAAATAGCATGAACTCTATCTCTTTCTTTGCGAAAAGAGTTCAAACATGCGTTAACTTGCAGAACTTGATAACGAACTCTTTCCAGATCCCTGTAACAAACTCAAGACGCTGGAGGATGACCGCATTAACGATGATTCGTTGGAGGCTTTCATGAAGTCGTGTTGGATGTTCCTGAGTGAAACAAAACAATCAACTAATATCGGATATATCATGGGAGGGTACTTAATTCACGTTTTTAAATTATGACAATTAAGCATTACCATATTAATGACATAAAATGACAATCAAGCATTTACCACATTAATGACATAAATGTACATATTGGGTGGGATAATCCTCGCCTCCGTGTCCTTAATAGAATCTAAAATTCTTGACGCGATAGCTAGAATTTTTTTTATCCTATGTCAGGACCGGAGGCTTCGGATTATGCTAGTTCAAAGTCTATTTACTACTTCCAACACTACATCCACAATGGGTTTGTGATAGAAAACCTTAAAAGTGGAATCGTTTGACCAGTCAGCTGCAGCCATGATGTCTTCAAGTCTGGCTCCTGTCGCAAAGGCTTTGGAGGCCATGGCTCCTCTAACCGAATGAGCCCCAAACACACTTATGTCAATGCCGGATTCGGCTAGTAACCATTTGACCCATCGGGCTAAGGTTGCTGCAGTGACAGGATTGAACGGTTTTTGTAAGGAAATCAACAACTGCCCAGAAACATTCTGTCTGAATTCTCGTGTGACATCCTCATAACTCTTCAAACACTGAACAACACATAGGGGGTCATTCCGACCGCCAGGGCCGCGAATGACGGAAGCTCCGCCAACAGGCTGGCGGTGCTTCCATGCCCATTCTGACCGCGGCGGTAAAGCCGCGGTCAGAAAACCGGGGCCGGCGGTTTCCCGCCGGTTTAACCCCGGCTGGGCGAATCCGCCAGGGCAGCGCTGCAAGCAGCACTGCCTTGGGGATTCTGACCCCCTTCCCGCCAGCCTGTTTCTGGCGGTTTTCACCGCCAGGAAGAGGCTGGCGGGAACGGGTGTCCTGGGGCCCCTGCACTGTCCATGCCACTGGCATGGGCAGTGCAGGGGCCCCATAACAGGGCCCCAGCCTGCTTTTCACTGTCTGCCTAGCAGACAGTGAAAAGCGCGACGGGTGCAACTGAGCCGGCTTCAGTGTTGCAGGCCCCCTTCCCGCTGGGCCGGCGGGCGCTAACATGGTTAGCGCCCGCTGGCCCAGCGGGAAGGTCGGAATGCCGCCAGCTGTCTTTTGACCGTGTGGCGGCTGATTGGCGGTTCCCGCCTGGCGGCCGGTGACCGCCACCCGCCAGAGTTGGAATCAGGGCCATAGTTTCTTGTTATGTGGAAAAGATGGATATGAAATACATTTGGATGAAGTTTTCGTACGTCTAGAAATGGAAAAGGATACTCCATTAGGAGTGAATACTCTACCTGATAAATCCAGAGCTTTAACATCTGAGACTCTTCTGCAGGAGAGCAAACATAAAAGCATAGTCAATTTTGCAGATAGTTGTTTGCGAGATAGACCGTCATTATCCGGCCAGTTTCTAAGGAAACGTAAAATAATATTAACATCCCACAAGGAGGTATATTTCGGTTGTGGGGGTTTTACCATACGGATACCTCTAAGCAATTTGCAAATCAAGGGATGTTCTCCTACCGGTTTCCATTGGATGTGGGGATGACCTGCTGAAAGAGCTGAGCGACAATTGTTAATAGTCCTATAAGCCAAACCTTGGGAGGCCAACTCCGACAAAAAATTGGCTATGACATGAATCTCCGACCCCAGGGGATCCACACTCCTTGTATCGCACCAACGTATCCACTTCCTCCAGGCCTGTTCGTATCTTTTCTGAGTGGAGGGGGCCCAAGATTGGGATCAGAAAAACAATGCTGAGTCCGAAACTCCAGGCACTTGCCATCGTCGCCTGAAAGTCTCCAGGCCATCAGGGTTAACAGTCCCTGTAGAACCAGTGAGTGAAAACTGTTCGATGGATCTGAAAGAAGGTCCACCGACCACGGAATCCTCCCCGGAAAGTCGCATGACTGGTTCATTGCGGAAGGGAACCATGGCTGAGCACTCCACCAGGGGGTCACTAGAATGATTTCTGAGCGTTGGCGACGCACTTGTGCCAGGACGCGAGGAATCATCACAAAAGGAGGGAAGGCATAGAGAAGATCCTTCGGCCATAAGTGCGTGAATGCGTCCGTCCCCCTCGCTTGAGGATCCAGCCTCCAACTGAAGAAACAAGGGACCTGACTGTTCAATCGGGATGCAAATAAATCTATCTGACATGTCCCCCAACAAAGTTGGAGAGCTTGAAAAATGTTCCGCTTGAGCCTCCAATCGCTGCCATCCCGAAGGAAACGAGAGTTCCAATCTGCTGTCGTATCGGTAATGCCCGGAATGTATTCCGCTACTACCGAAATCTTCTGATTGAGGCAAAAGTGCCAGAATTCCTTCGCTATCTCCGCTAGGAGGCGAGATCTGGTTCCTCCTAGGCGATTGATGTATCTGACTGCGGAGACATTGTCCATTCGCAGGAGAATGCAGCAATGAGCCCGGCGGGGAGCCAAGGATTTGATGGCAAACGATCCTGCCAGGAGTTCCAGGCAGTTGATGTGGTAACTTAGTTCCCCTGGGGACCAACGGCCTCCTGTCTCCACAGGCCGCAACGTGCCCCCCAGCCCCAACGGCTGGCATCCGATTCGATCACTACATCCGTATTGGAAGGAAAAATCGCTCTGCCATTCCATGCATCCATGTGGTCTAGCCACCATGATATCTCTGTCTTGGCTTCCTCTGAAAGGGGGATTAACTCTGAATATTGAAGACCTTTTTGAAGGTGAAGAATGTTCAATCTCTGAAGGGCTCTGTAGTGCAGGGGTCCCGGGAAAATTGCCTGAATGGATGAGGCTAAAAGGCCGACGAGTCGGGCTAGTGTCTTCAACGATATAGTCGGAGAGGCAAGCGCTCTCCTCAATTCTTTCTTGATCAGATTCCGTTTGTTGATCGGGAGAATTAGTAAAGATGCTAGAGAGTCTATCTGAAACCCCAGAAAATCCATACTCTGTGAAGGGGTCAGGTTGGATTTCCCGGAGTTTAGGATAAACCCGAGGTCCTGGAGTAACTTTATTGTCCAATTGAGATGAGTCAGCACCAGATCTTTGTCCTGGGCCATGATGAGAATATCGTCCAGGTAAATAATTAGGCGCACTCCTCGTTCTCTTAAGTATTGCACCACTGGGCGAAGGAGTTTGGTGAAGCACCAGGGCACAGAGGAGAGGCCGAAGGGAAGCACCTTGAATTTGAACCACTGGGAGTCCCATTGGAATTGTAGGAAACGTCTGTGAGGTGCGAAAATTGGGACTGAGAGGTAAGCGTCTTTGAGGTCTAGCCGGACCATCAAGTCCTTGTCTCTTAAAAGGTCTCTGAGAAGGTGGATGCCCTCCATCTTGAAATGGCGATACACCATCCAGGAATTGAAATGTATTAGGTTTAGGACCAGTCTGGATCCGCCGCCCTTCTTTTGTACCAAGAAGATAGTGCTGGCAAAACCTCGAGGGTGAGGTGAGGATTCCACCACTGCCCCTTTTTGAATGAGAGAGAGAATCTCCTCTTTTATAAATTTGTGATCTGCGAGGGAAAAAAGGAGAGGCATAGGAGGACTCGTTTGTTTTGGGGGGGCGTAAAACTCTAGCTGAAAGCCCTGAACTGATTGAAGAACCCAAGGATCCTGAGTAATAGATTCCCAAGTCGGGAGAAACAGTTGAATCCTGCCCCCCAATATGACTTCTGAGGGAAGAATAATTCTCACCTGAGTTTGTGCTGTCCTGAATGGAGTTACCTTCACGATATCCTCTGGAGTTTCTACCTCGCCCCCTGTAGCGATTGGGGTAGAAGTTGCCTTGGTTTGAGTAGTTTCCTCTGTTACCCTGGGAGGCGTATCTGGGGGCCTGGTATCTTCGGCCTGGCGCTCGACCCCTGAAGCGCCGGCCCGTATAAAAAGAGCATTATTGAATACCTTTTTGATGTTATATTAGGCCTTATCAAGGGCTGTGAATGTAGCTACGTATTTGCTCAAATTGGAAATAAATTTATCTCCGAAGAGTATTCCGTTAGCCGCTGATCCGGCTTCGTTAGTGGCCAACTCAGCGAGCTTTGGGTCTAAACGAATGAGGAAAGATCGTCTGCGCTCCGTTGACATGGCGCAGTTTGCGTTGCCCAGGAGACAGATTGCTCTCTGGGTCCATTGAAGTATTGCCTCCGTATCCAAGGGGGTTTCGGTTTCTTTGGATTCTATGGCTAAATCCAGTATTTTAGTTAGCGGACCGGACATGTCCAATAATTTGTCCTGGCAACCTCTCCAGGCACGGTCTAGACCCTTTTTTGGGTCTTTGGCGAATTTCCGGAGAAAGGTCGCCATGCTAGGATCCAGTTCTGGCGTGTCTGCCACTTTGCCTAGGAGGGAGGGGCGGGGGCACTCTGATCTAAGAGTGTTGCGTACTTCTTTTTCAAAGCTTCTGCGCAGTCTGTCTTGGACGTAATTCACCACCTCTTGATGAGGAACCCACTCACTAGAGCGAGGGTGGATGATATCCTCTGGAGAGAATAAGAGGTTCTTGCCTTGAGGGATGTCATCCTTGGGTGCATTATGCTTCGCCTTGCGCTGCTTTTTGCGCGGTTGAGGATCAGCTTGTGAGTCATCCGAATCCGATTTTGAGGAAGAAGGATCGTGATAACTGGATTGAGAAGAAAATTGCAAAGGATTGGAAGGCGAAGTTTGAGGGGGCAGAAACCCTCCATACGTATGGTCACGCAACACAGAGGTTGCCATTTGCGACAACATTTCTGCAGAAGAGGTGCCACTTCAGCGTTGCAGTTTAAGACCCGACACTTCACCGGAATCCCCGGTTTGTAGGCGAGGTTGCTGGCTACCTTCGCCCAAAAAATCTCTTCTAGCGAAGTTAGATAGAGGTTGGGTAAATGGTTTGAGGGCCTGAATTAGCGCCTAATTCACTGAGTCTTGCACATGGTAACCAAGTGCTTCCACTAGTCTTTCCTCCATATGGTGTTCTGAGGGTGTCTCTTGCAGTTCGTCATACTGCTCTTCCTCATTGGCGTAGTACGCCATCTTAATATATATGTATGTATGTCTCTGGCAGGAGGAGTTGACAGGGGGGGGCAAAAAAACCCTGAGCAGGTGTATAAAATTTTGATTTTTCCGGTAAAAGAAGCCTTAAAGTGGAGGGAGCGACCTGCAAAAACTTCAGTTTTTTAATAGTACTTGTAAACCTCAAGTATGCCCCCTGAGCCAAGCTCTATAAGTATTATTTCGGCACCTACGGGCGCTCTGAGGCCGATTCAATGAAGAGTTGCCGCTCGCGTACACACGCCGCAAAGAAGCCGGTCGGAAGCCTCCGATCGGCTCAATGCGTGTGCGCACGCATGGGCATAGATAGAGGACTGCGTCCTCTGAACGAGCGAGCGCTCGCTCTTACGGCCTGCTCCCGCTCCACACCAGTGGGGTTTTAATGATGATGAGGGGCCACTAAATATGCTGAGCCGAAGCTCCGGATCCTAAAAACGATAAAAATCAAATTATTCCTTACACTCGCGCTAACAATTATTTACACATTTAACCAAATTCACACAAGGCATTAGAGCGGAGCTGAAGCTCCGGAACGTCAAGAAATAAAGAGCACGATATTATTGCTAAGCGCGCTAGTTTTTAATTCAATATACTATAAAAAACAAAGCATTCGAGCGTTTCACGCGTGACTTAACTGGCTGCTGGAGCAGCAAAGAAAGAGGAAGGACTATAGAATTCATGCTATTTATGGACAGTATCATGCCATGATTGGTGGGCTAAGGCTCATGGGATTTGTAGTTTAAAATTGTTGTTTTTATTGGCTGCTGTGTTTGTCAGTAAAGTTAAGAGAAGCATAATCCGAAGCCTCCGGTCCTGACATAGAATCAGGTACGGTTTAGGTTTGTGGTGTCTCCCAGTTGGCCCATGCAGCAGTCTTCTAACACCGAAGGTCGCGCATGCCCAGACCCAACCTTCCCTCCGAGGAAGAAACAGGGACGCAATTAGCGTGACGCGACCGCTCGATAACAGGTTTAAACTCCACGCTCCTGTGGCGAAGGGAGATGAGTGAGACATATGGGGAGAGAGAAATTAACATAACCCTGCAACAAGGCCACCCTTACACATGACTTCATAATGACACTCACAAGATACTGATGTTATTTCATCAAGCCCTTTCAAGTCCAAAATGTCAATCTCGATGCCCCAGAAATCCAGCAGGTGGCGAACTTCACTTGCTTTAAAGTATTCTACTCCCCTGGTGTTGCATCAAACACACAAACTGTTGAAAAGACATACAGCAAAGTGCAAGCTTTACAGTAGAGGTGGGCGAGCCAAGAAATTGACAGGGAGAGCCGAATCAGAGCCGAGCCAAGAGTCTGGTTCGGATCTTAGAGCCCCTTGCACAAGCCGAGTCCTGAAAATATTTGCTATATAACCCACACAACCAACATCACGTAAAATATGATAGTCATTTTAAAAAAAAGTGTATTTCTTTAACTTGTACCAGCTTTGATGATATACAGCACATTATAGCACGGCACCAAGAAGTACTTATTAAAAGTGATAGTTTTTAAACATGAGCTATCAGTAAATTTAAAGGCAAGGCAGTTGTCATGTAAACCTTGTGCGTGGGTCAGGTTATTATAGTGAAACATTATAGTCTATTAAAACAAACTTAATAGGTTTTCTAAAACTGGTACTCTGAACGCAGATATTTGAAAGCGCTTTCATATGCGAGAAAAAAAAAAAGGAGACATGGTAATGTAAAACACATGCACAGCATCGCATAATTTAAGTGGAAAAACTACAGTCTATGCATGTTTTCGGGCTTCGGAGCCAGCAACTGAGTATCTATTTGTCTTTCCGTATGTTAAGGCTTTGTATTTACCTTGCGTTTTTCTCATCTTCGAGTGCTTGACATGAGCACCAGTTACATTAGCGACGTCACATTCATAGTTTTAGGCACAGGGAGATTAAGTGATTTGCTCGGAATCACAGAATGTCAATCAATCAATCAATCAGTCCATTTATAGAGCACGCTACTCACCCGTGAGGGTCTCAAGGCACTGGAGGTGGGGGGGGGGTGTTACTGCTGCTCGAAGAGCCATATCTTGAGGTGTTTCCTGAAGGCAAGATGGTCCTGGGTTGTTCTTAGGTGTGCAGGGAGGGAGTTCCATGCTTTGGCTGCCAGGTAGGAGAATGATCTTCCTTCGGTGGTGGTTCTGCGGATCTGTGGGACAGTGGCGAGGGCGAGGCTGGCTGAGCGGAGCTGACGGGAATGTTGAGACTTAAACTTGGTTGCTCAGTTTCAAAGTCAGCAGAGCGGGCTGTAAAGCCACATCCTGGGTAGAGAGAGAGAGGCAGGCAGATGGCACATGAAAGCGTGGCTCGTTGTTGGCTCGAAGTTCCAACAGGATTTCGAGCTGAGCCAGAGCCAGGCTTCACGCTCAAGCCTGCATTGAGCGTTAAGTGGTTTGCCCACCTCTGCTTTATAGAGAATGATTATGTCCACAACTGACATTGCTTAGTATCAGCTACCTCTTTAGAGCATCAGAACTCTTAAACCTCCCTGACTACACCACACTGACAAGCCCCAAAATGGGGGAAAGTGTCTGCTGTTGCTGTTACATTATTCAAATTCATTTTTTAAAGCTTTTTAAAGCCAAAAATAAACACCATTTGCACAAAAATAACTTACAAAATAAAACAAGGCGCTGGAGATTGATTTTAATACCCACATAAATAAAGCTTTTCTTTAGCTAGACAGTTTGATATAAGTGATAAAAAGTTCAAAGATCCAGTGTAGAAATAATCCCTGAGGATTCAGTACCCACAAGCTCTGTGGAGGATGTTCTGCATTGCATTGTCAACAAAAATAAGATCTACTGTCACCTCTCATGGACTGCTACTCTTTGTAGGGAAAAAGAGAGTTCCTCTCTTCAAATGTTTTTTGCACAGGGTACAGAGTGGCACTGAGTGGAGTGGTGTGGCATGGCATATAGTAGAGTGGAGTGGCATAGAGTAGAGTGGCATCAAGTAGAGTACAGTGGCATGGCATTGAGTTTGGGTAATGTTGGCATATAATCCGTCATATGATGCATAATCTGCTGATTTTACCAAAAAATGTTTCTAGCTCAAACAGGTCAAATGTTACTAAACATGTTGCAAAATGTTCCCACACAGTGGACGGGCCTTCTCACAAGTTGACAGGTCATCTTTAAGTTGCATATTGGTGTATTTGGCTGTTAAACTGGTGCTACTGAGGTGAAATCTTTGGCCAAACATTGTTACCATGAGTAAAGATAACAAAATAAGTAATGCTGTCATAAACTGGTCTGCATTACATGGTATAATTTGCCTTTTCTTGCTGCATAATTTAGTCAACCCTGCTACATAATTTGGGCCTCTCTTGCTGCATAATTCCACTGGCCCTTGGTATGCGGCATAAAGGGAATGAATGGCTGAAAGGCAATGAAAATAGGCATGTGGGGGCAAGCATCATGAAGGTGTAAATGTTGTTAGTATGGCATTTAAACATTACAACAGCTTAATCCAATCCACAGAAAGTGTAATCTTATTTTAGTTGTATGAATAGGCCAAAAGATCTAGATACAGATGAACAATGTCCAAAAATGTGTTTATAAACTGAACAAGTGGAGAAAGCAGCATGAGAACTGGGTGCAGAGGAAGTTGCTGAAACCCATACATGTATGTTGATAAGCAATATAAAATTATGAAAAACAGTGTATTTAAAAAGTGCAGCAGTGAAAGAAATAGTACCTCAATCACAGCACGATCAGCGAATGGACACTAAGTAAGTTGAATCAATCTGCTTGGTCAATGCTCTACAGAAAGAAAAGGAAGAGTTACATGGTACACACTGACCAATAAGGAGAGAGCTTAGAAGAGTGACAATCAAGCCAACAAATGGTAAGCAATAGGCAGGCTCCAACCCCTTCATTGTAAACAATACCCCTCAGAAGCAAGAGGCGCATGTGCTGTTGCAGGCTTGACCTAAAAATGGGTTTCACTTCTTGCCGATCGCAGGCTTAGGATTCTGGGCGTGGAAGTGTGCAGCACCGTACCAAATTGCTACGTATTTGGAGCAATATGAATTCAGGATTGAACCATTATTTCAATGGCCACCTCTTGTGCAGAAAGGCAGTGTGGGTCCAACCAGAAGGAAAAGTATTTATAATCAAACCCATATGAAGCCAACATCATCAGTGGATCACTAAAGTAAGCTATTAAAACACTATAAAAAAGTCTTCCCTAAGAATCCATCTGGGAAATAGCTTTTAAACCAGGGGTGTGTTTTTTGTTTGGCATTCGCCCGGTTTTGTTAAAAAAAAAATGTAATTTCAGAGTTATGGAAACTATGTTTCTTTTCAGAATATGAAATTCTATAGGCTCACTGGATTGCCTTTTATGACTGACCCATGACATTCCGGGCAAGGTCTATTGATTTTAATTTTGTAGTCAAAATATTTTTTTTCAACCCTCTCTTCCGTGAAAAAGAAAGATTGCTTTTTTGGTCACTGTCCGCCAGGCATGTGAATGTATTTTCTGGTGTCTCCTGACTGGATATGGAAAGTAACAGCATCAAGGAAAAATATTTTTCCCTGAAAGAACTGGTGGGGACAAGTAATATGAATTTTACTAACGAGGCAGGTTTGACCCTGAGGTCGGAGCTGCCACTCACACTGTTAAAAGGCCTTCTGCCTTCCAGCGGTATACAGGCATTCTGATCAGGTATTCATAGAAGGCCCAGGGGAGTCCAGCCACCACTTCCACAGGTTAGTCAGTCTCTTTAATCAAGGCTGGAAGAATATATCCTTGGGCATTTCAGAGCCATCTTGTGCAAAGGTAGCATTAAAATCAACATCAAGGAATGTTTAATTAGAGCTGTTTATATCAACTATAGAAGACCATGAGAAGATAAACTTGGATGATGCGAATTTAGAAATATTTTTGCGGCATATTTCAGACGAAAGTATGTGGCCAAATCCCATTTAGTGACAACTACTATATTAAGATTTTCAATTTAAACACCTACAGCCCTACTCACGAATTGGAGAGTCATACTTTGGATTGCAACGTCACTCATTAGGTGTGAGTGTCACACTTCCGAGCACTGTGTCACTTATTGGGTGCGACTGTCACAGCTTGCAGCACAGTATCACTCACTGGGTGTGAATACCACACACTGGAGTACCATCTAATTGCTGTTTCTTTTCTCTGATTTATTTCAACTCCAAATGCCTCTCCTCATATCAAACATCTAATCCCTTTATAAATCTCATTTTTTTTCCTTTATTGCCTCATAATTTTCCTTTCATACACTCTCTGCTCTCTCAGCTCAGTGCACTGCCATCTCCCTCCTGCGTCAATATTTGCCCTCTATTGTTTTTGTCTGTCCTCTCTCTCTATGTTAATTTCTGCCACTGGTGCTTCGTGTCTCCTCCTCCTCCTCACCTTAATATTACTGGGTTACTATGGCCTGTCTTCCCCATGTCCCTTCTCTCAAATTCCTGGACAACCACAACCAGAGCCTGGGCAATGAACCTAGTTCCTTGGCATCTTTTGGGCAGCACTCATGCTTATTTGGCTGCATCCAGGATTCTCTTCGGCTTTGGATGGCTGTATGGCAGGATGGATAAGTGACTGCAACACTCACTGCTAGGAAATGCAGGATTCTGCAGGTCACAAGTATGAATGCTGGCAAGGCCAGCTCAGCCGCCCATCCACTGAATTTTGTAAACTGAGTGCCATTAAATTGGGTAAAGGCAACACCTGTTACTTACAGAGCGTAGAAGAGGCAGAAGAGCAGTATAAAGGGCTGTGTGAAGTTATTTATCATTTCAAGCGTGTAACTATAAAACGGCTGTCCCTGGGTCTCTGGGTGCAGTTGCCATGTGATGGGTGCACTTGCACATATGATGGCTGTAGCTGGGCGTACTCTATACATAACAAGCATTTGCAATGCAACGGGTCTCGCATTTGCTCGAGTGAGAGCTATTAGCATTGTAAACTCCTGCCCGGACCTTTCTTGCCACATAAATTGAAAATTAAAAGTAAAACAGTTTTATATAAGCGACCGGATTCACAGTGCCAAGGCTGCCATGAGCATCAGCGTTAAGAGACACACAAAAGGAAAAAGAAGTTCACTTGCAGTCAAACTTTTAGGCAAAAGTGCAATTATTCATGTAACATGGGCGATGGCCAGTCGGTAACAAAACCTCCCCAAGGAGGGACAAACTTAAGCCATTTACCAATGTCATCAAAGGATTTTTGAAGGGCAAGCCCACTAACGAGTGGTAGTGATGGGTGTGGTGTGGGCGTTGTTAAAAGCCCAGATACATACCAACAGGCCTGAAAAGCAGCGCTTGCGCGCTGCTATGTTCGAGCTAAAAAGGAGGAGGATGGCAGATCTAGATAAACCAAGGCTTATGCTTCGGGCACACTATGTGGTTTCTGGGTATTTGGTGGGTACACTTGAAATATTAAGCTGAATCTACAAATAATACTGAACCTGGGTAATAGAGATGGTACCTGGCAATACTCTGAGTGTTGCTTGGCACCCACAGGTGCACCAGGCACAAGATACCTGCAGCTGCGGTTATGTGGCAGCAATGGGGCATTTAACAGAAGCATGAAAGCATATAATGACAGGGCTCAGAAAACTGAGGGGCTGATTTAAGAAAAATGGTGCTGCACCCAGTGCAGCGCCACTTCCCTTGCGTCCCTTAGCCCCCCCTACCGCCACCATGTGTGCGCCGTATTTAAAATAAGGCACACCATGGTGCAGGGTAGGGGGCAATAGCATCAGAATTCCTGATACTATTGATGTACTCTGCAGGAGTAGCGCCAAAATGTTGGTGCTACTCCTGCAGAATACATAGGGGCCTATTATTTTCAACGGCACGCCCCCTTTTAACACCTGCTCTGAGCAGGCATTAAAAGTGCCAAAAAAATGGCGCAAGGAAACGCCCCCCTTTGCATATAGTATGCCTGGCACAAGGGTTTACCAAGTGGCGCAAAGCATGCATTGCGCCACTTTGTAAATATGGCGCATGGAAAAAGTCACTTTAGCACTGCCTTAATGTAAAAAGAAACAACGCTATGGCGGCGCTAAGATAGCGTTAGGGCCTCGTAAATCAGGTCCTGAGTGTGTTCCTGGCAAGAGTGCAGTCTGTAGGTTCTGCACTCTGCTTTTTGACATCTGCTGTGGAGACAATTCCACTACATCCCAGCTGTGTGCTGGACCTCTTCTTTGCTGCACCATGGTCTATTATTGTTTCAGTTTGTAATTATATCTAAAAGAAGACATTTCTTTTGTCCCTTTACAGTCCAATGACCACAAACACTACAACCATAACTGGACCTGGTAGAAATATTAATAACCTCACAGGACGTGGCAGCTAAAGCCATCCCTGGCTTCCCCATGTCCCTTCTCTCAAATTCCTGGACAGCCAAAGCCAGAGCCTAGACAATGAACTTACAATTGTATTTTGTAAGTTTGCGCCGCTTTTGCGTAAAAAAGCGGCGCAAATACAGCGCTAAAAAAGTATAAATATGGGTCCTAGTATTCAAACGCTCTATCCACGCTAGGACTTTGAGGGTTGGATTTGTAAAGTTGCATGGTTTTAGTTTTACAACGCAAACGAATGTTGATCCAGTGCTTTGTGAATATTGTATAATTTTTCACTTTAACCCATTCACCTGGAAATCGTGATCTTAACACAGATTTTGCTGTGTGCAACCTTTGTTAACAATAGTGAAATGAAGAAACCACCTGCAGCCTCTTCTGAGTCCGGCGGTGCATCCAAAGCCAGGTGCCAGTGGTGCCTGCATCCCAATTTAGATACTGTAGTGTGCAAAAACAATGCGGTCTAGGACTCTTCGTGACATACATTCCTTGCTTGTGTGGAAGTTGGATACAGTAAAAACACATGCATGTCTAAGCCCATACCAGTCTGTTATGAATCCGCTGGGACAATGATGCAAGATGCAAAGATGGTTTCTCCCTGTGCTGAGTTTACCACACAGTAAATGATGGCCAAGTGTTGGTCTTCGGCACAATGGCCTGTGCATATAGAAGCTCCACCAAAGATAAACTTGCAGAGAGAAAAGCTGCGTACGTTTTCCAGCTTGACTGGGCTTCTTTTCCAGCTTGACTGGGCATGATTTAAGAGAAAATGATCGTGCTTAATGGTGAAAAATATCTAGCTAAAGGGAATAGAAATTCAGATAATGCGAAACAATAGACCAGGAAACTGCACAGTGTGAAAATGTGGAATTTAGCAAAACTTTGCATATTCTTTCAAGCTTGTACTTCTAAAGGGGAAAGATGAAACTACAGCTCCCACAATGCAATATTCTTCTGAATAAAAAGTCAAAACTAGCTGAGGATACCACACATGAAATGGGACCATGTGGCGCCAATATATCTAGTTCAACTGGAGACCCGTCGGGAATCCTGTTTTGAACATGCCTGGATTGTGCGGTTGAGGTGAAAGGTTACAGCCTAGGAGCTTTCACCCCTCCACTAAAGGCCCGCATTAATGGCCGCACAGCTGCCTGAGCTGAGACTGGCACTTGTCCCAGGAGACAAAGCTTCTTCTCTGGCTAGTAACCGGTCCCTGGAGTATGAATACAGACCCCAGGCTAAATTCATTAAAATCACAGAAGCTGTTTAATATTTCAACATCTTGGCAAGTATGGAGGCTTCCTGGAGCTCTGCGAACATTTGCAGGCTGTGCCTGGGCAGGGATTATAGAATAACTGCGGGTGGATCCTACCTGGAAAGAATGCCGCATCAATAGTCAGGGCTTTTGCCAAATGTGTGTGGCTCATTAGCGTGACAACCCTCTGCTTCTTGAAGTGTGTGTAAGGCAGGATGGCAGCATCTGCTACATGCATCCAAGAACAACCATAGAGGAGGATAGCTCGGTGGCTTCACCACTTGCTGCAGAGATCTAGCTGCGCCTAACCTGCACGGAAAATAAATGTTTGACTTTCGGGTGCTGCGCTCCTCCTTTGATCCTTTAGTTAAAAAACATAGGCGTCCTTGACGTTGATTGGTAATTACACAATTTTGTTTGCAGCGCTTCTCTTTTTTTTTTAACGATGTGATTTTATGAGGATGTACTGTCATGAGTCGTCAACATAAACGGCCTAATTAAGAGTTTTGCGAATGGGAACTCCTGTCTGCCAAACTCCCAACAGGGTGGCCGCCACTGTAGTGACAAACTCCCCACTGGATGCAAAATGACGTTCCCCCTGGGATGATGGGTGGAAACCAAGATTTCCACCCGTCAGCCCAGCGGGAAAGTGGCGGCAGCACTGTCGCCAGCTCGTTATCAAGGGGGCGGCAATGCTGACGCCCACAAGGGACACCAGCACCTTCTGTCTGCACCGCATTACGATGGTGCTGGGCAGGGGGACCCTGTGGCCCTCAGCACCTGTTTTCCACCAGCCTTTTTATGGCTGTGAAACTGCCATGAAAAGGCTGGCGGAGGACCAGGTAATCAGCAGGGCGGCACTATGTGCTGCCCAACCCTGGCTGATTGCAACTTCCACGCGGGTCGTAATGTGGCAGTCAGACCACCACAGCAGCGGCGGTCCAGACTGCCACCGCGAGTCTGATTGTCTATGGCCACCAGACTCGTAATTAGGCCCAAAGTAACAAAGTGTCATGTGTCTGTTTCCACTGGCAAATTGTCAAACAGTAACAAAGAGAGAGAAAGACAGTGGTGAAATTTAAACTGTTAAATTTGTATTAACATATTCCTAAATTTGTTTTGGGAAAAAGTAAAATGGCTGGATGATTTTGAGATTTTGTATTGTGGGTCAATCATAAACAAAAAATTCCACTTTGAACTTTTGCTTAAAACTTGAGGCTGAAAATATTGCAAACAATTTGTAGCATTTTGAATGAATAGCATCACTTAATCGGGTCTCCTGTCAAGTAATATATATATATTATGAACTACTATATTTTAGTTTACATCCTATAGTGGGTATGAGCCACTTACAATATTATAGAGAAGTGTTTTTATATCCATTGTAACAGTAAGTACCATGTTTCTGAGTGCTTCCAATTTTGGCAGATAAGAGAGCAGGGAAATTGGGCTAAAGTAATTTTTCAGGAGTGACACACTTTTTATGTGGAAAATCAGAGATCAGTAAACCGATTTTTTTGGCTCTCCGCTTTGCAATATGGTACCCACACCACACACAAGAGAGGCAGGGTAATGTGAATATGCAGGAAAATAAGATCTCTTAGTGATGAAACAAGTAATAGTTACATTTGTTTGTATTTTCAGTAACACGATGACTAAATAAATATTTCCTACCATGTACATCATTACAAAAAATTTAGAGGCGTTTATAGAAATAGGAATTAAGATTGTGGTTGGAAGGGGTGTTAGGCATTTCTGCCATTTTGATAATTCTAATTCTTAATTATTGTTGATGCGATTTTCTTTAAAAAATAGCTCATTGCTATTGTATTTCATCATTTTAGATATAGTTCCACGAAAGTGAGCAGTCTCATCCTTGAAATGTAATATTACAACAGTGAGTTGTGATAATTTAATTCCAGCGTCTTTGTCTTTCCCAAGAAATTGCCATGAACCCAGCCTATCCTTCCTCTCAGTCTAATAAGTTCACCCTTCCCCTTATGTATTTATTATAACATTGCTGCAGGCAGAGCGATGGTATGCAAGGTCATCTTTTAAATACTGAAAGTCGAATGTCGAAAAATCGAACTCCGCCTCCCATCCCCATTGTCTAACCCTGCAAGTAACTTAAGGTTGTGCACCTTGACTGTCAGAGGGACATATAGGGTCACGAGGGGGGTCTACGATTTTTACGAGGATCAATTGCTCTGAAATATTTTTATAGACTTGTTCGATTTGGCAAACATTAAACCAACCCATCAAGGTTAGTGAAATACGATTGACAAAAATGTACAAAATGTATATAGTCCGAGGTGTAGTTATTATACAGTGTGAATAACACAATAGTTAAACTGGAGAGCCAAACTTTAGTTCACGGAACGATACGCCTGTCCTCTCCACTTTCATTTGAAAGATATCTGTCCCCATCCCACGTACGGCTACGGGATGCCTTTTATTCTGAACACCGCACAGTGCACATCTGAAATAGGGTTGAAAGGCTTCCATTGTGCCGGAAGGCAAAAGTGATCTGCCAAATGTTTGAGGACCCAAGGGCATCGTGGGCGCAGCATTTACTTTAAAAGGCAGTGAACTCAGCTCCTTGCTTTGCATGGCAGCGCACCTCGTAGCTCCACCCACTCTGTGCAACATAAGAAAGGGACCCGGGGAACGCAGGCAAGAGACAACACATTCACGAACTGGCACGAGACAGAATTCTTTGGTTATGGATAAACATCTCCGGCAGCCTTTAGTAATAAAAACGTAAGTTTGCAACAGGAAAGTTAACAGCTGACAAACAGCGATTTCACCAGTCAACCAGTTATAATTCATGACCATCATTAATGTTAGTCATATTTAGTGCTCTAGACATAATCACGCCAACAGTCCCATCCATCCCGATGCACAAGATGTTTTGAGGTCATGGTTTGACTCCTTACCAGGTCCGCAGCAGAGCCCCCACTTGCAGTATGAAGACCCACACAAATGTGATTCCTCAGCTCACACTAGAAAGAGGAGTGTGAGTCTAAAATAATCAGCTGAGGGACCCTCAGGCACCCTGAAAAGAGATGGGCTGGGGAGCCAGGTGAATTCCTTATCCCCTGGTGCACACCATATGCCTCATTACCCGAAAGGGACAAAAAAACGTTGGGGTGCCCAGCCAGAGGCAGGACCAGCCGTGGAAGCATCCATATCCATCCCGAACCCACAAAAAATATTGTTAAGCCTACCAGCGCCCCCGTTAGCGGTCAAGGTGAAAACAGCCAACCATACAGAATAATTTTTGATGCAGAATGCAAAGGAGCCCTAACATCTCACTCCCATCCATGAGCCTCCTCTGCTACCTAGATCATTCACCTACCGACTAGCCTTCCCCCCAAACAACTGCTCTGCAAAGGAAAACAAGGCATGAACAAACAACTCATTACCCTCCTGAGACACATGTACCCCACCTGGGTGAAAAAACATTCATACTTAAGGCTGGCATGTGACATGGACCTCAGATGTCCTGTGTTGAGTAACTGTAAGAATCTTCTGTTTAATCTCTTAACAGATTCATTGACAGAGGATCCCACTCTCAGATTCTCCTGGGGGTCACGTGGAACGATGCAGATACCACCCCTAGAAGCATTTGTATCAGCCAAGGCAATTAATAATAAATCAACCAACTCCTTTGGACCAGACTATGCCAAGTCATCAATGTATACAGTAACCCGCGTAGGCATCTGTAGCCCTCTTGCCACAATTTTATCTACCACTGGCCTCATCATCTGCAGACAAAGTTCCCCAACGTCAAACCGTCTCATCCTGAAGTCTGCGTCTAGTGTCTGAGTCCTAAAACCTCCATCATAAAATGCCCTATGAGCATGACGCACAAATGGGTTTCCAGTCACCAGAACCTCAGTGAGAGGCACGACACCTAAGGCACAATACATGGGAGGGAAAACAAATCCCAGCAACAGGTCTTGACAACAACAGAAACGACCAGACAACACCATAAATTATGTTTAAGCAGACAAAATGCTTATATCAATGAAATATTCCCTTACCAGTCCTCTGCACTAAAACTGCTACACATCACTGCTGTTGAGGTAGCAGCTCCAATCCTGAAGCAGTGCGAAGTAAAATGACCTAGGGTCAGGCGTTCAAGGTTTACATAATCTAACGCTCTCAAGCACTCCAGGAATATAACCCCTGAAACGGGAACTGCATTACGGTGAACAAATAAGGTCCTCGCCCCCTTCATGGGATGAAACTGGCTATACTCCTTCAAAGTCATCATAGGACAGCATAGAGGACCTGGGGAGCTGTTCAGTATTACGTGCTCACCCTTTCCAAATTGGCCATTTTTTGAGAATTGAGATGAAGACATCCTTTCCATACCGTTCAATGTAGTCAAGTAGGAACCCTCACCCAACGTCCACTTATGACTTTGCAACAATCTTGCAAACTCTAAAGGCTCCATAAAAAGCCAGACAGAAAGCTGCCCTAATCACCATCACCTCAACTAAGCTGATGACATTGCCTCCCACCTGAGGAAAGTGATAAACGCTACCCATGGCTCTTGGGAGAACACTTCTAAGCCTTCCACCCCTTCAAGACCCCGTGCTCCATCACAGACCTTCCTTGACCTTGGACCTATGCTTGTTGCCAAGAGTTCTGGGAGGGCACCAAACCAGTACTCTACAGATAAATTGAGAATAGCGAGGGTTCCTTATCGGCTTCTGGGAAGAAGTGCTTGAAGTCCTGGAACATAAATCGAGACAGAGCATCAGTGGAATTACTAAATACACAAGGAGCATTCTTAGCTTTAAAAAGAACATTGTTCCTTAGACACAATAAAACAATTTCCTTCAGCACCGCCAACACCGTTCTACAGCTGGTGCACTGATGGTTGATGGACTTGCCCACTGCCATATTATCAGACCAAAATACTACCGACTGCCCATGGAAGTGACCTACCAAATGGGCATGTAACCAGTATGATGAAGAGCTCAAGAAAAGTCACATTCTTCACCAGAAAAGACTGGGCACAATTACCAGACCACATCTGAGCACACCATTCATTCTCCCAAATTACACCAAACTCCATGCTTCCTGAGGCATCTGTGAACAAGGCCATCACCTGGCCAGACAGAACCAAACTGTCCATGAAAGAAGCCCAGGTCTTCGCTGAGAACACCTGGGCCGTGGTGTTTCTCTATTCAACTAGATATAGTTCAGGTAGTAGAATAGGAAAATGGACGGCCCTTTGCATTGTATGGATAGCAAACTTCAGCTGCCCAACCAGCACTGGAAGCTAGCACAGAGTTATTTTACGTACAGTCTGACAGACCTCAGTGGTCTCCTTGAAAGCAATAAGTGTGTCAGATGGCAGCTTGCACAGCCCTTTAACTTGTCCCTTGTCTTATCATTTGTCAAGAAAACTCACTATTAAGACAGAAATTCAGTGAAAGCTGATCAGGACTTTCGGATGGTTGTGTCCTTCCACACTCTCTGCCCTCGCCAACAAGGCCTCCATAACTGGCACCTTCTGCCGTAAGGTGCTCGGGATCAAAGAGTGCTGCAGCCAGCGTGGCCTCCATTACACACGGCATCCCACGCCAGAGACTCCCCCACCTAGCGACAGCACCCCGGAGGGGCGCCTTGTTGCATCATCACTGTGCCCTCGCGCTATGCCAAGTAGCGGGTGATGGCCCACATTCTCCAACAGGCCTCTGTGCTGCAGGCTCCTCACTGAGCCGCACAGTGGCATGCAATCACCGCTGAGCTCAGCGCAACACCACAGTAGGCCCTCCACATGGTTTAACGGCATGGCTGCACACTCTGCAGCAAAGTGGGTTTGGGGAGCGGGAGGAGCAGCCTAGAAGTGTCTCTTACTCAGTGGCAGCCGACAATTTTAGAAGGGAGGGGGGCGGGCAGGAAGCACACTCACACTCATTCATTCACACACACATGCATGCACATCCATTCACAACACTCAACATTCAAACACACATGCACGCACCAAGAAAAAAAATCACATTCACACTTACCTTCAGCTCGGAGGCCCCAGGAAAGTTGGGAACTGCTGCCTTCCCTCATTGGCTGACCTTAGGACAGACAATGAGGGAAGGCAGCACTCCCAGCTTCGTCACAGAGTGGGATGGGGTCAGTGAGACTACTGACCCCATCCTACTCTGTGACGAAGTGTCACTGATTGACACTTGCCCTGGGCGCTTCAGGGCTTGAACCTGAAGCGCCCAGGTCGGAGTCAATGGGTGACGCATCCCCTCGTCACCGAGGGGAAGGGCCTCGAGGCACCTTTGCTGAGCCGCGGAGGTCACGCCCATAGGAGCTGTGACCTCTTCAGCCTAGCAAGTTCAGCTCAGGCAGCTAGGAGTCTGCGCAAATCGCGCATGTCTGCTCCTGGCTGCCTGAGCTGAACATGAAGAGTGTCTGTCAGGCTGACCTTTGTTCAGCCTGACAGCCACTCTTCATGGAGAGGCAAAAGTTTGGGGTGCGTGGCCCCTCCGCCCTAAAGGGCGGGCTGTGCCTGCTCTTACTATTGGTGTGTATTTGTATGCTGGGGTTTGAATAAAGAATTTTACTTCTACTACTGCGATTCTTCCTAATATATGGCAAAAATGTGAAAGCAACACTGCCTAAGGTCGGGAAGATTAACCTCAGCATAGCGATACGAACAGGAGATCGGTTCGGAGAGCAAGTGAAGTTTACAAGGAAAAAAACTGTAACTGAGCATCAATTTTGAGTGACACTGTACGATGGCAGGCATCAGATCACAGCGATGGCACTTCCTTACCATATTCAGGCAAAGGAGGATGCGGTTTACTGATACATTGCATGCATTCTAGTGACATCAGAAAGCACACTGCCCATCATCACGTAATCACCCCAGCAACGCGTCTCATCTCACTGACTTGCACTTCAGTTCACTGATATACGGCACGTATTCCAGTGACATCAGAAAGCGCACTGCCTGTCATTGCATAATCCCCAGCAACGTGTCTCATCCCTTTGATGTGCACAGTCAGGCTGTACTCCCATTGACAGTTCAGAACACAACCTTTATTTTACGCCATGAGCCACCATTTTAAATACTTCATCCTGATCGCAATGGGTATTAACCTATTGAACCCTGTCATAGAAGGATGAAGGCTGAAGTAAACAGGTCCCGCATGCCATCAAAACTTATCAAGTGAGCATTTAAGTATATTACCCTCAACACTTTCAAATGACATTCATCCATTTGTCAAGACTACTTCTGCATTTAGCTTACTTTTTCATTTAATGTAAAGCAATACAAAAATAGTTAATTCAGACACAGAGGTTCACAGCAGCATAAGCATTGCACTATTTGACTCAGGATTATATATCAACTATTCTGACCTTTAGACACTGACACAAAGTGGCCATTTTTAAACAATAAAACAAATATATTTGCATTGAGTTCATTGAGTTTATCACCTCCATAAGTATCTTTACCAGCCAAGGGAGAACCGTCTAAGCAATGGCAGGACTGGAGAGAGTATTTTGCAATTACATTGACACATTTGAGGAGGAAGAATTTACAGCAGAAAAGAGAAGGAAAGTAGTGTGCGGCTGTGGACAGGTATAAATTCTTCCAACGTAAACAAGGGAAGATGCAGTGGTGGATGAGTATGTTGCAGCAATAATACATTTAGCCATTAACATGCAGATTTGGAACATTACAAGAGGAGTTGATATGTGATCAAATTATAATGCATGCCAGCAACGCAAACATACAGGATAAATTATGGGCAAATGGGGAGGCACCTTTGAAAGATGTTATAGCACTGGTGAAGAAATTGGAATTAAGAGGGGGATGCGCAAAGGCAGTGGTGGAGAAAGCACAAATAGAGAGCAGACTTGTTAATAAGGTAAAGACTGAAAAAAAGGTTAAGCATAGCAATTACTATACGAAAGGAATGAACCAGAGCACACCCTCAATCAGCAGAGGCGATGTAAAAAGAAGGTAGAGGAAAATATTAGACAATGCTATAGATGTGGTAGTGCAGAACACTTAGGCTATTGTAAAACAAATGCCTGCACAAAATCAAAAATGTTCAAATTGAGGTATAATGGAGCACTATGCATGGGTGTGTAAGAGGAAAAAAATGATAAAGTCAAATTCATCCATGAAGAAGATAATTCAGAGTCAGATGCCCAAGAAGTCAAATCTGATGTGAAATGTGTGTTTTGCATTGAGTATGATGTACTCAGGGTGTAACATATTGTCAGAAAGAAGCCTATGTATGAAATGCTATTTGATGGAGTAACCAAAAAGGCAGTAGCGGATTCAGGTTCACCATTTACAAATATTAACAAACATCAGTGGAATGATTTGTTCGGAGATATACACACACTAGAAAACCCTGATGTAAAAGCCAGAACATATACAGGCAAGAATATTGACTTAATAGGTAGAAATTCAGACTTTATTTTTAAAGGAAGGAAAGCCAGATGCAAATTGTATATTTCAGAAAAAGGCCCATCTGTACTAGGGTGGTATGATCAGGGTGTACTAGGGATAATTCTAGATCCCAATAACGTCAACCGGTTCTCACAGTTCAGAAGGAACAGGAAAATGGTAAAACTGTTTAAGAGGAATTCCCAAGCATATTTGCAGAAAAGTTAGGATTGTTAAAGGATTTTAGTCACAAAATCGTGTTAAAGCCATCAGCCACACCTACTATACACAGAGTGAGATATATTCCTTTCTCCATCAGAGAAGAAGTGGTTAAAGAGTTGAAAGACCTGGTTGAGAAGGGCATTACAAAATAAGTTGAATCAGCCAAATGGATGTCACCTTTGGTAGTTGTCAGGAAATCAAATGGCAAGGTCAGGTTATGTGATGACCTTAGAGAACTAAATAAAAGCATTCTGGTAGATCTTCGGTATTCACAAACATTTTCCCAGGGGCCGCACTGTTTGGTTTGTGATGTGACAGAGGGCCGCATTGATGCCAGCAGGGTGGGAAGGGGTAGTGGTAAAGTGGTTGTAGGGGAAATGAAGCATATACATTTAGTATCTGAATTGTGTAATGTGAAACCAGAAACTTGGGAATAAATCCAAGCTTCTCCACTTAACCAAATTGTGTGATCCTAGGCAAATGTTTTATTTCATTTTACCTCCTTTTTCTTCATCATCACATATAAGAACCTTGATATATGTCTTCAGGATGTATGCTGTATAAAACCTTCCGGGTCTGATTTAAGAAACTATAATATTGTTCATGTATGATAGAAACCCATCCCTCCCAAAGAGTTCACATAACAACTGACTTGCCACTTAGTTCATTTCACATTGTTGTCAGGGTGTGGAGAGAGGATGAAATTTGTAAATTTCTGTTTGAAAATATCACTTTAAAAATACTTCTCAATGCAGTGAAATAATTGATCTGTTCTGCAGATTAATGAAATGCACTTTTTGAATTTCAAACAGATCATACTTTTATATTTTTGCTGCAAGATGTCTTTAATAATGAAGGTGTTTCTAAAGTTGAGTTTTAGGACACCCTAGTTACTCCCTTTTGAATTAGCCTCCAAATAAATACTTGCCTGTTTATTTAAAACATTATAATTCTAGTGCCAAGTCAAATAAACAGCAGCACAGCACAGTGCTGCTGATGACCTGGGGGCTGCATGTAAATGTCAGGAGGGCCGCATGCAGTCCCGGGCTGTGCTTTGAGTATCACTGTGGTAGATCAATACCCCTTGCCCAGAATTAATGAAATGTTGGCAAACACTAAAGGTGCAGACTGGTTTCCAGTGTTCGGTATGAAATCTGCTTATCACCATGTGCAATTACATCCAGAATGCAAAACATTCACAACCTTTATTACACTACCAAACTAGCAGAAAGGAGTCCTGAGAATGTTAAAAAAAAAATTACACTTGCTAAGCAAGTTCACAAAGAGAATCACGACAAATGGAGTAAAACTTGTTCCAGTAAGAACTGGTGATTGGGTTAAAGTAAGAAAAGAAAGGTAAGTACAAACAGGAGAGAGTAGATTTTCTGAATCCCTTAGAGTCAAGGAACAGTTTGCTGACCCTGCATTATGAAGTGATGGGAAATTATGGCATTTAAGTAGATTGGCTAAGTGCAAGAATGCAAGCATAATTATGATTGGATGGATGAAGTTGACGTCATTAAGAGCAGTGTGGAGAATGATGGTGTTTTGGAAAATGATAGAAGAACTGTAATCCACGAGAAAGAAGGAATAAATTCTAACCATCAAGAAAATAATATCAAATTGTGCAATCAACAAGGGAGATGTAAAAGAATGATTTTCAAACCAAATAAATATGAATATTTTATTTGCACTTACATTTATTTAATGCAATAACCTTTAGAATATGTGTTCAATAGAAATGACAAAATTCTTACTTCACAGATTACATTTCAAGGATTTAGAATGTTCTTTATTTTGAGTCAAAATTGTTGCAGTTATATGGGGGGGGTTTGTTTCCCTAATAGTTATCGCACATTTTACGTATTTTGTGGTGTTTTAAAAAACAAAAGGTGGGAAGATGTGAGGTGATGAAGACCGTGATGTAGAATTTGGAAACTTAGGAGAGTGAGAAGTGGGATGGAATGTAGGAGGGTGGCTGTTGAGGGAGGTTTGTGGAGCAGGAGGAGCACCCTTAAAGTGCTTCTCACTGCTCCTGTACATTTCTATGCTGGGGTTTGAATAAAGGTGTTAACCTCTACGACTGCGATTCATCCTTATACGCACTATGCGTCACTGCCACTGGCGGGCTCTTCTGCACACTCCATTTCTGGTCCCTCACATTAACACAGCTGGCTCGCCTCTCGGCACTACTGTTGGCTCGCTTCTCAGCACTACCGTCCACACTGTGCCGCAATAACACTGCTGATATCTCTGCTGCACGCTTTATTTCTAGCCACAAAATGCCCAGAGGGATCTTCAAATGTGCATATGCGCAGAGGGATCTTCTCTGCACATTCCCTGCTGGACTCTACTGTACAGTATTGCACTGGACTACATAACCAGTTCTGTGTTCTGATGCACACTAGTGCCTCTGGCCTCCCTCCTTGCCGCGATCAAATTGCCCCCATCCCCCCCACCACGCAATATTTGTCTTATGAGGCAGTCTTTCAAGTTCCCTTACATTTGATCGACAGACCCTAAGATGAAGGCCCGCCTACCTAGCCTTAGTTCTTTCTTGTACCTGTAATATTATTCCTTACATTAACATAGTGTTTTTTCAGCCCAGCAGGCACTACGAGCAACAAAGAAGCCATCAATAACAGCTGGCGGGTCGTTTCCGGTGTACCGGGCAATGCAGAGGCCTTAACTTCCTATTTCTGAAGTAATTGGCCTCACCTTGTGAGCCTGCTCAGATCACTCCACCCACTTCTCGGAAGTCCCACATTCTTTGCTTCTCCTCATCCCTCATGTAAGACGTGCTCGAAAACTGGAAGATTTCCTCTAATGGTTCGAGCTGGCCAGGCCTGAAAATGCTGCAGCCACGCAGGTCAGGAAGTACAGTGTATTTAAGTGCCTTCTGCAGCAATCTATGGATACCCGCATGTTTAAGACTCGTATCCCAGTCGATAGAATAGACGATTTATCATTCTAGGGTTGATAAAACAGTCCCAAGTCTGCTAGGGGGCATCATTTCTGTTACAACCAAAAAGATGCTTCCAAAATGGTACTGTATTAGCAAACCAGCCAGTCCTGCAACGTGTCACCACATACCTTACAAACTGTCATCGATTATTACAGAGGGAGACTCCGGGTTCCCAGAAACTCAATATCTCCTGCACAGGTCCTTCGGGGGCCATCCCGCTGCTCATCGTGTTATATCTCAGCTCAGAAAAACATTCAGCACCAAAACAAGTCGTGTCTCTCGCTGCACACAACCAGGGAGCGCGAGCCACACCGGCCGCCACCCAGCGTGTCCCTCGCTGTACACAACCAGGGAGCGTGGGCCACACCGGCCGCCACCCAGCGTGTCCCTCGCTGCACACAACCAGGGAGCGCAGGCCACGCCGGCCGCCACCCAGCGTGTCCCTCTCTGCACACAACCAGGGAGCGCAGGCCACGCCGGCCGCCACCCAGCGTGTCTCTCGCTGCACACAACCAGGGAACGCAGGCCACGCCGGCCGCCACCCAGCGTGTCACCCAGCGTGTCTCTCGCTGCACACAACCAGGGAACGCGGGCCACCGCGGCCGCCACCCAGCGTGTCACCCAGCGTGTCTCTCGCTGCACACAACCAGGGAACGCGGGCCACCCCGGCCGCCACCCAGCGTGTCCCTCGCTGCACACAACCAGGGAGCGCGGGCCACGCCGGCCGCCACCCAGCGTGTCCCTCGCTGCACACAACCAGGGAGCGCGGGCCACGCCGGCGGCCACCCAGCGTGTCTCTCGCTGGAGCGCGGGCCACGCCGGCCGCCACCCAGCGTGTCCCTCGCTGTACACAACCAGGGAGCGCAGGCCATGCCGGCCGCCACCCAGCGTGTCTCTCGCTGCACAAGACCAGGGAGCGTGGGCCACGCCGGCCGCCACCCAGCGTGTCCCTCGCTGCACACAACCAGGAAACGCGGGCCACGCCGGCCGCCACCCAGCGTGTCACCCAGCGTGTCTCTCGCTGCACACAACCAGGGAACGTGGGCCACGCCGGCCGCCACCCAGCGTGTCACCCAGCGTGTCTCTCGCTGCACACAACCAGGGAACGCGGGCCACCCCGGCCGCCACCCAGCGTGTCACCCAGCGTGTCTCTCGCTGCACACATCCAGGGAACGTGGGCCACGCCGGCCGCCACCCAGCGTGTCACCCAGCGTGTCCCTCGCTGTACACAACCAGGGAGCGTGGGCCACACCGGCCGCCACCCAGCGTGTCCCTCGCTGCACACAACCAGGGAGCGCAGGCCACGCCGGCCGCCACCCAGCGTGTCCCTCTCTGCACACAACCAGGGAGCGCAGGCCACGCCTGCCGCCACCCAGCGTGTCTCTCGCTGCACACAACCAGGGAACGCAGGCCACGCCGGTCGCCACCCAGCGTGTCACCCAGTGTGTCTCTCGCTGCACACAACCAGGGAACGCGGGCCACCCCGGCCGCCACCCAGCGTGTCCCTCGCTGCACACAACCAGGGAGCGCGGGCCACGCCGGCCGCCACCCAGCGTGTCCCTCGCTGCACACAACCAGGGAGCGCGGGCCACGCCGGCGGCCACCCAGCGTGTCCCTCGCTGGAGCGTGGGCCACGCCGGCCGCCAACCAGCGTGTCCCTCGCTGTACACAACCAGGGAGCGCAGGCCATGCCGGCCGCCACCCAGCGTGTCTCTCGCTGCACAAGACCAGGGAGCGCGGAACACGCCGGCCGCCACCCAGCGTGTCCCTCGCTGCACACAACCAGGGAACGCGGGCCACGCCGGCCGCCACCCAGCGTGTCACCCAGCGTGTCTCTCGCTGCACACAACCAGGGAACGCGGGCCACGCCGGCCGCCACCCAGCGTGTCACCCAGCGTGTCTCTCGCTGCACACAACCAGGGAACGCGGGCCACCCCGGCCGCCACCCAGCGTGTCACCCAGCGTGTCTCTCGCTGCACACAACCAGGGAACGTGGGCCACGCCGGCCGCCACCCAGCGTGTCACCCAGCGTGTCTCTCGCTGCACACAACCAGGGAACGCGGGCCACCCCGGCCGCCACCCAGCGTGTCTCTCGCTGCACACAACCAGGGAGCGCGGGCCACGCCGGCCGCCACCCAGCGTGTCCCTCACTGCACAAAACCAGGGAGCGCGGGCCACGCCGGCCGCCACCCAGCGTGTCCCTCGCTGCACACAACCAGGGAGCGCGGGCCACGCCGGCCGCCACCCAGCGTGTCCCTCGCTGCACACAACCAGGGAACGCGGGCCACGCCGGCCGCCACCCAGCGTGTCACCCAGCGTGTCTCTCGCTGCACACAACCAGGGAACGCGGGCCACCCCGGCCGCCACCCAGCGTGTCTCTCGCTGCACACAACCAGGGAACGCGGGCCACCCCGGCCGCCACCCAGCGTGTCACGCAGCGTGTCTCTCGCTGCACACAACCAGGGAGCGCGGGCCACGCCGGCTGCAGTCATTGCAACCTGCCTCTTCCCGCGCTGCACTGTCGGATGCCCCCTCTTTGTTCAGTGCTCTATTGCTTGTGACTAGGCTTGTGCTCTATAAATAAACCACTTACATTCCTGCACACACTGGGCAAATGGAAACCCCTCTGGCAAGAAAGGTCCCTTGCCCGGGGAACCACAATCTGTTGCGATTAAAAACCTTATGGGGAAGCCAGTTTTAGCGGCGGTGGCCCTGGGTAACAGGCAGGAATAGTATAGTTCGGAAGGGGCGGACAGCAAAGGCAGTCGAGCTGAAGAGGAACAGTGCCTAGTGCTAAGAGGAGGAAGGAAGTCTGGTATAGCGCAGCCTAAGATGCTACCAGTGTTAAACAGAATAAGCATCCCTCTGTTCCTTTCATTCTGTCCCTCTACGGGTGGGGGCTGGCACTGGGCGGGTCTCCGAGGAGGCCGAACCATGCTTCTTGTCCACCTGAACTTGCTTCGAGTGCACAGATCTGAAAGTTAGGGCCCACCCCCTGCGCTGTCCTCTTAACTGTGTGGTGGTAGGAACACTTCCCAACACGCCCATCGCTTATTGGTCTTTTCTGGTGTTTTAAGAAGGCATTTTTTGGGCTATGGGTGGAAACCAGATGGTATTAGTCCCTGCTTACTTTCATGTGAATTCTGGCAGCACTCTGGGCAGGGCTACGCTCCTTTCGATGAGCAGTAACAACGCAGCTCAGCAGCTTTTATTTGGTAGAACCAGAGCTTCTCGGCAAGGGGTGCCTTGCTTTCATTGGGCAGTAACAGTACTTCTGTGCAGGGAACCCCCGCCCCCCTTTCACAAGGCAGTGCCCGTACTTGTCAGCAGAGCTTCTGTAATAGAACTATAACAATTTCCCATAAGTACTGTAACAGTAGCAATTGGACTGCACCAACTTTTCCCGTTCAGGCTGCTGTACTTTGGAACTGAACTATGCCGGAGAGCCTAGCACTACACCTTCAATAGACCAGCACCAGTGTTTTCTCGTTATAGTCGCTGAACTAGTAATTGAGAGATGCTGCCAGCAGGACCATTTGGTAGGTACCGTGAGTCTCCTGCGCTCTGTTATTCTCCATTTCAGATCCTTTCTTAAGTTATCACTTTAGCTAGCTGTTTTATTTTTGACAGGTTTGATAAATTGTGCCATTTTACCAGTAGACCCTCTCATTCTCTAATGATCTACCTTCGTGCCTGCAGAAGTTCCTCATCTCCAGCGATATGTCACGTTAGCTCTGACTGGCCTTCCTCCTTCAGAACATTAGTTTCCAACAGTGTACCTTCTTCCCAAAGACCTTGTTTTTCAGTGGTGTACCCTCTCCCTGAAGAACATATTATTCTGCAATGGTCTGTCGTTACTACAGAAGTTCTAACTCTCCAATATCTCAAGGAAGTCTTAGTATTGACTTCTTGGATGAGCCAAGGTGCATCTGGTCTGGTAGTGTTCTTCAAGGAGATGTGCTTGAGTAGAGCAGGGTCATTGAACGAGTGGTTAAAGTTGTGGAGAAGGATCTTGACGTTGGTATTGGTGCCCAATATGTGTAGTACGGTCACATGGCTATTATGGAGATCATGTTTCGGGAAATTCGTCAAGGACGTTTGTACTCGTCTTTGATGGCTATGGCTGGCCTCAGCAGGTTGGAGGTATGTGTAGCACATCAGAGATAGCAGTGAGATTGGCCAAGTCTGTGTGTTGACATGGGGGCAGGAGAGGATGGCCTTGGTGTACAAACTAAATTTATGATGTTCCCATTAGCATGGGTAGGGAGCTGACTGACATTGGTGGTGGCTAGCCAGATGAAGAGGGCATTCTTCATAGCCTTGCTGGATGCATCACTTGGTACACAAAAGTCTCTAAGGAAGATGTTGGTTGTCTGGCTGGTTATGGTGGCAGTAATGTATATCTTACATTTAAGACTGTATTGGTGTTTAGTATATAGTAGATGATTGGTTGTTGTCATTTTTAAGCACCCTGTGCCAAAGAATGCCACTGCTCCAGCATCACCAATGATATTACAGCCGACGTACATCATCATTTACACCGATGTGTGTGCAAAGGGGGAAGAGCTTGCTGCCTTCTTATTAGCGTGGTAGCAATAGTTGAGAAGGTGGAATGTAATGGCCTTTGTAACAGAGAGAGGAAAGATTATTAAAAAGGCCCTATAGTTTCACAGCCAACATCGTCTAAACACTCGTGAGGGAATCCATAGAAATGCATTTCCTGTGAGTGTTCCTCCATAAGAGGTCTGCTTGCCACTCCAAAAAGCCCAATTGGTGCTCTCACAGCATCCTGAAGGATCGAAAGTGCACATCTACTGTCGTGAATGAAACTTTGAGAGATATAAATATGAGTAGAGAAAAAACACGTGAACCTTGAATTCGATCCAACTTATGAATTGCTTCATGCCATAATGAAAATCACTGTTGATCTATTCTTCTTTACAATCCGAACGATGTGGGTTGAACTGTACAAATTCCTCATCTGAGAAAGTATAAGCAATTCTTGGAAATTAAAAGCTATAGACAACTTTACATTGACATTGCAAACATCGCTCTTGTGCTCGTTCAGCTTTACATTCAATGTACGCTTAGTCTAGCCAATGCAACCAAGCCCATGGGGCACTTGAGAATGTATATATAGCACCTTGAGTCATATGTGTCACGGTGTTCGGATACAAGAATGTGCCAGGCAAGAAGCCTGAAGGTGGGGGCTGCTGAAGTGGGCACAGTCATGATGATCGGTGGGCAACCACAATGCCGCCTGCTGTGTGGTTTGGCCTGTTGAGTTCCGGAAAGCTGTAGGCGTCCAGGACTGTGGTGCATCATTTGTGCATGGTGGTTGACAGGCACCGCATGCCTTGAAGAAAGGGGTGTTAGCATTGGTTGCAAGGGTAATCAGATGTGCAGGCTGCATCATGCATTCTTTCCTGCTACCCGTACTGTGCTTTGATGTGTGTGATGGAAGCTTGCACTGCTGCTCTACTTTAGTATGTGAGCATGTATGCACTGCCTACCAGTGGTGTAACACAACGTGAAGACCCACCCCCACACGATATGCTGAAGGGGCCACCCACACTCACATCAGTAGGGGCTGAGAGGGCTCCCTCCAGTATGGGCAAGGCTTGGGGTCCCCAGCACCGCAGGGGCTGTGAAAGCTTTTGTTACGTCCCTGGCTAACAGCCTATCTGCACGTGTACTATTCGCTGGATGGCGGTTTACACTGCTACTACTGGTGTCGTACTGATTATGTGTTTTGTGGATGCAAATCATGCTGCTGCCTATGCTCTAAATCCTGTGTTGAAACGCACATCCTAAATCTTATCTCTACACTAAACAGTAACTTTACTCATTCTATTATCTCATATCCTGACCATCTTTCCGCACCACAAATGGCCCATGTAGATAAAATGAACATATGCTCAAGTTCAGCCTGAGTGTGAGGTGAAGGAGGGAAGAGGGGGAGGGAGGAGAAGCTGAGAGAAGGAGCAGCTATGCTCGCATACCACCCAGGGTTCGACATCTCCAAGGCTGCATCCCAGGCGGCCCCCTGCGATGCACGTGAATGTTTAATGGTGCAGAGATGCTCACATGCATAATCCGCAGGCGTGGAGCGGAAGCCACCTGCCCACACCACATGCTGCGTTGCGCTGCCCCCAACCAGTGGAAGGTGCAAGGATGTGCTTTAATGGCACAGGAGGTCTCAGGTGCATTCTTCCTTCGCTGATGCTTCCCTGGAAGGGCACACACGCCTCTTCCCTAATTTTTGACAAGCAATTATCGAGGTAGTGAATTGGATGATTGCGCAGAGGAGCCCCTGTGGCTCACCCAGCTAGGGCTGTCAGACTACGCCAAGAGGCTTGGATCTGAGTGAATGAATAAGGGACCGCCACAGAAGCTCTTCTTCATCCCTTGCAAGGCAATTAAATCAAGCATTGGCAAAGTCAGTTGGTCTGGCTTTTCATAAAGCTACAGTATCTTAAGTAATTATGCAATGTCCCTCTCAAGGCAGAAGCAACTGCTTAACAAGTCTATCACAAAGCTTGAGTAACTCAAGTTGGTACTGTATGTCCCTCTCGAGTCAGATGCAACTTTACATCTCCCTCAAATGTTCTATCTATCTATGAGATTCCAGCGCATAGAGCGTTGCCATAGACATCAGGTGGCTGACGATGAGGGCTTCAGTGACGGTTCGTCTGGTGGAGACTGGGATATATATATTCATATATATATAAAACCTAGTGGCACTTATAGTTAGGACCATGTTTCCATAGAAAAAGCCTTTTTGGCTTGCCTATATCTTTGGCACCATTTGGCAAATATTCACAAAATTTTCCCCCAAAAAGTGCCCTGGTGATTCTTGTTGTGCGCGGAAGGTTTTGGGATGATATGTCAAGCTGGGGGTCTAGAAAAAAGGGGGAGGGTCAAAGAAGTTATGTTTCCCATGAAATTCCCGTAGGATATTTGAACATGACTACAGCAGGAACCACTGGATGGAATTACACCAAATGTGACAGAAAGCTAGCTTTCGGTACATAGATTACACCTTTGCTTACTTGGTGTAAATCCATTCAGTCGTTTTTGAGAAATTAAAGAGAGAATATATTTGTAAATCTCTGACCGCAACAACTTCACGAATAATGATGAGCTTGTGCATGGAATTGCACAGTTCTGATGGGCTGCCAACACAAGAAGTGTTGGCAGCCAAAATAAAAAAGACACGGGGCCAGGGTAGAGTCCTCCTGACGCCTTAGCTCAGGTGCTGGGGTCCCAGAAAGACACCCCAGGGCTAAAGATACATTTTTAAAAGAAAAAAACATTTGCCAAAATTTCACGACAGCATCGTAAATTTGCAGAATGTTTAAAAAAAAAAAAAACAAGAGCAGGCTCCCACGCTTGTTTTTTACAAGTCCCCAGGTGGACTTCGTCCTGAGGCCATTCATATTTTGGAACTGGGGGGGAGGCACCCAGCCCCCCCACAACCCCAGGGACCACCACCTCCTCGGGGCTTTCATCTAAAATGCATGCAAGGTGCCACCTGGCCACCCGCAGCCCAGGGACGGCCAGCTCCCTGGGGCACTTGTTGAAATGGATACGGGGAGGCACCCAGCCCCCCACAGCCCTAGAAACTGCCACCTCCCCGGGGCACTTGCAAATTCAGTGTGGGGGGTCGCACGGCCTCTCCTCGAGCCCTGGGGACCACCACCTCCCCGGTGCTATCTGTGTGTTGGAGTGCACCATGTGGCCACCCTCAAGGAGCTAATGATGGCTCTGGGGACCACCCCCCCCAGGGCCGGCTCCTGCTATGTCTCGGGTTGGTCACCCATGGGACATAGCTGTTGGGTGTGGCTTGGCTGCAGCTTTGACAGCTGCCACCAAGTCACAGCAAACCCTCTGCTTGTAGCATGGGAGAGCTGTCAAACAGTGACGGAGAGCTGTCTTTTGACCCCGGATGGGGTCTCTCTGGATCAGGCCTCCATAGGGCCTAGGGGATTGGGTATCCCTACCCTACCCTCTTATATAATTATTTGTATTTACCTCAGAACAGGGGACTCAGTCCACACGTCCTGTAATGCCTGCCAGCAACATTTTTCTCATGATGCTGGCAGCCAATCAAAGCGCACACTCCCGCGGGAGTTTGACTCCTGCAGAAGCGAGATAGTCTAACGAGGAAAAAGCACCCTGGGCCAATCAAAATGCTCTATTTTAAAAATGGCATTCTAGCGAGCCACTTGCGGACCCAACCGTCCAGATACACACATTTTTTTTAAACTTAATTTCTCAAAAACTACTGAATGGACTTACACCAAGTCACAAAAGGCACAATCTGCGGACCAAGATCTATCTTCCCCTCAAGTTTTATGTTATTTCGTTCAGTAGTTTTTGCTGTAGCCGTGTGAAGAATCCTATGGGAAATACATGGGGATTTTGCGTTTTAGGACCTCCCTTTTTACTCAGCCCCCACTTGATGGATTACCCGGATCTTCACTGCTGTACTGTTATACTTGTGTCAGGAAACTATATCTTGTTGCCTAAAGTTGCTTTCCGGCACGAGATATAGTTTCTTCAGGTAAGTATAATTATAAATATAACTTCTACATTTCTATGGTTTTGTATGGGTAAAACGTCAACCTAACTATAGTGTCCCTGTACGTTTGTTTTTTTCAGTGAATTTCTATGGTTTTTGTAATGCACATGTGTTAATATTTCTGTCAGGTTGTGGCCAGCCATTCAGGGGCCTGCTTTTTCCCTGGATTCAAGGAGGATCTGCAGAAGATTCGAGGAAGATTCAAGGATCCGTGAATCGCCAACAAAAAAAATCAATTTTTTGCTCATGAGGAGTCCCATAGGGACCCCCTCATGTGTTCTATGGGGTCAGGATACCTTTATATGTTTTTACACTTTATTTCCCACCCCCCAGGCAAAGCAGCAATGCGGTAAACAAAATGGCGGGGGCAACTTTTCTGTCAGGTTGCCGACAATTAATCAGGGCATTGTTTTTTCTCCGAATCAGCAGAGGATCTGATGAGTATCCACGTCCCTAAATATACAAATTTGGTTTTCAGTTAATAACTAGAAAACTACTGAACAGATTTACATCATATCACAAAAAGAGTGCTTTCTGGACCAAGAGCTAGCTTTCTGCCAAAGTTGGTGGAAATCCGTCCAGCAGTTTGGGCTGTAGTAAGCCCCTGTTTGACAGATCATCCTGAAACTTTCAAGACAGCAGCTGAAGTGAGCGTCAAATGTTTTTGGAAAATTTTGTGAAGATTCATCAACCGGCGCCAAAGATACAGCCAAGTCAAAAAACACTTTTTTTAATTGAAACTAGGTTCTAACTATACCTACTTTTGACCGCAAGTAGGTTATATGTATGTATATAACCCCTACCTCTTGAGTCTGGTCCCTCTCAAGTCAGATGCAAAAACATTGAAATTATTTAATGAATCTGCGATTCCAGAAGTTCATAAGTTATTGCTATACTAGAGGCCCCTCTCAAGTCACATACAAGTGCTTGAAATGTCAATTACAAACCTGAGGGGGGGGGGTGGCTTCAACCTGGCAAATTTCATTTACACTACTAGCTACTCTAATGATGTGTGCTCATTTTTTGTAGGATAAATAAATATACCATATCTGGTTTATAGTGAAGAGTCAAGATTGCAACTTACAACAAATGTCTTGACTGCTATAGAAATAGTCGATGACACTCTAGTATACATAAGATCTAGCAGTCACTAGGAAGTGCAAGTGTCTAAAAAGACCTCTTCTTGGCGGGCACTATTTCTTTAGGTGTATGTATACACGCACAAAGATAAAAATGCAGTCAATGTGAAATCATCTAATGGCTGTAGTGGACTGATCTGTTGATCTATACTTTGTGCTGTGGTAGAAGGGAGTCTAACCTGAGTAACATTTGAACTGACCAATGGTGGGTGTGTTAATTATGAGCCCCTGTGTATGTATGATTTTGTGTGATATTTTATTGATAAACATGAGACTGGCAAGGTAGCAAAACCTGTCTTTAGGCCAGACTTTAAAAAAACACACACAAGCTTCCTGGATGAAAAGCAAATGACCTCAGAAGGCCAAAGCACCACAAGAAGTCACAAGGCAGGAAACAAAGTGCATGAATGAGTGACAGCAGTTTGGCTCTAATCCATCATCCTCAAGACAGTAACAACAAGCACACCATTTTACCTGGCTGAAAAGCTTACAACATCATGAAGCCAAATTAACACAAGTAGACAATAGGCTTGGATTAGATCGAATCAATAAGTAGCCACGCCTTATTTCTTGTGCAGCCCTATTAAGGCAGTACCAACTAGTTCTCCAGTCTACCTAGCTGAACAAACTAACCACAGCAGGAGGCCAAGACACCAAAAGAAATCAGGAGGCATCAGTAACAGTGAATGAGTTACTGGTGGCTGCAGGCTTTGTGGCATCACCTGCACATGGATACAAACTAACCAAACCAAGAGCCTGAAAAAATGAGTAATAGACTTCAGATACCAAAGCCTTATATTAACTTTGTAGCCTACTTACTAGGGATCTAAAGGTCCATACAATGCATTTCCTGAGTTGTATTCTGAAGCCACAGGCAAGAGCACCTAAAGAGGACCTTTAAACTGCTATAGCCCAAGGGTAGTAGGGCTGTCAATCTTTTAGAACATTCTACTCAATGAGTACTGTATGTTTTAAATTAAACAGGAAGAAACAGTAAGACAAACATTGTAATGGTGGAGTCAAAGGTCTGTACCAGCCATTATTTGCCCTCTGCTATTCCGTCGTCTCGAGAGGAATTCTTAACAGTCGAGTCTTCAAACATAGCATTATGGTCTCTGGTAAAGGGCCTCTGCCTGAGTTATATGCCGGAGCCCCAACCAATAAAGGTGAAAGAGGGTATATCATGACTGGAATTGCCAGATGCATGAGGCCTATAATACCCATTAGAATGCTCCACACACTGAGATTAGAATGTTTTAAATTAAAATGACTAAAACAGAACAAAAAACATCAGAATGAAGGAGCAAAAGGTCTATACCCGCCATATTGACTCTCTTTCACTCCATTATCTTCAGTAGCGCTCCCAACATTTCAGTGTTCTAATATACCTTACTTACCCCACTACAATCAAAATCAATATTGTGCGAAAACCTTCTAACTCAAGTTCAATCTATGTAATTAAAATAAAAATAATCTTTATTTGAAAAATAGCTAGACGCCCTCAAATTCAAGAAAGATGGCCACGTAGTAAATCAAACAGACAACCAAATCACAATAAGCAGTTTAATCCTCTCTGAATGTCTCTGGCTGAGAAGAGAATGTGGGAGCTTTGCTTATGTGCACTTGCAGCCAGAGTATAGTGCGAAAACAAGGTGTCGTAATTTATGGACAAATATTCCTTGGATCTGGCATTGTTATACGAGTGGAATAGGGTTTGAGGTCTACGTTCCTGTGCCATTCTGAGTTCCGATATGCACCAGCCTTTTTCCATCGAAACATTTTTAGGGGACATATTTATTCTCCAGATTTAGTACTTCACTAGAGCCACTCATGGCATCTAAAAAACAGCACTAACACAAACGGTCGCTCGAGGAACTAGAGTATCAACAAATTACAAAAAATATAGTCTTATTGCTTGGAAATTGGAAGTATATGAACGGCAAAATGAAATTTTGCCTGAAACTCACAAAATTCTTGTTGAAGAGCTGCCCATTTCTTCCACCGGAAATTAGTTCACCAATCTTTTGGTGTTCCTGCAATGAAGGGGTGAGTCTTGGTCAAGGATCCTGTAGTTGGGTAACTCCACCACCCTTAAGGCCACTTGCTCGCACCCAGTAGCTCTGGACAAAGTAGTGTTCCAATGAGTGAAGGGATTGGTGTCCCCCAGTGATGTCTTGCCTAGCCCCCTGTAGTGATTCTCTGGGTCAGGCTGGGGTGCTAATGTGTAACTTTTTAGATGTTGTGGATGCCTTGAAGTTTTGTGGGGCCAAAATGTGGGTGAAGCCGTAAACCATCAGGTGCTGCGTTTGGAAGGACGCCATCGACGGCTTTACGAGGCCCAGTAACTCATTCTTTTCACAGAAGTTCTTTTCCGGGCCCTGTTCGCGCAGCCTGTCGCTATAACTGAAAAATTGCAAGTGGCCCGATTTAGAAAACCGTCTGTCTTCATAATGCGCCTGACTTGGTGGTCTAGTTTATTTTTTTGTGGTGTATTCTGTTCTGTCGCACATCTAAGCCTTGACGCTGCGAGAAAGCCTCCTCGCCCCGGAGGGAGCGCAATTTCTCAGGCAGACAGCTCCATTCTTTTTCGGCAGGGGGGCTATTCTGGAGGCCGCCGACAGAACCCAATGTTCCTGTAAGATAGACAGACGCCTTGCCTTCACGTCTTGTCCCCCTGCGCTCTCAGTGCGCGAGCGGCCAACACGCCGAGCACAAACTGCCAGGGAGTTGCTAACAAAGGAGTTTCTGGAGCTGTGACTCATACCCGCAGACAATGCTGAGGGGGAGTGGGCAGCGTCGGAGTGTTCACACCCTTGCCTCCAGACAGGCCCCTGAATTCTCTCGATTCAGGTGCTTGCTCCCAGAACTAGATCTGAGGATTGGTGTGGGTAGGGAATATTGTTAGACCTTCTTAATATCGTAGCCAAAATGCTGACGACGGAAGTATTGACAGGTAAGTTTGTCTAGGCTTTCTATATAGACTTTCTATAATTCTGTATATGACAATATATGTCTTTTCAAGTTACGTAAATGTGGGACAAAGAATAGTAAATCTATATTCCCTATCTGCACTTACTATTTGGTATTTTGGTTCTCTATATTTTGGCTACTTATTAAGGTCTCACAATATTCCCTACTCAGTATTCCAGACTGCAACATTGGAAATTCAAAATGTTCCTGACAACAATCAATCCTTTCCGCCCCTGAAACCGATTTAAGAACAAAGTGCAAGTCTTGGCCTTCTCACATCAGGATGCTGTAGCAATATCTTGCTTCCCTGCATCTCCCTCTCTTTAAGGATCACTTCAAGACCTGTGAGTAACTCACTCCCAGGCCTCAAACTTGGAACTCACAGTATTCTTGATAAATGTATCACAAACTATTTCTAGATATCGAAGTCAAAGAATGATTAATGCCAATGGGCTTCTCTCCAATGGTCAAGCCCATCATTTCCAAAAGACACTGCACCCTTGGCCCCCAACTGCGCCAAGAGGCCAAACAATTGGCTATCAGTGTACACAACAGCACTTGTCACTTTCCAGTCACATTCTTAGTTAACCTTTTTCATTCATAACACGCTAGCCAGAAGCCTTGATGCTATCATGCGCAGACGTCAGTGCCAAAGCCATATAGTGGGCAGAGTGCTGCTGAGTCAACATCCGCATCCCCGCGCCACACCAATATACAACTCAGAAGCATTCACACAAAGCTAACTTGAAGGGACCACACTAACATGTGCACAGCATTGCATCCTAACTATTTACGTGGCCAGCGATGTTGTGCAGAAACCATTCTGCTGAAGCAGAGAAACAGATAACCATCAAAAAAGTTGTTCTGCTCACCCATCCATATGCATCACACTCTTCAAAGACCTTGAGCAGGATGGGACTCAACTTTAACATTAACCAACACAAACTTTTACTACATAGACGCTTAACACATAAATACTAACCATATACACAACTGATGGATGAAAATTCCAGAAACGTACGAAACGATTGTCCTCATTAGGGAAGCATTTAGGTACCATTCTAATGGTAGAAGGTGCCATTCAAATTCTGCCAACATAACAAACACCAACTGCATAAAACAGCATAAAGATTTGACATCTACTGTGATCTGAGGTTTTTTTGCTAGCTGACTACTGTTAGGTTAGCTAGTAGGAAGCAGTGGCATAATGAAACTTGATGGGGCCCCCTGTGAAGTCCTTGGAGGGGCCTCTCCCACCTGACCTAGTCAGGGGCCTGCCACCCATGCACAGTGTACTGTGCTGAGGGGTCTTCCTGGAGCTCGCTGTCCCCTCCGCACCACGGGGGCTGCAGGGGCCTTTGTTACGCCACTGGTAGGAACAGCAGTCATTCACAGCACTTAGAATCAGCCAAAGTGTGGGAAGTACTTTATAAACTATTATCATTAACTTGTCCGTGCTAGATCCTGTGCAGGGAAGGGAGATGTATTTCCAAAAGATGATAGACACTCTGGAGACCACTTATCCCAAAGTTTAGGATTCTTAGGAGCATGGGACTGTCCGTTTTTCTGCCACTAGTTACATCTGAATGCCAAGGGGACTTTAGTGACCAGGACTTTTGTTGTCGTGCAGTTTACTGGTATTATTAACATTTGTCACCTAGCAATGAAAGTCACAGCTGCTCATTGCTGCATATTTTGTTAATATCACATCTGTAGACCTTTAGTACTCGTTTACAGAACAGGATGTGCATGATTTCTGCTGATTGGAGCCCCCCACCCTCACCCAGTGTTACTTTGGATGCAACTTTTACTGTCCTAGATTGTTACTGGCTTGACAACAATATAGATTTTAAGCTTCAGAGCAGACTTTCTGACTAAATGTATCAGACAGTAGAACACAAAGACCAGACATCTGGAATTTCCCACACCAAAGATGGGACAACACGAGATCTCTGCCACTCCTTGCTCATTGCACAAAGTTTTTGTTGTAAAGGGTATCTAGATATTTTTGATTGGCCCCCCTATCACTTCCCACCAACCTCTCTTATGTTGACCTGCCACTGCAGGTACTAATATCTGTATGTGAGAATACCGAGTATAGAAATTTTGTGATTCTAAGTATTTATAAATAACTATGCGTAATGTTCTTTCCTGAACATCAACGTACTTTGAAAATAGATAGACAGACAAGCAAGCAGGTAGATAGATAGATAGATAGATAGATAGATAGATAGATAGATAGATAGATAGATAGATAGATAGATAGATAGATCGATAGATCGATCGATCTGTGGAGTTAAAAATAGTCAATCCATACTTAAGTATACACATCTTTGTAGCATGGTATTTAAAACCCGATATTGTGGTTTAATGCCGTACCTGTGGCCATGAGCGACCAGGCAGATTCCAATCTCAGGACCACAATACATTCTGTCCACACAATGGAAAAAGGTGGGGCTGTTCTGCTCTACTGCCTGCCAGGCTGCATCCTCACCTAGGGTCAGGGCTACTTTATCTGCTCAGCTCACAGTGGTGTCTGCTTGCACTGCTAGTAATGATGTCAGACACCTACCGCCTTTCCACATATTCCCTAGCCATCGCTGCCAGCATACCAACACTGCAACACTAATTCCTGTCACAACGTTTGGTGATAGGGCCAGAGGTCAAGCAACATTTACAACCGTACTGATATTTTTAAATGACATCATGCATTTTGCAATCAAACATAGTAAAGTTTTCTGCTCAAGACACATGAAAATTGTGCCCGGCCCAGAAACGCAAACTTTCTAATAAAGTCCTAAAGCCGGGACGGTTCCAACTTCACTGGGTTTCAAAGCGTGCATCATAGCCCCTAGGCCACATGTCCATCCACATTAGGCCACCTGGCAGCGCTTGTGACACACAAGGGATCTTGTGGAACCTGGAGGGTTTGCGCCATGTCGAGGTTCCTTTAGTAACTGGGTTTTGGTGGCATGTGGTAAGTCATGTTGCAAACAGCAGTTCACGTGGCGTGTTACAGTTCACCTTGCAAGTGGCAGTTCTTGTTTGGGGTCTTGTGGGACGCGGGGTTTATATTGTGGATCTTTCTATAACATTTGGAAGTCCTTGTGGCACACAGCTTATTGATGGGCATGGAGTTTGTGGCAGGTGGTTTGTGTTGTGCTCTGTGTTCCATTTGGGCCGGTTTCTTGGCATGCTGGAGTGCTTGTGGGACATGGTGGCTCAGGTGGCAAGTAGAGGTTTTTTTTAATGGGGTGATCTTTTGAATGCAGACATTCCTGTGACTTGCAAACATTCATATGACTGTCAGGGGTCCGTGTAGCACTACACTGCTTTGTAAGCACGGAGAAGGTTTTTGTGGCACTTGTGGGACGTTTGTGGTAGCGTAGCTTTATGTGGCAGTGTCGGAACAAAGGCCCCCGAGATGGGGGGAGGGGACCCCTCGGCACAGAACACTGCACGGTCGGAAGGCCCCTGACTCAGTCCAGGGGTGAGGAGGGCCCCTTCAGCTACATTGCGGAGGGGGGTGAGGGGCTCAAGTTTCGTTACGCTACTGTCAGGTGGTGGTGGTTCATGTGGCGCTAGAACAGTTTTCAGAGTGTGGGAGATAGCCAATACCACTCGTTTTCTAAAGTCACAGGTGATATTTGACACCGTGTCTTCGAAACCACAACAAATGCTTCCAGAGTAAGTACATTCGGAGCGTCCTTTTTTTCATTTTCTAAACTCGTTCAAGTTTTATGTGAGTGATGCTGTATCTCCCCGGCTCCTAGTTGCAGCGCCTCTAGCCCTCTCTAGCGTGTGGCATTTCTAGTGCCATGTGACCATTTTCATGGCACTGGACAGTAGGGAATTCATACCCACCACTTCCAGTGAGGCAACGAAAGAACTCTGTTTACATTTTCTAGTTTCGCTCCTTGCGCTTACCCTGTAAACCCAACAGCAGATTGGAGGTAGCTGAGACCCATGGACAGGACAAGCGAACAGGCCTGTGGTGTCATCAGTGCCCCAGGGGTGCGAGATACCCCTCCTGCTGTACCTGGGTTTTGGAGCATTAAGAACCAATCACCTGCAGTACTCAGTGGTACTTCAGGAGTTAGGAGCAACTCCTCCGCCTCGCAACGAGTCCCCTGTGGCGCCCCAAGATGGCGCAGTGGAGGCCGGAGCAGCAGTGTGGAACAATCTGTGTGCTATATTGGAGTAACAAAGGTCCCCGCAGCTCCCGCGGTGCAGGGGGGAGGGGTGGGCCGAGGTTCAGGGGGCCACCTCACCACAGTACGTGGCACAGGCGGCGGGCACCTGGCCTGGGAGCTCCTGACTGGCTCTTCGACTGAACCGCCCATCCAGCGCTTCCCCTAACCCGCGGGATGTCCCCCACCACCACCAGCGCCTTGAGACCAAAACGTGTGATTAGCCGCGCTTCATGTACTTTGAAAGGAGGCCCCTCTCAAGTTTCGTTATGCCACTGGCCTGCTATGGTTGTTTTTCCCACACTAAACTGTTTTTATAGATTGAAAACAACATTTTTTTAATAGATTGAGACATGTTGAAGTCATTATTGAGTCGTGAAAGGGCATGTGTCGTTTCTACACTAGCACCCAGGAGAGTCGGCGGACCCGGAGCCTGAGAGCAGAGTGCCCTCGTGTCAGGACACGACCTCCTGTTAATGCTCCAGTGTAACATTACTGACTGGCCTATGTCCAGAGAGCGGACTATGTGCAGGCACGAGATTGTAGCAGGGCTGCAGAGCGGTAATGACGACTTTACCACTGCTTATACGCCATAGAGGTACCGCACAGGCACTGGAGAGCTTTGGACGCATTAGTTCTAGGCAGCCCAAGACTGCGCTTCCTGGAATGGGGTGCTTGGATCTACCCTCTACATCCTCCTGTTGCTGAAACGCCCAGCGACCCTAAAGTGGGGCCTGACGGAGAGAAGGGAAGACGTACAGTTTTGGTTTTTTTTTGCCAAAAAACATACTGGACAGAGCATTCGTTGTCTCTTCCTGAGAAAATTATACATCACCAGCTGGCTTGAAAACCGATGTTCCACTGTTTGGGGAGGGGGGCTTCATCTCTGGCGTCAGCTCAGCCGGGTGCTACGCTCCCTCCACCAAACGCCCACAGATGGTAGCAGTTCCTCCATCCCATCCTCACTGTGAGCATCAGCCATAGTCTTAAAGTTAGTAATGTGAATCACGGGCATAGGAAATGTGGTGGACTGTTAGGTGGGTGAGCCAGAAATTTATCAGCCAGAGCCAAGCCAAAGGCCTGGCTTGGCTCTTAGAGCCTGTGAACGAGCCAAGCCTTGAAAATGTTCGCTATGTCATTAATACAACAAACATCACGTACAATGTGATAAAGTCTCTTCAAAATTGAAAAAAAATGTAGCTCTTAAAGGTGTAAGTTTTGACTTTAAAACGTTACATTATAGTACTGCGCTGAGAAGTGCTTATTAGAAGTGATAATTTTTTAAATATGAACCATTAGTGAACTAAGTTGACAGGTAAACCCTGTAATGGCCCAGACCATTACAGAGCAGCACTATAGTTTATTAAATCAAATATAATACATTTTTGTAGAATTCGTATTCTGAACTCACATATTTGGAAGTGGTAGTAAAGAAAAAAGAGATTTGGTAAAATTTAATATTTGCCTCAGATCACTCAGTTTACGCAAGGAAGCTGCTATTTATCCAGGTTTTCTAGTTTCACTTTGTAAAAATCAGTCACTAAGTGGGTATCTATTTGTCTTTTCTTTAATATGTCAACACATTGTTTTTGCCTCTTTGTGCATTTGTCTGCAGTTTTTGTATATTGCAAACTTGACAAAAGTTATTAGGGCATTTTACATGAGCACCTGTTACATTACACAAGGTCACGATTATTGTTTTTGGCAGGGGGAGATTAAATGATTTGCCCAGAATCATAGGATTTTGAGCTGATGCTGAGACTCAAACCTGGTCCTCTAGTTCCAAAGTTGGCAGCACCAGCCCCAACGGCACATCTTGGGTAGAGGGATGGTGGCAGGCAGATACCACCAGAAAGCTCAGCTCACTTTGGGTTCAAGGTTTCATCAGGACTTTGAGTTGAGCCAGAGCGAGATTTCAAGCTTGAGACTGGCTTGAGCCTTCAAGTAGCTCACTCACATCTACCCGCTACATCTCAGGACCCTGCCTACTTACCCAAGCAGATTAAGGAAACTAGATGTGTGGCCAATAGGATAGAGTGCCAGTGGCTAGATTGACTGAGAAAATTCCACCATTCAAAGCAGACATTTCTGGAATTACAGCTGGAAGTCTCCACCCAAAGAGTTTCCTTCCCAGGCAGGGAAAATGTATTGCCGCCATATGGTGGAGAGAATAATCATTCAGCCAATCAGGTGCATTTGTATAGTGCTCAGCTACCTCAGAAGCAGCGTCCCAGCCCTCAAAGCAGTGACTGAGAATGTACCAGACTATCAGGTCTAATCTTGGTTAAAGAGACAGATTTCTAGCTCTTTATTGAAGCAGTGCTCTGATAGGGCAATGCAAGTTTCAGTGGTAAAGTGTTCTAGAGCTTTGCCATCAGTACAATGAATGACACTGAACTTTAGCAAATCTGGAACCACACATAAGCTGGAGGTTGTTAGATCTCAAGGATCTCTCTGTTGGTACAGGCTAAGTTTGTTTCTCAAATAGAGAGTACCTTTGCCCTTAAAGGCTCTGAAAGCCAGAGTGAGAGCCTTAAATTTGATACTTTTCACCACCAGAAGCCTGGCTGATGCATTCTGAATGATCTGGAATTTATGGGTCAAATAAGCGTGTAGATCCAGATTGAGGTTCTTGGCATAGTCAAGATGCGATGTCACAAGTGCATGTACCACAATTTTTGGGTCCCCCTGGTACCAGCTATAGCACCTTCCTAACAGATCTACGCTTCACAAAACAGACCGAAGAGATATGTTTGATTTGGTTCCAGAAAGAAAGATCGGAGTCAAACAGAAAACCCAAATTCCTCGCCCCAAAAAAAGGTGATGGGGGTGTTAAGTTCTACAGTTTGCAGGGTGTGGTGGTTTCTGGCTGAAAGAGAACCTTTGTTTTATCCGCAGTTTGGCTCCATCCAATTAGCTACTCTTTTTTAATCATATGCAGAAGAATTCTTAAATTCAACCTACTATCCTCACAATCAGATTATCAGTTTGTAGCTCCACCTTTGTTCTCACATTGCACTTTACCTCTATGTCCGCATATTAGACCTGGCAGCTTCTGGCGTGGCCCCCCCTGTACTTTTTGCTTCTGACTCCCTGTTTTTGGACCCTGTGTTGTAATTTGTTTTAGCTGGATTTCGATACTCTGGGCACTTTACCACTGCTAACCAATTTTAAAGTGCAAGTGCTGTCTGTCTAAATTGTATTGGTTATTCATAATTGGCATATCTGATTTACTATTAAGTATCTAGTAAAGTGCACTAGAGGTGGCCAGGGCCTGTAAATCAAATGCTACTGGTGGGTCTGAAGCACTGATTGTGCCACCTACATGAGTAGCCTTGTAAATATGTCTCAGACCTGTCACTGCAGTGTCTGTGTGTGCAGTTTTAAACTGCCAAACCTGTCACTCTGCCTGTTCATTTTTTGTGCTGGACTGCTGCTGCTGCTTCTGCCTGAAGAGGGAAAGAACTGGACTTTGCCTACTGAAATCTGCTTGTGAGGTTTCTCTAAGGGCTTGGACTAAGCTTGTCCCCTGTTCTGAAGTCTCAGGGACATCAAAGACTTCATCTACCAGTGCCTGTGCCCTTCTGCTGGGTGCCAAATCCAGTCCCTGGGACCTTAGAAGTGGAAGCTGGTAACCTGTGGGGCAAACTTCAAGCACAGCTGTGTGCGCATCAGAAAAATCGACGCACGGTCCATCTCGCAGCTGAAAATTTGATGCAGCACCTGCCTCGCAGCTGGAGAAACACTGCAGTGCCTGTTCTCACCACTGACTCTACGCACAGTGCGTCAGAAATTTCAATGCACAGATCCTGGGCGTCAAAGTCTTCAACATCCCCGCACGGACACGAGGCTCTGCACCTGGAATCAATGCATGACCTCCCTTGCAAGCAAAGAATCGATGCATCGATGCACGGCCTCCAGTGCAAGTAAAGAATCGACGCATGGCCTCACTTGCAAGTAAGGAATCAACACATTGCTTGCTTTTCTGATGCTCCATCGCACTTGCAGCTTTATTTTTGATGCATACCAGGTACTTTGTGCTAAAACAACGCATCCATTGATCTCTATGGATTAAGAATCTTTTTATTTAAAAATAAATCATACCTTTGCTTATGTTTGTTGGATTTTTGTCATTTTGGTCTTATTTAATTTACACAAATATTGGCTATATTTCTAAACTGGTGTGGAGTCTTGTCATGATTTCACTGTGTTACTGTGTGTGTTTTGTACAAATACTTCACACATTGCCTCTGAGATAGGCATGACTGCTTGTGCCAAGCTACCAAGGGGGTGAGCAGGGGTTACCTTACCCTGACTAGAGTGAGGGTCCCTGCTTAGGCAGAGAGCAAACTGACTGGCAACCAGAGACCCCATTTCTAACACCGCCTTTTTCTGATTCCATGCCAGGTTATGCCTCTGCAGCTCCTCTTGTTAGGGGTGGTTTCATGCATTTTCAACCCTCAGTTGGAAAAGGCAAGTTTCTCTGTTGCACCCCCAACCTCCTATTCCACCATGTTTTAGTTTTGGACCCAAATTTCTACTCAAATAAATTCACATTCTGTATTGATTTTATTAATACTGGTATATGAATATATGTAAAGCCTCTCCTCCATGTCACAGCAGTTTACTACGACTGCGTTTAGGTGTCCCTGCATATCTCCTGTGCCCTTCCCCTTTTACACCTCTCATGTATTGACGTATACCATCATTTTCTCCTAAACCTCATTTGTTTCCTTTATGTTTTTGAATGTCTCTCACACCTCACCTCTCGCTGTCGCATATTTATGTATGATGCATGAAAATAGCTCTCTTGTGTGCCTCTCTCATTACGCGGGTGCACTTACACCCACCTTAGAGCAGTAAATTTTAAATTTTTTAGCAAGAAAACATTTAGGGAAATGAGCAGTCTGTTAGAAAATTGTATTTGCCGGACTCTCCTGAACATAAAACAATATTGAAATAAAAAAAATGGAATGTGGGGTGGTGGGGGAACAACAGAGAAGTGGGTGTGAGCATGTCAATGCCATTGAGGAGCTGAGGTGAACAGGGAGGGAGAATTTGGAGGAGCAGGAGGTGGGTAATGAAACAAAGTTGAGCGAGACAGGTAGTGGAAGCAATAGATGAGTGGGGATAACAGAGAAACACAGGGTTAGTGGGCAAGGAGGTGAAAGGGAAAGTAACACACAATAGGAATAGAGGAAAGAGCAAGAAAATACATGACCTCTCGTGGAGTGTTGAAAGCAAAATGAAAAAAAAGTGGGTTCATGAATAAAAACAGTGGAAGGATAAGGGTCATCCAGATAAAAGGACGGTGAAGAAGAAAGGCTCAATGCAAATGGCAAACACAGGAAGAGGAAGGAAAGCCATCAAGTAAGCAAGCAAGCGAATGAGATTGACAATAAAGAGAACCGACTATACGCAGTTGAATGACCCAGTGATCACTGTATGTATTGGACTTGGACCCATTAGCCTCATCTAAAGCTGTCTGGAGGCCTGACTTAAAAACTCACTCAGTTGAAAAGTTGTACCTTCTGATCTTTTTCGTGGAATGTGCTTAGAGGCAGTGTTATTTACAGAGAGGTGGTGCAGAAGGTGGTTGCCCTGCTGCTTCTCCCTTGCGGCAGACGGTTAGATGCTCTAACGTGAAGACTGAGTCATCTTCTCTTCTGGCCATTTAGTGATGGGGTGCATTGGCTGGTAGGATATCTTGCTCTTATTAAGTCACAAGGGCCTTAAGACTTTGCTTTGCACCCCGTTTGCCCTAGCATCCCACAAACCCAACCGGTTCATATCCATAGAGATGCGCACAAGCATAATCTTCAGCCCAGAAAAGGATGGGATCCACAGATATTCTTTAACCCATTATCTTTTTTCGGGGAGATATCTTATTCACCGCACTGACTGCATAAGCAGCGCCCTGCCTTAGAAAGATTAAGGGGGTAAGTGAAGCTAACCATCAGGAGAAAATGTACAGCTGTCATTGGCACCTCAGCAGTCACAAAGTTGGTAAGGTAGTGCAGAGGGTTGAGTGGGCGCTGCAGAGCTCTTGGTACGGATAATTCAGCTTTGTGTCCTCCCAACATCAAGAAGGTGAGGCTCTTGAGGTAGGGAGAAATAATACCTGTTATGGATGAGAGGCAGTTTATTTTACTATAAATGATTAACCTTTAAAAATTATATTATTTATAACGTTTTTATCTATCATTTACAACTTTTGATCAGCTTTCATTATAGACAAAATCAACCTTTTTTGTAAATCTGCAAACATCTGGTTTTGTTGTGCAACAATTTCCGAATGAGGGAGTTTGCTTGTATTGTGATTAGAAATATCAAAAACGTCGAATGCTATTTCTGAGACTTTTCATAGTAATGTGATCTGTTTTGTCAAGCCTACTTGGCTGATTCAGTCCTGTTCTCCTGTTCTTTACGTTTTGTATCTGATCCTATGGCCACAAATTAATTTTTATAGAAAAGGCCTTAGTGGAACACAGGGTGAGCACCAGCTCGCTGGGTGAATGACATCTTCCAGGGGCAGTAGATGCTGAGAAGTAATGATTTAATAATTACTTAAACGCTGTCCCAGCGGTGAATGTATTGACCACAAGATCTACCTACCACCGGGGTTAATGAATGTGAATGTTCTCCTGTGCTTTTTCAAACAATGTCATCAATAGCTGCTGATTAATAAACCATGAATGTTGGCCTGATAATTCCAGAGAGAGGTTTTGCTCCGTGCTGTGCAATCTGTTTTTTCAGCAGCGGCTGCCTCCAAAGCTTCTGGTATCCACTGAAAAGGATGCGCACTGCCTGTGGGTCAATTGTAGGGTATATTGAAATTAATCCAGTAACTGATTCAGGTTTAGTCTAGGAGAGTTTGAATGACATCAGGTCAGTGCCAGGCCATCAAAAGCAAGAGTGCAGGTGTGGGGAAGACCGTGGCTTGAATGCATGATGCAATTACTAGCGAGTGACGCCTAGGGGAGGCTTCTTTGTAGAATACTAATGCCAAATAAGGAATTAAATATAGCCACGTGTACATTGCATATTAAAAAAAACCTATGACAACAGTAGGACACAGACAGATTTTGTCATTACTAAAGAAAACAATGGGGAATGAGGGACAAGAGTTGTTCAATACTGATGGATAAAGCTGTTACTGTCGTACCCTATTTAATCTGGCACGAGACTGACTCTTCCTCAGTGCCATCTTTACGGGATGTCACAGTCTGTGCTAACTTTGCAATACTAATGTCATAGCTTGTCCAATAGATCTATAGCTACTTCAGTGCATTTTAAAATAAAAGTTAATGAATTGATCTCTGTGTTAAATTCACTGGGTATAACCTCTCAGCCTTCTTTGGAGGCTGCCATCAATCAATCACATTTACAGTTTTGAAAGTTTTATTAGTGGGGTAGATTTGCTATTGTGAGGGAATAAACAAATAGTGAAGGAGGGAATGCTGAATCGATATGAGCACTCAGTAATTAGAGGGAGCAGACTTCAACTCTATTTTATTTTTTCTCTTCCTGCTATTACTGACAACATGCATACCATTCTGGGCCATGCCACTAAAGGGGATAGTCTGCCTAATCTGCAAGGTTGTAATCAAGTAACACAAAAGGATGAGGGAACTTTTCAAACACTCACCCCCTGTCACAGATCTGGGTAAAATACATCGTTCTTCTGCTCACCATGCCACCCCAGTTTGGACCCAGCCATATGCAAATCATTCCTGACCCTGCTCCCCATGGGAACAGTTCAGGCCAACTGCCAGGCCGGGACCACCCTGGACCGGACACAAGCATCCAGGGTCCGGTTTTGGGACTCACACTCCTGCAATCTTTCAATAGCTTGGTGGTGATTGGTTTCTCCAGCACAGTAAATCCAGATCAAAGTGTGCTTTATTTTGTGCCAACTGGATTTGGAAGCACTTATTTTGGCCCTCTCACCCAAAGCAATTTTTTTCAACCATATGATGCTTGGTAACAAGCAGATCACTAATCTATTCATTCTCTTTCTATTACTGCGCTCTTTACCTTTCTCTAGACTGACATCAAAAATGCATAATCGTGTACAATATAATAAGTGGTGTAATGTGAGAAACAAAGAGAATTATACATTCATTTAATAAATCAAAGTTTGAGACTTTGTTGAGGGATTCTAAAGCACAGCAGCAAATGCAGGTTTTAATCCCGAAAGGAATAGTTGTCATTAATTTACCTTCCTTGTATTGGTTTATTTGATAACCAACCCTCGAATGTTGAGCCTTAGCTTAGTTGTCGATCCCAAACCGCCGAAGCTCAATGATCAAATGCTTCCGGGAAGCGAGGCCCGGTGCCGCAGCAGAGCTAAGCTGAAGCGAGCAGATAAAGCGTTTAACGCAGACAAACACAGAAACAAATACTCAAGGTTGAGTGAGGGGCGCTTATTGTCATGCACGTGCCACCAAGCTTCTTTAATCCTTCAAACTGTCCCTTGGCACCCAGGGAAATGCAGTGAGAGTCACTCTGTTGTTGTTTTTTTAATGTTGGATTAAATCCACAAAAGCGCATTAAGGATTATTTATCCTTTTGCCCCAGGTGCATTGGCGTTCGAAATGCATATTGAACGGAGGCTTTTATTTAAAGGGGCAGTACGCTTTTTATGAAATACGTGGTGTTTCTTATTATTATTTTGTAACGTCTGCCAGATCAGGGTAGGACTGGGGCCGAAAATTGGGCCAAGCACCAAAATAACAAGCATGGCCAAAGCCAATAGGTCTCGCCCACAGGACAGCTCTTGGCTTTGTAACCATCTTTTAGCCAAGGTGTGCAGTACCGGTCATGCTGTGCAGCAAGGTGGAAAGCTAGGGAAGATGCACTTTGACAAGACCAGCACTGTGCATGCACTTAAGAGAAACAAATATGTAAATTATGTGTCCTAGTTAATCCATTATATTAAAATGATGGCCGATGTGCTGAAAGCTAGAAGTTTAATATGAAAGGTGTGAGGATTTGGGGTGTACTATATGTTTGGCTGGTAGCTCTACCGGCAGTAGACTTGCAAATACCATCTTGGGTCCACTCAGGTACATTTACTTAACCTTAAGTCAAACCATGAGTAGCTGTGGCTGCGAGCAGTAAGGCTTAGCAAAGGAGCAATGTGTAAATTATTTAAAAACACCAAACAACAGAATAATAAAGTCACACAACAAAAAAAAACAAGACATCAGGTTAGAAACACAGATTAGATTTGTATGAATCTTTAGAGAACTTGATCATCCAAATCCACCAGAGGGTTCAAGAGATATATATTTTTAAAGGAATAAATAACTTTAGCATCAACCATGAACAAGCATTGGTCAACAAAAACTTTAGAAACATTTGAGAAGTTTGGAAAAGTTAGATCGGCAACACTGGCCCAAGTTTGATGACCTAGTCTGGCAAGTCAGAGATCCAAGGAGTCTGAGAGGATGCTTTGGACCATTAACTGGCCACCAGAACATTTTAAGAGCAAGATCCAACCTTTAGAGGATGACTGCCATTGACAATAATGGAGTGCTCCTGATGCTGAGGGATGTAGGCTCAAGGATGCTCCAGATGTTGTGCAGTCCAAGGGAGTGAAGTCCGGTAAAGTCCTCGGTCCACAGGTGTCTGGGGGTCACTCTGTCCATGAATTTCAGGGTCCCACAAAGTCCTCTTTGCAGGTTTTCAAGGGCTGCCAATGCAGACCTTGCATTTTTGCAACACAGTGGTCACATTGCAAATCTTTGGTGGAGGCTGGTGTCCCTCTCAAATGAAGAATCCAGTCACAACCAACACTCATGGTCCAGTAGACAAGGGTGCACCTTTTGGCTATCTCTGAATTGTCCTTGAGGGTGCCGGGCATCCGGTAGTGGCAAGACTTCTACAGTGGCTACCAGAGACGTGACTCAGGTTCCTTTAGCGTTAATGTCCCCACTGCTGTTCTGGGGGGCCAGCCAATTGACTTTTGTAGTCTCTGCTTTGGACTGGGGATCAGCATTTCCCCAAGCTAGGCACGCAGAACAGGGTCCAAACTCCCTACCCCAAAGTGCTACAGGTGTAGTCTCCCTGGCATTGCAGCTTCACTTTGTGCACTTCCAACGGGCGCAGAGTGGTCTTCTTCTCGTCCTCTTTGCAGGTCCAGTGAGTACTGAGGGTCAATGTGCCAGGGGTGCCATATTTATCCCAGGAAAATGCCCTGAGGGGACCAAGTGGCCACTAGCCAATCCGCTACTGGGTCCCCTTCTAATCAGTGACGAAGTTCCTATGATGTGTGGCATCTGACTGTCCCAGAATGCCACATCCTTGCCCCCTTCAAAATGGCACGACCCTTCTTTGGTCATGAAAAGCAAGGTAGCACACCCTAGAGGTGTGGCTACCTGGGTCGAACATGGTAAAACTAGTTTGGGGGCAAGTTTCCCCTCTCTGGACCTATACCCACCCTGCCTACTGGGACAAAAGGCATCCTGCCCAGGAGTGTTGGGCCAGGCAGCCAATCAAAGGTGTTCCCTTTAAAGCACACCTCCAGGCTAATCCCCGAGTGGCCATCTTGGCAGAGCAGATGACACCTTGTTGCTGCAGCACTGCCTTTTTCATTGAGCCTGGGAGTCATTCACATGTCTTCCCAGGCAGTCAAAAAGCTGTCTATGTGTGTGTTCCTTTTTAAGGCCGCTGGGCAAGAAGAGCACAGAGTGGTCACTTTACTGAAAGCGGCCACCCATTAATAGTGACATTAATTTTGACCTGAGCATCAGTTCACATTTAATGTGACAATTAATGATACCTCACATGGCCAGTTTGGTAGTCCCAGTCAAAAGTTAGCTGGGTGGGGATGTGACCCGGTAACCCTGTTAGCCAATGGGGCTAGCAACTTCACCCACAGCAAAACGGCAATTTGGAAGCAGTGTTGTCGAGACATATCAAAGTATGTATGTCTCACTTAACAAAATACTGCTTCCTGCCATAGGGCTCCATAGGGCTTCCTTAGGGCAGACTTAAATATAATGTAAAGGGGTAAGGGTGACTTTGCCATTGGTACAAATAGCAAAGTCCAACTGACAGTGTAAACACCATCCTTCCAGTCTGCAGTGGCAGGCTGGGAGCCATTTTGTGTCGTGTCACACAAAGGGTAGCACAGACAGTACTGCAGCCCTGAGTGGGCACTCTGCCTTACATGCCCTGGGTACCATTTACTAGGGACTTATAAGTAAGTTAGGCCTTGCCAATTGGGTGTATCCAACTAGACATAAACTTTGCATGGGGTCAGAACACTGGCACAGAGGTCTGCTTAGCAGGCCTCAGTGCACTCTCAGAGTCAAAAAACCTGCAGCATCAGTCCAAAAATGAGTGGGCGAACATGCAAAAAGAGACATTTCCTAACCAATGTTATTTCCAATTGCAAAAATAACGGATATGCTCCAGGTAAACCAACACAATGTGTTTTTTACAGACAGTTTATTCATTTGGACGAGGCTGAAGAATGCTGTCAAAAAATACTCAATACTGTTTAATGATGGCATTCAAACTGGCATACAATCTTTAACATGAAGGATTGAACATTATCAATTACTTCAGAAGGCATGGCAGATAAGTCAGCTCATAGCACTAGTATCCATATCATTTTTAGGCAGAATATTTTACAGACACATTTTGAGGAAAAAAAAATCCTCTTTGACACAAAGGGACTGTGTAACCTTTCTAAATCCTGCATGGCTTTTTCAGGCAATATACCTCAGCCGTTCAATAAAATGCACTTCCTGTGCATTTTACATGTTCAGCATCTGTAATGTGAAACAAGAAGAAAGCAGGGCAATGGAAAGATTTGTCATTTTCTAGTGGAGAGTTGGTCTGAACGGGTGTTAATTCTTCATCCACAACGCCCAAGGAAGATTAGATTCAGCAGCAGCCACTGCAGTTCCTAATTGCACCAGAAACTTGGTATGAAGATGCCAGTAAAGCAGATTGGGTCTTTAGCAAAATGTATGCAACGACCAATTAAAATCTACTTTCAATTTAGTTGCTAAACACAACTTGCTTACTAAACATGGAAAAAACAAAGTTTTTGAAGTAAAGCTTTGTAAACAAAGGGGGCAATCCATACCACTTACCTCAAATGAGTAGTCTAAAACATAGGACTATGTTAACACTATGTATTACCCTATTCCTATATCTTTTAGTAATTGAACTCAACACAGACCCACAGAACGTGGCTTCACATTTTAAGTCAGTGCTTAGGTTTGCATTTAAAGTTAGATGTTGCATGGTAGTCCATTTAAATAAAGTAAAAAAAAGCACACCAAACACCTAAACCACAATGCTGGATGAAATTGCAACAGCTTGAATCACCATAAATACATTTCCAGAAACCCATATAAAGCAACGTTCGAATGTGAGGGAGATCTGGATGGGGTGGGTGCGAGGGGGAAGAGAAAACAGGAGATGGAGGTTTGAGCGAGTGAAAACATGCACACTTGTGAGGAGTGATCAAACACAAAGTCAAAAGTAGCTCCTAAAATGGGAGCAATAGATGGATACAAGCACTTTCCATGATCTGGGGAAGGCTAAACCCAAGAGTAGTCATGACATATGCAAGCCATGGACAAACGAGGGCAATGGATATGAGAGCGATGATGGAGTGAGCAACTGGTAAGCCTATGGGTCGGCTGAAGCCCACAGATTGAAAGCAACATGCCTCTTCGAGACAACACATGCGCTGTCTAGCTGAGACCTAAAAATGCCCCCCATTAATGAATTGGAAAGCTAAAAAATGTGCCCATGTTTGCAAATCAGGTCAGTTTCAAACTAGTCAAGACACTCTGGTGGTCATTACAACCTCAGCGGTCTTTTTACAAGACCGCCGAGGGATCGCCGTGCTGAAGACCGCCAGTGCAGGTGGTTTTCCGCTCGGCACATTATGACCGCTGGCAGCCCTCCGTCCTTTTCCGGACGGAGAGCCACCAGCAGCCATACTGGCGGACGGCGGGGAAGTGGAGGTAGCTCCACCTCCACCACCCATCAACAGAACACCACCCACGAATCACGTCCTGTGATTCGGTGTGGCGGTGTTCTGTTGACGGGATTCTGGCGGCGGAGCTGCCCCCATGGATCCCGTCCCCTCCTGGATCAACGGACCAGGTAAGTTGATCGTCCGTTAGAGGAGGGGGGTGGGAGGGTGTTGTGTGATGTGTGGGTGCATGGGGGTGTGCATGTGTGTATGTAGAGGGGGTGTGTGAGTGCGTGTATGCATGCAGGGGTGTTGTGTGTTTGGCAATGAGTGCGTGTCTGTCTGTATGTATGTCTATATGGATGTGTGCGTGTATGTCTGAATGTGGGTGTGTGCGTATGACTGTGTGTGTGGCTGTTGTCATGTATGTTGGTGTGTGTGCGGGTATGTGTGTTGGTGGTGCCTGTGTGCGTGTCGGGTGTGAATGTGTAACGTAATGTTGGGGGTAAGGGTGGGGAGGGGGGGTCCTGCCACCTTTGGGGGTGACAGGGGTGGTGGGGGGTGTAGGGGAAGGACTCGGGTGGGGGAGACCCCTATCAGTGCCAGGGAAGGAATTCCCTGGCACTGATAGTGCTCACTGCCATGGATTTCATGGCGGTTCCTAACCCCTTGAAATCCATGGCGGTCAGCCAGGTCATGATACCTCCAGCGGTATTGTGATGACCGCCGGGCTGGAGACCCTGGTCTCCAGCCCAGCGGTCGTCTCCGCCCTTGCGGTCGGATCGGAGAAGTGGCGGATGACCATGGCGGTAACGGCCATTGTCATAATTCCAGGGTTGTAATGAGGGCCTCTGTATGTTTTGCAATTTATGGAAGATTGCATGGATGTGTGCTTTCTGCAGGCAAGGTTTGCTTAAATATACAGGATCTCAATGGAAGAAGAAGTAGCATAATGGCCAACGCTGCTGACTTTGGAACTGGGGAACTAGGTTTGAGTTTCGGCGTTGTCGCATCATCCAGTGATTCTGGGCAAATCACTTAATCTCTCTGTGACTAAACAAAAATGAATGTGTCCCTGTGTAATTTAACTGGTACTCACGTAAAATGCTCCGATACCTTCGGGTTTAGTTTGTGCTATATAAAACCCCAAAAACACAAAAATGACAAAAGCTAGCAGACCTTAAAAGAGGCCGACAAACAGCCAAATAAGCTGCCCACACACTGATCTGTCAGACCAGCCCACTGGCCACTGTCAGATTGCCCTATAGACCTGTCTGCCCTGCTTTCCAGCTACCTATATAGTCATACACTGTGTGATTTTCATTCACCCTTTGAAACAAGATATGACTTTTGCTATTGTAATGTATCTACGGATTACACACTCACTCATCCATCCTATGGTGTCACTTTCTGTTTCAGAAATTGCAGGCAGTTTACAAAATAGACTAGGGAAGAAAATGGCTTACAAAAAGTTTAAAATAAACAGTGGAAAAAAGCTGATTTGTGAAAGGCAGGGCAAATCAAACATTTGTATAGAACAACATTTTTTTGTAACCACAGTATTCCCACTGTAACAAAAAAACTTTAATTTGGATTTTTCTTTTGCATTTTTATAACATTTAGGCTACTAGGTTTTCTCATCACAATGGGGTTCTTTGTTTACCGCTGGACTTAGAAACAAACCAAATTTTCTCTTTTTTTACCATTTTGTCAAATTCCAGGCGTAGCAGCCACTATTGTCTGAGTTACTTAACCATTTTGTAGAGTCAAACCCTTGCAAAATCACATGATTTTCAACCTTATAATGGTGTTTGACCATGCACTAAACCACATATTAGTCAGAAAGGCTTTTCAGACTCACAGGAGGGTTTTGTTATTGGAAGGGGTGCCCCTCATAATTGAGACTCGGAATGGCACGTATACATGATTTGTGACCATATTTACAGCCGCAAATCATTGCTAAGTTACTGACATCTCAAGGAGGTCGTAACTGATTTGCAAAAATGAAGCGGTCCCCTCTTGACAGCTTCCTCTTTGGGAATAGATTAGATCCCAGCTTTCAGTAATGGCTCAGTGGGGGGTCCCCGGATTCCAATAAAGAGTCAGTGGGGGTCCCCAGGCTCCAGTAATGATAAAGTGGGGGTCCACAGAAGTCAAAAGGTTGGGAACCACTGCACTAGATAATTCTCTGCTCCCCTTATGACCTCCCAAACAGGAAACATTTTTACAGCTACACCTGTTATTTTAAGGAGCACAGGTAGCTCACCAGCTTTGCACGCTCTTTGATGCATTGCACTTGCATGATTGTAGCATGGTGCCCCAGAACCTAACACAAACATATGATGTCACAGAAGAGCTCCTGCTTCTTTAATTACCAATTTTATTTATTTAGACACTTGTTGAATGAAACCCTAGCTTGAGGGTGACAGGATGCCTTATAAAAAACAAAGTAATAACCATGAGAAGATCAATAAATATCAGTATAAATAAATGGCAAAAAAGGAAAGTATGATTTCAAATTAAAATAAAACAGGAAAAAAGTCAGAATGATACTTTCAAAGATAATTCAGCAGAAGAAGGCAAAATGCAACAAGCATTTGCAATGCAACGGGTCTCGCGTTTGCTCGTGTTAGAGCTAATAGCATTGTAAGCTCCTAACTGGACTTTTCTTGCGACATAAACCATGTACGTAACTGGAAAAAGTGCAATTAACTGTGTAACAGGGTCGATAATATGCAAAGCACTCGACTTCTGCCAAGCGAGATCACGTTGCGAAAATAGAGAAAAAGTAGTCCCCAAACTAAATTGAAAACAGCGAGCCTCGCATGCTTTCTGTACTTGGTCGATGCGCTCGAGGAGAGCTAACCACGGAAAAAGTCATGACGTATGTGTGCCTTCCACTAATTAAATCAAGCAGATTCTAACAGGCAAGCCCACGAACCAATGAAAGACACTGACATCACGTGGACGGGGCTCTGAGCCCTTATTAATCCCTAAAGCGTCACGCTAGCGAAACGCATGCGCAAGCGCATGTGATGCAGGCTCAACCCTAAAAAGGGCCATATTTAGAGTTTGCCTGATGAGGTACATAATCACAAATGTGGCGGTTGTCTTGTCCCCCATATTACAGGTGTATTATAGCCTGTGGCACATATAATACGGGGGGATGGGATAACCGCTATATTTTGACTAAGTACCACATCCACCAGACTCCTAATAAGTCCTCAGAATTCAAATCAGAGCTAATGACATAATCCAAACTGTAAAGCTATCCCTCATAATAGGTCACCTTCCCACCTGAGCAACAACAAATTACTAGATTCATAAGCGTGTTCCATTCTGTTTGGTGCTTAAAACGCCAAAACCTCTGCCAAGAGATCCTCAAAGACAGAAAGAAATCCAAAATCCTACAACAGTCTGTGACCTCTCAACATAAAGCCTCGATAATCTTATGGAAATGTGGGGAGAATTTGAACATGTTTCCTAGATAAGTTGAAAATAATAGATTCTGAACAAGTTTCGTAGCCCTCCTACCACCTGAAAGAAATTCCCTAGAAAGTCCATGTAAGGAGCTTTTGTATTGCGCCAATCAAATAAAACTTTTTAAAAACGAGAAAATTTCAGGCAAAAGCCAGCCAAGATGTACCTCTTTCGCTAGTCGAAACACTACTAGTCCACCTTCCTCCACTTCTTTCTCCTAACTACATCATATGCTTCTTATGAAAAAGATCACACTAGACCAATACATGTTACAACTTGTAAAACCACATTTCTCTTACCTCATTTTTGAGTGCAAATACTGCATAAAGCAGTTGCTACACTATTTTGTATGTAAGGATGGCTCTCATATTCCTGGGCATAGCCCGGTCAGTTATAGACTACACAGTGGAACAGAAGCAGAAGTTCTCTAGCAATTGACAAGGACCATTTCCTGTCAGAGAGGCTCCCATATTGGTGCTAGTAAACTAGTTTGCAATGTTCTGCACCAGGGATGGACTGGCCATTCTACTACTCTGGCATTTCTCCAGTAGACTACAGGCCAAGAGATTGGGTTCATAGAAGGATGGTGCACCATGAACCAACCATATATCCAGGAGCCTATTCTAGTCACAGCCTCCTGCTGTGTGGTGCTGATGCGACCCTTCTTGCCAGGGCTGATTGTGGTTTCCAGTCTGGCTCTGCTTTGCACTATAGACCTGCCTGCACCTGAATACTCTCATGAGTGACAAGACAAGCTCTACAAAGCTACTGATTGATTGACCGTGGAGTGATCACACACCACTAAAGGAGTGGATGGCCATGTAAGCTACAGACTTCAAGGCTTTACTCCAGTGTAAGCAACAGAAAAAGACACCCCCTAAGCCCAACATTGTCCAGTAAGGCGTCTCCCATGGGTCAGCCATTCATTCCTCAACCTATTAATGGTAACTTACTTGACCAACAACTTCCCCATACCTCAGTAAAACCTAACTGAACCTCGCAATCAACATCCACCACACATTTAAGTGTACCCTTTAGTGAAGATGAGCGCACACGTCATTAAGGTGAAGCAGCATTAACCAAAGTTCCTATAGACTGATGGGCTACTTCCTGTCTAAATCTACAAGAATGCCACAATACTCCACAGTATCCTCCATTGCCCACCCCTTGGGGTCAAGAGACCAAGGCACTTGACCGCCATTTGCATATCTTCTGCATTTGCACAAACATGGCATTGCACCCGGGTCCATCAGTTGCCGGATTTTCTGTTGACAGAATGCTTAAGGATTTCCACCTTTTCAGTTCCTGCCGCTCTGATACAACCAGCATCCCTCTCAAGGCTGGGCTACAGAAAGACTTCTTTTGCTTCAGTTGAGTACTTGCCTCCCTATGATCATGGGGTCTTTGGGGCAGACCGAAGCATTCCTGTACAACAGAGAACTCTCATATCAGCGCTGGATGTGGTACGCTCTATGTGAAGATTTCAGTCCAACAGGACAGACATAGTGATGCCGTTGATGGACATTGATCACAACAATGCTAAGATAATTAAATTCCAAACAATTTGAGCAGTCAACATTTACATGCTCCACACTCCATTTCTCCTCAATATCAATATTTTCCTTAAATAAAAAGACTGAATTTGATCGAACTCTACTAATGTTTAGGAGCCACAGACATTAAGTTAACGTCTCGAATTCCTCTGTAGGCTTTCCTCCACTGGTACCATCTTCATGTCAGATGGATCAATTGGAAGAGTTGAGCCCATGTCTGTCTATAATTCTTGGTTTCCATCTGACCAGAATCTACCTCTGTCAGTTTATCATCCTAGCGGCTACAAAGGCACCTGGCAGCATCTTCTATTGCAAGACTTTCAGCAGCATCACTGCCTCCCCTGACATTTTTTGGGCATTGCAGAAACTCGGTCTGTTGTAAATGGAGAGCAAGTCATATGATCGAGATGCGAAAGGGTCAGTGCTTAATTTGTGCCATTGGTTGCATATGGTGGTCATTGAGGCTCATATTTGGAAACCAAGACTTATTTTTCATCGTTCAACTTTGATTCAGAGTTAGAAAAAGAAAAGCAGAAAAGAAAGAAAGAACAAGGTAAAATAGTAAAAAATAGAAAGAATGGAAAAATAGAAAAGTAGAAAAATAGCAAAAAGAAAAATAGATAAAAGAGGTAAAGCGGGGATGAAAAAGTGCATGTGCAAGTGAGATGAAGGGTCAGGAAGTGTTAAGTGGTGCAAGGAAGAAGAATGAGGTGGAATCCAAACTAAACAAGCTTTGTATTCAATAACCTCTGGCACTCAGTGGCCACCTCATAATTAAAACCTTGACCCATGCATTTATTTGCAAATTAAGCACAGTGGTGGGTAAAATCTTCACCTTGATTTGGTGCTGGTAAGTGAATTTTCTGAGCTCTAGGTACAGGTCAGCAGTTTGCCACTTCATCCACTCTTACCACTTCAGCCATCTAATGTAGACTGGGAGGTCAACAATACCCTTCCTTCATGATAATCTGTGTACCACACATAATTTTGCAGTTCTTCAATGAGGGATTTCACGTAAAACAAGCATTTGCAATGCAACGGGTCTCGCGTTTGCTCGTGTTAGAGCTAATAGAGTTGTAAACTCCTAACCGGACTTTTCACTCATAATGAAACCTATCGGCAAAACTGCAATTATGTACGTAACCGGAAAAAGTGCAATTAACTGTGTAACATGGTCGATATTATGCAAAGCGCTCGACTTCTGCCAGGCGAGATCGCGCTGCGAAAATAGAGAAAAAGTAGTCCACGAACCGGACGGAAAACAGCGAGCCTCGTATGTTTTCTGTACTTGGTCAATGCGCTCGAGGAGGTCTAACCACCGGAAAAGGCATGACGTACGCGTGCCTTCCACTAATGAAATCAAGCAGATTCTAACAGGCAAGCCCATGAACCAATGAAAGACATTGACGTGACATGGATGGGGTTCCAAGCCCTTTTTAATTCTTAAAGCGTCTCGCTTAGCGAAATACATGCGCAAGCGCATGTGACGGAGGCTCGACCCTAAAAATCAGGACTTAGCAAATGCCTTTGGCACACATGCACATTTCAATGAAGAGTTTGAAAAAATGATGCTAAGATATGTTTGTATGGTCTATGAGTTTTACGTGCGCTACGTAGGAGCTGACGACCACATAAAACCCAGGACATCTGCAGTATTTTTTCTTGTGAAATAATTTTCACTGTCTGTGCACACTTTTAAATTGCCTTGTGAAGGTTTTCTCTTATGATTGTTCTGTGTCCAACCAGTCATGATGGATAGATACATTTGGGAAGTACACACTTGGGTACCAACGTCTTATTAAATACCACCACCAAGCTAAATACTGCCAACAAGGAAAATACAGCCAGCAAGGTATGTCCATGCAGTGTATGTTAAGTGGTGCAGTGTACATTGCTAGAACAGTGAGGCCAATATTTATACTTTTTGAGCGCTGCATTTGCGCCGCTTTCTGACGTAAAAACGGCGCTAACTTACAAAATACAATTGTATTTTGCAAGTTTGCGCCGCTTTTGCATCAAAAATGATGCAAATTCTCTGCTAAAAAAGTCTAAATATAGGCCTGAATGTGGTGGCAGCACACATCTAGTTTCAAATATTCCACAAGTCGTTTCTGCTCAAACCAAGTTTTGCAGGAGAGAAAACTACTCAGCCAGAATAAGGATTTGGAAAACAGGAAATTTCCTGACCTAAGTTAGCTCAGTACTCAAGCCCGTGTGATTACGCATGCGTCATACAGAAAACCACCACAAGACTACTGAAAACCATTGGGATGAGGGAACGACGCTGTGGATTCGAACTCATGCCTTGGGGAAGTGGTCGGTTGGAGGGGGATGGAGTGGTGGTGGGTGGAGTGCTAATTGGGGATAGAAAGAGTGCAGACAAAAATCGACAAGACCAGTAATAATGGAGCCAGGGTCTACAGTCTGAAAACTCTGCCTGGGAGTTCCTTGTCAGTGCTTCTGTGATGCTAGTTAGAATTGTATGTTTGTTTGAATTGGTCAATTATTTGGGGTTTTCCTGAGGAGCACGTGGTTGGCTGTGCCTTCGGGAATCCATTGCAAGCACTTCAGAACTTGGGCCATATGCTTCACAGTCTGGCGCCTTGTACACCAAGGGCTCAGCCTGTGTTTCTCCAGCTTGAATGTGAGTTTTCGAACGGTCTTTATGTTGGCTTGACGGTGGTTTTCTAGTTGAGAAGCAGTGAAGTCTCAATGTCTATTGCCATTCAGGACCATTGGTTGCTTGTTAAGGCTTTTTCTTTTTCTATTTGAGAGCCAACCTGGCCGCCTGATTTTGAACTTATTGCATCCCGTCAAACAGCTTGTTGAAGAGGCCAGTTGTAGAGTCATTGGATGTGCTGAGATTCGCCATTAGCACCCTTACAATGACAAAAGATTGAAAGAAATGCAGCAAGGATCCAAATTTATGTCTTAGCCTGAGCATGCAGCTCCTTGATGCATAGCCATAACTCACTAAACTATCTGACAAGGGTTTTAACTTGTGACTAGCAGGTAATACTCTGCAACAAAAACCATAACCAACTGAGCTATCTATATAAACACAAATCTGTTGTATGCTGTGGTTTCCAACAAGCAGCTAGACCTTCAAAACAATTTTATAGTGAGTTGAACGTTTGATTAGAATTGACTCAGAACTTTCCAGCAAGTGCATTAACCACCTCCTGCATAATATTTCCACATTACACATCAGAAGGGCCTCTAGTGTGGGGGATGCATACACTGCCAGGATGTATCTTATCGGTTCTATAAACAGATGTCAAGAGATGGAAGGGTTTGTTGCCAGCTTAGAAGAATGAAGCAGGCCTGTGCCAGAAGCATTGCCTTGAAATGATTCCTCATTCACTATCCATAAGCCAAACCATGCACAGTTTTTATATTGAATAATTTGCCTGCTAATGTATCATTTATATTTTTAATCATATTATAGAAGTTGTCATGAATGCTGTAATATTTGGGGTAATTAGCAGGGCATGGCAACGGCTCGAGTTATAGTTCCCTTAGGGCACAAGTTATAGTTACTTGAAAGAACTCTAGCTATAACTGTTGAATTTCTGTAGTTTTGTACGAGTAAATTCAGAACCTCTCTATAACTTCCCTGTAACCTTTGTTTTTTTCAGTGCATTCCTAAGGTTTTTTAAAAATTCTATTTCCTAACTATAACATCCCTGTAACCTTTGGATTTTTCAGTGAATTTGTATGCATGTTTTTTTAATTTTTTTTTAACATAAAGTAATTTTCATTACTATACCTTACTCTGCCCAATTTCAGCCTCATTGAACCCATCCCTGGGGTCTGGCCTAAACATTTAATTTATCTCTGGAGGGTGGGAGGGGGGTTGCACAACCCCCCCTTCCCAGGCCATCCCCTGGGGCCCCCACTAAATATTAAAAATGTTTGGGGGGAGGGAGCCACACAGCCCTTCCTCCAAGGCTGATCTCAGCCCCAGGGATCCCATCCCCCGGGCCCAGCCTAAACCTTTACTTTTTGGGAGGGAGGGGGCCACGTTCCCCCACCCCCAGGCCGATCTTGACCCTGGGGACCCCATTCCCCAGGTCACGGCCTAATTATTTATTTTGGCGGGGGAGAGGGCCGCACAGCCCATATCCCAAGGTCGATTTCGGCCCAGGGGACCCCAACCCCCAGGGCGTGGCCTAATTAATATTTTTTTGGGGGGAGAGGGTGCTGCACAGCCCCTCTCCCCAGGCCGATATTGACCCCGGGGACCACATGCCCCAGGGCACAGCCACGTGACCTGGGAGCCCCCTAGGGCACCCAGTCACAATGTTGGGGACTGTGAGGGGGGATGCTGAAGGCTCCGTGATCCCAGCTGCCTCCCCACCTCCTGGGGGAGCCAGCATTGCTGTCAGAGATAGGAAGCTGCTAAAGCAGCTCCCTCTCTGTGAGAACAGTTTCCTCTGTCTGCCTGCCTGCATCTCCGCAGGCAGCCAGATAGAGGAAACTCCGCTCCGATGAAGGGAGAGCTGTTTGACAACTCTCCCTTTATCAGACCGATTTGTTTGCTGGGACTTGGTGGCTGCTGCCACCAAGCCACAGCAAACAGCTATGTCCAAGGGGTAGGCACCCTGGAACACAGCAGGAGCTGGCCCTGGGGGTGGCGGTCCCTGGTGCTACGGGGGAGGCCTCATGCCCCCCCCCTGCTTTCAATGTAATCAATACGCTGGAGGCTGCAAGGGGTCTGAAACAGACCCTTTATTTGTTTTTAAATTTGCCCTGGGGAGGTGGTGGGGGATGTGGGGGTGCCAGGCTGTTGCCCCCATTTCATTTCTTCAAAGCCCCAGTGAGGTGGCAGTCCCTGGGGCTGTGAAGGGGGGCCTGGCCGACCCATATATATAAATCAATGCCCCTGGGACCTGACCCACCTGGGGGCTCTTTAGAAAAGAAGCGCTTGTTTTTAAAAATTTTCTCTGGGTTCGCATATCCCCCACGAATCGCATCGACGTTAAAAAAAAAAAATCCTGTTTAAATCTGGGGGATCCTCTACGACCCCACCACCAAAGCTAAGGGATCAGGGTATCTCTACACTGGCCCCTTGTTTTTTTTTTTTTTTACTTTTTTTGTGGGACTCGGCTGAAGCTGAGTTCCAAGATGGCTGCCAATGCCTCCTGGTTTGAAGTGTTGGCAGCCAATCAGAGGTGTGCATTTCCCTGCACGAACTCATCTTTTTCACAGAATCGCCACGGCCAGAGATAAACAAATGTATTTTCCCTTCAATATCCCCAAAACTACTGGACAGATTTAACCAAATAAGCAAAAGCACAATCCGCGTACCACATGAGAAACACAACTGTTGTGACCCCCCCTCTTTTCCTCGCCCCCGCTCAATGGATCACCGCAAAACTTTCACTGCGCAACAGGAATCACTGGGGCACTTTATCTGGAAAATTTCCTGAAGATTCAGCAAACGGTGCCAAAGATACAGGAAAGTCAAAAAGCACTTTTTCTATGGAAACACGGTCCTAACTATAACTTCCTAGTGGAGCCTGCCACCAGGTTTTATATATATATATATAAAACCTGGTGGCAGGCTCCACTAGGAAGTTATATATATATATATATTTATATATATATATATATATATATATATATATATATACATACATATATATATTCACTCAAAAAAACCAAAGGTTTCAGGGACGTTAATGTTAAGAAATAGAATTTAAAAAAAACATAGAAATTCACTTAAAAAACAAAGGTCACAGGGACGTTATAGTTAGGCTCATATTTTAAACGTACAAAACCATAGAAATTCACCAGTTATAGTTACAGTTACCTCAAGTAACTATAACTCGTACCCTATGGTAACTATAACTCATGTCCCCGCCATGCACAGTTTTTTTGTCACAAATTTTACTGCAAATATTACATTGATATTATAAATGATACTATGAAAGATGGCATGAGTGCCGTAATTTGTGGGGTAATTAGCAGTGCATGGCGAGGGCACGAGTTACTGTTACCTTAGGCCACTAGTTATAGTTACACAGGCACCCTGCATAAATAGCATTGATCACCCTGCATATTATTACTTTAACGCCCTGGGAAGGTGGTGGTCCCCGAGGCAGCGGGGCAGGGAGCAAGCGGCCCCCGCATATTTAATCACAGCACTGGGAAGGTGGTTGTCCCCAGGGCAGCGGGGGCACGCAGCCCCCCTGCATATGAATCATAAGCCCCGGGGAGGTGGCGGTTCCCAGTGCAGTGGGAGGGGACTAGGGGCCTCCCCACCCCTTGCTTTTTTAAACAAATGCCCCTGGGACTTGGCCCACCCGGGGGCTTCAAAATAAGGAAGCCAGGAGCCCACACTTTAAAAAAATATATTATTTTATGGCAGACCCACGGACCCACTGACTCCGTTAAAAATTGTAAAAAACTGACAACACTTAAAGGGCTTCTGTTGTTGAAGTGTTATCAGACAATCTGATCTCAGCATGACATCGGGAAGGGTCGCAAATCCTTTGCGTCTCCAAATATACACATTTGGATTTTCTTTAATTTCTCTAAAACTACAGAACAGAATTACACCAAAATACAAAAAGCACTTTTTGCCATTACTGGCCACCTGAATAACCTTATATGAATCTTATATGTGGATCCTATAGCCTGAGTAAAGATTGGACTGTGCTTTTTCCCTTCCTTCTAAGTGACAAGAGGCACGTGCCAGGGATGCCCCCTATCCCCACTACTCTTTGCCTTGCCTTAGCTATGGAGCCGCTGGCTCACAAACTCCATCAGTAGGGCGCAGATTGGGCGATCCCATTGAAAGGAACCGTACACACCGCTTCATTATATGCCGATGATGTGCTGATTTATATCTGTGGTATAAGGAATGGTATAAGTGCCATAACTGAGATATTATTTGAATTCCGGGCAGCATCGGGTCTGGCGGTAAATTGGTCCAAGTGCTGCCTATTTCCTTTGCACCCACACTGTCCTTCACAGCACCTCCAAGTGGATTCCGGAGAAATACATTGGGAGCCCAATACCTTTCGCTATTTAGGTATAAACATTTGCTACACCATGCAAGATCTGCTGGATGGTAAGCTCACAGGAGATTTTAGAACTATACACTCTCATATGGCCTTCTGGAGCACCGTACCGCTCACAGTTCAAGGCAGAATCACATTATCTAAAATGGTTGTACTTCTGCACTTCTGGTATCATTTTCATAATCTCCCACTAATTATCCCCAGGAAGGTCTTCCATATGCTTCATGCTGTATTGGCTACCTTTCTTTGAAACAAGGGCAGACATCGGGTGGTGCAGCGTAAATTGCAACTTCCCATGGAGAGACGGGGTTTGGGATCCCATATTTTTTAATATTATTACTTGGCAATACAACTAGAGGTGCTGGCCTAGTGATTAGCGGGCCATCTGCTAGAAAAAGTGGGACAGCGCACCAGTAGGGATGCACAACACATGGTCCAGGAAACTTTTCTCCCGTCCACCTCACCACCTCCACTCTTTAGTGCACTATTAGCAGTACCCCACGCTAGCTACAAGCACAGTATCAAAATTATGCCCCCACTCCCGACATATTCCTCTGAAATTAGGCTAGCGACCTTTAAGCCTTTTCAGACACTGCTTGGCCGAGTGGGACTTCAGCAATGGGGCGCACTAGGGATCAGCACAGTGTGAGCTCTGTTCCCCAGTAAGGTGCTTGAGTCCTTTGACCACTTACACACTGAGGAGGGAACTCTAGGGGGACACTTCATAGTGCACACTACCCATACAGGCTGAGCAATGGCAAATAACGGACTCGGAACTGGATCCTCATCCTTTAGTACATGCCCTACACATCATGGGCAGTGGGAAGAGCTTAATCACTTGGTTTACCCGGGAACTGGCGCACACGACCCAAGACCTCCTACAAGCGATACGTGGGAACTGGGAACTGGATGTGGGTAAGGAAATTCAGGATAAAAAATTAGACAAGGTATTGATATAGTGTTGAGAAATGCTAAGTTTCAATATATACAGTACAATATAGTGCAAAGTGCCTATCATACACCAGATACATTAAATAAAATGTTTGAATCCTCATCAGAATGCCCCCGCTGTTATGATCCAGTTGTCATTATGATACATATGCTCTGGTCGGGTCTGGATTCGACTCTTACAGAATTGACTCAGTGTACAGACATACATACGGCAGAAGACGCCCTATTGGAACTTTTTCACCACCCTAAGTGGGTGGTTGTAACTAACTGCTTTATTGACCTAGCGCTAATTATAGGCAGGTGAGCTGTCGCTATGAGCTGAAGTCACCCACACTCCTGACACTTTCCCACTGGAGTGCTGCATTGTTGAAATAGGGTCAAGCTGAGACGATCACACTTAGGTGGGAAGAAGCCAGAGGGTTGCTTAAGGTCCCAATCACAAGTGGCTGGGACATGTTCATGCAGGAGTTGCATGACTATCGAGAACGATTGGTACCCTAATGGTTGCGCCATAGCAACAAACCTAAGTGGTATATAGCCTACCTTAACAAAGATCCTGGCCCCCAACGTTCTCATACCAGAGTTACATACCAATTTTCCATAGTAGGAAATATCGGTGGCAACTAGTCCACCATCACAGGTTGTCAGAAATAAGATGTCTGAGACACTGGTATGTAAATACATAGATATCTCACCAAATAATGACACAATGTTAATGCTGTGGACTGATGTACTTCACCTTTAATTAAGGGATGCAATGTGCTTGCCTGTAATCCTTTCTCCATATACTGGCGAGACACTTCCAGTTCTGTTTGATATTCGAGTTAAGTTTTGTTTAGAATTTGAAATGATTGAACCAGTATCTCCTGTCTTGCCACTGAAGCATAAGTATAATGTTGCCTCTTGGCCAATGTAATAATCTTTTGTATGATATGCACAGTAATAACATAGCTGACCTGTAAGTATAAATTGAAGAGCTAATAAAATTGGTTAATAAAAATTTAAAAAAACACTCTTTCTGGACGAGGACTTACCTTCCTGCCAAATTTGGTATAATTTCAGCCAGTAGTTTCGGCGCTATCGCTGTTCAAAATCCCCATGTAAAAATGAATGGGGAAAACATGTTTTGGGACCTCCCTTTTTTCTCGCCCCCCCCCGGATGGATCATCCCGAAACGTTCCAGACAGCAGCTGACGAGACTGGCAAATATTTTTGGAAAGTTTTGTTAATCAACGCCAAAGATATTGGTAAGTAAAAAAACACTTTTTATATAGAAACTAGGCCCGAGCTATAACTACCTAGTGTTGACCGCCACTAGATAATATATGTATATGTATAGATACATATGTATATATTTATACAGATAGATAGATATGTTGCATTTTAGGTCTTTTTTTCTTTGAGGTTGATCATAAAATTGGCAGAGGGCAGGCCTTTACATACAGGTACAAATGTTTAATATAAATTGCTAATGAGTGAAGATTTTTTGTCATTGAAAACAATGGGCATGCTAAAAAGCTGAACTGCCATGAAGAATGTGCCCCACACCTCGCCCATTAGGTTTTACAGTCACCTCTTAACCCACACTGTGAAAGATCAAATGGTAAGCCAAACACCCTGGCACCACACCTCTACTCGGACGACTTACAGAGTAAGTAGCACATGCAGACTGCTGTGTCCTGGTGACAAGAGCTGCTGTTCTGATGCTGTTGTGCCAGCTAAGCCCAGGCTTTCACTGTAAATCAGTGCAAAAAGTGTGAAAAGTACAGCTGAGGTACAAGATAACAAGAGGAGTACAACTCCTGTTGAGACCTGGCCCCTATGCCTGAGAAGTTCAGGTGATCAAGGGGAGAAAAGTAAAAATTCCCGGTACTGGTGAGTACCAGCCCATTTAAAGCACTGGTTATAGCATTCCTAAGATTTTCTGAGCTAGAGGATAATTGAGATAGGCTGTCAGTTCATAAGATCTTTGGGATTGGCAGTGGGTTTCTTGAGGAGGCGGAGCGATTGCATGATTTACAGGGTTCTAGGCTGTATACTACTCACAAGCCTTGCAAGGTGAAGAGTGAGGTCGGGTATGGTTATTTGATGCATGACATCGGGCATGGCTCTGCATGTAATTATGATTGCTTGATCTTGTGCTTCTCGTCCACCCTGGTGGATGTGTGGGAAGAGGACAGTGAATGTAGAAGGGGGCCTGTAGGATGGGTTTTAGGGATGATTCAGAGCCATGCAGTATACCTCACGGATTTTGAATATATTAAAATTGAATAATGTCTGGAAGCATTGATAATTTGCTTGAGTTGTGCAAGGGGACTTTTCTGGGACTTTCAACATATGGATGAATTGAGAAAAGGATGTAGATGGATGGAACTGAGCTGTAGGGTTGAGTGAGTGATGGATAGTCTGATGGATATAGATGCTAAGTGATGGATGGTTGCATGGTGTGATCTTATAGAGTGAGCCGATACATAGATGCATCGCTCAATAGACAACAAGATATAAAGTGAGTAATAGAATTCAGATGGGTGGATGTCTGGTGGCTAGCTGGATACGCAGGTGGATGGAAGATCGGATGGAAAGATATACACAAGATGATTGACAGGCAGTTAAACATAGGTAAGTAGATGGATGGATGGACGGACAGATAGATAGATACTCTTCTGGTTCAGATCAGGCAGCCAGGAGTTGGACATGCACTAAATGCGCAGACTCCTGGCTGCCTGAGTTGAACTTTGCTTGACTGAAGAAGTCACAGCCCTGTAGGCATGACCTCTTCAGCCTAGCAAAGGTGCCTCACGCCCCTCCCCCTCATGAAGGAGGGGTAACGTCACTGATTGCTTCGGACCTGGGCGCTTCAGTTTTAAGCATTGAAGCACCCAGAGTTGAGTGTCTATCACTGACACCTCGTCACAGAGTGGGGTGGGTCAGCAGTCTCACTGACCCATCCCACTCTGTGACGAGTTGGGACTGCCACCTTCCATCATTTGCTGACCTTAGGCCAGCCAATAGGGAAGTCAGCAGTCCTCAACCCTACTTGGGACTGCCAAGGCTTGGGACTGCCGCCTTCCGTAATTGGTTAACCTTAGGTTAGCCAATGAGGGAAGGCAGCAGTCCCAACCCTCCTTGCACCTCCGAGGCTTCCCTGTCTGAGCTGCTGAGGTAAGTTTTATTTTCGTGAATGTTTGGCGCGTGCATGTATGAATGTATGTGTACTGGTTAGTGGGTGTTGTGAATGGGTGTGAGTGAGGTGAATGTGTGGGTGTGTAACCTACCCTCTCTCCCGCTCCCCTCCCTCTTAAAATTACTGGCTGTCAGTGATAGATAGATAGATAGATAGATAGATAGATAGATAGATAGATAGATAGATAGATAGATAGGTAGATAGATAGATAGATACTACTATACAGAGCAGATGTGATGGAATATTTGCAGGGTTATTCGAGGATGTATATGCGTTAAGCTGACTGCCTGTCTTGCTGTGCCAGTTTCTGCCCCTTTTTTAACCCCACACTGCCTCACGGCACCCAGTAATCCTCCTCCTCACAGCATGCACTCGACCTAGTCCCCAACAGACTTGAAGTTTCTGGCAGCCTGCTTTGCCTCTGGATATCTTTGCTATTTTCTGTACATTTCGGCTGAGTAAAACATAAACCCCGCAGACAGCAGGCCCTGGAGATCACGACGAATGCGAACTTTGCTGCCATGGATTTGGATTGCCATCTTTAGGGCACTGTGCCATGCTCACAAGGCCACCTCAGCCAGGGGGTATGGAGATATTCTGGTTAAAAAATAAGCTTTTTCCAGATTCTGAAGCTTAGCGATGCATTGGCAACGTGCAGAAGCTGAAAACTTATGAATTGTAGGGAAGGATTTTGTGACCGCAAGTTTGCAATTTGCAAAATCACAGGCTTTGTGACCGCAAAAGCTACATTTGCAATGTAAAAAGGGTACATTATGAGTCGCAAATGTCATTGCGACTCAGCCAGTCACACATTGCGACTGCTTGCTGTATGGAAGAACCAGGACGTGTGGAAGGAGCCCTCCTTACGGATTGCAATGAAATGTATCAATGCTTTGCAACCCCAGCTGCCCTTGCAAACCATCAGTGGCTCCTGCTAAGTGCAGCTTCTGTCCCTTTAAGTGAGAGAGGCTGATATAAAAACAAACATCATTAAAGTCAATGCACCTGGCTTGCATTTTGGGCCCTGACTAAATAATGAAAAGCTTCCTATGTTGGAGAAACACATTAATAAGATTTAAAAAAATCATGTGTAATGATTCTATAATTTTGAGATGTAAATTGGGCCCTCATGCTCCACAGTGCAAACAATCAATAGGAGTCAGAATGATACATCAAACAGCCAAAAGCAGGAAGTGAGCAAAATATATTCCTCTGGTAGAGCCAAAGTGCACTGTATGTGTAGTTTAAAGAACAGTTAAAAATAGGTCTGGAGACAGCTATGTTCGGTGGCAGCCAGCAGCTTTAGGAGGGAGGAGGGCGGGCGGGAAGCACACACACACACACAATCACTCATTCTTTCACACACACACACGCACGCACGCACATCCATTAACAACACTCATACCATTCAAACATGCACGCACGCACCAAACATTCATTTTAAAACATCATACACACTCATTCTTTCACATACACACGCACACACATCCATTAACAACATTCATAACACTCAAACATGCACGCGTGCACCAAACATTAAATTGAAAACATCACACACACACTTACCTTCAGCTTCCTGGTCCCAGGAGGGTTGGGACTGCTGCCTTCCCTCATTGGCTGACCTTAGGCAGCAGTCCCAGCCTCGTCACAGAGTGGGATGGGGTCAGTGAGACTGCTGACCCCACCCCACTCTGTGACGAGGTGTCACTGATTGACACTCGCCCTGGGCGCTTCAGGGCTTAAACCTGAAGCGCCCAGGGCGAGTGTCAATGGGTGACGCTTTCCTCGTCACCCAGGGGAGGGCCTCGAGGCACCTTTGCTGAGCCGAGGAGGTCACGCCCATAGGAGCTGTGACCTCCTCAGCCCAGCAAAGTTCAGCTCAGGCAGCCAGGAGTCTGTCCAAATCGTGCATGTCTCACTCCTGGCTGTCTGAGCTGAAAATGAAGTGTGTCTGTCAGGCTGGCCTTTGTTCAGCCTGACAGACACTCTTCATGAGGGGCAAAAAGTGTGGGGGGGGGGTGTGGCCTCCCGCCCTAAAGGACGGGCCGCCACTGACTATGTTATTAAACCAGCACTAAAAACTGCATTTTGTGAATGTGAACGCTGGGTCGAGGGCCTGATTTCCCTCTTGGGTCACCATTGCTGCATTCCCAGCCTTTTAGGGGGGTATGTGAAATAATCCTGCTAATTGTTATTGGTGGGACAGGATTCTGTTAATCCTACCATTGGCCAGTTTGGGGTTTTTGCAGATCAGTATGTCTGTGGCAGTGCAAAAATATTTTAAGGCTTCAAAGCAGCTGCTGTAAAAAACTAGTGACTGCTTTACAGCCTGAGAGTGATTCATCGATTCTAGGAGGATTCGTGATTCACAATTAATAATACTGCTTTGGTTTTAATATAGTTATTTATGCAGCACATGTGCCAGTCTGAAGTGCTGTAACTAACTGGTGTAGCTGTTAGCCAGTTTAATGGTTCAATCTACTGACCTTGGGGGGATGGGAAGCTGAGCTGACAACACCAGATTTAAATTCGACATACGGGCTACAGCAGACATCATTGGCAGGTTTTTACCTTACTGAAGTATCAGAAAAGACTGTAGAGTTAAAAAAAAGTGTTGTATATTACCCTTCGGAAAGCAGCCCTGTTTGGATGGATTCATTGAGGGGCAAGATTACCAAATAGCATGTCACCAAAGACATGTTTAAATCATGTCTTTTTCACTGAAATGTCTAATGCATTCTGAGAGTTGTAGAACTTGTTCACTCTACATGATCTAACTGAACCATCACACCAGTAATTAAAGATTCGTGAAAGAAAAGCCAGATCTGTACTGCATCATTGGTGACATGGAGCTTATCTAGTGGAGACATTAGCAGGGCCAGACTGGGACCAAAAGCAACCCTGGCAAAAGAAAATAAAAAAATAAAAATAAAAAATAAAATAAATATATATATATATATATATATATATATATATATATATATATATATATATATATATATATATATATATATATAGTAATAGTAGTGGGGGGGTTTATTTTCACTAAGCATACTGTACAAGCAATGAAGTGTTAACGTTTACAGTGTGTGTGGGGGGATGCTTACATTAGGCGCTTAATATAGTAGATTGTTTACAGACTTTGTGCTTACACCTAGAAACACGTTCTGCCCATACAGGTAATCTGTATAAATGCTTAGCCAGACCCATTGTATTGTTTAAGTGATTTGAATTAATATTGTGGTAGTTTCCTAAGAACTTAACTGCTGTTTATGTGGTGCCCTGCACTGGCCACCACGAGTAACTGCAAGGGAGTGACTCCTCGTCCTAGTCACTGTTGGTTACTGTAACGTGATACTGGATACCTGTCCCCGCCACTATACTACATTATTGCAATGGAAGACTGGACCAATGCCTTGGCCACTTTTAGTTATTGTAACAACAAAGTAACTGGACAGCAGACCTGGTCACTATTGTTTGCTGGAAAAAAGGGCAGTGGACCTCAGTGCTGTTTATAATTGGTTATTGTAAAAGTGGAGAGTTGACCCCTGAATAACAAAGGACAGTGGTCCCCCCTACTGGCCATTTATTAGTCATCACAATATCCGGGCAGTTGATGCTTTTTCAGTCTATACTGGTTACTGCTGTGGGAAAGTGGGCCAGTGCTAGTTTTATTAGTGCTTAATTTGTAATTTGTAAAAAAAAGAAAACAGTGTCAGAATGTTTCTGTTCACCCACCTGTGTAAGAATGGCCGTGGCTAGCTTTCATTAGTATCTTCTTAATGTATGTTGAATTTGAAACACTCTTCTGATGCGTTCTGCTCACTCACTATAGGCAGACAGCACCACCATGTGGGTACAGCTTACAGCCTACACAGGCAGAAACAATTCCTCCTGTTGGAGTTGAATTACAGTTCACAGCCACTTTCTTCTGAGCTTACCCTTACAACCTCCCTAGAGGTTGGGATTAGCTGCTCCTGGGTGTAGCCCACAGCAGCTTTCCAGGTAGGATAGTCACTGCTAAGTATAGTCTGCTACGTCCTCTCTATAGGATAGACATTGCAGTTACCTTAGTAGTTAAAGAAAACATCTCCTGAGTACAGTGAAGAGATACTACCATGCTGGGAGGTGGGGACAGTCTCTTGGACAGAACCTACATCCACAGTGTGGGGCAGGATAGGTGCTCCTGGGGTTAGCCCGTACCCACTCTATCACATGTGATGGTCTTGGACATAACCCACAGACACTTTAGTAGATGAGGATAGTTATCCCTTGGCTTACCTTTCAGCAACTAGACAGGTAGCGACAGAATAGCCACCTCCAGGTTCTGCCGAACTTCGGTCCATAGGGTGAAGAGCAGGACCTGGGACTTATTCTCACTCACCCGTTTTGCAAACTGCAACACTATGGCTCCTTCAAAGACACAAAATCTGAAGAGCACCAAAAGCTTCCCACTGCCATACACAAAAGACAGACCAGTGCCCTAGAAAAAAAATCTGCCACACATCTAGAGGTGTGGTCAAGCATTTCTGGATTCGTACCCCATTCTGTCCTGAATTAATAATTCAACAGTCGGCGGTACACTGAAAACCAATACAGGCTGCAAAATACAACACATTTCCACATGGGTTTCTTATACCAAATATAGGCAGGTCCGTTACTGGCCTCACCTTTTCAGTCCATGGAATCTATCCACTCTAGCAATCATCTGGACAAGCATGCCTTTCCTTTCTGAGGAGATCTGCTACTCACTGCTGGGAACTGGATGACTTTAACATCGTCCACCCATAAAGGTCCCTTCTTCCGGTAAAAGCTTTTCATGATGTGCAAGTTTGGGGGACAAACTATTTCTAAGAATTAGTAATTTTGATGATGCATGTAGTCATAACAATGACCTAATGATGTTGCACTTGAAACAACGTGATTATATTATTTAGGAATATGATTACTAATGTAGTATAGTTATGCCACATTTTTGTGCAAGACTCCATTTATTAAAGATAGGTTACGTTTTTGATGTTCAGCTCTTCGTGCTCCTGTCATCGCCTCTCTCCCAATCAGTGATCTGCTGCAAGTCAATGTCTCGCCACAGTTTCAACAGAGCACAGAGCTCTATGACGCAAAACAGCTATTGTATTAGAAAGCGTGGATTGAGAATGAAACTTTCCATTGTGCACCTGATGTATTATTTTGAAGCATTTTCACTGGAAGTTCCCAAGCAGGCATATAGAGGAAAATAATTCTATGAGCTGTTGCTTGAGAAAGGTTTCTTATTATGTTGTACATTCCAGAGTGCAGTTGTTGAGGAAGCAAGCATAAGATTTTCTCTTACCTTAAGAAATGTGTTAGGATTTTTTAATAATTACTAGCCTGTTTTTGATTTGCCAATGGGACTTAACCATGATCATACCATGCTAAATCTCCAGTTCTATTAATTATTATGCATACATTGTGCATAAAAAATAAAAACCATTGGTTTGGAAGGTCTGGGGAGGGGGGTGCGACTTCTCATTTACGATCCGATTATTTTGATACTTTCTTTGCCTCTCTTAGGGATAGTGTCAGTACTCTACATTGAGTTTAACACTTAGAATATAGAGTAAAATGCGTACATAAGGGTTTTTGGTAAGATTTGTGATTCTGTGTTTGATATCTGAGCCTTTATGGCAAGCTATGCATTCCTCTGTATTGTTTTTATGAACAATTCTGTAACACATCTTTTAAACTCTATTTTGATTTAGAACTCATTTATTAAATAGTGCCAATTTCTATTCTAACTTTTTACTATTCCAAAATAAAGTTTAATTGATGGTGTGGGTAGTGTCTTGCCACTAGAACACGGAGCTGAACTGCCTAAGTTAAAAATACTGGTGCCCAAGATACTTGGGGTTCAGAAAATGATTGGGGATCGGCTCCCACACTAACCACAAATTATGCCAGCTCCTAAACATGATCTAATAACATTCACAAAAGGGTGCCCTTAATTCAGTCTGCGCTGGCAGAACTTGGGCTCTCTCTCCTTCCTCCAGTGAGCTCAGAATAGATTACTTTATGTGGTAACCATCAAAATGGATAGTAAGATACAAGAACATCATAAAAAGGAGCCTGCAGAGGCGATCAAGCATACTACTAACCATAAACTGTGTGTCTATTTCTCACACCACTTCATTCATCGTACCAGTCAGTGCTGTGTCTCCAAACATGATAATCACAGCCAGCGGTTATCATACACCGCATAGAAACACTTCATACACAGCTTCAAAAGAAGAAAAACACCCTTCCAACCACAAGAGCTAAGAAGCTGCCCATACGGCCAAGCACTTCAGTACCTGTCATGGTCTGTAACTTTTTTTAAGAGGGGTGTGGGGTCAAACATAGTGGCAGGAAGTGTTATGCAAATATTTCACTACAGTACACCTTGTACCACTGCTTAGTCTCTGCGCCAGCACTTATTTCTAAACACGGGCACCTATTTATGAGAGTACACCACAATGTGGTGTTCTCTGCTTATTTTTTAGCCATATACATCAGTGGAAACTTTAACCAACCAATATACTAAAGAACATATATAGAACTAGAGTTCCCAGGTTTTCCCCAAAGCATGGAGTATCGTAGAAGTCTTCAAAATTACACACTTGTATAAGTATGATGATTGGTAATTAATGATGTTGCTGGCATTCGGTAGCCGTGGCAGGATCTGAGAGTGGTGCCAGATTCAGTGGAAGACCTTGGGTGCTGGCATTTTTTTTTTTTAATTAAGAAGTGTCTATTACACCATTGGTCACTTTAACCTGGGGACAAAACTTGCCCGTTTGTAAATCATTTACTGAAATTAAAATGTCTGAGATGCTGAACGTGCCAGCCGTCGATTGTGAATAGGCCCAAACATGGCTTCTGTAATACCCAGCATCCTCTGCTCCCGTTCAAACCCCATGTGACTTGCTGTCGCTAAGCCATTCTTATGAAGATAATAACATGAAGACAGCCAAGGCTTGGAATAAAAGCAGAGACGCCCCAAAAGGCCACCTCCTAATCTCACTGAGCCGTATTCGGATGAGTTATCGCTGATTTTTAATTCGAGCAAATGAGCAGTGCTCCCATGAGGGAGGATAAGAAGGGAGCACTGGAAAAGCTGAAGAAATCAAACCCTGTTGGATTTCGAAAATCCTTTGCAAAACAGGCTCAGGTTAATGAAGAGACCTCAGACATACATGTGTATATTTCAGATGTTATATGGTACCAGTGTTGAATGTTGGAGAGTAGAGGCCTCCCAAAAAGAAAAAAATGTAGCAGGCTGGGCCCTAGGGGATGGGGTCCCTGGGGCCAATATTTTCCCATGGAAGGGGGGACATGGGGCCCTCCTCCTAAAAACAAAATGCATATATTAACACCGAGCCCCTGGGGATGAGGTCTCCAGGGCAGAAATAGGCCAGGGGAGGGGAGCCAAACGGTTCCCCTCTCCCACACCCACATTTTTTTTAGAAGGCTTGACTCTGGGGCATGGAGTCCCCAGAGCAGAAATTGGCAGGGGGAGGGGGCCACACTGGCCTTTGGCCAACTACCACTGTCCATGGCTAAAGGCCGTGCGTGGTGCAGGGTTGCCTGGTTATAGGGGTTGGCCACAGGGCCTGTCTTCAGCCAGGCCCTGCAGTGAACCCCCAATGCGCATGGCCGAAAGCTGTGCGCAGCACGGGGTTGGGTGGTTCTAAGGGTTGGCTGCAGTGCTTGGCCACAGGCCAGGCCCTGCAGGGCACCTCCGCTGCGCATGGCCACGGCACGTGGTTGGGTGGTTATAAGGTTTGGCCGAAGGCCACATGCAACAGTGGTTGGATTAATGTATAGTAATGAAAATTACTTTACGTTTAAAAAAAAATGAAATTCACTGTAAAAAACAAAGGTTACAGGGACTTTATAGTTAGAAAATAGATTTTAAAAACACCTTAGAAATTCACTGAAAAAAACAACTGTTACAGGAACGTTATAGTTAGGTTCTGAATTTACACGTACAAAATCATCGAAATTCAGCATTTATAGATAGAGTTCTTTCAAGGAGCTATAACTCGCAGCCTAAGGTATCTATGACTCGCGCCAATTCAGAGCAAACACTCCAGTTCCAGCAGGCGAGAGCTGTCAAGGTGCTCCCGGCCGCTGGAAGTAGAAGTTTCATCTCCTTCCCTGCCGGCTAAGATGCAGTCTGGCCAAGAGATTAAATGATTGCTCTTGCACAGAGGTAGCTGTATGTTTAGCAGGTATCTGTTTGCAATAGCAATGTTGGCTCTAGCGGGAGGCAGGGAGCTGGCTGGGACTGCAGGGGCCTTGAGGTTCGCCCTCTGTCCCATTGCACACTGAGTTCCCAGGAGGGCACCCAAGAGACATTGCAGGGCCCTGGGGGATGGGGTCCCTGAGGCAAAAATCGGCCCGGGGAGGCACGCGGCCCCCCTTCTCCATTTGTTTATGGACAGGCCCCTATGGATGAGTGCCCTGGGGCTGAGATAGGCCCAAGGAAGGGGGGGTCATGTGGCCCCCTCTTCTATTAAGTGTGTTTACTCAGTGATTCCATATTAAAAAACAATATAAAATCCTTTGTGGTGGTGAATGCATGATTGATCTATTGAAGCACAATCTGTGTGTGACTGTGACAAGTGGGTTCTTTCTTGTCCTCCCTTGGTGAGAGCAGAGTTCATGGTTCTCCCTTTAAATTGCTACAAGCATGCAAATGTAAAAAGTACCTGGAAGCTCTGCCCACTTAGCCCCACACCATCCACCTTATCAGTATCCAATGGTCTCCCTGCCTTTTACCAGGATGATTGACAGCTTACCAAAGAGCCCCCAGTACATTTGCCACTGATTTTGGTGGCACGTCCTTGATGCCGAGGGATATGAGGACATCTTCAAAATAAAAAAGAGCCACTTGTCAAATACAGATAAAAGGAAGGATCCTGGTCTGGTGGAAATGTAGGTCTTTGTAGTCTTGTTGGCCTCTCTTTAGGAGGATTAATTTTACCACATATTTCTAGATAAAGATGCACCAGAAACAATCATATTGCCAGAACGCACAAAAGGTCACTGTTGACATTGCCTTGTGCTCCGTTGAACATTTACCCAAAGAGGCAGAAACAACTCCACTTAGGTAGATATTTTGTGCAAAACTGTGGACTCTTGTAGGATAAAAGGGGAGGTGAAATTCCTTTGTGACTGCATCACTCATACAGCTACTGACACACCTACACCGACACTCACACACCCATTCACAGACACACTCAGACACTCACTCAGGCACTCATGCACCCATTCACAGACCTACTCAGACGTTCACGCACCCACTCACAGACCCACTCAGAGACTCATACACCCACTCCAGACCCACTCAGACACTCGCACACCCACCCACAGACCCACTAAGACACTCATGCACTCACTTAGAGATCCATTCAGACATTCATGCAGCCACTCACAGACTCTCTCAGACATTTATGCACCCACTCACAGACCCACTCAGGCTCATGCACTCGCTCAAAGACACACTCAGAGACTCATGTACCCACTCACAGACCTACTCAGACACTCACACACCCACTCAGACACTCACGCACCCACTCACACATCTACTCACAGACCAACTCAGAAACTCACGCACTCACTCACAGACTCACGGACCCACTTAGACACTCAGACACTCATGCACTCATTCACAGACCCACTCAGAGACTCACTCACTCACAGAGATATTCTCACACCCACTCTCACCCCCAGAGACACCCTCTCACGCCCAGGCACTCTCACACCCACTCTTACACCCACATAGACTCTCTCACATAGGGTGACCAGACATTCTGTATTTCCTCGGACAATCCTGGTTTTTCGTGGACTGTTCCAGTGTCCTGACAGTTTCAGAAAAAAACTGAAATATATCCCAGTTTCAGGGAAAGGGACGGGTAAGCCTGCACAGTACATTTCAAAGAGTGAAGGCTTGCATTCCCTGAGACCCTCTCATTGTTGAATCACTGTGGGTACAAAAAGTTAATCGTTTTATACTTTTAAAGACTCGCCTGCTGTGCTGCAGTTTCTTGCTGAAGCAGCACAGCAGGATGTAGAGGAGCGAAGTATCAACGATAAGACCCTCAGGTGATGCCCAAGCTCGTGGGCTTTCCCCTTAACTTTATCACAAGTGGGAGAGAAGAGGGTGTATTTAATTAAAACACTGCACTATGGGCCAAATGTAGCAAAGGGTTTGCGCCTCGCAAACTGCGAAAATCGCCGTTTGCGAGGCGCAAAAGCCTCTTTGCTATTCAGAAATGCATATTGCGAGTCGGGACCGACTCGCAATATGCATTTCAGAATCGCAAATAGGAAGGGGTGTTCCCTTCCTATTTGCGATTCGGAGTGGAATGCAATTCCATTTGCGACCGCATATGCGGTCGCAAATGGAGTCGCAGTTACCATCCACTTGAAGTGGATGGTAACCCACTCGCAAATTGGAAGGGGTCCCCATGTGACCCCTTCCACTTTGTGAATGGACCCACAAATATTTTTTCAGGGTAGGGAGTGGTCCAAGGGACCAAACTAAAGGTTTAGTTTTTTTTTTAAGTGCAGCTCGTTTTCCTTTAAGGAAAACGGGCTACACTTTAAAAAAAAAAAAATGCTTTATTTAAAGCAGTCACGAACATGGAGGTCTGCTGACGACAGCAGGCCTCCATGTTTGCGAGTGCCTAGACTCGCTATGGGGCCGCAATTAACGACCCACCTCATGAATATTAATGAGGTGGGTCATTGCGGCCCCATAGCGAGTCGCAGTCGGTGTCTGAGACACCGTACTGCATACCAATTTGCGAGTTGCAAATTGCGAGTCGCAGGGACTCGCAATTTGCAAGTCGCAAATTGGCGTTTTGCTACATCTGGCCCTATTTTCGTTAAAGTTGTGAAAGGTTGTCACATCTTCAATGCTAAGTCACTTTTCAAAAATTGGTCCTCTGTGTTTTATTTTCTGACCCATATTGTAGCAACAGCAAATACATTTTTATGGATCATTGTGCATCTCTCCACATTCTACCACGAACATTTCTCAGCAGGTTTCAGCATGTCCTAGTTTTCAGAGAGGGTAGACTCAGTACAGAGGGAGGCAAGTTTTTAGTTATTTTGTTGAAAAATCAATTCTTAGCCCTTATCTGAAAGCAACTTAGTTAGCACAGTTTATATTGTGAATAAAAGTTGCATTTAATTCACTATAGTGCTATACTGTCTGTCTCTTCTATGTGGGTCAGCTCTGTCAATTAAGTATTTCTGTGCCCCTCAACCAATGACAAATTATAGTCCTCCTTCTATGTTTGTGGACTATCCTGTTTTTTTGTTCACAAAATATGATCACCCTACTCTCACACCCACTCTCACACCTACTCTCACACCCAGATAGACAGTGTCACACCCACTCTCACACCTACTCTCACACCCAGACAGACAGTGTCACACCAACTCTCACACCTACTCTCACACCCAGAGAGACAGGTCCTGCGGCCAACCCCAGACACGCACAGCCTTTGGCCATGCACGGTGTAGAGTTGGGTGGCTATAGGTGTTTGGCTGCAGGGCGGGGGCAGGAGTTATAGTTACTTTAGGGCACAAGTTATAGTTACTTGAAATAACTGTAACTTTAACTGCTGAATTTTTATAGTTTTGTGCCAGTAAATTCAGAACTTAACTATAATGTCCCTGTAACTTTTGTTTTCTAAGTGAATATATTTATATTTATATATATATATATATGTGTGTGTGTGTGTGTGTGTGTGTTCATATCCACTTAATGTTGGATTATGAATGCTAATTCAGTAGTTTGCCTCTCACTAGAAAATTTTAAATTACAATATGATAATGGAAGACATCCATAACAACAGACTCCGCTCTGCATGTTTGCTCCACCACTGGTTCTCCTTGATTTTGATATAATCATATATATATGGAGTGCAGTTCAAATTTAGCTTATCAGCTCATGGCATTTCAGTTTACAAAACCACTAGTGTTAAGTGTGTTGCTTCAGTTGCATTAATTTGTTAAAGGAAAGTCTAACACTAACATCATTATGCCAAGAGTACATACAGCAGGCTGGACACATTTACCAGGTTTACATTTCTGTTAACTACAATTGGTGTTCACGATGTTGACAATTTCACTTATTTTCATGTCATTTTATTTTCCTGCTTTCAAATGAGATAAATATGATTTGGCATTAGGCAACAAATTGGATGAAAGAAAAAGAGAGCTTGCTTCTTTTTAATTCTTTCACTCCGTCATATGGACGACTCTCACGCTTTTGCACAGTAACCCGGTGCTGAACTTATGGAAGAGATGGTCCACATCGCAACGATTGTGCAGCTGTTGTACTTGAGAGTGCTTTATACCTTATGTGAACTTGGGAAAATGTGGAGATTCAAAATAAAAGTGGCTGATATGCAGAACGACTATTGCTAACAGATCTCACCCTTGACACTGGCTTCCCCAAGGCATGTTTATTTCCACATGGCTGCAGTGCATATGCTTGTATGGGCAGACAGTGGCCATGATGGAATGATTTTTCAGCTTAGTGGGGCAGTTGCAGGCTTGCGGAGGTAGATCGTGGTTGCAGAGTGAGATAGAGGCTGGATGGGTGGCGGCCAGTGGAGTCTGGCAGGGACAGAGGCAGGCTAAGCTGGGGTAGAGTCCAAGTGAGGAAACGGCAGTCCGGGGCAGTGGAATGCTTTGGCAGGCTGGGAATATTTTGTGCTCAGCAGGGCCCCCGGGATGGTATTCTCTTATTCCACTCGACCTAGAAGCGATCATAGGGATACCAGGCTTCAGGCTTCCCGAACTATCCCCTATTTCAAATTTTTTGCAGCAGAAGGGCAGTGCCCTCCAACCTTAGCAGCAGTAGGGCAATCTTATGTTGGCCATAATATGTCAAGCAGCAGTGTAAGCTTCCCCCACAAAGAGCCTGGCAGCAGTAGAACAATCTAATGTTGGCCATAATATGTCAAGCAGCAGTGTAAGCTTCCCCCACAAAGAGCCTGGCAGCAGTAGGGCAATCTTATGTTGACCATAATATGTCAAGCAGCAGTGTAAGCTTCCCCCACAAAGAGCCTGGCAGCAGTAGGACAATCATCCTTTGCAGCTAACACGATGATGAGCAGCAAGGAAAGCTGTCCTGACACATGAGATAACAAATGGTGAGACTAGGCTCTTTTCCATGGAGCAGGATGCCTGTTGGAGAGGCCTTTTCCCATAGCATGAGCAACAGCAAGGCAAGCAGCACCAACACACACTAGGAACACCCGCAGAGCAAGCTTCAAGCACACAAAGCCGGCCCGATGCAGGGCAGGCTCATAGCCATAAATAGCAATGCTGTGTGACGAGCTTTCTTTACACATGCCATAAGCAGCAGTAGAGCCAGCGACTTTCCCACAGCGTGGTCAGCAGTTGTACAAGCTGCCACCAAGCACTGCAGTTAAAGCATCAATGCTGGCTTTCTTCACGTAGGTCAGATTCATTCATAACAGATGCCAGCACAAAAAATACCCAGAAAAACAAAGTTAGGCGCTGACATGGGCCTTGTCAGAGAATGTGGGCACATGTAGTTACAGAGCCATTTCCCTCTCACTGTAAAAAGGCGCCCACCAGCCCCTGTGAAATGCAGCGTGCATGCTTACGCAGGGTCTGGGCACACACAATTCTTGTCACGGACCTTGGTGCTGAACCTTTTAAAACTGGTAAAGAGACGTTGCTCTGCTGTGCTAAAAAACTACTTTCCTTTAGTCTTTGTGTGCATTTCTTGACAGAAGGCTCAATGGAATAAATCCTGGTAATGGGACAAGATGTGTGAGGCGCTTATGTCACTCGGAATTTGACAGTTTGTTACCATCACAAGCATACCAGCAAACACGGCAACTGTCTCCTTTCAAAATCCTTTCTGAAAAGGGAGAAATTCACCATTAACAGTGACACAAAAGGTAACAGCACATGGCACGCATTTGTGGTGTAGTAGTTAAACTTCATCTCATAAGTTAATAAAGGAATGTGAAGTTCTATATTGGGTTCATTTTGCGGTCTGAAAGAATCCATGTTAATTTTTCCATGTTAAATGTTCTCCTATGGGGCACAGTAGTGAGAGGAACCTTACATGGCCATTGTTAAGAATCATTAGATACCCAAACCTGCCTCAAAGAAGCTCAGTGATGTTGTTATATATCAATAATATACATTAGAATCCCCTTAAAGCCACCTTGATAGGGGGGGGGCTTTCGCTCCTGTGTTGACAGTGGGAAGCCACCATGCGCAGAGCGGAATGTGATTTCCTCAACAGGCTGGTAGGACTGACAGAGTCATTCATAAATGGCAACGGCCCCTCTTCCCTGGCCCGGAATGCGTTGTCCTGTAGGCAGACCTCTAATCTTCTTTAAGGCAGGTCTCTTTCCCTCACGTATAATAAATCCACCCGCTCCTCTTCTACTCATTCTTCTCTGGCCTGAGCTGACCTCCAGGTCTTTCCAGTGAATCCCGATTTTTTATGACGTAATCAGATTCTCTCTCGGATCTTTACTGCTATTAGACAGCTTTGTGGGAGGAGTCCAGGCCACAAGGAACATCTTAGGAGGGCAGTTGCTAGTGGGTTCGCATGCCTGTCACAAGAGGTGAGGGTTATGGCAAGATTCAGCACAATGGTTTTTAACAACAAAAATGGCGGCTTATGAAGAGTTAAATAAGGTAAGAATGAACTCACTAAATTTACTCTGGCTTGCTGAAGTTGTTCTAAAACATGGGGGCTACTTGACTACATGTATCCAGTATACAGTGCACTTGGGCTTTGAGGATAAGCACTTGTGTCACCAGGGCTGACAGCTCCCCGCGACCGGCATTGAAGCTAGACTGTGTGGCATTATACAACTCTTGCCCTAACATTTGGTCTTTGCTTTGGTATTTTTAAACTGTCCCTGGACCCCATGATCTGTATCACTGATGTTTACCTGCTACCATTCTCTTTGTTTTTGCCTCTCAGCCCATTCCTTTTGCTGTAAGGCTCCCCAGTGCTGGGCACTTGTATCTCTTTTCCTAGAAGTTTACGTCAGACAGTTTTTTCTGCCATTAGTTGTTCATTTGCCTTCCTTTTCCACTTTTGAAGATTGTTTGTTCCACTTTTTCTTTTTTTATCCAATCCATGCATACTTGTCTCGTTGACTATCTATCCCCAGTCATCTTTTAATTCTCACAGATTCCTAATTTCTCAACCCCTCAACAATCTGAAATTCTTCTGCTTTAAACTTCTGATCCTCGCAGTCCTCCTCCTCACAGACCTCTTTTGAGTCTACTTATAATATTGATGCAAGCTTTGACCCCTCCCTTCCTTACCACTTATATTTCACACTCCTGCTGTTATTAAATTGTCAACTTTTTTATGTCTTTGCAAAACTCTTTTTGCAGTTCATCTCTCCTTTTCAGTGTTTTGCCGACAGTCATGCTAAAGTGACCGTCCGGCAATACGGTTGTGGTATGGACACACCACCTACATAGAAAATTTAAAAAACGTACAATTTTGTGGTATGTCTTCTCTTACACCTACCATTACTCTCAAGTCTTTCCTTTCACTCTGTCACTTAGGAATTTCACATGAAATTCCATCTCTCGTGTCTGGTATTCAGATTGCTTCAGGTTCAATCCACCCCACCTCCAATCCACCCCACTCCAATCCAGTCCACCTCACTCCAGTCCAATCCACCCGACTCCAATCTGCCTCACTCCAATCCAGTCCAATCCACTCCAGTCCACTCCAATTCAATCCACCCCACTCAAACCAATCCACTGCACTCCAATCCAATCCATCCTACTACAGTCCAATCCACTCCACTCCTGTTCGCTCCATCCTACTCCAATTGAATCCACCCCACTCCATTCCAATCCATCCAATCCAATTCCCTCCAATCCACTCCACCTCACTTCAATCCAATCCAGTCTACCTCACCCCAGTCCTATCCCTCCAATTCAATCCACCCACTCCATTCTAATCCAATCCACCCCACTCCAATCCAATCCAATCCATCCAGTCCACCCACTCCAATCCACCTGACTCCACTCAATCCACCCCACTCTACCACAATCCAATCCACCGCATCTCATTCACTCCAACCCACTTGACCCGATTCCCCCCGCTCCACCCCACCGCACGCTACTGCACTCTACAACACTTTCTGCCACTGAACCAGTGAACTCTACTCCCCTCTACTCCAGTGGATGGCACTCTCCTCCCCCTACTCCACTCTACGACATTCCAACAAATCCATCCTACAACACTCTACTACCCCACTCCACTCTACGACACTCCACGCCGCTAACTTTTAGCCATGCTGAACAGCAGCCACACTGGTGGACAACATGGCTAAAACACGTTGCCAAAGCCCATAGCTCATGTATAGGCACGATCTATTGCCTTTGAAAATGCTTGTTAAACATTGTAATGAATGTTCTCTTTTCGCAGGGTACCTCTTCAAAGCAGGAACTGATGAGGGAATAAAGTTTGGCTCAGCGGTGATGCGCGAGTCATACCCATTTCTACATGGCATTCAAAGTAAATAACAGCTTTGTACTGAATGTATTAAGAGGGCAAGGAAAACTCCCTTGCCACAAAGGAAAACATTTCTTTGGTGTTCGTTGTCTGAAACCTACTAAAAAGTCAAAGAAAACAGGAAAATTAAAGAGGACACGAGAAAAACATAGATAGAATTTGACCTCTGTTTAATGGTACGTTTTGAAAGGAGGATTTAAATTTGAAATTCCCAGGTCGGGCGTTGACTCTAATAATGTCTTAAAGGAGCATTATGTGGTTAAAATTCTTTTCACGCCTTTCTCTGGCGGGAATCGACTAGACCACAGAGTTCAGAAGCCGCTTGCATTTCTTGAAGACAGTTTTCTTCCTCGACACCAGTGTCAAAGCCCCTTCCAACTAATCTTCCTATCTTGGTCCCCCCGGAAAGAGAGCTTATCTGTCAAAGAGCAGTGCAACAAAGTCATTATAAGCCAAGAGAGTGCTTTCAGCCATTCGCAGCTGGCATCAAACAAAACACAGACAGCCATCTTGGTTACATGAGCGCTTCATAGGGCTTCTTAATGCCCAGGGACAAGCCGAGAACTGTGTCTTCTCCCTAATCCATCTTCCTTCTCAGGATGAACAACGATTACTTCGAAAGAGCCTTTTCATGTAATTTAGAAAAGCAACTTTTAATTATTTGCCAATTAAAATTGAATTAAATGTGTGCCAGGGCTACAAAGCAGAAGCTGCCAGGTCTCAGTCCTAGTGTTTATACAAATCTTATGGGGTCATGGAGAGTTTGGTGACCCTAGCAACACAAAGTGATGATGGACAGAGTGCTGAAACTTTTCACTCACCCCCTCAGTCACATATCTGGGTTTAGTCCATCGTTCTTTTGCTCATCATGCTACTCCAGTTTGGACCCAGCAATATGCAAATCATTCTTGACCATGGGAACATTCAAGTCCGAACTGCCAGGCCAGGTCCTGCCAGTGCAGGTGCTCCGATATCCATTGTAACAAGGGCTAGAAATTGAGTAAATGAACTCTAGGAAACGTCTAACTGGGTGTCAATGGACGGTGGCAGAAAGGGGATGGAGTTGTGAGGAAGGGAGTTATATGAAGAATATTTCTTGAGGAGCAGTCAGCATATACAGGGGCACCTGTGGGGAGAAGAGGGTGTGGGTGCTTGCCCGCTTTTCCCCGCATCCCGGATTTAGGTACAGTCTGGTGTGCAGGCTCACAGTGCAGGATAACACAACGGCTGCTGTAGTGCTAGGCTTCCTGCACTAGTACGTTCAAATTATGCCCCACCTCCTGAAAAAAATTCTGCAGATGCCCATAAGAAATTGCCACGAAGAACAAATGTTGCAGTAAAACTGTTCTGGCCTTCTTCATTGGTCACAGTCTGCCTTTTAGGACTACTTACAGGATGAATGCCCCTGCTGCAGATATCTCTGTATAACCTGCTAGTTGGAAGGTATCATAATGCTAAGATATCCCTGGTGTTAGTACAGTTGCTGTAGAGACGCTGTGCACTCAGATCACATTTTTTTAGGTAAGATAGCTTAGTGGGTTGATACATTTGTTGGAGACATCCTTGTGTTACCTGCAGATCACAAGTTGCACCACTGAAAATGTAATGTAGCTCATTTTGTTATGCACCAACATCAAAGATCTGCATGCCATTGCATGCAACTAGCAATACAGGAGTTTTGATGTTTGCAGTTTTTTTTCTGTCTTTCATTACTCTAAGGTTGTTAAACTGGTTCCTTTGGGTTGTAATCATCACTTATTAGCAAGTGACATATAATAATAATTACACATATTGGTAGGCGTGCCAAGCATTCTTACAGAGCATGCCCAGACCTACACATCTTAACATATTGTCTGAAAGCCAAAAGCCACTTACAAATGTCAGTATGTCTCTTAGCAACATGTGAAGTAAAGTCTGACTGACTTTTCTTAACCTGTATCTGCATCAAGGTGATATGCTCCAGCTGTGATCCAGTGCCCTCAGACCGGTCCAGGCCAGCATAAGACTTGTATGTGTCCATGAGGTAAACTGTATGACTTACAGGGGTGCCAGACCCATCTCAATCATAGCTGCTAGATGTGGACTGATGATGGATCCCCATCTATTCCAGCAGTGCCTGTACCAACAGACGAGGGTATATTTACCAACTCTTGACACCTGGTAATTTGAGTTGAAAACAACTGAAAAAAACGAAAGTGATGTGTAAATTCCTTGACTTTATCTGTGCTGCTGGTAATCACTCTAGAGAGATTCCACTGATTAGTGATTTTTGTACTTCTGACAATACAAATAGTTGCAAACTGTATGCAAGTCAGGCTTGGGTCTGCTCCAAATGGGGCGGCCAAGCTGGAATCTGTTTTCATACATTCTCTAAAAGGATCACAAGCAATTTGAGACACGAGTTAGTCTTGTTGGCCTCATTAGTGTGTCTTGACAACACTTTCATCTGCAGAACCGACGTCTTGTCATACCCGTCCTATTTGGTGTGAATGTATTCTCTCCTTTATCATGTTGTGTGAGCAAACTACCTCATTGAGAGACAAAAATGTGAAGTCCTGCAAATGGGCTACGGTGGTATCCTCTGCCCACTTAGCAAGCATGCACTGCCTGACATTTAGTAGCTTCCACAGTTTTGTTGCCAACTTTTAAAATGGATGATCAGGGGAAATTTACAAAGAGTAGGTGCATAATTTTATATTTTGAGTTGGGGGTATGCCCCTGATCACCAGGCATGATGAAGGGGTGCTGCCTGTCCTTTCCCACAGGGTCTGTGTATGACGCAGGATCTGAGAACAAAGGAGCACTAAGGGAGATGGGACAGCGCTGGATGCCGTACCCTTTATATTAACCGTATTTAGTTAGGCGATCAGTTAAAGAAATACAAAAGGTAACATCAAGGGTCAAATATAATTGAGATGCTAATAACAGAGTGGAAAAGAGAGATGCATTTTGTGTGGGGTCTATAAAACTGAAGTAGTAAAAGGAGAGTTGAGACAATCAACGGTACGCATGAGGTAAGGATAAACCCCCAATAGCACTGCCTAAGCAATCGATAACGCTAGTGATGCAGGGATAAAAGTGGGCATCACATCATAAGCTTCATTTGAGTAAAGAGTGAACAGTAGTAACTAGGGGTTGCTAAAGATGGAGACAATACACTCTGTGTAAGGTGTCAGTGGTACTCACATGTCGGTGGTACTCTGGGATCAAAGGTAAAACAGCGGGAGACGCATAGGCGTCACATGATAGATTGTGTTTGTTGACCAAGCTCCAAGTTGACTGCTGCGTTCTGCGGCCTGTGGAGCTCAGTAGTCTAAAATGTGAGTGTTATCTGGGGTTGTGCCCTTGTCAAGTCTGGTTGACTCATCGTAGAAAGTGTTGGATGAACTCCAAACAGAGCTGCTGCAGCCTTTAGAGCTTACAGGTTGCTAATTTAAGTCAGTCCCAATAGAGTTGATTGTTGTCATCTTTCTTTCTGTGAGAAAGCAGCTAGTGTGTTGGACAAGCTCTAAGTGGGACTCTGCATTCTACGGTTTCTGGAGCCTGCAGGTGTAAAATGTGGCTTGGTTCCAAAAGAGAGTTTGCCCTCCATCTCTCTTCATAGATGTTTTTGACACAGTTGTTCGCCTGCTCTAAGAGGGCTCCTGCATTCTGCAGCACTTGGAGCTCACAGGTATAAAATGTGACTTTCCCTCAAAGGGGGTTGTCCAAACTATCACTCAGGCTTTTGCACAGTTGTTTGCCAAGCTGTAAACGGAACTCCTGTATTTTGCAGCCATGTGACCTTACAGAAGTAAACTGAGAGTTAGTTAAAAAAGAGTGTTCCTTCCAACCCTCCTGGTAGACACTTTGGTACAGTTTAAGTGGGCTGTGCTATTTGCTGCTTTAGGAGCTCACACATGAAAAACAAGCATTGGCAAAGCTACTAGGCCACTCTTATGCAAACGCTATTGGCTTTGGCAATGTGTTTTAGCCATGATGTACACCAGTGTGGCTGCTATTCAGCAGGGTTAAAATTTAGTGGGGTGGGGTAGAATAGGGTAGGTTGGTGTGGGGTAGATTGAGGGAGAATGGAATAAGATGCTTTGGATAGGGTGGAGTGGGATAGATGGAAGGAAGGTAGAGTGGGTAGAATGTGGTAGATTGGGGTAGATTGGGTTAGAGTGGTGTAAGCTGGAGTGAGTTAGATTGGGGTAGACTGAAGTGGAATGGGGTAGATTGGAGTGGGGTGTGGTGGGGTGGGGTGGGGTAGAGTGGTTTAGATTGGATTGGGATAGATTGGAGTGGGGTAGATTGGAGTGGGGTGTGCAGGTAGAATGGCATGGTAGATTGGAGTAGGGTAGATCGGATTGACGTGGATTGGGGTAGATTTGGGTGGAGTGGGTATATTAGAGTGGAGTAGGGGATACAGGGGTAATACGGAGTGGAGTAGTGTAGATTGGTGTAGACTGGAGTAGTAAGGGGTGGGGTAGATTGGCGTAAAGTGGGGTACATTGGAGTAGAGTGGAATAGATTGGGGTAGACTGGAGTGAGTTTGGGTAGACTGGAGTGGGGTAGATTGGGGTAAAGTCGACTGGGGTATATTGGGATAGACTGGAGTGGAGTGGGATAGACTCGGAAGAGTGGGGTGGATTTGGGGTAGGTTGAAATGGAGTGGAGTAAATTGGAGTGGAGGGCATACATTGGAGTGGAGTGGGGTTGACTGAGAAGGAGTGGGTCAATTGAAGAGGACTGGGGTCGATTAGGGTGGAGTAGGGTATACTGGAGTATGTGGGAGTGGGGTAGATGAGTGGGGTAGGTAGGGGAGGGTGGATTGGAGTAGGGCAGATTGGAATGAAGCAGGGTAGATTGAGGTAGATTGGAATACAGTGGAGTGGGGTAGATTTGAGAGGAGTGGAGTAGATTGGAGGAATGGGTAAATTGGAGTAGAGTGGGGTAGATTGTGGTAGAGTGAGTTAGATTGAAGTGTAGTTGATTAGGTTGGGGTAGTTTGAGGTATGGTAGATTTGGGTAGAGTTGGGTGGGTAGAGTGGAGTGAGATGGGGTAGACTTGAGTATAGTGTGGTAGTTTGAAGTGGGGTAGATTAGAGTGCAGTGGGGTAAATTGGAGTGGGCTAGACTAGATTAGACCATAGTAAAGTTGGGTACATAGGGATGAAGTGGGGTAGATTGGAGCGGAGTGAGGATGACTCTAGTAGAGTGGAGTGTGGTAGATTGGGGTAGAGTGGGGTAGATTGGAGTCGACCAGTGTAGATTAGAGTTAAATGGGGTGGATTGGGATAAAGTGGAATAGAGTAGGTTAGATTGGAGTGGAGTGGGGTAGATTGGGATAGAGTGGAGTGGGGTAAATTGGAGTGAAGTGGGGCAGATTGCAGGGCAGTGGGGTAGATTAGGTGGAGTACATGGGGTAGATTGGAGTGAAGTGGGGTAGATTGGAGTGAATTGAGGTAGACTGGGGTAAACTAGAGTGGAGTGAGGTAAATGGTGTAGAGTGGAGTGGCATAGAGTGTTTTGGTATAGAGTGGCAGACAGTACAGGGACATAGAGCGGAGTGGCATGTCGTAGAGCGGAGTGGAGTGGTGTAGAATGGAGTGGCGTGCAGTAGAGTGGAAGGGCATAGAGTGGAGAGGAGTGTTGTGGGGTGGAGTGTGTCAGATTAGGCTGGGATAGGGGGTTAGCTTGGGGTAGCCTGAAGTGGAGTACAGAAGAGTGGAGGGACATAGAGTAGAGTAGAATGCTATAGAATGGAGTGGTATAACGTGGAGTGGCATAGTGTAGAGTATGCATGGTGTGGTAACGCACTACCTTTACAGATAACACATTTTCAATTGAAATGACCATCATATTTGCATAGACATACAGTTTTGCTGCAGAAATGATAATGTGTGGTAATATCATCTAGTGTACTGATGTGTTTTGATCGTATTCAAATATTTATTGCCACCCCAGTTCAGGATTACAAAAAATGGTGCTCATTCATACTTTCCTAATTCTGATATATTCTGAAATACTAGCACAGTTCATTTTTATTGTCTGTTAAAAAATAGCCTTTCGTTTCACAGCAATAAATTGCCTCACTTTGAAGTCAGAGAAAGAAAGGTATACACCAAGTTCCTTTGGAAGACAGAGGCTGACATTTGACCTCTATGTTTGAATGCACAGCAAACGTGACAAGAAAAGAACAAAATTTAAAGGACTGTTTAAGAAAACGAGTACTATGAAGGATACAGTAAACAAGGGATGCTCCACGGGAAGACGAACTCAAGCTGGACTGCCGTAATCAAACAAATAAAGGCATCAAATAGAAAACAAGCAACAGTGAATTGAAAAGTACAAAGCCATTGCCTCCTTGTACGTCTTCCTCGTCCAATCCTTATTGCATGAGCAGGCCTCTACTCCCATAGAAATTGATTTCCTTAACCAGCAAGAGAAGTACCCCTGATATGGCGACCCCTATCCCAGCATGCCATATAGCCAGAAACTCCACTGAACCACATCCTGTTTTGTTCTTTCTGTTACCTGGATTGATGCCTGGTACCAGACAGCCACTCTGAGTGTATTAGACGTGTTTCTTTCTTTGTTTTGACATATTAGTCATGTTTTTCTTTTCTCTTGCTGAAACTCTGCTGTAGCATTTTTTATTGGTGTAGGGAGTCTTTCCGACACGCGGAGTGCTCTGGACTCAGGTGTGAGGTATTGGATATGCTGGGCGGTCTGTATTTGGAAGAATGTGGAGGGCGGCAACCTGCGTGCTCTGTTGCTTGCAGGGCATGAGGCATGGCACACACTTTCTTGTTTCAAATCCCCTGGGCTTTTTTGGTGCATGCTTGCTCCATGGGGATCTTTTGCCCATAATTATGATGTCCGCCTTGGGTCTTCTCGAGAGTTTTATGGTGAGTTTTAGCAGCGTTGCTGGACAACAAAGCTGGTTTAAGGAAGTTGGGCAGCTGTGGGTGCTGCTACCAGTGTTAAGGAGTGAGAGATGGTTGACACTGCATGTGCTTTAGAGCAGGCTGGGCCCTCCTTAGCCTTGCCATCTATGGATTTGCTGCAGTCTATGATTTCTACAGTAGTGGAAGCTGCCTTGCTGGCCATGAGGCTGATCTTGTGCCTTGTAAGGTACCTCACTTGGACCCTGAGCTCTTGCCTGATGATGAGGAGAGTGTCAAAGGCCGATTTGTACAGGGTACAGGGTTGGTGGAGGTCCTGGCTCACATAAGTGATAATTTGGCATTTCCGGCTCCTGTGGAGACATTTTCTGAAGAGGATTTTCTGGTGCATTATCAATGTGCTTTTTCCTGAATCCTTTCCTTTGCACAGTTCAGTTAGGTGAGTGTTGACCAATGAGTGGAAGGATTTGTAGCACCAATCTTTTCCTCACTTTCTGATGAAAAGGTATCCTTTGGAAGGTTTTTTGGAGGAATTTCCCTCCAACGTAACAGTACACAGCATTATGGCCGGTCTTTCTACTCAAGGGTCGATTGTTTTAGAGAATGCGCTTCTTCTGAACCTGTTGACAAGAAGATTGAGATTGTTGTTAAGAGGTCTTATTCTGCTTATAACTTTTCAGTCAGGGCGAATGCCTATTCTGAGTATGCTGTGCAGTCCTTGTTGATGGATTTTCAGGTATTAGCTGAGAAAATGGCAGAAGGGGCAGATTGTTCTTCTCTTCTTGGGGCCATGGAACAAAAGGTCCGTTATCTGTCAGACATTTCTTTTGACAGTTTGTGTGTCTCCGCTGCTGCTTCTGCACTCAGGATTGATTATCTGGATGCGCTCATGGAAGGTGGATGCCTCTCAGAAGGTGGTGCTTTTGAAATTGGCCTTTTCTGTTTCAAAGGTTTTTGGCCAGGAACTGGAGGATCTTGTGAAAAAGACTGTTGAAAACAGGAAGCTGATCACCCCGCGTAGGGCTTTTGGTCAGGTAGCAGTTTGGGTTTTCATAGACCCTTAGGCCCGAGTGCGGCTAGGGGTTTCTCTTAGCTCTTTTGGGAGGCAGGGGTCGCAGCCGGGCGCCCCTGGTTTTCGATAAATCCGAGTTTCAACATCAGGCCAAACTCTCCTTTCAAAACCCCCACCTCCCCCTCCTAAAGCATGACTATGCCTCTGGCCTGCCGGTGGGCGGACGTCTCCAGGCCTTTAGTCCTGTTTGGCAGGTGACGGTTTTGGGTGCTTGGGTTCAAGAGGCCGTGTCCTGTGGCTACAGGATTCCCTTTGTGTCTCCTCCTTTTTCAGTGCCACTCTGGTTCAGCTGAACCCTATGAAGAGAGCCAGTCTGCTGGAAGGTGCTCAGTTGCTTCTGGACAAAGATGCTATATCTATGGTACCCCCAGGGGAGGAAGTCAGGGGGTTCTACTCAATCCTCTTTTTGATTCAGAAACCCTTGGGAGCTTTCTGTCCTGTGCAGGACCTGAAGAGGTAAACAAATTAATTCCACAACAGGCTTTCAAGATGGTGTCTCTGCAATCCATCATGCCTTTGATACAGCAAGGAGAAATTCTAAGTTCAATAAATTTTCAAGATGCCGACCTGCATGTCCCCGTCCATCCAAACTTCCGACAGTTCCTCCGGTTTGCAGAACATGACGCACACTACCAGTTCAAGGTCCTGTTATTGGGGTTGGCCTCCGCCCCCAGAGTTTTCACCAAGGCGGTTGCTTCTTTGTGGGTATTATTCATTGTGCTGGGGTTCGGGTTTTCCCATATTTAGACGATTGGCTTATTGCTTCTCCTTCTTCCTTTATGGCACAAACAGACATTCAGCACGTTTGTGCAGTCCTGGAGAAACAGGGGTTTCTTCTCAACTTGGAAAAGTCCCATTTTACCCCTTCCTAGCAGCTTCAGTTCCTTGGGGTGGTGTTTCATACAGATCTGGGACATATACTGTTATCAGACGACCGGAAAAGGAGGTTGATGTCTCATTTGGAAACTCTTCTAGCCCTAGACATGGTTCCTGTTAGAACTTGGTTGCGGAGTCAAGGGGTAATGGTGTCAACTCTGGCCATCAACCATTGGAGCTGTTCATATTTGTTTTCTCTGGTGCACCACTGCTGCAGTTTTGGGATCCACTGTCACAGGAATACGAGTTCCTGGTTCCAGTGACAGTGGAGATCAAGATGTCTCTTCAGTGGTGGTTGGTGCAGTTCCACCTGTCCCGGGGATTCCAGCTGACTCCAGTCCCTCTGTGCATTGTGACCATGGATGCAAGCAGTGTAGGCTGGGGTGCCATTCGTCCACCTCATTCAGCTCAAGGGAGGTGGTTGTCAAGTCAGGCCTCTCAGTCACCCAATTGGAAAGAACTAGCGGCTAGATGGACGGCCCTTTTCCATTTTGCCAGGGTGATAAGGCCGCAAGCAGTTTGAGTCCAAACCAACAACTAGGTTGTCCGTGTGTACATCAACAGACGGGGAGTATGGGGACCCAGAATCTGAATCTCCTGGCACAAAGGATTTGATGTTGAGTGGAGCACAATCTGCTAGCTCTGCCAGCAGTGTATCTTCCGGGGAGGGAAAATGGGCCTGCAGATCACTTGATCCGTCCTTTTCCATCATCGTTTTCCCTCTGTCAGTGCCCTTGTCTGTTTCTTCAGATCACGGTTAAGTTTGGAGCCCCATGGCTGAATCTGTTTGCGACAGAGTCCAACACTCTTCTCCCCTCCTTCTGTTCCCTGATTCCTTCTCAGAGGGCATGGGCAACGGATTCTCTGTCAGTCCAGTGGCCGGCAGGTCTCCTGTATTGTTTTCCTCCATCCAGCTGATTTCCAAGGTTCCCCTACTCATTCAGTTGTTTGTCTCTCCCATGTGGTAGTTCCCCTTTTTTCTGTCTCCACTATGTACCCCGCCTGTTGCTAGAGTCAGCGAGGAGACTAAGGTCTGGGTTTTGGCATTTGAAAGGGTCAGACTGATTTTGCAGGGTTGTTCTGCTGTGGTAGCTGAGCTAATTCAGCAGTCTAAGTGCCAATCTACATTGAAGTTGCATGGGCGTCATTGGAGGAATTTCAAGAAATGGTATGGAGTTAAGAAAGTGTTTCCCCATGTGTGTGATTCCTGTTTGATTTTGGAGTTCATGAGAGAAGGGTTTTTGTTGGGTCTGGCGGTTTCTACGATTTAAAGCCAGTGGGCTGCAATACATGCTATCAGGGGTCCTGATGTTTTGGCCATTTCATCTCTGGCCTCCTGTCTGTTAAGGAGTTTTTTTCATAAGCAGCCTGTCTTACATTTTCCAGTTCCTCCATGGGATCTTCCCCTGGTGTCATTGTCTTCAGGGTCCTCCCTGTGATACAGGATGTCTGAATTTGTTGTGTGCTGTATTGATTAAACTCTTGATATTGCACTTTGGGTTCATTGTGGTTTTTTTATTGGTAACTTGTTGAACCAAAATGGGTCTACTTGGATATTGGCTAATGCAGGAAGAACTGGATGAGAAACACGTATGAGGAGGTAATGCCCAGTCACTTACAGATAAACTTCATTACTCCAGGTACAGGTCTTCCTCATCTCTGTTGTAGATTCCCTTCCCCACCTGGTCCCATCCTGCTTTTTGGTTCTTTTGGGCTTGGATATGGCAGGATGTGGATCTGTGGGGATTCCCGTTATATGGCATACTGGGATAGAAGTGGCCATATTGGTGGTATTTTTCTGGATAGTTAGGGTAATCAACTTCTGTGGGAGCAGAGGCCTGCTCATGCAGTAAGGACTGAGATGAGGAAGACTGGTTTATTGGTAAGTAACCGGGCAATAGTAAGCAGTGACTGAAATGCATTCCCAGGGAGGTTTTCAGAATGCCCAAAAGAAGTTGTTAGCAAACCAGACAGCTGTGCTGTTGGGTAGGCTTCAACCTAATGAGAGCTAGGCCCAAAGGAAGTTTGTGCTCGCCATCTCACCTGGTTGACACTTAGGTAACCCAGCTGCTGCCTATTGCTGCCTGAGGAGGTCACTGATGCAAAATATGAGCTAAGCCCAAAGGTAATTTCTGTTCGCTTGCCCTCCTGTTTGACACCTTAGTATGGTCAAAGGGGCTGCTGCCTTCAGCTGCCTCAGTAGCTCACAGGTGCAAAATGAGAGTTAGGACCTAAAGGAGTTTGTGTTTGCAACCCTTTCTGGTTGACACCTTTGTATGGTCAAAATGGCTGCCTCTGGAGCTCACTGGTGCAAAATGTGAGGTAGGCCCGAAGGGAGTTTGGCCATGTCTGTTGCTCTGATGCATGAACCCTAAAGCCAAAAGACCAAAGGGCACATCTAGGTGGGGAAACAGCAATAGCAGGGCGCCCCGTTGGGCTTGTTCACAACAGCAAACTCTTAGCTTGCCTCAGGTCTCCCCGCCTCTTTGAGCCCAGCACGAGGTAATCTTATCGGGGTGGTTCCTTATGAGTTTATGATCTCTGCGCTTTCGCAAGCGCCTGCACCGAGTAGAGGAAGTCTGTCTCAAGCGGCCTTTTTTTCGTTTCTCTGTTTTTTTCTGCCACTGTACACGCCTCTTACGCCCAGGCTCGAGCTGTGACCAAGGCAGCTCTGCAGCAGTTGGCGAAGTGTTTTAGCTTCGGCAGAGAAGAACCTACCTCTGACCGCACCGCTGGTTTGACATTTGCTTACTAAGGCCCTGAAGGATGGGGACGCCGCAGCGGGTCCTAGTGTGAGTGGACGGTCCGGGGGGCCTCGCCTGTCAGAACCAAGTGCCCGGGCTCCGGTGGTCTTGTTCCACCCGCCCACGTGAGCTCGATCCTTAAAGTTTGCCACCAGCTCGAGACCCCCAGCTCGTTCCAGCAGCCATGGCCCCGCCATCCCGAAGCAGCACGTGCGTCCGTCGGTCCAGACCCTCTGTGCACAGCTGAGGTTCTCATCGCCGCAGACACGTCACAGAGGATTCCCGAGCGCGAGGGCGACGGTCGGAGTCCAGCATCCTGTCCCGTCGGACCCGCGTTCCCGCTGACCGCAGACCGAGACATGAGAACCTAGCAGATGCTCTTCCCTGCGTTTCTCAGCCCTTCGACGTTCCTCCCTTGAATGGGAGAGGGAAGAAGTAAAATATGTGGCACGTGGACAACCTTTACTCCTCGAACTCGAGGAGGAGGCCCTCAGTCAGAGGGTCTGCGGTGTCATTGAGTTTCAGCTGGTGATTTGGTGCAGGACGTGAGAGTGTAAGTGGGAAGTTGTGCCCGCGCGCCCCTTGCCTGCTGCCATTGGGCTACAGTCCACCATGGCTCATGAGAAGAAGATAAAGAGCATGCCCAGCCTCCCCAGCATTCCCGAGCTCGCCTCGCTGCACAGCCAGGAGGATGAGGCCTTCTTTCCCGTTTCACCCTTAACACGCAAGTCACGGGCACCCAAGATAGGGCAGCACCGCTCACCGACTTCCCCTGTCTTCTTCCCGTGCACTTCGCCGACATACCTGAAGAAGATGGTGGTGAACCGCAGCATCCAGGAGTACCACAAGAGGAAGTCCTTCTCGTGCTGGTAAGAAGGGAAGATATTAGTTCTTTCAGGGGTGGTGAGGCAAGACGGCGTAAGGCCTTACCTGGTTGGTGGCTAGAGAGGAATGTGCAAGGCTGCAGAAGAATAGGGTGGAAGGCCTCCCAGGCTGATAAAACAGATGGTCCTAAGGCTTTCTTAGGGTGGTATGAATAAAGAGTGTTATCACATCCCAGCAGGAGCAGGGTGCAACATCCTCAAAGAGTGGTAAGATAGGAGGGTGCAATTCACTGTGAGGGGTTTGCAGTTGTGTTACAAAAGAGGATGTTACTACACTCTGGTGCACATCTAATTGCTTTATTGTTGTTATTCCATTACAGAGGATGCTATTAATGCACTGTAGACTGGCTCTTACTGCATTTGGGGTGTATTTCCCCATATATGAGTCTTTTAATGGACAGGAACGGCTAGAGCTAATACGGATTTACACCCTGTCCAAGTAGGGACCCTCGCTCTAGTCAGGCTAAGGAAGTCAGACACCCAAGATAACCCCTGCTCACCCCCTTGGTAGCTTGGCACAAGCAGTCAGGCTTATCTCTGAGGCAATGAGTAAAGTATTTGCGTGCGTGCAGACACACACAAACACACACACACACTCTGAAAATACCACAAAAGTACTGACCATGAGTTTAGAAAAACAGGCAATATTTATGTGAGTAAAACAAAATCAAAACAACAAAAATACAACATACACAAATAAAGTTATCACTTTTTAAAGGTCTAAAAGAGTCTTAATCCTGAAAAATAGGTGGTTGTATCGTTATAACACACAGTACCTTGGACACGTCAAAAAGAAAGATGATATGGGATTGATGCATCGGAAAAACAAGTGATGTGTCAGTTATTTCCCTGCTGGATGGGCGATGTGTGGATTCTTTTCCTGTCTGGATTGCGATGCGTCAATTATTTCCCCCCTACACAGGCAATGTGTGAATTCTTTTCCAGCTGGGCTAGCGATGTGTTGAGTCCTTACTGCGGTGCAGCATTGATGATGAAAATGACATCCAGGGATGATGCTTGGAAAATACTGATGCACGGCAGCGATGGATCCATGCTGAAGCAGGCAATGCAATGATTTCACAGACGCGATACAGGCGCTGAGATGATGTTTCAGCTGCGTTGCAAGCGCTGCATCAATTTTTCTGCTGCAACGGCCTCAGTGCATGGAGTTTCACTCAGGTTACCAGCTTCCACTTCTAGGGGCCCAGGAACTGGATTCGGCACCACTTAGCAAGTCAGGACTCTCAGCAGAAGAGCCCAGGCACTGGCAGACAAAGTCTTTGATGTCCCTGAGACCTCACAACAGGAGGCAAGCTTCCTTTAAGTTCTTGGAGAACCTTGGAAATCAGGATGTAGAAAGGAAAGTCCAGTCCTTTCACTCCCATGACAGAAGCAGCTAGCAGCAGGCCAGCATAGCAAAGCAACAGCCAGAGTAGCAGTTGCTCCTACAGCATTCAGCTCTTCTTCCTGGCAGAATGTCCTCAGTCCAGAAGTGTTCTGAAGTTGTGGGGTCAGCAGTCCAATACTTAGACTCATTTCTTCCTTTGAAGTAGGCAAACATCAAAGGAAAGTCTTTGTAGTGCACAATACCCTGCCGCTCCCTATCCTGGCCCCGATACCTCTAGGGTGTTGGAGATTACTTCTGTGTGTGGACAGGAACAGCCCTATTCAGGTGAAAGTGTCAGCTTCTCCCTCTAGTCTAGCCCAGGAAGACTCATCAGGAAATGCAGGGCACACCTCTGCTCCCTTTGTGTGACAGTCCTGAGTGAATTCACAAACAGCCCAACTGTCACTCTGACCCAGACGTGTATTCCACAGCCAGGCAGAGGCACAGACGGGTTAAGCAAGAAAATGCCCACTTTCTAAAAGTGGCATTTTCAAACTTACAATATAAAAACCAACTCCACCAAAATATGTATTTTTAAATTGTGAGTTCAGAGACCCCCAAAATCCACATCTCTATCTTCTCCCAATGGAAAACTGCTCTTAAAAGATACTTCAAGGCAAACCCCAGGTTATCCTATGGGAGAGATAGGCCTTGCAATAGTGAAAACTACATTTAGCAGTATTTCAGGACATATAAAACACACCAGCACATGTCCTCCCTTTTAAATACACTGCACCCTGCCCATGGCGCTGCTTAGAGCTTACATTAGGGGTGACTTACATGCTGTAAAAGGGAAGAGCTGGGCTTGGCAAGTGAGTACACTTGCCAGGTTGAATTGGCAGTGTAAAACTGCTCACACAGACACTGCAGAGGAAGGTCTGAGACATGTTTGCAGGACTACTTATGGGGGTGGCACAATCAGTGCTGCAGGCCCACTAGTAGCGTTTGATTTACAGGCCCTGTGCACCTCTGGTGCAGTTTACTACAGACTTACCAGTAAATCAAATATTCCAATCATGGATAAACCAATCACCAATACAATTTAGACAGAGAGCACTTGCACTGTAGAACTGGTCAGCAGTGGTAAGGTGCCAAAGAGTCATAAAACCAACAAAAACAGGTCAGAACAAAATAGGAGGAAAGAGGCAAAAAGTTTGGGGATGGCCCTGCAAAAAGGGCCGTTTCCAACAATGTAGCAACAAGTATTACATAATCTTTGCATTCTTAATTGCTGAATGATAAACAGGTGAACTTGATTTGTTTCTGCTTGTATGTGTTTTCCTATTGACACTGAAGCATCTGGCCTTGGTTGTAAAATTCATACCCCGTCGCTCTGAGTGCTTGGGCTCTTTACGAGTACTGGTCAGTGTTACATTTTTGTAACTTCTTCTGTTGAATGGTGCAGAGTATTCCCTTCTGGGGTGGCCAGACTTACTCAATAACTGGTATCAAAATGAACGCCTATTAGTGAGTTTTGCTGATGTGCACGAGAACCCCTCTGCATTTTGCTAAAGTACGCTTCCATAGCCCCGTGTGGCTTAGTTATATGCAGGGCCACTGGAATTATGTGGCAGGAAGGGACCAAATTATGAGGCAGGGTTGACTAATTTATGTGGCAAGAAAATTCCAACTATGCATTTATAATGCCAATCGCTCTAACTCTTGCACATGCGAGACCTCTTGCATTGCAAATGTCTTCCATTCTACATCAAAGGATAATACTTTACATTTAGTTCTTGGTGCATGAGGTAAGCTTGTGGGTGCAGGAAGAAGTCACTTGAAAGCTGAACTCATTACGCGCTTGAGGGTCTAAGAGGACATTATGGTGAGCCAGAGCTTGAGCCTGCCTCAAGCTTTCAGGAGCTCGCTCACCTCTAGTTGCTACCATACTTCTTTCACACATACAGCACCCTACAACATACATTTTATGATGTACTCAAAGTAAATTCTTCTCTATATGAAAAAAAAGCCTGCATCAGCCATGCAGTAGTTGCAGACAGGTTTTTCATCCCTGAAACCTTAGAGTTTACACTCTACAGGGCATCAGTAATTGCTTACAATGCGGCATAAGTCAAATGAAGCAGATCAAAAACAAGCTACGTCAACAAGCTCACTAATGGAAGATTAGTAATCAATATATGATGCTGAAAAGGGCATGTTTACATATATCTACACTGTGTGTCCAACTTTACATATCTGAAAGTGGACAGAGGAATAATATAGAAGTTGAAATTTGTAAAAATGGTGGGCAGGATGTGTGGCTGGACTGATCCTAGTCTCGGGCAAGAATGAAGCACAGCTGGGAGGGTAATCAGCTATGGTAAATATCTAAAATAGAGAGAAGATTGATTAAATTGGTCCTTGAAAACATTTTTTCAGCTCTTTTTAAAGGAATGGTAAATATGTAGTAGTATACCTAGAAGGCAAAATAGATTTTCAAAATTTGGTAGCATAGTCAAAGAACTCTTGGAGTGCAGCCACAGAATGTCCAATTGCAAGTTGTTGAAGATGGGAATCTCAAGTAGGAGAGTGTTGAAGCCGCAGAGTTGTCGGGAGATCTTAAAGGTGCCATCCAGTGAAAAATGTCACATTGGGTTTTAAACCCACGGAAACATAATTAAACAAAGGCACACTCTAGAATTCCTACAATCAATAATGTTTTCAATCAGTCAGTCTTGGAGATAGGACAAACTGAAGCTTGAAAAGTAGCTTTAAAGGGGACCAAGATGAATTGTTGGACTCCCAAATACAATGGAATTACTTTAATCTAATCTTGGGAGGACCAGAGTTTGGATTGCTTCCTCTGCATTCCAGTAAATACTGTTGAAGCCAAAAAAAGAGTCTGAGTTGGTGATTGGCAAGTCGTGCCATTTTTGTTTTTAAGAGTAAATCCAAGCAGATTTCGATAACGGTCCACATTCAATAAAGAAAATTAGTTGAATCCAATTAGTTTTAAACTGGTGTCACTGAAGATTGCAGAGAAATGAGGGAAAACAGTTTTGTCAGGACCAAATTTGAAGTGATGAGCATTTATCCACAACTGTTATCTAGGTTCATATTCAGTATGGCAATGTCAGTTCAAGAAGGAGCCTTCAAATACAGTTGGCGATGTAATATTCCAGACTTTTTAAAGATTGAAGGTATGGTTGAAGAGTGCAGACGCCTCTGCAGATCCCTGAGGAACCTCTTGAAGTATAAGTACAGGGATTAGAGAAGACTCTGGGCCTGATTCTAATCTTGGCGGGCGGAGGGAGCCGCCCGCCAAGCGGGAACCGCCAGAAGACCGTCCCGCGGTCAAAAGACCGCAGCGGTCATTCTGGGTTTCCCACTGGGCTGGCGGGCGACCGCCAAAAGTCCGCCCGCCAGCCCAGTGGGAAACACCCTTCCCACGAGGAAGCCGGCTCCGAATGGAGCCGGCGGAGTGGGAAGGTGCGACGGGTGCAGTTGCACCCGTCACGAATTTCAGTGTCTGCAAAGCAGACACTGAAATTCTTTGTGGGGCCCTCTTACGGGGGCCCCTGCAGTGCCCATGCCATTGGCATGGGCACTGCAGGGGCCCCCAGGGGTCCCACGACACCCCATACCGCCATCCTGTTCCTGGCGGGCGACCCGCCAGGAACAGGATGGCGGTATGGGGTGTCAGAATCCACATGGCGGATTCCCATGGGCAGCGGAAAGTCGGCGGTACACCGCCGGCTTTCCGCTTCTGGCTGTACCGCCGCGGTCAGAATGCCCGGCGGAGCACCGCGGCTTTTCCGCTTCTGGCTGTACCGCCGCGGTCAGAATGCCCGGCGGAGCACCGCCAGCCTGTTGGCGGTGCTACCGCCAACCCCCGCCCTGGCGGTGAATACCGCCAGGGTCAGAATGACCCCCTTTGTCTGTTATGATGTTTTGTGAGCAGTTAGAAAGATAGGGCTTGAACTTTTAAAACACCTTGTCTTTGAAACCCATACGATCCTCTAAAGTATGGATGTAAATGTCATGGTCGACCATACCAAAGGCATCTGATAGATTGAGTGGTATCAAAAGTCAGTATTTGTCATTATCCAATAGGTGCAGCACATCATTGGTGATGTTCTGTATGGCTATTTCAGTGCTACATCCTGCTCTGAAGCCTCATTGCAGATAGTAAAGAATATTATCATTATAACAGACTTTTACTAAGAAGTTGGCTTTCCAATTTGATTATTTAAATATTTATATGTACTGTAGTGAGCATTTTTTTTTAAATACTTTTTTTGCCAAATGCAAAATGTGTTGCAGCCATTTGTATGTGGCTTGCACTGTCTCAAACTTCAAATAAAAATCAAGCTTTGACAATGCCAATTAGTCTAATTTACCTTTACATACCAGTAAGACCGATTGGCATTGCCAATGCTTGTTTATAGTATTGAGTCAAGACTGATGTTTTCTCTTCCACATTTCTTCTGGAATTTTTCTAGTGTGTGTTAGAAGGCACTGAGAGGCAACAAATTTGTTTTGTTTAAACATGGCTGTTCATGAAATGCTGCATACTGATCAGGAAGAGTGACAAATCTATTGTTAGAAAAATCTAAATGTCGAACAAAGAAAGGGAGGAAAGCAACAAATGGAAGGGAGATGCTGAGGCCCATATTTATACTTTTTTAGCGCCGCAATTGCGCCGCTTTTTGACGCAAAAGCGGCGCAAACTTGCAAAAACAATTGTATTTTGGAGGTTTGCGCCGCTTTTGCGTCAAAAAGCGGCGCAAATGCGGCACTAAAAAAGTATAAATATGGGCCTGAGATTGATATGAAAGCCACCCGATCTTGAATGATGATTGGCTCTGTGGAGTATGGTATAAAAGTGTGCTGCCTGTAGCGATACCTCACATTTTATCATCCAGATGATCATTTTCCTCTAGCAGCAAAACCATTTAAAACCATTTGTTGCCATTCACTGCTTTATTTTATGATCACATAGGTTAATTACCTGCAGTGGCTTGAATGTATCACTGGTCTAGGGACTAGGATTCACTCATCAAGTCAGTGGTCCTGCACATTGAGCTGGTGATGGGCAAGAGTCAGTGTTCTGCTGCAGCATCTTAATAAGTAATGTGTATGTTTCATCCCAGTGTTAGCTGTAACACTCTGTCGTTATCTCAAAATCCTGATAGCTGCCATAAAGACCAGAGCAATGGAAATGTTTCTTGAGCTTTGATCTGTGAAACATTCATGGGTGGGTTATTAGTGGTACACCTGTGTTATGGTAATGAGTACCTGCACACCAAATGCCTTGCCAGAGAAGCCACTACAGAGAAAAGTAGTTTCATAAAGTATCTCTAGAGAGAAACACCATATAAAAATGTGTTACAGAGAAATACATTCATAGAGAAGTCACTACTAAAACAATTGCTACAGGGGCTAACTGTACAAAGAAACCACTGCAGAGTAAGGTTGTCAATAAGAAATATCTTCACAGAGAAAACTTGTTTTTGAGAAATACCTTTTACAGAGACACCACAACAATTATTAAGAAAATAATTTACGGAGTAATCACTAAAGAGAAAAGTCAATCCAGAGAAATATTTATAGAGATAAACCACTGCAGAGATAATTCATTACGGAATAATACCTGTGGAGGGAAATCCCTAAAGAGAATGTTTGCTTCAAGAAAATGTATTTACAGAGAAAAAATGAGAATCATTGTCACAGGGAAATAGCTCTACAGAAGAAAACACTATACTGAGAAACAACTAAAGAGAAAAGATTTTACAGGAAAATAGTTATACAAATAAACACTGTTGAAACAGGCTGTTGCTTGACTCAGAGAGACCTCTCTCATCTGATCCACCTTCCCAGGGGCGTATCTTCAGGGTGATGTTTGGGGTGCTACCCCCCTAAAAATGTATTCTGTAGTAAATAATTGGTTACAAGTGCTTTCAATCAGGTAATGTGAAGTGTCTTTTGGATTACACCTGGGATTTTTACATGCTCCACTGAGAAAACATTTACACTCTCTCACCTCTGTGTTTTGAAGGCCTTAAAAGATGTTGATTAATTTGAAAAATATATGTACCCCAAAGAATCCGCACTCCTCTCTTTCCAATGCCCCTTAAGCCCCCTGATGTTCTGCTTCTCATATAATGTGTTTTAACAAGATGATTGTGGGGAAATCTGAAGCTCACCCCCACAATCATACTGACCAAGCTACGCCCCTGCACCTTATGTGCTACTTCAAACTTTCAGCCATGCTGCACTGCTGTGCAACACGGCTAAATGCTAGTTTATTGCCTAATAGGCCATCAATGGAGATTCCTGGCTCCCCCTAGAGAGGCACTACTTTAGCATACTTTTTCCTGTTTCATTTTCACACGTTTACATTCATTTCATTTTAGTACCTTGTTGTATTGTGCGGGAAGGGAGCTAGCTTGCCACAGTGTAGTGCTGGAAATTAGGGGGATCGTGCTGGATCCTGGTTCCAGAAGCTATTTATAGATCGAATCTGGGATCCGGCCAACCCAGGGAAATATGCTGAATTTGTCCTGCTGTCATTTTCTGACATCAGCCCACAATTTGGATGTGCACAGATCTTCTTTGCATTCTGTTCAGTGCAGTAACATGCAGGCAGGGAGGAAACTTTCTTGTTTTTATTTCCCTCTGGCCAACAAAGGCCTGATTTAAAGGGCCACCCCCCTTCTTTTGTTCAAGTATCATCCTGGCTGGGAGCCATTTAGAGGCTTATACCTAAATGCCAATCCAATTGAGGCACATTGCTTACAACTTCACAAGGAACTATGACTTGGAGGTAGGTTTTTGGCTTTGCTCAAACCCCTTATGTAAGAGATGTGCATGCAGTGTAAGAATGCAAGATTTATCTGTGTGTATGAGTAGTTATTCTCATAATGATTTAAATAACACCTAATAATTTAAGATGAATTTAGTTTCATAGTGCTACTCATCCCAGTATAGAGTATCAAAACGCTTAACATCACACACAGAGGTTCTATAAATGATACAATTGTGTACATCAATGTACAGTACTTAAGACAATGTGGTTTATAATAATTTGTAGGAATCACATATCATCCATACTTGTGGATATTTTATGATAAGGGTGACCAATCAGGAGAAACAAAAAGTCAGGGAATAAATTGTAACGCATTGTTTGGGGTTGTTTGTACTTACAAGACTTTATTAGTTCTCAGAGGAGCCCTTCTTTGCAATCTTAGAATAAAAACAGGTAGAGGGAAAAGGGATCTAAGCATGTGCCTTAGGATCTGATGCAGTTCCTTCATGCCAGTAAATAGATCACTGTACTATATTAGATGGATTCCAACTTATGAACAGGATAAAACAAAATTATCTCATTGTCAAAAGCAGTAGCCCACTTACCTATCTACCTAAGATACAGATCTGTGTGTTCCACAATGTGTTTTGCAGCAGGCACATTAACCCGTTATGCTTCTTTGAGTCAAAAATGTGATTGGAAAAAACACAGAACTTTCCCAGAACTACATTAACCACCAGTTATCTCCCTACTATTATAATCCCCTCCAAACTCCTGGGCACACAAAGATATGTGCAGCAGGTGTCTTAACCCTGTAAGATATTTTAAAATTCACCCTCTTTGTGACAAATTAAGGAAACTAGAACAGATTTGCTTTCATTTTTATCCTTGTTGCCAATTTCTTTGTAGTAGATTTTTTAAATGTATAAGTCGACTGTCAGACTCTGCTTTTCAAGCCCCGCTCTTCATGATTCCACCCTTTTCCTCTGCCACACCTTGACTCCCCAATTTGTTTCCTCCTGGAGCAAATTTTTTCCAATTCCAGCACTGATAGTGTGCGTCAGTCTGCATGAAAGCCACACACCCTTAATAGCTTACCATGTTAATAACACTTCCGCAAATCTGACACAGCTTGTCTGCCACAGAGAGACCTCCCTCATCTGAGCCACCTTACACACCACTTGCATCATGACTAGTGGTACTTGAAGTTCTTCTATGTCCCGCTTTTTTTTCCTTGTAGGTATTCACAGGAGGTGTCTGGTTCCACTTGAGTTAATTGACTGGGACTCTCCTGTGGTTTCCTTTATGTATTTTATTTTCACTGGTTTATTTTCATTTTATTTAGTACCTCGTAGAACCACACAGCTAGTGACCTTGCTGCACTGCAAGGGAGCTGCCTGGCTTCAGTTCATATTTTATTATTACCCTCGTATTTAGTATTACGCTCACTTCTGATAGTTCTAATGAATCAACTTGCAGGCCACGCCCATATCCTTGCGAGCCATTCAAATAGCGTTGTTCAAAAGCAAGCACTTCAGTGCAGGTCCGTGCATGGTCAGACTGCACCAAGTGCTGGAAACTCTGAGGTTTCAGACTTTCACACTAACCAATCTACAAATGTTAGCCAAAAGGGAAGCCTTTTTCCTGTAACTTTGTCTCCCCAACGCCACCCCCAACCCCGCACCCCGTGCCACACCCACTCCATACTCCCCCAAGCCCCCCTCCCAACCACCACCACCATAGCAGCTAGGTTACCGAGGCCCCTGCATGATGTACTGTTCCAGGCAATATTTTTTTCTTCGAATTCTGGGAATTGTAATCCTGTTTCATAATTGAATAAACAAGGAAACAAGTCCCAGAATTTTATTTAAAAAACCTGGACTGGAGCAGTACATCACGCATGGACCTGGTAAGCTTGGCACTGTTTAACTACAAGAACACTCAGACTTCATTTGTTCATGCTCCTTTTGGAATTCTGACCATCCCCTCTGATAACTTGCCCTCTCTCCCACTGGCAGGGCCAGAGGTTGTACACTGTCCTTACCTTTATGCTTGGTCCCTGCCTAGACATACGACAGATTTCTGGGCCCTAATTTCTTCTTCAGCCATGCATTCTCTTCATTGCTGTCTCCATCCACTGTCAAATCCTGTTCTTGTACTGGCAGTACCAGAAGGTTATACCATATTAAGTGTAGACAGGCTCTCTAAACTAGGGCAGTGGCTTAGGCATCATTTTTTGTTCCTCGCTTCAGTCCAATTTCATTACATCCAATTCCTTCCCTGGTTCGAGTATCTTATTTTTCAAATTGTCCAGTAAAACTACTGCTTCGTTCTGGGATGCTCTAGTTTACTGCTTTCCCGGGACTACATGATGGCTTTCACCCTAAACTCAAAGGGCTTTTGGCCCCTTTAATACTGAAAGCTCCCAATTTTACCACCATTGGTGATCCTAACTTCCACTTGGAAACCATAAAGAGAGGGGCTTCTCCACACTCACTGATGACTTACAGGCCTTAGCTTTAGCCCAATATGTATCAAAACCCACCCATCAAGCAAGCCATCTTCTGGGCCCCATCTTTTCCAATGTGGAGGAACACTGCCATATCTTGATCAGACCACTGCCTCATCTAATTTCATTGCCCATGAAAGTATGGCCTCTTCCTTCCACCTCTCCGGGTGCCTCATCCCCCTATCAGGCGTGGAAATCTATCTCACAGGGCTCCCCCTCAATGCGTTGTCACTTACCCCTTTTGTTTTCAGCTCTGATCTTAACTTGGCTGCCACCACAAAGGAATCTCGAAGCACTCCTCTTATCCCATTAACAGACATTAGGGGCCCTCCCTCAGGTGCTATCAGCAACAATTCAGAGCGGCATATCATGCTTCCTTCACTAACTCCAACTCTTCGAGCTCCAACTCTTTCCAAAAACTGTTTTCTGCAGTTAGAAACTTAGCCAAACCAAAGCTTTCAGCAGTGCAGCCCTACCTTCCCCTGAGCTTTGCTTTTCTATATCAAAACATTTTATCACAAAAGTAGGAAAGATGCTTGTCAACGTTGATTCATTGTCGTTCCTCAAACATAAGTCTTGCGTATACAATGGTGCCTCTCTACCCTGTTGCAGCCTTCTGATTTTGATTCTCCCTCTCTATTAAGTCTAGGTCACTGACTGACTCTTGCCCTTACCGCTTATCGAATTTAGGATTTAATATGTTAGGTCTCTTCTTAGGTCTCTCTGTGCGCCATCTCTGTCATATACTTGAGTCCTCCCTTTTGTGGAAGCATGCATCAGTGCTCGTCCTTCTCAAAAAGGCTCCTGCTGTTCCCAACATCATGACAACTTATTGCCCAATCTTTTTACTGCCTTTTCCCTCTAAACTGTTGAAAATAGTGGTGAACATGCAAATTTCACATTATTTAAAATTACATTTTCTCTTGGACGCATCTCATTTGCGCTTCCAAGCACCTCACAGCACAAAAACCATCCCTCCTAGCTGCTGCGGAGGATATCCATTGGATTCTTGTTCAGTACTGTGCCACACACCATTCTTAAATGCCTTCACAGTATGGGGCTCTGCCTTCGCGCCCTTGGATGCTTATTTGTTGGATAGGATCCAGTCTACACATATCCCCCCATATTGTTCAATCTCTTCTAAACTTATTAGAGATGTTCCAAAGGGATCATTCTCAAGTTCTACCGTGTTTAATGTCTACATGGCCCCTTCGGCCAAGACTGTTAAAACATATGGGTTTAATATCCTCTCATACGCAGACACACTGAAATTGTTGCCTTGATCTCAGACAACCTTTCTGAAACACAGGTAAAGTTTCATTTAGACATGGTAGACATTACCAGCTCGACCTCCTCAGACTATTTAAAGTTAAACAGTTTTGTTCAGCCACTCCATCAACATCTGTTCTTTCCTCTGGTGGCCAGAAAATATTGGGAGACACCCTTGTCCCTTCCAAAACCATCACAAATGTAGAAGTACTTCTTGAGCACAGGCTAGCCATATTACCACTCTAATAACTCCGGTCTCAGCTGTCTGTTTTACCACCCTTAAAATGTTACAGAAAGTCTCTGCCTGGCTCCCCTTGGCTGCTCAGAAGACTGTGATTCAGGCCTGGGTCACCTTCTGTTTTCACTATGGGAATGCCCTCTACCTGGGCACAGGCCGACATCTTAAGAATCAGTCGTCTTCATACAAAATACTGCTGCTCTGCTTGTACAGGATCTGCCAGCCCAATCTTTTATATCTGAACATAAGCGAAGTGTAGGTTTGTTCCCTATGAAAAAATGCACCATAGTTGAAACCCTTTGTTTCACTCACAAAACTTTATATAGGACTGGTCCTACCTATCTCATGAGGAAACTTTCCTTTCACCAACCCACCCATGCTCCCTCCCAACATTCCCCGTTTTCATTGCGCTAGAGCTGGTGGTCCGTCCTTCTCATTGCTGGCTGCAAAGTACTGGAACAAGCTTCCACTGTCAATACACCATCTAGCTGGTCTTCCCGCTTTCAAAAAAAAAAAAACAACTCAAAATCTGAATCTATCAGTCCTTAATACTAATACAAATAAAATGCCAGTACTGGTCACTAAACAGTGCACAAGTACTATCCTTATACAAAAAGATCTACACGATCCCTTTAAGTTCCTACCGCCACCTAAACCAATCACACATGAAAACATCCACCAAGGGAGGCAGATTATATTCACTTATGAATTGAGATGAAGTGAATATAATCTGCCTCCCTTGGAAGATTTTTTTTTATCAATATCTCTTTAGTTTGCTTCCTTGTGAGTTCTTGTTTATTCTCCGCACTAGGACACCCCTAGTTGGGTAACAGTTGCACTTCATAAATCCACATAATATTTTACAGGGTTAAAAAGCTTTGTAGAAAAACCACTGCTGAACTAGGTTCCTTGGGCCTCCAAGCTCGTCACTAGAGGAAGGAAGAGGACAGCAGAAGGAAACCGATATGTAACCAAAGATGCTTGAAAAGCAGGCACGTTGAGGCCTATCTTCTCACGGACATCAGACAGGCAGCAGCCAGGAACTGCACAGGAAATGCGTTTCACAGCTCAGCCTCCTGATTTGGCCCTGGTCACCTTCTTTAGTGAGAACACAAAAAAAACACATTTGTGTAGGAAAAAATGATTTTTTATGGCATCACAATGGGAAAGAGGAAAATGCCAAGGTTGGATCGCTTGTGTTAATCCCAGTCACTGGTACTACTGTGGGCTATTTTTTAATCACTAAGCCACTGCATCCAGAGAGCAAGCGCATACAGATCAGTCATGGTCCTGCAGCAACAGGGTCAGTCCAGGCCAAACTAGCTGACCACATCCCGAAAGCAGTTTCAGCCATGTTGTGGCTCATCAGTGATGTGCAGCTTGAATCCTATTGCACAGTGTGTGACAGAATCTACATCTGGGCCTACCCACGTCATTTGAGGCCTTACACTAAATAATAAAAAGAAGTAATGGAAGGAATGCTTGAATGAATCTCAGCCACTAGTTGTTGCTATGAGTCGACTTCATGTCCAATGCTGTTGTTGCTCTGCCACTCCAGAGAGCAATCATATGGAAATCAGCCTAGGCCCTGCTGCAGTAGAGACACTAATTCCAAATTCTCAGGTTACCTTTCCTCTGAAAGGGACTCAAGCAACCCCAAAGAGTTTTTAGCTTTTTGTTCCTAATAGGTGAGGTGCAGCCTAAATCCTTTAGCACATCTTGCATACTCATTACAAATTGGTATCACACTGAAACATAGAGTGAGTATCTGGCCTGCCGGTTCAGAATTCATTATTACTTATTCGGTGCCAAGTCGCATTTGCCTATGTATGGTCCTTATCTGTAATGGTACACGAGAGCTTAAAACAATTGACTGGGATGCAGCACAGACTAATTATCAGTGGTTAAGATGCATTCAAGTATCCACTCGTCACATTTTGTGCTGCCTTCATGGTTTTACAGCATTTATAGGATGCAAACAGCTGCACTGGTGATGGAAGTACTTTGGCAATCTAACATTGCCTGTAGCATTTCTATTCCTCCCAGATCTTAAAGACTTAATACCACTGGTGAGGCCTAAAACAGCTGCTAAACATATTTGTGGTTGTCAGCCATCTTATAGAAAGGGCTGACTTTAACTGGCAGGCTCTTGTCTAAAGGCAGACAACAAGGCTGTCATAATAATCAAACTCACATTAGGAAAGCTTATGTGAGCTTGGTAACCCCTAACCCCTACTCTTTATAAGTAAATGCCATGTCATATAATTTATGACATGGCATTTACTTATAATTGTGGTGTTTCCACATTTGTTAAATAACCCATCATTGGGTCCATAATTTGCAGAATTTGCAAATTTGTTTCTAGCGCAAAGAATCAAAAGTTAGTAAAAAATCAGTTGCAGGCACTTTGCAGAGGCTGATTTGTCACCTTTTCATTGCATATTATTGCATTTGGGATATAAACCCAGCAGTAATAAAGTGAAAACGTTGTCCAGACAGTCTTAAGTATAAAAATGTTAAAATAATGAATACTATCACAAAATGTTCCACATAATGTCTCATAATTTGGTCTTCCACTGCCGCATAAGTTGGTCTTCCCCTGCCACATAATTCAATCTTCCCCTGTCCCATAATTCAGTGGCTTTGTTCAACCTTCACAAGACAAATTTGAAAGTAAAAAAAAAAACACTAGGGGGCAGATGTATCAAAGGATTTTACAAATTCTGTATCTATGGGAAAATGTTTTCGTACATATGGCCCTAGATGTCCATTGTTGTTGGAACTGTGTGGTTCCCATCATCAACTTCCAACAGAGAGCTTCACCCTGATTGGATCATCCAGACCCTTACTCCGGATATCAAGAAGTCTCTGGCGGAAAGATGCTCAGTGTCAGAGGCTACAAGCAGAAGGCCAGCCACAGGCTGGCAACTCGACGCTCCTAGGTCGCTTGGAAAGACAGGGAAAAGGTTAAGTGTTCATGATGACAGTCAGCCAAATGGCGTGATAATTTTTAGGAAAATCAAAAAAATGGCCATAACTGGATCCATAATCTACATGCAGCGCACTTTTACTGTTTGCTTCACGGCGCACCTTTCAAAAGGTATGCTGGACACAAATAGGGGTTAATACGCCATATTACAAAGAATACACTGCCCCCTGGGCAGCCGTGAACTTGTGCCCCCCTCATAGCAGTGCATTCAGTGAAATACGAAGCAGCTGCTTCAAAGCCACTCTGAGTTCAACAGGGCAGGCAGCATGCCACCTGCACTTTGAAGAGGGATCCACTTGCAAGAGGGTGCAGTGAACGACTGCACCCACCTTCAGGGGGATGTCTAGGAGGGTCCATGAGACCCTCTTTTTCCCCTCCAGAGGGTTGCCTTTAGTGGGCACACTGAAAGTGCACCTCCTTTTTTAGATGCATTTTCAGTTCCTAAGGGCACGCTTGCCTCTGATCCCGCGTTCCCAATACATTTGCTGGCATAATGCGCAGGAGAAGACACAAAGTGATCCTTTCATTTGCATGGAAGGGAATGCCCACTCATAATAGCACAGACAATACCTTTAATTTGCGGTCTTGTTTTTCTCAACGGAGTACGCTATATTTGTGCCAACCTCAGCTTTCAAAGGGAGGCTAAAGAGAGCGGCCAATGGCAATGTGAGCAGACGTGCCAACGCTTTGGAGAGGTATTCTAGAGCAGTGGTTCCCAACCTTTTGATTCCTGTGGACCCCCACTTTAACATTAATGGAACCCAGGGACCCCCACTGAATCATCATGGGAATCCGGCGACCCCCTCCTGAGTCATTACTGGAAGCTGGGGACCTAATTTGTCAATATTTGTTAATATTTTTTAATTTTCTAGGCTCTCGCGGACCCCCTGAGAAGGCTTCGCAGACCCCCAGGGTCCCCGGACCACAGGTTGGGAACCACTGCTCTAGAACAAGTCGATAAATGGGTAAGGCTGCTACTTTTTACTTACCCTTGCTACCCCCGACCACCTAATTCGTCACACTGGCGGCAGGACCAGATGGTAAACAGAACTCAAAGATCCTCGATTAATATCTGCACTTTCCGCTAATTGCTCTTCCTGTATTGCTTCAGTAGCTTGTAGGAAGGTGCTTTGGTTCTAAAGGTGGGGGAAGAGGTCACATATTTGATGTAGGGGAACTCAAAGGGTGTGAAATGTCACTTGAGCTAGCCCTTGCATATTGGTGAGTTAACACACATACAGCCAATACCCTGTTGCTGGATGGCGTGTTATTTGAATGTCCTTATCGCTATATCATCTGGCATAAATAATTTCCAAATAGTGTTTACAAAACTAGCACCCCGTTGGAGTTCATCATAGAAAGCCTTCTCCTAATGATATTTTGTGTTGAAATTTAATGCAGAATATTTGTGACAGGCGATTGTTTGTGTCCACAATATTCTAACTTGCAGCCGATATGACATAGGTTGGTGTTAATTGGCCTTACAGATTTAAAAATTAAATTAGTGTATTCTGAAGATGTGCTGAGCAGAACTGGCTTGATTAGTCTTGCTTCAAAGGGACCCCCCCGACCCCCCCCCCCCCTGGAGCAAACCATGCAGAAATAGAGCACTCGCCCTCTCCCACAGAAACATTGACTGAATTTAAAAAATGCCTTTTTTGTTTCCGTAAATGAAGCATCGCCGCAGGACTCCCTTCCTCTCTGGGCCCACCACAGGTTCCCCAAAATGCTGACGTCCTCGTTATGTGGTGTAGCGTGTGTGGTTCCCATGGGTGTCGGGCTCTGTGTACAAACCTCTTGAAAACGAATTATTCTGTTTCCTGGCAGAGCCGTTCTTCATTTGGCCTCACTGACTTCCTTTTTATCCGGGTGAAGAGTAAATGTAATGTTTGCAGTTTATCCAGTTCTGTGGGTCAAATAAGGGAGCAGCTTCCATCATGGAGAAAGGAGCATTGAAAATGTTTGTTGTTAGATTTTGGTGAGAGGCTTCCTGTACCATTAGTCCTCCGCTTTACGACACGGCGTCTGTGAACGGGACAATGGCTCAGTGCTTTGTACCTCAGAATCCGCCATACACCCTCCTTAGGTCGGTAGGTTATTTATCATTAAATTAGGTTGGAGTAACATTCATTAAGAGAGTTTAGAGCAAAACTGCAACAGAAACCTCATATAAAAAGCAACTTATTTCTGGTGCCACAACCAACCATACGGCCTCTGGAACACGTCACCTCGGGCATTATTATTACAGATCAAGCTGCGTAAATTTGGCTGTTTGATTAGAAACCGTACAGAAGTTAGGGACAGTCTTTTTACAAAGCAGACCCGGTTCACAATTTATTTATTTTGGTTTTGTATGTGATTAGTGCATCCCGAGCACCCCCACAGGACCATCTGCACGCATTACATACAACAGCCGCTTATAAACAACTTAAAGATGTCAGGACAGGATGGAAGAGGAATAAAGTGAACATTCAGGTACCGTCTGAACAGGTGTGTTTTTAAGTATTTCTCGAGGGATAGCAAGGTAGTATTGAGTCTTTGAAGACTCTTACTGGTATATTGTCCTGGTCTTTTTCCTATATTTCTTGGCATTATTCTGGTGGACAGCTAAGCATGTCAGGTCTTCTGAAGAGATTCCTACAAGCATTATAGTTTGTAGAAAGAAGTAACCAACACAAAAATCCTTGCCTATAAAAGAATTCTGTGAGATTTTATCTAATAAAATACCTGTGTACAGGCTTTAACACACTGCAGAAACAATTCACCCTAAAGGCCTATTTAATTTAACATACGTGTTACATGGTAAATAAATTAGGTCTACTTCCTCTATTGTAACTTTTCATAATCAACAGATCAGGCCTATAGCATCTGATATATCTTTTCCTAATGAACCAATCAGAGCTATAGCCTTTGTTATTGGCTTGTCAACATAACCATCTCAGGCCTGCTGTACTGAGTGTAAGCTTTCCCACAAGGCAACCATCAGACATACTGCATACAATTACAAAAGCGCACACAATTACAGTTGACAAAGCAAGATATTATCTCTCCTAAGAGGATCTTGCAAGGATTCCCACAGTGCAAAACCCTTACACTTTCTAGCACAGTGAAATAGCAATCCATCCTTAAATGCCTATTGCCTTTATTACATGTTTTTTACACTACATAAGTTAAGAATACTTGCTTTGTCATAACTTTTCAGTGTTAACAGATCACACCTAGAGAATCTGACAAAACTTCTTACAGGGAACTATTGAGAGCTACAGCCTCTACCAGTTGCTTCAGAATGTATCCAATCTATTGAAATACATCTAAAATGGCAACGATTATACCTACAGTTACAAAAGTACAAATATGCACAAAAGTGCATTTGATGAAACAATATTCAACCTGTCTCAATATGTCCTAACAAGAATCATCACAGTGAATATCTTCTACTCCCAGGGTTTGCCAGAGTGGGTGACTAACACTAAAACTCTTACCTACTATGGTAATTTGTGGGATCTCATGTAGCAAGATACCCGTCTACACCTGTAACAGTCTGATACCAACCCACTGTTAAAGGCCTAGTGCCTTTAACAAATGTTTCCAATTACTTTTCATAATAAACTGATCAGATAGACAGCATCGGACATAATTTTACTCAGTGCACCAATCAGGCCTACTGTTTTGAGCGTAGTCTTGCAAGGTAAACTTGAGGCACACAGTCATAAAGTTGCAAAGGTATACAAAATTACAGTTGGCAAAGCAAAATTCTCTCTCTCCTAAGAGGGGCTAACTGAGATTTTTACAGTGCAAATCTTCTATACCCATAGATTTTCAGAAGGAGTAACCAACACAAAAACCTGTGCCTAATAGGGTACTCTGTGAGGTTCCATGTTATAAAATATCTACCTGTAGGTTTTAATTCACAGTAATAACCATCCTTTGAATTCCTTTTGACTTTAACATATGCCCTTCACAATAAATATGGCAGGCCTACCACCTCTATTATAACAATTCATAATAAACAAATCGGACCTACAGTCATGACCATTGGATTGCCACCTTAACCGTCAAAGCCCCTTTGTACTGACTACAAGCTTCACTACAGCCAACAAAAGTGCAATATAAGTACTTGTTTCAGCAGAAGACCACACCTTTGACCGAACATACCTTCAGCCCAATCAAATCTTGTATTCGGGGAGCCAACATGTGAATGGCGTTTGAGTTCCTGTCTGAAGCCAAACATTGAAATAGCATGATTTTTGCATTTAATGGGGAAGCTGCACTTAACCCATCATGGTGTGAAGCAGGAAGTAAACACCTAGGGACTGATTTAAGAAAAGAGGCGCTGCACCCAGTGCAGTGCCACTTTTCTTGCGCCCCTTAGCTCCCCCCTAACACCACCATGTGTGCACTGTATCTAAGATATAGCGCACTATTGCGGTAGTTAGGGGAACTAGCATCAACATGTTTTACGCTAGTTCAGAGTGTTGCAGGATTAGCCTAAAATTTTTTGACACTAATGCTACAAAGCCCATTAGAAATAATGACGTGCCTCCTTTTTTAACGCCTGCTCATAGCAGGTGTTAAAAGTGCCAAAAAAATGCACTTAGATTTCTTTGCGCCATTTTTTCGCTCCCCCTAACAGGGGAATGCCCCATTTGCATACATTATGCCTGGCACAGGCATAATGTGGCGCAAATGGTTACAAAGTGGCAAAATGCATGCCTTGCGCCACTTTGTAAATATGGAGCGGCGATTTTGACCTTGTTGGGTCACATTAGCATTAAAAAAATGACGCTAATTTGGTGCAAGGAGGGGCTAGGGGCTCTTAAATCAGCCCCCATATTTGCAACAACTAGGAAATTAGCTCTGAAGTTACCCTGTTATGAAACAGAAAACATGGTGAACAGAAAAAACAGTCACATGTTTGCACCTGCAGACGATTAATTACCTAGTGTTTCCTGATGCGGAACAGAAAAGCAGCACTATGTGTGTACCTTGAAGCATTTGGATCCTAGCCAACCCCGGTGACAATCATAAAGAAGCATCATTTTGGTCCAATTGCAAGAGCACCTACTCCTGCGCGTGCTCTGCTGGCAAAAAGGAACAACTTGAGGCAAGTCAGCTCCGAACGTGCCCAAATGTCAAGCAGGAAGCAAAGGCAACGCCATAAAGAAGAGGGTGAGCTCATAGCTGACTCTCATGCCAAACAGAAAAAAACTATATTTTCACGAATATTAGTTGTTTCTGTGCCACGAGGCAGTAGTAGCTGGTTTGAGCTACAGCTATTTGTTTCACTGGCCCCAAAGTGATTTTGTTTGGTATTCAGAAGTTTAACGAAGTACTTCAGCTGGTGCCGTGCCAGTACTTAGATCACGAGGTGGTGTTGCTCTAAATTCAGCACTGAGAGCTTTCTGTCCAGCCGTGTTCGGGCACGCATCCTGTTTACCGTGACCCAGAGCCAACAAAAAGTGTTTTCAACAGCGCTTGGCTCTGTAGAGTGTAAAACCACATCTTAGCCACACGAGGTCCCCCGCGTATCATAAACGCAGCACAAACCATTTATCTTTTCAGAAAGGTTGCAGAGTTTGGGCTGCTAGCCTTTCCGCCCCTTTCTATGGACCCTTTTAAAGATAAGCAGAAGCGGGGTGCGTCGCGTCTGATTAGCTGCTGCTTTAAATGAGGCCGTATTTGCACACCACATGCTACCTTCATTCAGGGCGCGCCTTGAAAACACATACATATCGCTCTTTTAAATATTCGTTTCTTCGGGAGATAAGCGGCTGCTGGCAAGGCAGATGAGTGGGAACAGAGATCGCTGCAGTTTTTTTTAATTGCAGCGGGTCCATGCGACCATTTCACCTTTCCAAGTTCAAAATAATGTAAATTATTGTGTGTGTGGTGGGGAGCACGGAGGGGGGGGGGGGGGGCGGTAAAAAGTAACAATTATTAGCACCTGATTCCGGGGCTCTTTTTATGTGCCTGCAAAAATACCTGTTCACTGAGATGTTATTTTACCACAAATACTTTGACCCCTTCTGCTCTGGTTTTACTGTCTTTATTGCCCCAACGTGCCGAAGGAGACTTCAAAGGCAAGGGACTTATCATTAGTGCAGCAGGTGCCCTGCACCGGTGCCCAACGTTATGAGGGGTCCAGCTAGATGCGGCCGTGTGTGATGGGGGTTGTAGCACTGGCCCTAGTGTCTGGGCCAGCCCACCCTGCATTGTTTGACAGGGATGTTCCCCTAGGATACCCCTCATGCGTGGGCCTAGTGCGAGTGCCCGAGCATGACGTATCCTAGGCTTTATAAGTCAAGCGCGAAGGCGCGAAGGCGCGAAGTTTCGTTTTTGTGACGGAGATACATACACCTGTGATTAATAAATCAATGTTTCAAGTCAGTCGGCGGCTCAGCGTGATTTTTGCCGCCGACCCTACAGGGGTTTACTTTCCCTTGCTCTGATTAAGGCCCTTGTCTACTTCTTACATTTCAGGTGTGGCGCTACATAAAGCGTCTAATAAATATTAACAATGTGCAGTTTAGTGTGATTAGATTTTCCTAAATTAGACCTTTCCCTGATTTGGGCATTAGATACCGCTTACAGTGCAGGCATTGTTTGTCCCTTCTGTGCCTTGCTGCCCCCTGAGGTAGGATTATGCTAAAACACCCCACTGTAATAATGTATTCCGCCCTTCTCGCCCCGCCCACTCTCACTCTGTTCTACCCTTTCTCCATCCCACTTAGGGTGACCACTCGTCTGTAATTTTCATGGACTGCCCGTAACTTTGCCCTGCCGTCGTTGTCCGTGATGAAAGGCTTAACGAACAGCATTTGTACGTACTTTTAGCCTTTCACCAAAAGGGCAATGGACAGCAGGGCGAAATTGAGGGCAGATCAGTTGCGTATTTTGTAGCAGCCTATATTATGATGTAATTGTATGTATATAGCACTTACTACCCCTGACGAGGTGCCAAATGCATGTTTAAAATAAGGACTTACAGATTCACAGTCCTTTCAGGGAGCTATGTACCGCATAGTACTAACGAACATCGGCAAAGCCAATAGGTCTCATCTATGCAAGAGTTACTGGCTTTGCCAATGTGTTTTAGCCATGTTATACACCAGAGTGGCTGCTGTTCATGGCTAAAAGTTAGTGGCATACTGGTGTGGAGTGGAGTAGAGTGGCATAGGAGCAGTGGCGGAGAGCCTAGTGGTGCAGAGTACAGTGGTACAAAGTACAGTGCAGTGGGGTATAGTGCAGTTGTTTCGAGTGCCTTTGTGTAGAATGCAGTGGTTTAGAGTGCAGTGGCATGGAGCGGCGTGGGGCAGAGTAGAGTGGCATAGATTGCAGTGGAATAGAGTGGCATACAATAGAGTGGCAGAGAGTGCAGTAGTGTAGTGTGGTGTAGTGGCATAGAGTGCAGAGTAGAATTGCGTGGCAGGGAGTGCAGTGGCGTAGAGTGGAGTAGTGTGGAGTGGTGTAGTGCAGAGTAGAGTATAGTGCTGTAGAGTGCAGTTGCGTAGAGTGGAGTGATGCAGAGTATAGTGACGTAGAGTGCAGTGGCATAGAATGCAGTAGTACAGAGTAGATTGGTGTACAGTACAGTGGCGGAGAGTGCAATGTTGCAGAGTAAAGTGTCAGTGCAGTGATGTAGAGTGGAGTGGCACAGAGAGCAGTGGCGTAGAGTACAGTGGTGCAGAGTAGAGGGCAGTGGTGTACAGTGCAATTGTTTAGAGTGCATTGGCGCAGAGTGCAGTGGCATGGGGTAGAGTAGCATAGAGTGCAGTGAAGAAGAGTGGCATACCATAGAGTGGCAGAGAGTGCAGTAATGCAGAGTGGTGCAGTGTCATAAAGTGCAGAGTAGACTCACGTGGAATAGAGTGCAGTGGCGTAGAGTGGTGCAGAGTGGAGTATTGTAGAGTGGTGCAGTGCAGAGTATAGTGTCTAGAGTGCAGTGTTGTAGAGTGCAGTGATGCACAGTGCAGTAGCATAGAGTGCAGTTGTACAGAGTAGAGTGGTATAGAGTGCAGTGTTGCAGAGTAGATTGTCAATGCGGTGGTGTAGAGTGGTTCAGAGAACAGTGGCATAGAGTTCAGTGGTGCAGAGTAAAGGGCAGTGGCATATAGTGCAGTTGTTTAGAGTGCACTGGTCTAGAGTGGCATGGGGCAGAGTAGAGTGGCATAGAGTGAAGTGGAATAGAGTGTAATAGAGTGTAATAGAGTGTATTGGTACAGAATGTAGTACTGCAGAGTAGAGTGGTGTTGCAGAGTAGAGTGTCAGTGTGCAGTGGCGTAGAGTGCATTGAACTACAGTGGAGTGGTCAGAGTGGCGTAGAGTGCAGTGGCGTTTAATAGATTGTTTCAGAGTAGAGTGCAATTGCATAGAGTGGAGAGGTGCAGGATAGAGTTCAGTGGCACAGAATGCAGTTGCACAGAGTGCAGTGGTGTAACGTACATTCTTTTACAGTAGAGTGAAGTGGCTTAGAGTGGAGAGGTGCAGGGTAGAGTGGAGTTGCATAGAGTGGCATAGAGTAAAGTGGTGTAGAGTGCCGTGGCGTAGAGTGCAGAGGTGCAGAGTAGATTAGAGTGACGTACAGTGTATTGATATAGAGTGCAGGGGCATAGAGTATATTAGCTTAGGGTGCGGTGGAGTACAGTGTAGTGTTGCAGAGTGGCATAGAGTGGAGTTGTGCGGACTAGATTGGTGTTGCCCAGACTGGAGTGGTATAGCGTGCAGAGGCGCAGAGGGCAGTGGTGTAGAGAGACGTAAAGTGCATTGCCACAGAGTAGAGTGGTACAGAGTAGAGTAGAGAGGCATAGTGTGAAGTAGCATAGAGTGCAGTTGCACAATGTGGAGTGGTTCAAAATGGAGTTGAGTGCAGTGCGGTGGCATGGAGTGGTGTAAAGTGGAGCGATGCAGAGTAGGGTGCAATGGTGTGGAATTGTGCAGAGCAGAGTGGATAATGCATGGTGTGGTAACACACTGCCATTACAGACAACACATTTATGGCTGTTACATTTGCATCGACATACATTTTTTAAAAATCAAACTAACCTGTGGACAGATGATGATGTGTGGAAATTGCATCACCTAATGCAATGATTTGTTTTATTCATATAAAGGTATTTGTTTCCAGCACACTTCAGAATTAACAAAAATGTTTCATTTGTACTCCTAATTATGATATATTTTGAAGTTTATTTAAATGTTGTCATGTGATAGAAAAAACTCTTTCTTAACCCCAGTATCCAGCAAGATTGTTGTATAAAACTTCTCACTTTAAAGTCAGAGAAAGAAAAGTAAACACTAAGGGCCAGATGTATCAAAGGGTTTTACCCATTCTGAGTCTATGGGAAAATGCATTGGTACATAGGGCCCTAAGTTCCCACCAAAGAGAGAGCCTGACATTTGACTTTGTTCTTGAATGCCTAGCAAATGTGATGAGGAAAGAACAAGATTTACAGGCTTGTTTACAGAAAGGGAGCACTCGGAAGGATACCGCAAATAAGGTTTGGGCAAGGGAAGGGACAAACTCAAGCTGCATAGTCTAAAACAAATAAAGCCAGCAAATTAAAAGTAACAAAATGTGATTTACAAACCACAAGGCCAATGGCAAGAAACGGGTGGAATGCATTCCCAAGGAAGCTCTATGAATGTACTTAAAGTGACAGCTGTGGGATACTTTTTGGAGAAAGTCCAGTATTTTAGTCCAGTCCGCATCTTGCAGAGGTTTGGCCACATCAATCACCCAGGTAGTATGACAAGATGCCCTGGAGTGGTTTCCATGTTGCAGGAAAGGTTGGTGCACCCATTCCATCAGTTTGCCACCAGTTCTTGTAATGTAGAGCTTCTGGCACACCTCTTGGTGGGTTAGTGCTAGGTGGCAGACATGAAATAGGGCATTTAATGATTATTTAAGGTGGTTGTAAGTAAGGAGTTGACCAGGGTGAAGATGATAGTCTGCCACAAGGGTTTGGAAATGTAGTAGCTTGCTGTCCAGAAATAGGCTTAGCAAAGATAGTGCAGGAGCACAGGGTTTCTTCGTGTCAGTGAGTTTATAGGTTCTAGCATGGCAAGAGAAAGCGGTGCATTATAACCCCAGATGGTGATCCGTAGAATGGTCAGTAGGAAACAATGAGCAGTGCAGTAAGCCCTCCTTAAAACCCCATCTCATGCAGGGGGGCAGGCAGAAAGCCCAGCGAGCCACCCATTGGACCTGTGCAGCTGATTAATAGCATTCTAAGTCCAGAAGGCCTAATCCACCTGCAGTCACGGGTAACTTTAGAGTGGAAAGAGCTACTTTGGTATCCAAGCGACCTAATCAGATGTCTGGCATGTCTGAAGAAGGAATGAAGGACGAGCAGGGGAAGGTTTGCAAAATAATACTATCATTGGAGTAGCACACCATCTTTACTACTGCCACGTAGCCAACTACAGAAAGCAGAAGAGAAGACCAAAAAGCAAATTGGGCTCGGAGGGACCAAGATGCTCTGCTGAGATTTCCATCCTGCAAATCAGTGGGAGAATGGTAGATATTAATCACTAGGGGCCTCATTTCAACCCTGGCGGTCGGAAGTGGCGTTCGTACCACCAACAGGCTGGCGGTACGAAATGCCATATTATGATCACGGCGGTACCTCAGCGGTCACACCACCTGGACCGGCGGTTTACCGCCATGGATGACCCAGCAGTCACAATCCGCCAGGGCAGCGCTGCTTGCAGACTCCCCTTACCGCCAGCCTGTCCATGGCGGTAGACACCACCATGGAAAGGCTAGCGGTAAGGGGACTCGCGGGTCTCCTGCACTGCCCATTCACTTGGCATGGGCAGTGCAGGGGCCCCCAGGCACAGCGCCATCGTGATTTCCAATGTCTGCGTGGCAGACAATAGAAAGCGTGATGGGTGCTGCTGCACCCGCCGCACCGCCACATTGCTGCGGCTCCATTAGATGCTGGCTGCAATGTTACGGCTCACATTATTGCTGGGCCGGGGGGCGGAAACTCTATTTCCGCCCGCCATCCCAGCGGGGATGTTGTAATGCGGCCGGTGGGTTTGCGGCTGCATATGCGGCCATTAGGCGGGTCAATCTTGGCAGGCGGCTTCCGAGCCTGCCAAGGTTGAAATGAGGGCCTAGGTATCAAAAGGTAACTGGTTCACAGTTCAGTCTGAGATCTGATTGCATATAGAGGGAAAAACAGTGCCATATGTTAAAGAAACACTAATTACATTTTTGTTTGTGCAATTTACATCCCAAATATTTTGAAAATTCTATATGTACTTGACACTTAGGGATAACCCAGATCACTAGTTTGGCTTTTGCTCAATTTCAAAACCATTTAAAGCCATTGACAAAGTGGGTAATTTCTTTGCACAACCTTGCAAAGGGTTGGGCCCCTGCTCACCCTCCACAAGGACGAACAGCGGACCATTGCACCAGAAGAGTTTGCCAAGGTGGATGGGTGTTGCTTGTTCAACCACTTGATAGTGCCTCTTTTGTTTCTCTCCTGTGTGCAGAGACAACTCTCCAGAAACCCAATACCTTCTGATAGTCTTGGTAGACCCATCTTGTCTGATTTTAGGAATTGTCCCACCTTGTTCTTCTCTTCCTTATTCATCCAGTTCTTAGCAACAACCCTTTGAATCACTTGCAGTGGATCTCCCATTTGATCTGGATTTCATCCTCCTCTTTTATTATCATTGATTGGTAGTCCGGACTCCCATTTCTAGAATAAATGTAGAGTCCCAGACATACAGTCTAGTGCTGTGAGACTACAGACAAGTTGTGGGTACCTCACATCCTGACATTAGGGTGAGACTGTCACCCACACCATCTGCCATGCCTCATTAAATATTTTTTAGGTTGAAAGTCAATGGGCCGTTGGGGTGAGCCAGATGTTTTTGGTCAATTTGTTTAAACTAACATAAGATTAATTACCTTAATGTTTCCCAAACTGTTTGCCAGGGGTTTTCAAATGTACCCACACCATAGTGAGACATGGCCTCTCTTGGGTGTGTCTGTAAAACTGACATTTATTCTTGAATTTTTGTCCTGAATTTTGACCCTTTGTCCTGAATTTTTGTCCTGAATTTTGACCCTTTGTTCTAAATTTTTTACAGTCCTGTCCATAATTTGCCTCAATGCCAGGTGGTCACCCTATCCCTCCACTCTTGCGTCCCGCAGGTGTGTGGGATTCAGTGGAGATGAAGGTGCACGTGGCCTCTGTGCCACATGACACATCATGTGCACCGGTGTCCCAGCCATTTCTGTCCCCTCTCCAGAAGTGCAAGGGGACTAAGACAAGGAGAGCTGTGGCATTAAATCTGTTCTTCGTTCCTTACTTGGTCACAAAGAGTAGTCTTTAATGGGAATAAGGAACCTGCTGCAGAGATCTTTGTAACCTACAATTTTAAGGAGATAATACAAATGGTTAGATACCCCTGGTGGTTATACACTCCCTGGAGAGTTTTGTGTTTCTTCTAGTCACAGTTTTGACTCATAGTAGTGCGGAGAGTTAATGTTCCTGCTGTAAATAACAGTGTGTACCATGCAGATCGCAAACTTATATTTTAAGTAGATAAGTACAAGGGTTTCTGCTTCTGATAGACCGCTCCTTTTGTTACTTGCAGGGCAGAAGTTGCAATCCGACTCATATAGCGCAGTGAGCTATGGACTAATGTAAAGGAGCTGCATGCAAACTGCAAAAAATTAGTTTAGAATTCAATTTTTTCTCAGTCAGTCGTTATTCTAATGTGGCTAAAAGTGTTCCCTTGGTAGTACTAACATCTTATTGGTACAAACAACCCCAATCACTGCATTAGATTTAAATTCTGACACTGATTTGGCACTTGTACAAAAGACAAATTGATATGGCATGGAAATCCTGTGCACCGCCTGGCATCGGGAGCCAGCTCCATGCTCTATTGCGGTGGGCAAAGGCAGAGGTGGCAGTTATGGCCACAATTAGAACATGTGGGGGTACTGATCAGAATGGACTATTGTGGGATATGTACATTAGAAACCTGGAGGTGAAGAGTGATGTACGCCCCCCTTGATCCTCATAAGGTTATTACAATGGAGATCTGCTAAAAATCACATTGTATGCCCAGTGCCCTCCCTGTGCAAATGAACGGGAGGCATCCCTACCCTCTGCCCCGATAATCAGATTCCATGATGCACTAATGTCACTAGTGATCCTATTGACCCTTGGTAGGGATGACGAGTATATAAATCACGAGACACTCCAACGGAGTGGCACTTTTATGTAGAGTCCCACAGAGAAAACAGTATAGGTTCTATTGCCCCTCTCTGTTGATGCATAGAGTGTAAACTAACTGTGTCTTAAGAGCCATTTCGTCAATGTCATGTATGTGCACCACGTTCAGGAATATGTTGTGCATGAAATGCCTTGGTGCTTGTAAATTGAATGGGATATTGTTTTCAACACTTTGCTGATACACTGCTCACATTATGTTACTCCTCCAACATGCATGCTTTGGTTGCAGGCAATGGCTCAAATGTTCTGTTTTTTTTTAACTTGATTTAACCTTAATAAAGAAATGTAAACAAAAAAAGGTTTTAAATCTTGTTTTGTCTTTCTCTCAACCATGCCCACTTAACATTGAGGGGCATATTTAAGAAAAGTGGTGTGGCACACCAGCAGCGCCACTTTTCATGTGCTCCTGAGCACCACCCTAATCCTACCATGTGTGCACCATATTCAAAATACGGCACACCATGGCAGTAGTTAAGGGACTAGTGTTAGATTTTTTATGCTAGTCTGGCGCTTAGCAGGATTTTTACGCAAATCATGCAAACCACCCAGAGGCCCATGGCAACCAATGGAAGTCCCCTTTTAACGACTGCTCTGAGCAGGCGTTAAAAGTGCAGAAAAAAATGATGCAACAAAATCTCTTAGATTTCTTTGCGCCACTTTGTTGGCCGTCCTAACGGGTGAACACCTCCTTTGCATACATTATGCCTGGTGTAGGCATAATGTAGCACAAAGGGTTACAAAGTGCCGCAATGCATGCATTGCGGCACTTTGTAAATATGGCACAGCAACTTTAGCCTTCCAACACCACATTAGCGTGAAAACAAGTGATGCTAATGTGGTGTTAGAATGGCACTAGGGGCTCTTAAGTATGCCCGAGTGCCTACAAGCATTTAGCCCTTATTGTCTTCTGTAACATTGTCAATACATCAGACTATGGTCTTCATTTAATATGTGTGTGTGCATGCAATGCAAAGTGCACTCGCGTCCTACATTAGGGGGACAATCGCTATTAAAGAATTACATAAGATAATTAGTAAGTGTTATTTATATTGTAATTTGTGTAATTACTCTTAAAAACACATCTGACATTTCATGGTGCAAGCACATCTCTTATATACAGTGGTTCAACAAAGTCAAAAACCTTCCTCCAAACCATAGTTTTTCTTACGTACTTGTGAATAACAAGCTTTGTGCCTTTGTTTTGGGCCCAGCTGGAAATGAAAATCAGAAAGACCGCTCACCAGCTGAAGGTCACAGCTCCAAATGGAAAGCAGACAACATGCATGTGGGCACTGCTGAATGTGTCTCGGTGTCTGGAAATCACACCGGAGAAATGTAGCATATCTCACTGTTCCCAGCCTGGATCCCTCAGTAATGGCTGCTTGATCCGGGACTCAAATAGATTTCCCTCCTTTACTGCACTGTTATATAAATAATTTTAGCAGTAGAAGTTGGGGCCCTGCAAAGAGCAGGGCTTAGGGTGAAGAGTCCTGTCACCCCAACTCCTGTTGTGATGGTCCAGCTAGCAAGGACCTTTCTCCAGAACTGTGGTATTCAGAGCACGGCCCGGGGGCCGCGTGCAGCCCCCATGCAGCCCTTATGACCTTTACATGCGACCCCCTGACCTTTACATGTGACCCCCTGGTCAAAAGTAGCATTTGGCTGCCCATTACTGGACTCAGTAATGACATTAGAAAGATTTTGAATAAACGGGCAAGCATGTATTTAAAGATTAATTGAAGATAAAGGAAGTCACTGGGGTCTAACTTTAGGAATACCTCCATTTTAAAGATATATTGCAGCAAAAGAGCAAAAATACAGTATGTTAGACTCTTCAAAATTAAAAACGTTTATTTTATTAGCATACAGTCACATCAGCTTATATAAGTGAATTGAAAAAGTATTTCTTTTTAAAAAGTGATAGTTTTGAAACATGAATTTAGAAACATTTGTGCTTCCCCCACCCTGGCAACAATGCCAGTATTGCACTAAGAGGCACGCCAGTTGTTATGTGCACCATTTGGGTGGCCTGGGTTGTTATTATACATGAACAACATTATCGTTTATTAAGTCAAACACAAGAGAAGGTTTTGCACAGCAGACATCTTGCAGTCATGTATTTTTTAGGTCCTCCTATATGTTATAATGAAGCAAAAGGAGGAAAAGTGAAATAAAGCAACTGCCCAGGATCACACAATTTGGACAACTGGGGAAGCTTGGATTGATCCAAGGGTTTTGGTTTCACATTGGGTAATTGAGTCACTAGATGTGCCTCTCTTTGCCAAAACCCACCTTATCACACTGCCCGCCTAACCACCCTGCTGGCATCACTGCGACTCTCTGTGACACCACAGATCAAACATTTTGGCATGCGGGAAAGTGTTTGGGAGTATCTATGCTCTAAAACATAGTGGGGCCTGATAAATTGTTATAACCACACCAATTTGTTGAATATATGGGGTAAAGTACATTTGAGACCGCTTTTGCAAGGTTGATGGGTAGCTATGTGTTCAAATATAAATCCATACGCATCTGTGTGAATACTTTAGGCAGACAGTGCTGAATATAATTGTAATTGTAACTGTATTGTAATTTTATATATATATATATATATATATATATATATATATATATATATATATATATATATAAATATATATATATTTATATACATATAGGTAGCGCGCTTACTATCCCTGACAAGGTGTTGAAGTGCTTTTCGATGAGTAGCACGCTACTCCAGAACCACTTTTTTTTCCACTTTGTAGAAGCAGGCAGCTCCACTGAAGTTATGCCATAGTATACTTTGCATAATTTTGGATTTGGAACATTTACCTCATAGGATCATCTGTCGCATAAACCAGTAATTCCCAACCTGTGGTCCGGGGACCCCTGGGGGTCCACAAAGCCACCTCAGGGGGTCCTCAGCTTCTTAGAAAATGAAATAACATTAACAGATTAGGTCCCCATCTTTCAATAATGACTCATTGGAGGGTCTCCGGATTCCAATAATGATTCAGTGGGGGTTCCAGTAATGATAAATTGGGGGTCCACAGAAGTCAAAAGGTTAGGAACCACTGGCTTAAACTATAGAAATCTTGTTTCTAGTCGAAAAAGTTCAAACAGTAGTAAGAATACTGCATTCTGAATGCAATGCACACCGTCACACATTAGCAACATGGGAAGTTGTTTTTTGTTTGCAAAGTTGGTAAATGTTGTTTGAATTATATTTTTATTATTATCATGCAAGCAAATTACACATATTTTGTACACCCCTAGTCTTGAGTAAAAAAACAAAAAAACTTCTGAAAAGGGTTGCTGCCATTTCCTCAGAAAGCTAAAGAAGGCTGGGGAAGAGTCACCATGCGACTGATGACAGTCTGGTTATTCAAACTATTAGAGGCACCTACAGTTGTTTAAACCTACTGATTAACGTCCCCAGTGGGTTTGCTGTGCCATTTGAATGTTGACACTGCAACAAACGCATTCAGTTTTTTTTCTAACTAACCCTGTGATTTGTTTGTGCTCTTTGTTTTAGGTAAGTACACAGACTGTATGTGAGAAGAGGGACGTGGGTGTTGCCGGTAAGGTCATTATAAATGCCACGAAGAATATATGAACTAACAAATAATTGTTCCTTCTCCAGTGACATGTTTAGACCCCTCCAACTCTCTCATTGCTGCTGACATGGACCTATACCACTTTTTTCATAACTACATTCTGCATTGAATTAAAAAAACACATATTGGATTTTATTATGCTTCGCATTGGTTTATTGATGATGGCGGAAAAAGTCAATGTAATTTATCAAGTTTTGACTCTACTCTTGTCAGCTGTGCCAGGGAAATGAACTTGGCAAATATTTATATAGATAGATAGGTAGATTACCTATTGGCGGTCACCAGAAGGTAGTTAACAGTTATGACCTAGTTTCCATAGGAAAAGTGTTTTTTGTTTTGCCAATAACTTTGGTGCTGTTTGACGAATCTTCTCGAAATTTTCAAACCTTATACGACACTTGGTTCAGCTGCTGCCTGGAAAGCGTTGGGGTGATCTGTCAAGCGGGCCGAGAATAAGAGGCATCCCAAAATGCGTTTTCCCCATGTATTTTCCCATAGGGTTTTGAGACACAACTACAGCCTGAATCGCCAAATTTGGCAGGAGGCTATATTACACCAAATTTGGCAGGAAGCTATATCTTGGTGCGTAGATCATGCTTCTTGTTATTTGGTGTAAATCCATTTGGTAGTTTTAGAGTTATTAAAGGGAAAAAAATATAGCTATTAAGGTGGAGCCTAAGCACAGATCTCATGTTGATATCTGATTGGCTGTCAGCACTTCAACCTGGAAGTGCTGACAGCCATCTTTGAACCAATATAGATGACAATACCCCATTGAAATGCATTGTAGTGAATGGCATGTTTTTAGGTTCACAAAAACATATAAAGGTTGATAACAGATTTTACTTACAATATAAACCATTTGTTGATGGTACCATACTAAATTTAGGAATTGTGGTATGTTCTAAGGTGATTTTACCCTGAGAATAAGCCTTTTGCTGGGATTTCATGAATCATGTAGAGAGAAAACTGTTTCCTCGTGCTTTTCCCATGGTGGTTATGGAAGGTGCTCCAGAAGCTAAAAAGAGAGCATGTTTTCTGTAAATTTACACTATCATTCTCAGCCAAAGGAGAATGAAGTCTGACATTCTCAATAAAACATGACCTTCCAACAGGAGCAGCCGGTCAGTTGATTCTGTTGTGTTCTACTGCAGCCTCCCAGAGTGTGCTGATCTACTAGAGCTCTGACCATCTTACTCATGTCAAAAATGTGGCACACCTAAGCCATCTTGATTGAATCAAACTGATGAAACTTAGAATATTTATTTTAGAAAAGAACAAAATGAGGGTGTTCAGTTTGTCATACAAATTATGGTTAGTGCTATAGAAAGAAAATTAAGGACATGTTTTAAGTGAGCTCTCAAATATCTTCCTATTCTATTTCATTAAAATATTCTGACATGCAGGCTGAAACAAGCACTTTCAACATCAGCGTCAGACTGACAGTTAACTCCCTGGTGATTGTCAGCTTTACTAAAATGTTCTAATGAGCAACTGGAGTGCTAACATTCTGAATTTAAGCCAAAAGTGTGGCACATCTGAACGCCATCTTGTGGAATCGAAGTGGAAAACTGAAAGCATTTACTACTGAAGATACTGCAATAAAAGAGGAAATTAGGGAGCTTCCTAACAAAAAATGTCTCCCAAGATGGCCACCAGAGAAAAAGAGCCCAAATGTAGCCCAAGTATAGCCCAATGACAGTGTGCAAAACACTTCATTGGTTTTTTTGTTGTTGCAGTTTTGTATAGTGCAGATTTGACCCAAAGGTATTGGAGTGCTGTACATGAGCATCAGTTACATTATGCAAGTGCACATTCATTTTTATTTTAGGCATGGAGAGATTAAGGGCCTCATTATGAGTTTGGCGGGACAGCAGTGGCCACCCGCCAAACTCTTTGGGCTGGATTTTCCACCGCTGGCCCTATTATGAGTTTCCCGCTGGGTAAGAGGGAAACTCACCACAACACTGACACTGGCTTGTAATCGAGACGGCGGCAATGTTGCGGTGCGTCAGGTGCGACCGCGCCCGTCACGCTTTTCACTGCCTGTAATTCAGGCATTGAAAGGCACAACGGGGCTGTTCATGGGGGAAGAAAATAACTCAGCAAGTCCTTAATCCCCGTCCCCTCTGCCTCAGCGACACACTTTGATGGACATTGCTCATGACAGTCTATTCTAATCTCGCAATCAATTGTCCCAGGCAGGCCTACTCCATACCACTCTACGACATCATGTTTTTGTGTCTTGATTAAAGGTATCATTCCTGCATCACACGCGTTTCAGTCAGCACACTCAGGACTTAATATTTACACCATGGTCCCCAGATGTTAGCAAACTTCCTGGGGCAGCCCCTAGCTTTATACGTGATCTGTTCTGCTACCATGTTTTGGTACATCCCCTTACACCATTCAGCCAAGGTGGGCGTCTCAGGGGCTCTTCATTGTTTTGCTGCTTCTCTTTTTGCCACAATCATTCCCAGGTTACTAAAGAAGAGTTTGGCCCTTGGGATGTCTAAATCCATATATTTGGTGTCTAATGGTATTGCTATGGTGAGGATCCTGCTTAGTTCTGCAGTGCTCTCCATGTAAATGTGGACATTCCCTGAGAGTATGATAGAACGACCCCTGTGTTTCCCACATGTCATACAATTTGGTGTCTCTGCCCTTCCAAAGTGATGTAGTTGGGCCTGGTCATAGTAGGCTCTATGAAGGATCTTATATTGGATCAATTGGAGCCTTGACTTGATCGCAATTTCCATTGGATTCATCAAAGTTGCTTACCAATCCATGTCATCTAGGTTGCCAGTCTGTGTCATCTAGGTTTTTCTCTTAGCTTCTTTAGTTTGTCTGGTATTATTATTAATGGTTTTGTAGGTGTATGAGACCACCTTCTCCTGTAACGTTTTAATAATTTATAATGGAAATGCTTTAAATATTACAGTTTTTATTACATCAACATGACTTCAGGCGTGCCACACTTCTGTAACAACTTTAGAATGTTAGCAATCTAGTTGTTCATTAGAATGAGGAGGCAGAGGTCAAGGGCATGGACTTAGATAAGGCTGGGATAAGGGTGCAGAGGCAACAAGTTGACCACGCTGGGCAGGTGGGAGAGGCAGTTGAATCACAACCGACCAAGGAGACAAGGGGGAACCGGGGGCTGGGGCAATGAACCAACCGTGCAGGACAGGAAAGGCAGGCTGTGGCCCATATAACAGACCACTGAGGACAGAAGGAAGAGGCAGTGACAGTACAACCATACATGCCAACAGACCCAATTCAGGAAGGAGACTCCCAATGTCTTTATGCCCGAAAGGTCTTTATTTTATCTAGCTCCTGCCTAAAATCTTCTTTTCAATGTAAGTCAGAGGGGAAAATCAATTCCACAGGGTTTTTTCAAATCGCCCTCTTACCAAGTTAAAAATCTTGGCTAGTATGGTACATTGGATAACGGAGGGCAGGAAAAATGTGGTAGGGACATGGACTCAAATAGCAGAGGCCAGGAGGGAGATGGGCAGAGGCACCAAACTGATCCTAGAGGGCAGGAATCAGAGGTTGCAGCAGCACAATACACCACACAGGGCAAGCCGGACAGCCGTGCAGAACAACGGACCATAGAAAGCAATAGGGAGGGTTCACAGCCATGCACATGAATGACAGAGAGCTGTGGGGAAAGAGGCAAGAGCAGCAAGCTGACAGGAGGGACGGTTGTAGCATAACAGACCATGAAGGGCAGGAGGGAAGGTGCAGAGCACGACAAAGCATCAGACAAGGCAGGAGAGAGGGGATAGGTGCCTGCACATGGAAATCGGACGGCAGGTGCTAAGGGGGCAGGAGCAGCAAACTGACCATGGAGGGCAAAAGTAAGACTATACATACACAGAGACAACAGAGGAAAGGTGGAAGGGGGCCAGGGGCAGCAAGCGGACCCCATAGGACAGGTAGGAGGGGCTGTGGCAGCACACAAGACCATGCATGGCAAGGGGAGGGTTAGTGGCAGCATAGCGGCTGTGGTGGGACAGAGGGAGGAGGCGGGAGCATGCACAAAGGACCATTGAGTACAGAAGGGAGGGGTAGGGGATGGACACAGAGATGATAGGGCAGGAGAAGGAGTTTCACTACAGACCATGCAGGGTAGGCAGGAGGGGCAGTTGCAGCACAACAGAGCACAGAGGGCAGAAGGGAGTGGCAGCAAAATAGACCATGGAGGACAGGAGGGAGAGGATAGGGGCATGGAACTCAGACAGGCTGGGTGGAGGTGGCAGGGACAGGCGACAGCCATCTGACCATGCTAGGCAGGAGGGAGGGGCAGTGGCAGGTCAGTGGAACATGGTGGGCAAAAAGGAGGGAGCAGGGGCATGCACACAGATATCGGAGGGCAGGGAAAGGAGGGTAGGAGCAGCAAGCTATGCACAGAGGCTAAGCAGGAGGGCAATGATGGGGCATATAATTGGGCCTTCGGAGGGCAGGAGGAGTAGACAGGGATATCAAGCTAAATGAAGGGCAGGGGCAGCCCATCAGACCATGCAGGGCAGGACGGTGAGGGCTGGTGCATGGACTCGGGCAACAGAGGGTAGGGAGGAGCTGGGTGGGCCAACAAGCTAACTGTTCAGGGCAGGCACATAGGGCAGTGGCAGACCAACAGTCACACAGGACTGTAATAAGGGACCGGGGACATGGACTTGAACAAAGGATGGCAAGGAGGAGTGGGACAGGAGCTGTAATCTTGGAGGGGGGCAGCACAAAACCTGGTCAGGCCCTACGTCCAACCCACCCCCTACTGTGCATTGCGATGGGCATCTTAACATTAAAAAAACTTTAGAAATTCACTTAAAAAAAACGAAGTTTACATGGACGATATAGTTAGGAAATAGAATTTTAAAAAACCTTGGAAATTCACTAAAAAAACAAAGGTTACAGGGACGTTATAGTTAGATTCAGATTTTACACGCACAAAACCATAGGAATTCAGATGATATTGTTAGAGTTACTTCAAGTAACTACAACTCGTGCCCTTAGGTAAAGATAACTTTCACCCTTGCCATGCACTGCTGATTCCCCCAGGTAATAGGTCACTCATGACATCTTATATGATATCATTCATAATATCACAGCAACATTTGTAGTCAAATTATTGATGAGAAAACTGGATGGCGAGGGTGCAAGTTATAATCTCTTTCGTGCACAAGCTGTAGTTACTATAAAATAACATAAATAATAGCTGAATCTCTATGTTTTTTTGCATGTAAAATCTGAACCTATCAATAAAGTTTGTTTCTTTAGTAAGATCATCTGTTTGAGTCACTTCTTTCTTGGATATTACATTTTCTTGTGGCTCTTTGTATCCTTTGGGATCCAGATTTTTGCCCTGGCTGGCTGTTGTTTTCTTGTGATCCTGCATCTTCCAGTGTATATATATATATATATATATATATATATATATATATATATATATATATATATATATATATATATATATATATATTTGATGAATCACCTAGTATTGCAGAATACCTTCTTTCTATGCAAGGACAATTTGGAAGAAAGGAACCGAACTTAAGCACAGGGATAACTCATTTGTTGATGCTCACACATTTGTGTCAAGTGAGTGTGGCATCATAAGAGACAAGAGGGGGCTAATTTAAAGGCTTAAAGTTTAGCATAGTGGGTAATCCATCATAAACTGGCTGTTCACCCTGCTCACCAAGCACACAGTTCTCATTGCCAATTTGGAGGTGGCAGAAGATCAGGGTTTCCAATGGCGGACCAGCATCTGGCTCCACTGGTGGAAACACTGTACCTGGCAGCCCAAACATTAGTAGGCCTCCAGCTCATCATGATAGTTTCCGCACCCCATTTGGAGCAAGGCAACCTCTCAAGATTTCCCTGTCCAATCCCCCCATGTGACATCCAGTCACAGAAATCAAATGATCCTACTACACAGGTTGAAAACTCCCTCCACGTCAAGGCCTTTTTTGGTATCAAATTCAACCCCCCACTTGGGGAGTTTGTTTTTGCAAACCAAAACATTCATGGCAGACTTTCAGACAAACCACTGTATTGATGCTCTTTTCAGAAGACAGTGAGATCCCTGCCAGGCAGGTGGGGGTCTCTTCATATTGCAGTGACCTGGTGAGCTGACACAGTGGCTGGTGGACCGACCACCAGGGACTAAACAAACATCACAGTCGCTTAATGGATTCAACCCGTGATGTAATGACTAAACAACATACGCATCTCAAGTGCCAGTCTGTCCCTCAGTCCCTTAGAGCAGATTGTGTCCTCTAAGTTATTGGATTTCCCAGCTCCATTTTTCTCTAACCTCTATAAACATGTAGATTAACCACATCCCCTAGCAGGGAGTTTGACACCATCAAATTTGTTACAAACATATAAGGCCCAAAAATCAGGGTATCTTCCAATATGTACCATCCTGGGTTATTGTGCCTTGATGGTTGCTATTGCAGTCTGATATTGCGAAATATGTTTCTTAATGTTTCGGAGGGGCTGGGGTTTGGCAGCTCCTATTTGACAGTACTTTGTGGGACAGGGCCAAGACTGCTTAGTGCCCATTTGTAAAAATACAGAAGAGCTAAAGACGATGGATTGGAAGCCACCCAAACGAATTTCCAGTGATTCATTTCCATTTAAGTAATTTCCGTTCGCTACTTTGTGCAGATTAGTGTGGAAGCATAGGAAAGGGAGCAGATCCTCTTCAAACTTGCAGGAGATGTAGGGGGGAAGGTTCTTCCACGTCAAATATATTTTTCCTGTGGAGAGAAAAAGAAAAGACAAATTAATGTGTAATTATACATAATGTTTCCATCCCTCAGTCCTTCATTTTATGCCATGTAAGATTATGCATTGGAGAACTGGTTGCCCCGGGAATATTTGATTTCACATTCCCATTAACATGCCTGAAAACTGGAGTTTGGTGCAGCTTCTAAGCTTAGAGCTGGAAATGTTTGTGAATTTCAGAAAATAGTAAACCTGCACTTTTCATAGGTTTAGTTCTATGGGTGCAGATTTGCTGCTTTTTTGTGAATTTCCCCTTCAGTAGTCAAGGACTGATGTTCTTTACGAATCAATGGGGGTTCTACATAACACCGTGACATAGCGTTGGCTTACTCTGGTCTTTGGCTCGTGCAAACCACGAAGCCTGTGACTAGGTAATAACTGTTAAGCTTCGGCCGTGAGTGACGTGACTCCTGCTCACTAGTTCCCCGGGGACACTCGTGCACACCTTAGCATGCCGTGTATTTTCGTGGTTTCAGTCTATTTCTGGAGCATGGCAGTGGCGACCTGCACCCTCCCTTGGAGCTCGTGCCCGGATGCAGTGTGCTGTGTCCCTACCATCCCTCATTAGCCCCGCTGGCTCATTATCGACCAGCCTTGCAGGAGTCGGTTTTACTTTGCGCCGTAACACTAGGCCAGACAGCGTCATCTGCTGAGAAGTCAGTCCCCCCTGCTGAGGAGGATGTCAATCGGGGGGCGAACGCGAGACGTCAGTGCTCATGGGTGTTACCAGTGGGCAAGGGGTGAAGGAGACACGGGCGGAAGTGATGTGCTTCTATCCACCCGGAGGTGTAGCGAGGCCAGGTCTGTCTCGAGATCCGCGTGGGACCTTAGCAGGAAGCGCGAGCTCGCGATGGCTTCTCCGCACGGGAACAAGGGGCTGCTCCTGTCCGCCCAATGGGGGGCCTTCAAAAGCAACTCGCTGAGGAGTGGTTCCCCGCGCGCCATGCACAGGCCCATTGACATCGTCCAGAGGCGCGGGTGAGTGTATGTACAGGGGACACATGTGGTGGACATTGTACCGCTCCCTCCCCTCGGCCGTAGGCAGAGGGGTTGTGCCCTCAAAAATACTGGGTTAGCACTTGTTAAGATGCAACCGTGTCTCAAAGGTGTTCTAGTTCAGAGCTTTTTGAATTTCGCCCAAAACCTGAAATGCCAATATGGGCCCATAACACTGGTGTGTGTGTGTTTTTAAATATTACCTAGCTTTCAGACATAAAATGTTGATTGGAAGCAGTACAACAGTGTAATGTTTTATATTTTAGTCTAATATGCCATTTTATAGGTTTAGAATGTCAACCAACAGTGAGTGACCTTTGCATAAACGATGGAAAGCTGGGGTTTATTCAAAGCCGTTAATTACGTTTCGATATCACTGCTCTTTCGGCAAAGGTGGGTGAGTTTTTTGAGCGCTAACGCTGTGCAAGTCCTTCAGCTAAAGTCAATAGAAAGAGTCCATACTTTTTATAGAAATGCATAGATTCACACTAGTACCCCGAAGACAAAATTATTTAAATATATTTCGTAGTTTTCAGTATTTGTACCGTTCAGATGAATCTATGTACAATTTACAGGTGTATACATATGTGTTAATGCCATGGCAATGAAACTACATATCACCCAATAATCCATGTTATTTAGAGCAACTTTACTAATAAACGCATTCACATATGGATTAGCACATAATAAAGCATACATTTGAGTTTATTACTACTCTACAGCAGATTTGCATTAGAAAAGTACAGTTTACCGCCTCACAGATTATATGTAGCAATCCCCTTACAAAGGTAAAGGACTCCTCAAGACTCATTCAGTGTGCTTTTACTTACTGCACAGATTTATTCCCTCGAATTGTGGCTTTGGTTAATTAATTTTGATAAAATAAATACACATAAAGGGGCATATTTATACTCCGTTTGCGCCGGAATTGCGTCGTTTTTTTTAACGCAATTTCGACGCAAAACTAACTCCATATTTATACTTTGGCTTTAGACGTGTCTAGCGCCAAAGTCCATGGAGTTAGCGTCATTTTTTAGCGTGGACACCTACTTTGCGTTAATTATATGCAAGGTAGGCGTTCCCGTCTAAAAAATCGACTCCGAGGCATGTGCGTCGGATTTATACTCCCAGGCAAAATTCACGCCCGGGAGTGGGCGGGTCAAAAAAATGACGTACGGCCGCTTTTGCGCCGTTTTTTAGCGCCTGCAAATGGCAGGCGTTAAGAGACCTGTGGGCTCTGAAGGAGCCCAGAGGTGCCCTCCCATGCCCCCAGGGACACCCCCTGTCACCCTTGCCCACCCCAGGAGGACACCCAAGGCTGGAGGGACCCATCCCAGGGACATTAAGGTAAGTTCAGGTAAGTGTTTTTTTTTTTTGGTGGCATAGGGGGGCCTGATTTGTGCCCCCCTACATGCTACTATGCCCAATGACCATGCCCAGGGGACAGAAGTCCCCTGGGCATGGCCATTGGGCAAGGGGGCATGATTCCTGTCTTTGCTAAGACAGGAGTCATTTCTATGGGGGTTGGGAGTGAAAAAAAATGGCGCAAATCGGGTTGAGGTGAAAAAATTGCCTCAACCTGACTTGCCCCATTTCTTGACGCCCAAGCCCCATATCCCCCTACGCCGGCGCTGCCTGGTGTACGTCGTTTTTTTTAACACACACCAGACGGCGCCGGCGGCTAACGCCGGCTAACGTCATTCAATAAATACGGCGCCCGCATGGCGCTTCAGAATGGCGTTAGCCGGTGCTAATTTTTTTGACGCAAAACTGCGTTAGCGCAGTTTAGCGTCAAAAAGTATAAATATGGGCCAAAATGCCATGGCAAACAACTCATGTGCACAGAGTAGAATATGCTATTTATCACCAATGTAGAAGGATGGGAGGGGCATCTTGACTCTCAAATGTAGTTTTAAAAAAATTATAAAATATATTACACTCTGCCCATCTGCATGTAAACCATTTATTACGCCCTAGCTGCCTCTTATTGCAGAAAATGCACTGGCATAAAAAAACCTTTTTTCACTGGAAACATAAGGAAACATGTCTTCATGGTTCCATGTGAAATGTGGAAAATATTTCACAGGTCTTCGTGAAATATGAGTTCCGTCATAATGAGCACACTGCAGAAATTTATCATTGCTCATTGTTATAATGAACGTTCTTCCAACTAACCTAATTCAATGTAGTGATTTTTTTACAGTCATAATGGGGTATTTAACAAACTAAATGGTGTTTTTCTAATTTTATTTTTTTTATTTTACTAACGACAACCAAACAGTATAGTTCAATATTTAACTTACTGCTTTCACAAAACATTTCCTTTTTTTCTTTATTGGACAACAACACTTCTTTCCAAGCTAACTGCCCTAAAATAAACATGAAAGATGAATAGAACACATAGCAGATAATATATAACATGGCCCTATATTAGTGTTTCAGGGTTCTGGTGACATCTGTGATTGCACTAAGCCCCTCAGTGGCAATATATGCCATAAAGAGCATTTTATATTTTTACCTGTTTTGTAGTCTCTCTCTCTCGATTGCACAGGGTTGTCATGGGTCAACACACACTCCATTGTATAGACAGTTTTTGATTTGCCTATAGCTTTTGACCCAGTTGACGGATTTACATGAAATTTGTCAACCTACTAGCTTAGTCAGCTAACCTTCGGTCTACCAAGTTTAGTGACGATCCATGCAGAAAAAAATGTTAAAGGCGGAAGAAGGATGAGTCAAAAAGAAGTGTTTCCCATTTAAGCTCCTGTAGGTAATTTTCCTCACGTCTGTAGCCCGAACCGCTAAACAGAGTTACATCAAACTGGGCATGAAAGAAGAACTTTCACTCAAAAAGCATGCCTTCATTAGTTTGGCGCAAATCCATCCAGTAGTTTTTCAGGTATAGTGTTTACATGGTTAACATTTTTCTTTAACTCGGACATCTGGAACTCACAAGTAATTTGTGTTTCTAGGTATTAAAAAAAAAAAAAAAATCATATTGGGTGTGTGAGCCTTTTCTCCCATCATGCCTGTCTGATCTGAGGTACCAGCGTTGGTACAGTGGATCGAGAGATATGATTGGCTGCCTTGAGAGTAAACAAGCATTGACAAAGGCAGTAGGTATGGCGCTGACCGCCAGCCTTTTAGCAATTCTTATTTTGTTCTCTCAGTGTTTTTGCAAAGTTTATTGTTATAGGGGCTGATGAGCCCTCACCAATCTTAAAAAATATATTGTGAAAGGGCAGCATGCTGTAACTCGCATTGAAGTTAGTCAGTGGCTAAAGTGGGCTGACCTATTGCCCCATAATATATGCGCTAGTTGGTGGAAGAAAAATGTGATTGACACAACTGCAGACTAATGGAGGAAGGCTGACTGAAAACCTTCATAAGTAACTGTGTTATACACATAATTTTAGTAAAATCAAAAGATCTTGGGTACCACTAGACCTAAAAAGCCAATCCGTCTGGTGTTGGCTGTCAGGCTCTTGTCTTTGCAGAAGCTTTTTTTGTAATATTTTTGTAAATATTTATTGCAGAGAGGCTTGCAAAGAAAGACAGATAGAGAGACTTGCAACGAAAGGCAGAGAGGCTTTCAAAACAGAGAGATAGATTTGCAAAACAGATATAGATTTGCAAAGAGATAGATAAGGATGAAAAAACAAATCAGAGATAGAGTTTGTAAGATAAATATAGATAGGGTTGCTAATGTAGACAGATAAATACAGACAATTAGACAGGGTTGCATAGATAGTTTTGATACATAGATAGAGTTGCAAAGATAGATATCAAGGCAGCTTGACCAATAGAATTACAAAATTGGCTAGATGGAAAGTTAGATAGATAGATAGATCGAAAGATAGATAGACAGATAGATATACTGGCCAACAGGTAGATAGACAGATAGGTAAACAGATCAGTTTGTTGCTAGACTTGTTGGTAGACATCTAGATAGATCGACAGACAGGTAGGTAGGTAGGTAGATAGATCCGACTGGTAGATAGATTGGTAGCTAGATAGACAGATAGGGTTGCAAAGCTAGACAGATATAATTAAATAGGGGTTCTAAGGTAGATATAGATAGGGTTGCCTAGATAGGTACAAAGACAGACAGGCAAACCAATAGAGCTGGGTAGGTAGGTTTACAGACAGACAGGTACATAGTTAGACTGGTAGGTAGACAGACCGACAAGTAGATGGATAGAAAGGTAGGTAAACAGGCAGACAGGTAGAGAGACAGGTCAATAGATAGACAGAAAGACAGATAAGACTGGTAGATTGACAGGGATTTAGAAAGACAGATAGGGTTGCCGCTCCCGCCCACATCAGCTGTCACAGACAGATCACAAAGGGGCGGTGCTGCTGCACAACAGATACGCCCAGCTAGCCCAAGAGAGAGCTGCCTGGCACTGAGCAGGAAATCTGCACCCCAACGCGCAAGTTGGGCCCAGAGGCCTCGCATACCTTCAAAAGGCACATTATACAACGGAGGATGCAGGCCCCATGTTTTGCCATATCACGGGGACTGTTTGCTGAAGCAAATAAAGAGGTCTCCCTCTTTCAACCTCTCTCCCCTTGAGATTACGTAATTTCTGGCTCGCCACACACAGCCTTAATGCAGACGCATTTCGAAACAAAACGTCCTTTAAATAAGAAATACTAACCAAACATAGGTTACCAACTCTCATACCTCTCCTTACACAAGCCAAACTAATACCTCTCTTTCACACTTAAGATGGGGATCACAGACCTAGTGCCTCACCACAAAAAACACTAAAGTAGGAAGGGTATGCCCAGACGTGGGTCCCATGCTCACTGCGCCACTGGATTCAAGCTAGCCTGGCTGATGAAGGGTGATACCCTGAAACCGGTCCCAGGGTGCTTGTTTCCAGTCCAGGAAGGACTTGGCTGCGCAGTTCGGGCTGGACTGTTCCCATGGGGAACAGGGTCAAGACTGATTTGCACATGGCTAGATCCAAACTGGGGTGGTATGGTGGGCAAAAAACAATGGATTAAACCCAGATCTTTGTGACTGGGAGTGAATGTTTGCATTGTTCAGTATTTCGTCCATCATCTGTTCTTTTTTGATTAAGTAACTTTAGGCCATGAGTTATAGTTTCTTAACAACATAAGTATACTTACAGGTACACCTATAACTGCTGTATTTACACAGTTTTGTGTGGGGAAAATGTCAACATAACTATAACGCCCCAATAACCTTTGTTTTTTTTAGTGAATATATATATATATATATATATATATATATATATATATATATATATATATATATATATATATATATTCACTAAAAAAAACAAAAGTTACAGGGACGGCATAGTTAGCCTCACAAACATACAAATTCACCTGTTATAGTTAGAGTTTTCTATTCTAAAGTAACTATAACTCGTGCCCTAAGGTAACTATGACTCGCGCCCCCCCATGCACGGTTATCTCATCAGTAATTTTACTACAGATGTTACAGTGACATTATTAAAGATGTCATGAGTGCTGTAATTTTTGGGTTAATTAGCAGTACATGGCAAGGGTGGGAGTTATAGTTACCTTAGGGCATGAGTTATAGTTACTTTAGATAACTCTAACAGGTGGATTTCTATAGTTTGGTATGCATAACATCCCTGTAACCTTTGGATTTTTTAAAGTGAATTTCTATGTTTTTAAAAAATTCTATTTCCTAACCATAATGCCCCCGTAACCTTTGTTTTTTCAGTGAATTTCTAGTTTTTTTTTTTAACGTAAAGTAATTTTCATTACTATACATTAATCTATCCACCTCTGCAGGCAGCCTTCAGCTGTGTATGGCGGCGGTTGGTGGCAGGGCCTGGGCTGCGGCCAGACACTGCAGCCAACACCCCTAACCACCCAACCCTATGCTGTACGCGGCCCTTTGGCCGTGCGCGGCGGGAGTTGGCCACGGCCTGTCTCTCTGGGTATGAGAATAGGTGTGAGAGGGTGTATTTGGGGATGAGAGTGGGTGTGAGAGTGTCTGTCTGGGTATGAGAGTGGGTGCATCAGTGTCTTAGTGGGTGTGTCAGTTTCTGTGTGGATCTGTAAGAGGGTGCATGAGGGTCTCTGAGTGGGTAGATCAGTGTCAGTGACTGAATGCATGAGTGTGTGACTAGGTCTGTTAGTGGGTATTTGAGTGAGTCTGTGAGTGGGTGCTTGACAATCTGAGTGGGTGTGTGTGTGTAGGTGCATAACATTCTGAGTGGGTCTCTGGGTGCATGAGTGTGTGACTGAGTCTGTGAGAGGATTTCAAGTGTCTGAGTGGATCTGTGAGTGTGTGTGTGTGTCTGGGTGCATCTATGAGTGGGTGTATGAGTGTCACAAGGTCTGTGAGTGGGTGCTTGAGGGTCTGAGTCAGTCTATGAGTGGGTGCTTAGGGGTCTGATTGGCTCTGTGAGCGGGTGCATGAGGGTCTCAGTTGGTCTCTGAATCGGTTTATAAGTGTAAGTGGGTCCGTAGCTGGGTGCATGAGTGTGTGACTGAGTCTGTGAGTGGGTCTGTGAGTGGGTGCTTGTGAGTATGAGTCGGTCTGTGAGTGGGTGCACAACAGTCTGGGAGGTCTGTGAGTGGGTTTATAAGTATCAGTGGGTCTGTGAGTGGGCGCTAGAGTGTGTGACTGGGTCTGTGAGTGGGTGTGTGAGTCTTGGATTGGGTCTACGAGTGGGTGTGTAGTGTCTGAGTGGGTTTGTGAGTGGGTGCATGAGTGTTTGGGTGTATAAGTCTCATTGAATCTGTGAGTGGTTGATTGAGGCTCTGAGTACGTCTGTGAGTGGGTGCAAAAGGGTGTGAGTGGGTCTGCGAGTAGATGCATGAGGGTATCAGTGGGTCTCTGAATGGATGTATAAGTGTCAGTGGGTCTGTGACTGGGTGCATGAGTGTGTGACTGGGTCTGTAAGTGGGTATCTAATTGGGGCTGCAACTGGGCATGTGAGTGTATGATTGAGACTGACAGTGGTTGGGTACATGTCTCAGTAGGTTTTTGAGTGGGTGTGTGACTGAGACTGAGAGTGGGTGTGCGAGTGACTGGGTCAGTGAGTGGGTGTGAGAGTGTCTGAGTGAGACTATGAGTGGCTGTGTCGGTGTCACAGTGTGTCTGTGAGTGGATGTGTGAGTGTCTGAGTGGGTCTGTGAATGGGTGTGTAGTGTCTGAGTGGGTCTGTGAGTGTGTCTATAAGTGTTAGTGGGTCTGTGAGTGGGAGCCTGTGGATCTGAGTGGGTCTGTTAGTGGGTGCATGATGTTCAGTGTGTGTCTGTGACAGATGAGTGAGTGTCTGAATGGCTGCCCCAGTGTGTGTAACAATGAGTTTGTGCATATATATATTTTTTCTTTTAACGTAAGGGTTTCCGACTCCGTTGCAACGTTACACAGGGGTCGTGCTGTGCGCCACGACGGAGTCGCAACTCCAAAATCATCTTAAAAAAAGGTCATTTTCACTTTTTAAACTTTTAATTAATCCTTCACCAACTTATTCATTCCACCTGTGGGGTCAGAGTACCTCTAATCTGATCCCTTGTATTAGTTTTTGATGAGAAATCCATCCCCAGGACCATTGCCGGTCGATAAAATGGTGGCGGCAACTTTCCGAGAACCTTGTGGCCATCCAATCACACTGCTCTGAGTGACTTGCGGTTCTGCAGCGCTCTGAGTAGGAGTCTCGACAGATCCACGTCCCTAGATATACAAATTTATTTTCTCAAAAACTGCAGATTAAATTTACACCAAAACAAAACAAGCATTTCCAATGCAATGGGTCTCATGTTTGCTCAAGTAAGAGCTATTTGCGTTGTAAATTCCGAACTGGACATTTCTTGCTACATAAACTGAAAATAAAAAGTAAAACAGAAGTTCGCTCGCAGTCAGACGTATTATCAGCACAAATGCAGTTATCCATGTAATAGGCCGATGTCATGGAAAGCGCTCGACTACTGCCCAGCGAGATTGCGCTGCGTAGGAAATAAGTAGAAAAAGTAGTGCAGAAACCATATGTAGAACACAGAGCCTCGTATGTTTTCAGTAGTTGGCCGGTGCGCTCGAGGAGGGCTAAACTTCCTTTTACTAATGAAATCAAGCGAATTTTAAAAGACAAGCCCACAAACCAACCAAACTCATGAGCATTCGGTGGCCGTGGTTAAACGCCCACAGAGAGTTTAGAACAGGGGCCTGAGCGCTTGTGTGCGCTCAACCTTAAATAGGTCGCTTTCTGGACCAGGACCGACCTTTCTGCCGAATTTGGTGTAATTCTGTCCAGTAGTTTCAGCGCTATTGCTGTTCAAAAACACTATGGAAAAATGAATAGGGGAAAAGTGTTTTGGGACCCCCAGTTTTTCTAGGTCCCCCCCTGGGCGGATCACCACGAAACTTTCCAGACAGCAGCTCAAGGGAGCGTTGTATTTTCTAGCAAATTTTGTGAAGATTCATCAAGTGGCATCTAAGTTATTAGCAAAACAAAAAACGCTCTTTCTATACACACACACACATATATTCATATACATATATGGGTATATTTGCACTGAAAAAAACATAGGTTAAATGACCTTATAGCTAGGTATTGAAGGGAGCTAAAACCTGATGTTTAAAAAATGAAAAAATACTGTAATTTGCCAGTTATTCTTTAGTAAACTAACTATAACTTGCACACCTGTCATGCACTGCTAATGACATCCCATATTACATCACTTATTATATGAGAGTATGGCAGTGGATAGTTGAGGTTGGCCACTGGGCTTGACCTGCAGACAGGCCATGTGTACAGTCCCCCAGGAGAGGCTGTAAGGTGTGGCCTGTGGTGAGGCTTCGCATCCAACCCCCTAAAAGACACAGGGGGTCATTCTGACCCTGGCGGTCATGGACCGCCAGGGCCAACGACCGCGGAAGCACCGCCAACAGGCTGGCTGTGCTTCTGGGGCCATTCTGACCGCGGCGGTACAGCCGCGGTCAGAAAAGGGAAACCGGCGGTTTCCCGCCGGTTTCCCGCGGCCCCAGGGAATCCTCCACGGCGGCGCTTCAAGCAGCGCCGCCATGGTGATTCCGACCCCCTTCCCGCCATCCTGTTTCTAGCGGTTTTCACTGCCAGAAACAGGATGGCGGGAACGGGTGTCGTGGGGCCCCTGCTGTGCCCATGCCACTGGCATGGGCACTGCAATGGCCCCCTAACAGGGCCCCCTTAAGATTTTCAGTGTCTGCTTGGCAGACACTGAAAATCGCGACGGGTGCAACTGCACCCGTCGCACACCAGCAACTCCGCCGGCTCCATTTGGAGCCAGCTTCCTCGTTGCTGGGGCTTTCCCGCTGGGCGGACGGCCTTTTGGCGGTCGCCCGCCAGCCCAGCGGGAAAGTCAGAATGACCGCCGCAGTCTTTTGACCACGGTACGCTCTTCTGGTGGTTCCCGCCAGGCGGGCGGCTTCCGCCGCCCGCGGGGGTCAGAATGACCCCCACAGTCTTCAGTAGCATGGAGAGGTGGATTGGCCATGTGCCAAACCTACTGCGGGCAGCCAACCTTCACTGCACACAGTTTATTTGACTTAAGGGAGTGTTCCCTTTGGGACCTCCTGACATGATCATAGGGTCATGGTTTGCCCACTGTGGCCCTATGTGGGCCTTTCATTTTGTTTTTCAGGACTCTGGGACTACGTCCTAGACTCCTGTAATGGCAGGCATAACATTATCTTCAGTGTTGTGGACAGCCAACCATATCATTCAGTGCTGCAATACCAGCACTTGTACTGTGGTACGTAAATGACCAATGGGAGAAAAAAAACTCTCTCTGCCAATCAGAATGGTCTATGTTTTTAATTTTCTTGGTACAGTAGGAGTCGTGTTTGACTTATACGGGATCAGCAGTCAAGATACACCTAACTTTTTCTGAGGGTTAACCACTTCATGCTCAACCTGAGCTCCTCTTTAAACGCAAATTTCTTGAAAATTGCTGAACTGAATGGATTTACACCAAATCACAAAAAGGATGCTTTCAGGGTGCAGCTCTAACTTTTTTTGCCGCATTTGGTGTAACTCTGTACAGTTGTTTTTCCTTGATCAGAAGGGTAGGGTTCCTATGGAACTTAAAGTGGGCAGTGGCACTTTTAGGATTTCTCCTTTTTTCTTGGCCCTCGCTTGATGGACCACCACTACATTTTCCATGAAGGAGCCAAGGTGGAATATCTTTTTTTTGTGAGGGACGTTTTGTGCAGATCCATCATATGCTGACAAATGTATTAAAGAAACATAAAATGCTATTCCTATGGAAACTCTGACCTAACTATAACTACACAGTGACTACTGCAACTGAGTAATATGTTCACTGAAAAAACACAAAGGTTAAAGTGATGTTATAGTTAGGTGTGGATATAACTCCTTAACTTACATTAACTCAAAACCTCAGGAAATTCACAAAAAAAAACAGAAAGGTTAAAGTGACATAGTTGTGAGATTGAGTCACAGAAGATATAGGGGACCATTACGACCCCAGCGGTCGGCGTTAATATGGTGGTAAGTACTGCCAACAGGCTGGTGGTACTTACTGCCAAATTATGACATTTGCGGGGTGGCTGAAGCCAACCCACCAATGTACCACTCCGACCGCTATGGTGGTAACAGCCGCCGGGCTGGAGATATCCTTCTCCAGCCTGTGGCCATCACTGTTCCGTCTGCGGGATTATGACCCCACCTACTGCAATGGTTTTCGTGGCTTTCTTAACGCCACGAAAACCATGGCGGTAGGCACTATCAGTGACAGGGAATTCCTTCCCTGTCAATGATAAGGGTCTCCCCCCTCTCCCTCTCCAGTTAGCCCCCCATCCCCTCTATATTCACGCCCTCTTCACACACACACACACACACACGCATACACAAACCCATTCCCACATACATCAATGCATGCATACATCCATTCACACATCCGCACACACTGTCATACATACACGCAGACACGTATTCTTTTAACACAACATACATGCACTCACACCTCCATACATGCACACACGCATTCAACACACAACACACACCCGCATCCACACACACACAAACATTCACACACACAAACACCCCACAACCGCCACCTCAGTTGGAGACTCCTGTGTTCAGGGGGTCCTCCGGCAGGAGACAGGACAGGGTGCTGCTGCCACCAGCAGCGCCCGCAAGCAGAACACCACCAGGCCGTATTATGGGTCATAATACGGCTGGTGGCGGTCTACTGGCATGGCGCTGATCTCACCATCTGTGATTGAGCCTCACAATAGCGCAGTGTTCCGGGCCTTTCTTAGCATTCCCTGAATCCTAGTTGGTTTACTCGTCTCACATCTTGCTACATACTGGGCCTGTTAGCAAACTTACTCCCTGTCAGAGGAACCTGGCTATCGCCACACAGTTTGTGTTTTTGATTGACATGTTCTCATGTAATGGTAAGTTCTGGGTCCATGCACAGTGAGGCTAAGACATCAGTATCCCCATGGAGCAAGTGTAGTATGTTCAGCTGCAGTCTCTGGGCTAATGTTTAGTTTATCGAGTGTACCAGTTACTCAAATGGTGTCCATGCTCTAGGTAAGTGTATATGGGTCAGACTGTAAAAACAATGTTTAATTTGAGCCAGTGGTTTCTGGTGCTGGTAACTGGCACTTACTCGGCAACATAGCACTCATGGAAGTCTGACACATGGTGGCGCCGTTTGTCTGATTTAGAGATGAGCACAACAGTTGTTTAATGATTCAATATACATTAAAATGGTTAAAACCTGCCACCAAAAGCATTCTTATAGCTTTGGGTGGCCTGGAATAGTCTGAGCTGTCACACTTGTATGGGTGTGATGGTTAATAGCTATGTTGGTACTTTCATTGGCAGCGCGGGCAGGAGCCATTGGTTCTGCTCGCTGCAGTGGCCTCCTGCCGAGGGCCCTCTTGTTTGCTTTCTCATATATTAAGCACTGTGTACAAGCCTGGCCCTTAAGGCTTTCCTAAAGTCAAGATGGCCCCAAGGAGGTCTCATGGGTGATGGTAGAAAAATTCACAGTTTACCTACCCACCAACACAAAAATAGAGTGGCCGCGTAATCTGGCTCTTTCAAAGCATGGAATAGTTATCAAGGTTGCTGTAGAGGCATGCAGTGATCTCTTAGGAACGTAAGACATACATTAATGCTGTGTTTAAGAGCTCTGGTTTATAAAAGGCCCAGTGAATTACTCACACAGCCTTTAACAAGGTGAGCTGGAGAAGTTGGAGTCAATATAATTGTGGCAAAATTGGGGACATCCTCACCGTATGTGTGACCAGATTTTGAAGGAATTGTTGTACATTTTGTTGAATCTTGGGTGAGCTTAGTTATAACAAATTGTACTAATCCAGATGAAAAAAACTGAAGGCCTGAAATGCGAGTTTTCAACACTGCAAAGGAAGAAACAGAAATATTCCTCAATACCTTTAAACAGTGATAGATGGAGGACAGCGTCTTATTACTATATGTGACAAAGCAAGATTGTTGTCAACAGTGATAATTACTGTGTGATAGCTGTGTCACAGTAACACAGAGCCACAACTGCAGCATTGGCTGACAACATAGATGTAGTGTGCACATATTCAGCCTCAGTAGTTGTTGGCACTTTTCCAGAGGCCTGTTTGATTTTGTTCAGCACTCCTTGCGATGGTTTATTTATTTGTCTAAAATGGTGTCAGTTTTTTTCTGAAAGGAATATTTTTTAGCAGTATGTTACGTTGCGCTGGGTTATACAGTAGTTAATAGTATTGTATGAGTTCGGGTGGCATGTTATATCATATTTTGTGTTCAGTGTGGGGATTTTATTTATGTCATGTTACTTTGCTGTATTGTTTCATGTCATGTTGTGTTATGTTATTTAATTCTTTTGCCCAGGATTGGCTCATCAACTTGCTGCCATTCTGCAGAATGCTCTTTGGTACGTGGCTCACCCTGAACACCTTCTCACGTACGAGGTCATACATTTGTACAATTTACAATGAAGGCTCCAAGGTTGAAAACTACAGGCACATTGTGTGGGCTTATGTGCTTCTACTGGAGGGTCCCAGGACCTTTTGTAGGGTCGGTGATGGTCTCACTGTGGTCTTGCGAGGGAAGCAAGGCTCCCTGAAGTGACTTCTCTTCGAGGCGCTTTTGAGAGTTGGCAGGCTGGGTTGGTTCATCAGATCTGTACTCAAACATTCAAGAGTAATGGATCCAGAACGTTTCGTCTACTTGCTTCTTCTACGTACATCTAGGCCAGCAGATCGAGTTTGGTTGAGAGAGTGGTGAGGTGGCAGATTAATGCCGTATGGGTGTTGAAATGCAAACTCTTTGAAGCAGTACATCGTGTTTTGGAAGTTCTTGTCTGTTCCACTATGAAAATATATATATATATATATATATATATATATATATATATATATATATATATATATATATATATATATTTACATATATATTTATCTCTCTCTCTCTCTCTCTCTCTCTCTCTCTCTCCCCTCCCCCCCCCCTCTCCCTCCCTCCCTCCCTGTGGCTCCCTCCCTCCCTGTGGCTCCCCTGGGGAAGTGGCTGGTGGAATAAACAGGCAATCTGCCCTGCTGTGTGATTGTTGGAGTTCTCAGGGAAAAGGTGGTTTATGGTGCTTTCTCAAACAGTTTGCATTGATTTTAGGGACTCTGTGTGAACCCTGATTGCTACACCAGGTTGTTATGTGAAATCTGATTCGCTTGTGGCTCCAGCTGAAGCTTGTTTGGTTCTGAGGTTCTGTGTGACGCTTCATTAGTTTTTGTTAGGGTCGAGGGCGAAGCGTCCCTCTTGTAATCCCTCTTTGGGCTTTTAACCACGCCCATGTCACACCCGTCACTTTCATCGGTTTGTGGGGTTGCCTTTTACAATTCACTTGATTTCATGAATGAAAGGCATGCATACATCATGCCTTTTCCAGTGTTTAGCCCTCCTCGAGCGCACCGGTCAACTATTGAAAACATGATGGGCTCCATGTTTTCCGTATGGTTTCTGGACTACTTTTTCTCTTTAGTTCGCAGGCACTGCGATTTCACTGTGCAATAGTCAAAATGTGCTTTGCATGACATCAACCCTGTTACATGGCTAATTGCACTTTTCCCAGTTACGTGGCTATTTGCACTTTTGCAGATACGTTTCACTGTAAGCAAACTTCTGTTTTCTTTTGTGCGTCACCGTCATGCTTTATGGAGGCTGTTGGCTCGCTTATGTGAAACTGTTTTACTTTTCAGTTTATGTGGCAAGAAAAGTCTGGCTAGGAGTTTAAAACGCGAATAGCTCTAACTCGAGCAACCGCAACACCCATTGCATTGCAAATGCTTGTGTTATTTGTGCAGTCTGCTTGGTTCGCATGTTCCGTGCTCAGCTTCACATTACCTGTAATTCGTAATATATATATATATATATATATATATATATATATGTGTGTGTGTATATATATATATATATTTATCTAAGATCCTACCTCCCGCCGAAGAAGGTTCGATGTGAAACCAGTTAAGGGTTTCAAAAGGATTGTTTCGGAGACCCCATAGAGTTCCCTGTCTTCGATTCAGTGATAATGAGACTGTAATAATTATATGGTGCCTACTGACCCTTGTGCGCCGCTCTTAAGATGGAAAATAGAGGGCGCAGTTCTTCAGTCGACTTTTTGGCAGTAGAGCAAAGCGTCAGCTGGACCGTAGGCGATGGCGTCCAATGGCTAGGGCCTCATAAATAGGGTGAACAATAAGGTAAAGTATGCCAAAAGAGAATTCCTCTCGCGAGGGCCTGTCTAGGTGGGATAACGTGCCTGCAGTTTTCTAGAAATCGGTATATTATCTTCCACCAGTAGATGTCGCTGCAGGACAAATAAAGAATAGCTTAAGGAAAGTTTGTGCTTTTTCCTTAAAGAGATTTAATTATTGAGCAGCTGTTGTCAGGGAGTTCTTTAAAAGATGGGGTAAGCCTTCTAGTGGAGACATATAAAGAGTTCCATAGTTTGGGGCTCATGGTATATGAAATATTTTAAAAAGGGCGCTAGTTTCTTCATTTGGATCCGTTGGCGATAGTTTACTTTGTGTATAACTGTGCGGGAGCCAGAGAAATGGGCAATTTCTGTCTGAAGTTTTTAGGACTGTTTAGGACTAGTGCTTTGAACATTGAACAGGAAGTTTTATAACTATCTTTCCTCACTTGGTAGGGTAACCATTAACATTTCTGCAGGACACTGACTAGTCCGGCTGCAGCAGCTCTTTCCTGTTCGAAAGTCCGCCTCGAAGGTCATTTTCAAAACGGATGAGAACAATGGTCGCACTGCAGTTTCTGGGTCTCCAGATGTAGAAAAAGTTTGCACTGACGAAGTCATTTGAAGTGGAAAAAACGTCCCTTTAGCCAGAATTGTTTAATTGAGCACAAAGCTAATTTTCTGCCCTGGAATTGACCGTCATTTAAAGCTGTAACCCTGTAGCTAAGACTACATTTTTTGCTTCTTTTTCATTTTTATTGCTGTCATGTTTTGTGAGTAGGAGAGATTCGGTTTTAGTTCCTTGACCTCAAAGTGTGCGGTTAAACTGAAGGCAAGACTGGATAGACATAATTTGATGTCATTTTATCATATAACTGGGCATCAACAGCATAAAGGTGATACAAAATCCCAAGGTCACGTATGGATCCAGAGTGTCCAACATATATACTGAGCAATAAGGGTGCCACTATTGGGCCCCCTGGTACACTGTAGGTTAGAGGGAAGTGTCTGTAGAGAATCTCAGTAATTGTTACACATTGATAGCTGCCAGGGAAGGATACAAACCAATCCATTCTAATACATTGTTATTAAGGCTGAGTCTTGCCTTTAGTGTATAGAGGTAGGATTTTATGGCCCACTGTTTCAAAGACTGCAGCGAAATTTAAAATAATTAGAAGGAAGTCATCATTTTCCCCAAGCTTTTTAGAGCATCAGCCAGCACAGCTCTCACATACCTGCCACTTTTCTTCCTTGTGCCTACCATGGAAGAGTTTTCCAAATAATACTTACGTGGAGATGCACCAGAACACCCCGTGATTTTTATGGGACAGTCAGTATATGTCAAGACAGATTGGGCTGTCTATTGGGTTTTTGGGTTTTTGAGCCGAGATTTGAAATACCCAGATTTTAAGAGGTGAGGAATAAAATGATATTTCAAGGACGGGATGATGATTGCAAGTCATTGTGGTATCAGACCATGACTGATCTGTTTGGAAGTACTAGGCCGGCCTTCATATACATGGAAGGTTTCTTACAGTTCTCTTTGAGTGAATCCTCAGTAACTTGTCTAAAATGCGCTTATTAATTATTTGATTTCTTAGAGGCAGCAATGTTGGAAATATGAAACTTGTAGGAGCTGAATTCCTCTCTGACCAGACTAATTTTATTGTATAAGAACTTTGCAAATCCATCACAGTTTTCTGTCCTAATTTCATGTTTAATCACTTGAGTACATGAAACTTTCACCATTTGAGACCACTGCTTGACCGTTTTGTTTTCGGTTTTGAAGTGTCTTTGTTGAAGGCAGAGGGGTGTTTCCCCTATTTTCTTTCTATGCTTGGATCAGTTATTCCTCATTAAGCTGAACTTCAACGTGTGTCACCATTAATTTCTGCAGATTCTTGCAGTATCTATGTTTGTCATCTCTTGAATAAAGCGAGTAGCAGCAGTGCAAGGTTCCCTATCTCACACACAGAAACAGTATCTTATGGGCACTGGGATGGCAGGCTTCCTTCACACATACTAAGCATGCACATCCCTCCTCACAGACTTCCCTCCCATGTATAACTGGCACAGACAGACCCTCCAGGATTTTGTGATTTGCAAGAAAATTGCAAAATCGGCACTTTCGTGAAAAGACTGCACTTTTTTACAAAAGTGGCCATGAAATCTGAAGGAATGCGGACCCTTCCTGGTATTTGTCCAGTGGCTCTCCACAGGGCCAAAAGAAGGAGGGTCTCACCGCAGGCAGGCTGTGTGATGTTTGTTTATTTACACATCATCTTACCTGCCTACTGTTCATTTCTTTGTCCCTGAGCCTCCAGCCCCGCATGACGAGACAAGCCTGCTGCACCTCACCCTCACACCCCCCTCACCTTCTGCCTCACTTTGGAGATCGGGTGGAGAATGGGGAGGGGGCCTAAGGGGACTGGTAGCATTTAAAAAAAAAATTTTGGGCCTGCTGCACTTGGAGCACGCTATGGGCATTGGGTGGATTTTTTTTTGTTTTTTTTTTGGGCCCGCAGCGTGCCCTGTGTGCAGCAGACCCAGGGTGGCACTTCATTTTTATTTTGTTTTGGGCCCACCGCACACAGGGTAGGTGGAGGGCTCAGGGTGACATTGTTATTATTTTTGTAATGTTTTGGCCCCGCCGCGTACCCCGTGTACTGCCAGGGAGGCAGTACATTCTTTTATTGTTATGGAACGGCCCGTGTGCAGGGTGGCATTCCTTTTTCTTTTGTTTTGGGCTTGCTGCACACTGGCCATGCTGTGGGCCCTAATCATTTAAAAAAATAAATGAGCCCTGGACCTTTTGAGTGCCCTGTGGATGGCGGACCTAATAATTGATAAAAATGAATGCCCCCTGGGCCCACCGCCCATGGGGCACCTGAGGGGTAATTCGTTTTTATCAAGTTGGGGCTCGCCGCCCACAGGGCACACTGTGGGACCAGGGGACATTTTTTTTTTTTTTAAATGATTAGGGCCGCCACCCAAGTGGCACGCTGCGGGCATAATCATTAAAAAAAATAATCAAATACTCCCTCGGCCTGCCATGTGCCCCGTGGGCGGAATTCTCAAAACTTGAAAAGATAATGCCTCCTGAGCCTGCCGCCCATGGTGCACCCAGGGGCATTAGTTTTTGTCAAGTTTTGGGCCCGCCACCCATGAGGTATGCGGCAAGACCAGGGAGCATGATTCTTTTTTTTATAAATTATTAGGGCCCGTTTCCCACGGGGCACTCGGCAGGCCCAGGGGGCATGCAATTTTAAAAAAATGATAAGGGCTATGCCCACGGGCCACAAGGCGGGCCCTGGGGGCATTTATTTTTTTAAACAATTAGGGCCAGCTCCCATTACATGGCATGCTAAGGGCCCTAATCATTTAGAAAAATAAATGCCCCCTGGGCCTGTCGTGTGCACCTTGGGTGGCGGGCCCAAAACCAGATACAAATGATTCCCCCTGATCCGGCCCCCCCACAGAGCACCTGGGAGGCATTCATTTTTATCAATTGGGATACGCTGTGGACCCAGGCGGCCTTCATATTTTATAAAGTATTAGGACCCGCGGCCCACAGTGCACGAGGCGGGCCCGGGGAGCATACATTTTAAAACAAGCATTTGCAATGCAATCGGTCTCGCATTTGGTCGAGTTAAAGCTACTAGCGTTATAAACTCCTAACCGGACTTTTCTTGCCACATAACTTGAAAATCAAAAGTAAAACAGTTTCACATAAGCGAGCCGATTCACAGTGCCACGGCCGCCATGAGCATCAGCGACAACGAAAGACACAGAAGGAAAAAGAAGTTCGCTCTCAGTCAAACTTATTGGCAAAAGTGCAATTAGCCATGTAACAGGGTCGATAGCCAAGGCGGTAACTAAACCGCATCAAGGAGGGACAAACAAACCCTTTACCAATGTCATCAAAGGATTTTTGAAGGGCAGGCCCACAAACGTGTTATAGTGATGGGCGTGAGGTGGGCGTTGTTAAAAGCCAGATGCATACCAACACGTCGGAAAAGCAGCGCATGCGCGCAGCTATGCACGACCTAAAAATAATTAGGGCCTGTCATCCACAGGGCATGCTGGCCCTAATCATTAAGAAAATGCCCCCTGTGCCCGCCATTTGCCCTCTGGGAGAATACCCCCAGAGCTGGATGCCCATGGGGCACCTGGGAGGCATTCGTTCTCATCAGGTTTTGGGGCCGCTGCCCACAGGGTATGCTGTAGGCCCAGGGGGCATACATTTTCTTTAAATGATTAGGGCCCCGATGCCCACAGGACATGCAGTGGGCCCTCGGTGCATTTAAAAAAAAAAAATTACGGCCCACCTCCCAGGGCGCACTATGCGGGCCGAGTGAGCATTTATTTTGTCAAAATGATAAGGGCCTACAGGGCACTTGGCAGGCCCTAGGGGCATTTATTTTTCAGCAAAATAAATTGCTGCAAAATTTGCATACTTGTGTCTCAAAATGTGCACATTTGTGCCGCAAAATTTGCTGATTCATGCCGTAATATCCTGGGGAGTCTGCACAGAAATGTAGCACCAGCATGGCAAACTTACCACTTGTCCACAGTAGGCAACAGCAGTTCAAGATTCCCTATCATACCGAGAAACAGTGACCTATGGACAGTGGCAGTGCAAGCTTCCATCACACATGCCATATAGGCACAGCACAGACAGAAGCATCCTAAATTTATCTTACGCTTAAAATGGTCACAGCAAGAGAGAAGCAGGGCAAGCTGCCTTTGCATTGAGTGGGAACACAATAGGCACCTATGGATCAAGCATCCTTTATACAAAGAAGTCGTAGAGGAAAGGCAATGCCTGCTTGGGACTTATGAAGAGCAGACACTGGCAGTGCAAGCTTCCCTCGCACATAGAAGAAATAAAACGCAGGCAACCAAAGTGTGAACGTCTATGCATGTGTGCTCAGCCGGATTCTCACTAGCAGTTAAGACCCACATTCAGAAAAACAGAGCTGGAGGTCACTCTTTCTTGTTCATCTCTTCCAAAGTATGTAAACACATCCCACATCACATCCGAGTCTCCTCATCACTTTTTGAGTTCCACAACAAGCTGAAGACCTGGCTCCTTGAATAATCTCTCATGGGAGGCAGCTGCAGACCTACCTTCCTTCAAGGGTGACGAGCAGGCTATACAAATAGACATAACATAACATATATGTCACTCATAGACTGCAGCAGCGCAAGCTGCACAGAAATAATAGAGACATCTTAGACAGCAGCTTTGTGAGTTTCCTAAACTCTGAGAACAGCTACAGCGTTGCCAGCAGAAGTGCAAGCTTCCCACACACCACCTTGCACACCTGTCTACAGTTTTCACACCACATGGACAGCAGCTGTTCAGAATCCCCCTCGCAGAATAGCACACCCTGGAAGGCAGCATGTCAATATTCCCTGGCATAGTGACCACATAGAGAACATGGGAGTTTTGTTTAGTGACATCTTTGACTCACCATATAGTAGTGTAGAGGGATAATATGCCTGCGGCAAAGAACAGAACTATATTTTATGCGGATAGCTGAGTGGATTAGTAAAGCCAAACTTTACAAGTGCTTTAAAACAAATTAATGTATGTGAAAGGGGGGGGCCTATGAAGAAATCGAGGGTGGGTGGTAGTCAGGGAATCCGAGAAGGTTGGTGTGGGTGCAAAAAAGACTTTCGCACAGGGTGCCACCAGCACTAAAGCTGGCCCTCCGTGCATACGTTACCTCTGTCCAATTGCCTCATCTTCAACCAAGACCCCTAAATAGTCATGCAAGCCTCTGAAAATTGTAGGACATTTGATAATCAGCAGAGCCGTCTATAGAGAAGCGCAGTTGTAAAAGAGGGGTCGGACCCCTGTCACTAAGCGTAATGTTGCGACTTGTGTACCCTTTGTCACAGGGACCAGGGCCCACACAGCTAGGGGTGTGCACCATACACAGTCAATTTTATGAAGTGCTAAATGTCCATCCACTTAGAATAAGGTGCTGCACTCCTATGATCAAAAAGGGTACACAAGTTTCTGGTGCACCAGGAACAATCGTATTTCACCCTTAGCGCACTTCCCTCTCATTCAATAAATGGGCCCTGTTTTTGTAGGTTGACAGCAACTGGTGTTGTCTTAAGCCAGCGGCCTTACCACCCTTTATGGAAGTGCCATCTTAGTTCCTGAAGGCATTGCCAAAATGTCACGTTTGGTGCATGTCAACAACCCCGCATACAAATGGAACTTACCACTGGTCATTAGCCCTTTTGTGAGCAGTCACAATTTTTGGCTAACATTGCCTGATGCACATGAAAATGTGGTCTCTACACAATTACACAGTGTTTCTAAATTCAAGAAGACCGGGTTTGAATTCAGGAGGGGTATGCCACTGAACCACCTCGGGAAGATTATTTCTCTAGACCCGTGAGCTAGCACACGAGTTGTCGCATTTCCCTTTTTTGTTTTTGTAGGCTAGCTTAGGTTAGCAAAGCCTTTTTAATTTTAATTAAAAAAATATACATATACAATTTACTTATTTATGGGGGTTCTTCGCCCATTGGTATGTTTCAGATCTGTTAACATTTTTCTTCCAAAATTTACAGCATGCAGCAGTGGGTCAGCCTGCTTTAGCCATTGATTAACATTACCGTGAGTGGTGGCATTCTGCCCTTTGACAAAGAGCCCATCAGCATAAAAAGTAGTATACTTAAGTGTCAGGGACTACAAAGACAATGTGTGCTTTTGGAAGCCAAAAAATATTTTTGCGTTGAGCCATTTGTTTCCGTATTGGTAAAGATCAGGCACCTCCCACAAAAAAATCAATGTTACCAAAATAAATGACAAAACAAACACTGACAAAGCCAAAATGTTGGCTACCAACCCAGACCTTTTGGCTTTGACACTGCGTGTTATTTGAATTCTCTCTTTCCAGAGAGCGTGAGAAACTAGAAAACTGAACTGCTCAGTTCCTCTTTGTATTTTGGTTTTGTATACTGCAGCCTTTTAGTGTCTGACTTGCTTCCGATAAGATATTTCCGTAGGGTAATACACCTCATGGGGAAATCTGAGTGCAGCTAGGAGGTCACAGGTCCCCAGTGGAGAACGACTCGTTCTCTTGTTCCTTGGAGCACCACAGAACTAATTTCAACCAGTGGAAAGTAGAAATAATAGCTCTCTCCAGGGCCATCTACTTGATCCCTTTTTTGAGTGGTTTGACTACCCACCCATGTACATGACCCACTCACACAAAGCACCTTGCTCGATGTGTGTAGCATGATAGCTGCAAAAGGCACAATAATGCCACATGCATCACAAAATACACAACACATAACCCACAACACAAAATATAACAAAAAAAGAGTTTGCAGTAACCACTATATAAAGTGGCTTGCGGTATTCTGGCACCATAGACTGCCTACGTTGCCCCCTCAACCTGCTACTGAGAGCTTTTGGAAATTAGTCTTCGGCCCACTTGGAGGCCCCGTACTTTCCACTTCCTATTTGACAAGTGGTCACCCACTTCCTCCCGAAATATCACAACATAGACTTACACAGTATGCTAGACTGTAATGTGGATGGGTGCCTTCTAATCATTTTCTTTCCCACACCACTTAACTTTTTAGATCTGGTTCCAGATCAGTCGGCGATTTAGAATGCTTATAAAAAGGCCTAATTCCGATATTGAGGTTAAAATTTAAAAAAAAAATGTGTGTTTTTAAGTGTGGTCTTCCTAGGGCAAGTTTGAACTAAGTTCATAAACATTGAACAATAAAGAATTAATCAAGGAAATGTGCAGATTTTGGTGGAAGATACCCAAATTTAGCAGTCATTTCTTTTAATTCTTGTGATATAAGTCCTCTCTGGTACATAACTGCATCATTTGATTTTGATCTGCCTGTCATATAGGGTTTAGAGGGAGTTTGTCGGGGGGGTCAGCTTATGGAGGAAAATGCAGGTATAAAACATTCAAGGGCATATTTATACTCTGTTTGCACCGAATGTGCATCAAAAATGTTGATGCACATTCGGTGCAAACCTTGCCCCATATTTATACTTTGATGCCCGACCCCGCGGAGGTCAAAAATCCTCTGTGTGCGTAATTTTTTGGATGTGGGAAACCGCCTTCCGTTAATGACATGCAAGGTAGGCGTTCCCGCACAAAAAATGACTTTAAGGCCTATGCGCCTTATTTATACTCCTGCGTCATTTTGATGCACGGAGGGGGCGGGCCTTAAAAAACGGCGCACAGCCTGATGTGCGCCGTGTTTTAACGCCTGGGTGAGGGCAGGCGTTAAGGGACCTGTGGGCTCACTGCCATGGTCTCTGGCGATGGAAGGACTCTAGAGGTGCCCTTCCCTGCCCCCAGGGACACCCCCTTCCACCCTCACCCACCCCTGGAGGACACCCATGGATGGGGGGACCCAGCCCAGGTAAGTACAGGTAAGTTGAGGTAAGCATTTTTTTTTTTTTTTTAATTAAGTGGCATAGGGGGCCCTAATTTGGGCCCCCATACATGCCTCTGTGCCCAATGACCATGCCAGGGGACAGAAGTTCCCTGGGCATGGCCATTGGGCAAGGGGGCATGACTCCTGTCTTTGCTAAGACTGGAGTCATTTCAATGGGGGTTGTGCGTCAAAAAATGGCGCAAGTCCGGTTTGAGGCATGATTTTTGCCTCAAACCTGACTTGCACCATTTTTTGACGCACAACCCCCATTTTCCCAGCTAACGTCATTCCTTAAATAAGGCGCCTGCATGGTGCGTAGGAATGGCGTTAGCCGGCGGTAAAAATTTTGAGGCAAACCAGCGCTGGCGTTGGTTTGTGTCAAAAAGTATAAATATGGGCCTCAGTTTGGGAGAAGAGAGGCAGGGATGTGACGACAGCAGAGCTTAATTTGTGTCCGTTGTTGCAGGTGGTGGGCACCAATACTCCTCTACAGGCACAGGCGCCTATATTTAATCATCAGGCTTTGGCCCAGAGCAAGAGAGGAAAATGAAAATGAGAGGAAGAGATTTTAGCTGGGGCACTTAAAAAAGCTGTGGGTTGGTGCTTCCACTGTAGAAAAACATCTCACTTTTTGGTTGCTTGCTTCTATTGCAGTGTGGATCGGATTTGCACCGTGCAGATCATTGGTGCAAACTAAAGTACAGGCTGCATTCTAGTAGATGGACCTTTAGTCCCAGAGTGAGGCGGGACATCAATAAACCAATAATCCATCAATGACAGTGGAACACATTAGGCTCACAATGATGACAGAGGGTAGTAGATTTGCAAAATATGAAGAATTATTAGTAGATTAGTAAAACTACAAAGTCAAATAACCTAATGTTGTCAAAACCGGCGGGCAGTATGTGAACAGCAATTAGTATAATGCAAATCAATTCAAAACAGCAAATACAAAGATAAATTACTTAACGTTGCCGCAAATCAAACTGAGCAAACTGCTTCCCATGAAGTTCGCTAAGAAGTTAAGCTAAAGGAAATCAAGAATGTCATGATAGAGGTTACGCCAAAGGTGTCAGCAAATAAAGCCTTTAATAGCCATAATCAAATGAAGATTCATTTAAGTAAGTGAGGATAGACTTACACAGGAGTCTAATTCTTTAAACAGGATCAGAGAAAATATATCTTTCAAAAAGAGCAGAAAGTGTATCGGAATTTAACAAATTCAGCAGTACACAATTAAAATACACACATATTCTGTGATCATTACCTCCCCATAGTTCTCATGAAGAGAACCAATCAGGAGTGAACATTCCTTGATACATTTTTGTCGGCCCTCTTTCCAGCCATCACACAATGAAAGTCTCTACTGCATGACGTTTAAGAGATATCTTGTAGCAAGATGATACATTGCGGGCAGCATGTTCTGTGTGCAGGTGTAACAATTCATTATTCAGTTCTCCCTGGAACACATACAGATAAACATTAATACAAACTTTAAGAAAGAAAATACATGTAATTAAAAGTTGGCAGTTATGGCTTGGCTCCTGGAATGAGATAAAGAGAAAAAGTGCACAACGACTAAAAAAGAATCTTTCATGTTAGTGTGAATCATTTAAAATGAGATCTACATCGACTGTAGTCAACTTTAACATGAAAATCACACTTGATATACTTGTGCTTGAAAAGCAGTTTAATGTAAATGTTGTTCAAAGAATATAATGGTGATAGGGCATCACCAATTCTGAGCTACCTTGCCTATAAAGTTAGTGGGTTTGTTGAATTATTTGATAGTTTCCTGTAAAATAACAAACAGATTACTGTTCTTTTGTTTCCTAGCTTGATTTTTCTTAAAGTCCAGACTTAAAGTACTATTTTAACTTGTATTAATCTCAATAGGGTTGCATTTTTATGTATAGAGTATGCCCATTGTTAGAAATGTTTTATTTTAGATGTTGTTGTCCCTTATTTTGTTTATGAATGTACAGCAGGAAGGTTTCTCTGGGTTTATACACCCCTTTGGAAAACTTTTATGTTAAATATTTATTTATTTTTAACTTTTCCAGTTGACTAGTCCACCTCTTTACTGCATATATATTCACATTTTAATTCAGAAATAATTATTACTCAGCTATCCTGTATATGGATCCTGTACAGACTTTTGTACCCCTAAGTTGAGCGAGTCAAAGTTTTAAGGTATGGCCGAACCAAGTGGTCAATGACAGGAGGAACAGATACATCTACATATCAAAGAAATAAGCCCTTTTATTTGGCATTCTGGCAGTAATGATATATTGCTTAGTGTGAACAAACACAGCAAGTGGGCACTTCACCACGCTAGTGAAAAGCAGTGTTCTGCCACACACCTCTTTTGTCCTTGCAGAGAGCATGAGTAATAGACTGCATGCAGCAGTGGCTTTGGACCAGCACTAAGATATGTGAAGTGTGAGCAAAATTAGGGTCCTAGGAAACAGGAAGTGGGCTACATATAGCCTTCAGTCCAAAGAGTGACTCGCGGTCAGCCACACATAATGGAGCTGATGCCGAGTCATTTATAAACTTATTAGTGGTGGGTACTGGCCCTGTTCTGTGACAAAGTCTGCTACCTTTATAAGTGTTCGCTATTTATGTAGTGCACATAGAGGAAGGAGTGTTGATGAGTAATGCATTTTATGTTTGCCCAAGTTCATCTTCTACATTTTATTGACCTCAGTGCACTTGAGCAATAAATTTGCTATCAGTGATTCTAATCTCCAGGTTACAGGACGATCTTTGCAGCGGGCACTAAGAACATTAAGCTGTCTCCACAGTTAATTCTCAGTTTATTACTTGGAGCAGAAGCAAGTTCATTCTAGGAGAGGGATGATGTTGAAGCAGACGTAGACCTCAGGAATCCTAAAGCATCCCTTCAAAATACCCTCTGTGGCTCTAGAAGGCACTTAGAAACATCCTGCTGGATAATGCCTACAAACGTCTCTTTATAGACAAGAGTTAATTACGGTTCTTTGGGCAAGACAGTTGGAGAGTTGAAGAAATAACTCTTGCTGTAGTTTAATTTTTCACTGAGCTACTTGTATGCCAAAGGGAACTTAAAAAGTGGTCTCTTCCAGTGTCCAGGGCATGGTTCTGCTTCATTACCCAGAGTCAATGCAGAGACAAATCTGATGCCTTGCTTAAACACCATCGTATTGGTTCAGCACCTAAGTGATATGCAACTTTCCCTGTAGCCTTGCCATGTTAATACAGAAAAATGTGTCAATCTTGCTTCCAAGCTACCGGAATCGTGCAAATGGTCTGTATGATAATGTCTCAGGAAATTGCTTATGTTTTAAGCAACTACACCTCTTAATCTCCAAACTGGACTCAGGTAATACCAAAATGATAGTGTTCCAAAATTATCCAAAATGGAGACTGTACCTCTCATTAGGGTGAGGAAAGAGGTCTGTGTCTGAGCTCTTTGAAAGTTTAGCTCCAAGGTGTTCAACATTGATCCACAACGGCTGGCACAATTTTCAGAATGACCACTAACTATGTAAAACACGTCCTTGTAGGTTTATTGTAAGTATATGTTTCTTTTAGATATCATTAAAATCCGGTATGTTAGCCAGCTCTTGAATTAGTGACTCAATGATTTTTTCTACTATATTCACAATAGGGTGCGCCTCTTCAGGCCTGGGCTCAGCAAGGTTGCATCTGAGTGCATGCCTCCAAGCCAGAGGAGAACTGGAGTAAATAGAATTGAAATTGGAAGATTTCTCAGAAGGTCTGTCTCTCCTTTCTGGGACCCCACCAGCCTGACAGGTGCTCAGCCACCACAGGCCTTTGAGAGGCTTTGGCCTAAAGGAAAACACACCAATTCACCAACTGACTAAAGTACAAAATGCAGATTTCCACGAATAATGAGTGCATAGACATGTGCTAAACACTTAGAAACTATTCCTTCAATGAGTTGGATGTACTGTATTTTATTGCAGCATTTATATAACACTTACTACCCCCTTGTGGGGCACTGAAGTGTTTACCTACATGGGCAGCAAGATATGCCATGTATGGTAGGTGGTTGGGAGGATGTTGTCTTTGTTAAATGCTCCTATATAGGAAGTGTTTTCATGTTATGAGTGAAAATCACCGAGGTGCAGTTATTGTGTGTAGCAGTGTAGTGGATGATGAGGTGTGCGAGACAGACATGCAATGTATGTTTTCTGAGATGGTTAAGTTCCTCTCAAACATCTGGCCACAGCTACAGAATGTGGAGAGGGGTGGTGTGGAACTGGAATCTGGTGGTGTGGAACTTGAATCACTTATCTGGGTTCTAACGCTGGCTTCCTGCTTGACCAAAATGTGTAATCTTGGTCAAAACCCGTAAAATACTTCTTTGAGGCTCCATTCAGTCCATATTGGAAGCAGGTGGAAGCAGGATAAATGGAGGGAGTAATTCCCTTCCACAATGAGGTAAAGTCAGGGTCACTGGAATTATGCAATTGCATAATTGTAGATTTGCTGCATTTGCCTAATAATCCGCCATCTGCCACATAATCTTCAGATGTTAACAAAAACATTTGTTTCTAGCTCAGACTGTTCAAAGGTTGGTAAAAATGCAGCGACTCATGTTGCTGCGCAGTGGAAGGTCTTTTGCAAAGTTTGGCTTGCCAGCTTTCTATAGCTCATTGCTATATTTGTATGTTAAACTGGTACTAATGAGGTGCAATTAATGCCCAGACAGTGTTACGTTTAAAAATGACTAAGTAATGAAGTGGTACTGTCACAAAATGTGCAGCATAATTTGCCTTTTGTTGCTGCATAATTTACTCAATCCTGCCGCATAATTTGACCGTCCCCTGCGGCATAATTCTAGTGGCCCTGGATATAGTGTTAAAACACAATTATTTATTGTGGTGCACTTCACAAAGAAGTCTGGGATAGTTGATTGATGTGTGTGTGTGTGTCTTGTGTTGCCTGTCCATATCCCAGATTTGTGAGGCTGTCCTTAAATTCCAAAGTGCCTGTTCAAGAGTCCGCCTCCTTCTAGCCCTTGGAAAAAAAGCGAGTTCCTTCAGAGATCTGGGCCTGTTCAACCCTCGGGCTGCCAATATATTTTTAGTTTGCTGCCTGGACGCATCATCTCTCTTTGGGACTAACCTGCTAAAAATAGACAAGAAAATCATTACATTTCTTGTCATAAGGTAGTGCCATTTCTTCTCTTACGGTTGGACGGGGTGTTAGGGATCTGTTGGAAACAGAACTCCAAACGGTCAATGAGGTAGCGGGAAAGTTCAGCCCATTTAGAAAAGTACACCATTAGATTGTCACATAAACCTCTGTCATTTGTAGTGCTTTGAAGATGTGATCCTTTGGCATATTATGTGCTATGTAGCACTTTACTACTACTTAGACCCGCTACATTTTATGAAGCCAATGGGGCAAGCTAAATTTCTCTGTTTCCTCCAGCTATCAGTAGTGCAGCAGGTGTAGTGCCACAAGGGACGGAGGAGTGAGGGGCCCACTTGACTCCAATTTTACTTGTTCTTTACTACCAGACTAAGGGTGATGGGCCTTTCAGGGGGCCGAGGCAAGTAGGAGTTACTGGGCCCAACCATATGTGTTTTGGCCTTCTGGTATCCACTAAGAATGCCCAACTCCTCTGTCTTCAGCGTGTGTGTTCCCCCGAAGAATGTCAGCATTATACATCTCCTGACGGTTGCATTTCTCACCCCTCTAGCCTCTGCAGGCCCTGGGATTCCAAAATGGAACCCACAGGATCCCCTGCTATGTACCACCATCCGCAGACATGCACCACAGTATGCACATGCAAGTATCATGCGCTGTCCGGCGATACACTCCATGCAGGCCTAGTAGGCCCCACTCCAGTGACACAGATAAAAAGTCTGCTCTCATTACAGATTGTTCTGAACAAACAAAATGTGTATGTCGCCACCACCTTTCTCGTGTAACTTAACTTCAGGTTAGGGCAGTAACCCTGTACCTTCTCAAGCGTAGTACTTGTTGCATCCCTTTAGGCAGACCGCATTACCATGAGACAGGCTAGGTTATGGCATACATGCATGATCCATGTTCGCTCATGACCAAAAATTAGTACCCGAGGTCCAGGTATCTATGCAACTAGAGTATTCAGGGCAGTGGTCCATGTCTGTCACCATGCAAGGGACTTATTAGCCGCAAGAGGTTCAAATTGGCATGCTTGTATTAAGACCCATGGGGCAGAGACTACAGTGCTGCAACACAGGGGAAGTGGTTGGGCCTTAGGGTAGGAAACTGCATTGCGGACTGTTCTAAGTATGTGATCCGATTAACAATTATGATCAAAGCAGGCCGACACCAGTGTCCCCTTTGTTCCTCATGACGCAAGACCTATGAATATCAGTGAGATATGGGAAGAACAGGGGCTCTATTCCCTTCCTCCAGGGGCAAGAGAGGAACAACATTTTGTGTTATGCCACTGTTGCCCAGGTTGAAGTATCTCCTGGGTCTTTGTGGCTTTCCCAGGCTGGAACGCCCCCTGGCCTATGGGATTGGACGGCATTGTCCTGGAGCAGTCAGTGCTCAATCTATGGCCACTGCCAGCCCCTTCCACCTCGCCACACAGGCTGCTTGGGACCGGCTTGGGGCATTCGGGTACAGGTTTGGGGTATCCATGGACGTGCCAATATGAATGAAGCCATCTCCACCTAATGCTGTGATAGGGGTAACCCCATGCCATCACAAACACTATTTCCAGTCATTTCCAGTTATCTGGCGGAGCACACAATTGTAAATGGAAAATGCCAGCCTCCAAGGAGACCTCCTGTCCTCGAATTTATGCACCCAGACCACTCTGGCAGGAGACTTCAGCCGTGCCGACCCATCACCCAACTTTGTGCACACTGGCAACCAGGCCTGCCCGCACATTACGCCAGGGTGTTCTATCAGCGGTAGATGAATGGCTGTGTCACATCTATGCATAGGCCTCAAAAGTGTTTCCCTCTAGTGAATGGCTGTGTCACATCTATGCATAGGCCTCAAAAGTGTTTCCCTCTAGTGACCCCCTGCTGAGCGTCAGTGTCAATCATAGGCTCACCGGACAGACTGCATCCACATCTGTGACAAAAAATGAGATTGGATTGCAAAAAATACAGCTATCCTAAGGCGCGAAAATAACTCGACACAACCCAGGGAAACCTGGCTTCGAGTGGAGGAGATGGCGTACTACCAGTGAAGTAATGAAAAGCCCCTTTTCGAGGGTAGAAGACGGTGTGCCACTACAGGAGAGGAGGCGCGTTTCTAGTGGAGAGGGGAGGGTGCTACCTGCGGAGGGAGGCGAGGAGAGTACTTCGGGACATAATAGTCGACACTCACTTATTAGTGTAAAAGGCCATTTATTAGGACAGGATTGCAAACATAACATAACATTGATATCCACTGTAACTTCAACTTATCGACCTTTCAACCTCCCCCTTTGAACTCTCCCCATTCTTCCTTTTTACTTCATTCCTCCAATCTTGCCTCCGTTCCAGCATCCACATGCATTCCCCCACAAATCCCTCTTTTCCTTCCGTCCCCTGCCTGTCTCGGGCATCCCCCACTCTGTCATCCTTCACCTGTTTCTTCTTCTCCCCGTGGAAGGGTGGCCAGGCCCGCATCTGGCTCTCCACCCTCCCCCATCTACTGCTACCACTGTGCAAACCTGCCCCAACTCTGGCATGCTCCCCCCTTTGCTCTTGCCCCATCACCCTAGCCCCCATTCACTTTACCTTATTCCCTATGTAGGGCGGGTGGGTGGCCAACTTCATGACAGCGCGGCAGGCTGTCGCGGAAGAGGCCGTCCCCCTAATCCCATTCCTCCTATATACTCCCACCATTAGACCCTCCCCCCACCTAGCCCCAGCCAATCCCTGTCCTGGTGTGTCACTTCCTGTCCCGAATGCCCCCGTGGAGAGACTAGACTGCGTCTGCTCTCCACGGGTCCCTACATCGGGACATAATAGTCGACACTCACTTATTAGTGTAAAAGGCCATTTATTAGGACAGGATTGCAAACATAACATAACATTGATATCCACTGTAACTTCAACTTATCGACCTTTCAACCTCCCCCTTTGAACTCTCCCCATTCTTCCTTTTTACTTCATTCCTCCAATCTTGCCTCCGTTCCAGCATCCACATGCATTCCCCCACAAATCCCTCTTTTCCTTCCGTCCCCTGCCTGTCTCGGGCATCCCCCACTCTGTCATCCTTCACCTGTTTCTTCTTCTCCCCGTGGAAGGGTGGCCAGGCCCGCATCTGGCTCTCCACCCTCCCCCATCTACTGCCACCCAGCAGAAACCCCTCTTGGGCGTTTTGCTGCCCCACCAGCGAACCCACAGCAACACTGCAACCTTAAGCCGTTCAGCTCATCATTTTCTTTTCTTTTTTTTTTTTTTTTTTTGATTTTGACACATTACCATAATGTAATATGCATTCCCCGTCTTCAGAAAAAATGCACCCGTCATCTGTGGAGTGCCCGCTTCCTTCACCATAAATGCCCTTGCATTCCATCACTCATGTAATGAATCCCAACCAAAAACCTTCATAGCCAGATTGATCTTCCTCCAAGCCCCTTTCGTGGGTATGTTTCATTGCCCCTCACCATCTTCTTTTGAGGACCGCTTAGTCCAGACAACACAAATTCCATGCCCATTCTGGGCAACATACGCTATGCCCCGTTGCATGTGTTGCCGTAGGGTGAGCCCCAGGGAGCCGTACCAGGCCATTATCCCCAGGTGTAACCAAATTGTCCATACAGCCCCCATGTTGGCCTAATAGGCATTCAAGAAATGCAAGCTTCCCCACTCCATGTTGCTCTTTCCTCCCACAAAAATGTTGTGATGGCCACCCCAAAGGTCCAGCAAACCTCTGTAAAGTTGCCCCTCTGCATATATCCCCTCTCGCACATGACTGATGATGCTCAATGCAATGGAACCACGTCCGCTTACCCGGGGCCACTTATGTATCCTGCAAAGAAAACATAGTTTAATGGTGGACTAATCTGCACAGAAGCACCATAGTTTAAAGGTAGACTATCACAAACCCCCCCCCTCTGCTTCCGCTACCATGCCCTTATACCTCTTGCCTTGACTCTCACTGCTCATGCCCCCCACCTGACGGACACTGCGTTTTACCACCACCCCAACCCACCAGAAGGAAAACCAGTGCCAACCTAAACTGTCTGCCACCGTGGCTGCTCCACATAAATGAAAAAACACGCAGACAATTGGCCTACTGCCTAACCCAGACAATGCCACCCTCAAGACCGCCATCAAATGGAAATGCATAATATATTTCCCCTTTTGCCCGACAAACAGCTTCCTTCCCTCACGTCACCCTGTGCGTCCCGAAACTGTCCCCCATTCACATACCAGCCATGCTGCTGCAACTCCCTCTGTGCTCCCCATGTCTGCTTCCCTGGCCCCCCATTTATTATTATATTATTATTATTATTATTTTTTTTTTAAATATATATATATATATATATATATATATATATATATATATATATATATATATATATATACCAAAAATACCAATTATCCCGCCAACCGCCACTCAACTAACCCCCCCCACACCTGCTAACCGACTTCCCTCCAATCGTCAACTCCTAAACTCCCATATGAGCCCCAAACCTATCTACCCTGCCGAAGCTGACCATGCCACTTCCAGTGCACCCAACCAGCATATTGGCAATACGTACAATTTCAAACCGGTGGACAAACGCAATAAACCTTGTTCACCGCTGTTCCCTACCCCAGGTCCTTTCTTTTTTTTTTTTTTTTAAACCCCATCAACCTTTCCACAATATCGTTCTCAACGGGATAGCATTGTAAACCAAAAATGCCCATGGAAAACACCTGTCCACTTGTCCACCCTTGTGACGTGCGGGAAACCCTTCCAACCCCAAGACAAAACCACGTAAACCCTCCCTTTCCAAGTACGGCTCAGCAGTCCCCAAATTGCCCCGTCACAAACCTACCAAATCTGAAAAACCAACCATGTCAAGCGGGAAACTTCTCTGCATGGGTGGGGCTAACGACCCTTCGGCCCGCTTAATGACCATCCACGCCCCTGTTCCCAAAAATTCCTCCAGAAACCTTGACCTGCCTTCGTTCTTGCTTGAGCCAGGCTTCCAAAATTATTGCCACCTCCAACGATCCAGTGCATCGGCAGCTAAACGCGCGCTGCCTTGAAACTTTTGTGGAGCAAAGCCCTGAAGCATGCAGAAAATTCCACCGCAGATGCAGCACCCTAAAGTCCCTTGCCCTCTGTCAGTTCAACAAAAAACACTACCTTCAGATTGCACACATGTGCTGATGGTTCGAGTGGCCAACCTCTCTCCCCATTCTGTCCAAACCACAAACAGTGAAAAAACTTCTAGAACACCATACTCCTGTCTTAACAAATTTGGTTCCAGCCGTATTGCCGTGCTGTACCGTACATCCCCAAAATTGGCCAACACCCAAGCAGCCCCTGTCGCATCAGGCAATATCCGCACCTGCCATACAGTACCTGTTTTCGCCAAAAACCCTGTATACCCTGTGTAAAACCATGCTAGAAACGTGTTCCACACCCGTATACCCTTCCTCCGGCCCCTTAGGAAATTAAAGTATGCACCCGGCATCTCAACAAATCCCACCCAGCTGCCACGTACCTTGTCCCCCCCATGCGCATATAATTTGATCGCAGTAATTCCTTACACCGCATAGTGCCCAGAAAAATCCCTGCCATGCCTCGTGGCATCTTGCCGTGAAGGCCACTGTGTCCAGTTTGATTCTCCATTGTCAGTACCCCCCCTGGTACCCTCTGTCTGCCATGGAGCCAACAGAAACACCACTCCCTTTTGCGAGCTGCTTGAAAACCTGCAAATCTCAAGCCCCCAACCCCAAAACCGTGTCCATCCCTCAAAGAGAAATCATTTCACCAGTGCAGCCCCGACCGGTGTCCACTCCCCTTGTGAAAGGAAACCAATCAGAAATGAACCAAAGGCTGCCGAGAAAGGACAGTGGATTACACATTCCATGAGCACTCCTGCCCCCTATATTGCCCCCCCCCAATAGCAATTCTCAGCACTGTAACAGTATCTCCCCATAAGTATTCAAATCGACAGTCGCTTCAACTGTCGCCTTCAGCCCATTCATCGCCTCTGCCACACCCCAAAATGAGCCGATTAGCCTCATCCGCTAGCGCATGTACCACCTGCGTCTCCACCCAGATGATGAAATCATTCACCAACGCCTTCCCCATCCATGACGGGTGTGTACAAATCTGAAGTACCACTTTTCGTGAGGGAAACCACACAACCCACTGCCTCACTTGCATGTTCCCAAGTTTTCCCTTTGACCTTTCTTTGTGCACTCCGTCATTTCCGAAACTGCCACTTCTGGTGCAGACCGCAATTTGTCAGCCCCAGCGTCAAAAACTCGGGCCCCAGTGACCCAAACTGAAATGATGTTGATGACCCCCATTCAGCTAGTGCGCCAGGACCATACCCATGCATCCATTTTTATATATATAATTTTTATTTTAATTGTTCAATGTAATTTAATGTTTTTTTTTTTTTTTTTTTTTTTGTTTCCTGGGAAGCAGCCCGCAACATCAACGCCTTCCTGTTTCCCCGCAACCTCATCTTTAGCTTACTCCACAAAATGAAAAACCAAAAACTTTGTCCAACCCCTGCACAAGAGCTTTAACCTGTGTCCCCTTCTCTGTCTCCTCACCTTCAGTCTCCCTTACCGATATCGTCTCTCCCTCCCCACTCGTAACTCTTTACTCTTGGGCCACTACCCCCTTCCTGGCGCTCCACCTGTGTTGCACCTATACCGAGGCACTCCGTGTATGGAGTAATCCCCCATCCCAATATGCCATGCAGTGCACCGTAGCTACCCAGCAAAGTATCACACTGGACCCCCAATTCACCATACCTGGCACCACTGTGCGCCTGCTCCAGTGTCCACCATTGCCTTGCAATCGCGATTCTCGTTGCGAAAAAATTCCTTATTTCCATCTTGGCATTCTGCAAAACATTAACTGACAAAAAAGGGGGGGGGGGGTCATGCCGCACCTGCGCCCCTTCCCCTTCCCGCTTCAAAGTCCCACGTACTCATGAATCTCCCTTTCCTCTCAACCTCTACACCACCTCAAAATGAATTGCCCCACATCATCGTCTTTCCCACACACGTGTCCCTAGCACCTTCAGAAAATACGTCAAGCACTCACTCCCCAGCTCCTTACCCCTGATGGCGTGTGCCATATGTGTGGTGTCCACGTTCCCACGTTGTAGAGAAGGCCGCCGGTGACCCCTCTAGTGCTTCGGGCCAACGTCCGAGGGCCGTGTTGCGCCCCGTTGGTTTCGCCACCTTTCTGCCAGCCTCCACAGCTGACTTCGACTCTCGTCGACTTGCATGGCCGTGTGCGCCATGCACTACCTGCGCGCTGCCTGCCCCCTTGGCCGCTCCAGCCATCTGCCCCTTCCTAAGATCCTCATGCGGCACCCCCTCCTACTACTCCGACTAATTCAGGCCCTCTTGACCAAGGCGCCAGCGTCCCCCCTTTCCTTGTCCTGTCCACTAGCCCCCTGCCGCCCCCGGCTACCCGAGCCCACCTCCCTACTGTCTCCGATGTCCCCTGCCAGCCACGCAGATCATTGCCTTCACCCTCCCGAGGGGGACGAGGGGTGGGGGTGGGGGGGGGGCCACCGCCACAGTTGCCGCTGTCCCCGCCACACCACTCCCCCCCGCCCGCTGTCATGCTCAACCAGAGGGGGGGGACCTGCACCGGGGTGCACCCCAAACCATCTCCTTTGGTACCCCCTGGGGGGGGGAAACACAAACCCCACTATGCCTCTCCTCTCTACCTTTACATGCCCTTACAGCCTGCGTATTAACGGGTAACCTCTCTCCCCAGTTCCCCAGCTTCCCACCTCCCCCCACCACCAATAAAAGTTGAGACTGGGCAGGGCCCTGCTAGTTCCCCCCCCCCCCCCACCCCGTCCGCTCCCAACCTCTGGGCCCTACTCCGCGTGAATGGGCTATCCCCGCCCTGCCGAAAAAACGCCCTGCCTGGCCGGCCTGCCTGGCCAGGAAAGAACAACATGCGGTGTGCAAATTTGTGAAAAAACAGGTGGGGGTGAATAGCCACACCCGCCCCACAGAAAACCGATTGTTCCCGCACCTGAGCCGCGGACGACGCGCTGTACAGCCGCCTCTCCGCCTTGCGCTGCGCCATGTTTCCAGCGCTCCTTGTCCCCCGAGGCCCGGCCCACAAAACAGGCCTGGGCAAATTTGCCTGGCTGGCCAGGCGACATCGCGGGGCACGGCCCGCGCAGCCCCCACTCACCGCGAGTTCCTCCAAGAACCTAGTAATCCACCCCCTACCTTTACAATATTGAACAAGAAAAAACCCCCACAGCCAACTTCATGACAGCGCGGCAGGCTGTCGCGGAAGAGGCCGTCCCCCTAATCCCATTCCTCCTATATACTCCCACCATTAGACCCTCCCCCCACCTAGCCCCAGCCAATCCCTGTCCTGGTGTGTCACTTCCTGTCCCGAATGCCCCCGTGGAGAGACTAGACTGCGTCTGCTCTCCACGGGTCCCTACATTCTCGTGGAGAAGGCGGGAAGGAGTGTCGCACCTCTTGTGGGACGATAGAAAGGGGGTCCGGGGGGACCGGGACCCCCCCCCCTTGGAGAAGCGGGACGGGTGCTTGTGGTGACGGGGAGCATCTAATAGAGGGTGGGGAGCGCTTTCTAGTGACCCGGAGCCTCCGGGCACGCACTTCTCGTGGAGGGAAGGGTCGCGGGTTCTGGTGAATGAGACGGGGGGACGCCTCCGGGGCAGGGTGTGCCGGTGAAGTGAGCGTGTTTCTGGTTTGGGGGAGGGGTGGGTGTTGCTGGCGGAGGAGAGGGTGTGAGACTAACGGGGGAGGCTCCTGCCAGCGGCTGAGGAGAGGGGCGTGTCCCTGGGCCTCCACGTGTGGAAGTTGTGGTGATTTTCTTGTCAGCAGTGCGGCTCATTGGGGCTGACAGCTGTGCACCCCCCCGGGGCGAGAGGAGAGGCTGCGTGCGTCACTAGAAAGGGGTGGGGCCGCCAGCACACGCCCAGACAGGCCTGTCGCACGTAAACCCCGGAGCCTGGAGCGCCCAGCGCCTGGACGGGGCCGGAGGAATGCAGCGCTTGTGAGGAGCGCCAGTAACTGTCCTGAAGCAGTGAGCGCTTGTTGATAAATGTGCGGCTGCCTCGCTAAAGCACTGCTCGGCCCTACTGCCTTCTTAACCCCTACCACAGGAGAACGTACTGCAGTGTTGGAGTTCAGCAGCCCCCTTGAGGAGGTCTGTTCTGCCCCATTAAAAGCACAGCACCCTAGAAAAGAGCCGTGGGCACTGCTCCGTTAAGGTATAGCCACACAAGTGCTCGCCCTGTCCTGTTTAACCTACGCCCACTCTCCGAGAACGGGTTCTGCCACATTAAATGTGAGCAGTCCTCATTACTAGTCTTTTTACACTGAAATTGAAAACCTGCATTGAGACGCTCCAGTCCGGTCCCATTACAGTATGTCGGCTTTTCTGAAAATGCTACCTTTATCTCATTACAAACTACAGTCACTCGTGAGAAAAGCAGGTGCTGCCCCAAAAAAATATAGAAGCGCTACGGAAACGTACCGCGTTATCTCATTAAATCAGCCGCCTTGTTGAGATGTTTCTTCCATTTAAGTAGGGTGGCCCCGCGAAGTGCCGGTACTGGCCAATTAAGGTAAAGTTCTGAAAAGTGCCCCTTTTATCACATTTAGAAGAAAAGCCATTCTGTCAAAAAAAAGTATTGTTACTGTCACATGCCAAGTACGGCGGCCCAGCTGAGAAGTATGGGCGCTCTCTGATTATAATGGCGCCGTAATGAGAAGTGTTTGTACTGTCACGTAAATGTACTGCTACACTCTTGAGAAGTGCTGGTACTGTCCCATTATTCAGAAGCACTTACACATGGCGCATCAATATAAAAATGTGTCAGTCAGCCCTGCTGGGAAGTGCTGGTGTAAAGCCATAAAGCAGCACTGCTGAGAATAGCAGGGTCTGGCTCCACGAATGATTTCCATGAATTGCATACCCGATTTAAAGTGGCAGCACATTTAATCCTTATTTTAGGACAGATAAGAACTGCTAGTACTGCCCACTCATGTAATATAACCCTTCTTAGAAGTGTGTGCACTCCCAAAATATGCACAGAAACCCTCCTTAGAAGGGTCCCCACTGTCCATTAAAGGTAGGTAGCCCAGTTGAAAATATATGGTATTGCCACATCAAAAGAATACGAGCCCTGCTGAGAAGTGCCACAACTGGCTCATAAATGTCAAAGGACGCTGTTGAAAAGTGGCAGCACTGAGACCCTGACGGGAACTGATCATTAAAGTGCTGCTTTCAAAGATATCTTTACCCCTCTCATGTACCATAACACATGAAGATCAGAAATTCTCCTTTTCTAATTCGAATGTTTCCTCTGAAGACACTTCACAGGTCCTGCTTAGAGCAGAGGAAGAGCTGGAGACCGTGTGGCAGTAAGTTTGATTCTGGCAGTTGTAACGCTGGTGACCTCTGTGATCTGTGTACTAATGAGCGCAAAGAATAACCCCGAATGTTTAAGTGGAGCCCATGGGACCTTTGTGTGCCAGCAGGGAGCAGCAGGGAGTCTGCCAAGGTAGATTTGGTAACCATGTAGGCAATGGAGTGTCCGGAGAGCTGGTGATATACACCTGGTAAAGCTAGAGACATCGCGGGGTTGTTTGTTCGTAAGCAGTCATTGTGGCTCTGCGGTTCAGAGAAAGGGGACAGAGCGGGCAGCGACACCGAATCAGTATTAATAGTGCAGGCGTGAGAGCTGGCGACCATGTAGCATTGGCTGGTCGAAGGGCAGTGACACGGAGAGAGCAGGGATAAACTGAATGGTCTGTGAGCTAGGGGGGCTGTTTTGCCTCCGTTCCCCAAAATGCAAGAACAGCGAGAAGGTTAAGGGTAGAGAAGGAGACCATTTAACTTCTGTGCATCAAAAGGAACAAGTAACAGGAGTGGCTGGTTAGTCGCATGGCCAAGGCTGGTGATTCTTGCATCAAAGGGCAACGGCACTAAGGGAGCGAGAATACAACTGAAGATAATGTAGCGGTTGCCCCCCAGCGGGCTGTCCTACTGATAAGGCAGTGTAATGAGTACAATAACCAACAAGACGCAAAATTAATATGCAAGGGGTTTGAACAAGGCTTCAAGATACCATCCACCCTGATACCCCATAACAGGAAACCAAAGAACTTACGCTCAGCAAGCGAGTACCCAGAAGTCATAAAAGAAAAAATTAAAAAAGAGATAGATTTAGGAAGAGTAGAGGGCCCGCTCCCCATCCCCACCCCGCGAGAACTAATTATCTCCCCCCTAGGAGTGGTCCCCAAAAAAGAGGCAGGTAAATTCAGACTCATCCACCACCTGTCATACCCGGAGGGTGAGTCTGTGAACGATGGCATAGACCCCGCGCACTGCGCGGTAGGATACGCATCAGTGGACGATGCAGTGGATTTACTGCGCGCCAAAGGGCGGGGCGCGTTAATGGCAAAAGCTGACATCGAAGCAGCCTTCAGGCTGCTCCCAGTACACCCCGAGAGCTATCACCTGTTAGGGTTCTCTTTCGAGGGCAAGACATACTTTGACAAAGCCCTGCCCATGGGATGCTCTATATCTTGCGCATACTTTGAGAAATTTAGCACATTCATGGAATGGGCACTACACAAGCAACACCCAAAGGGCAGCAAGCTGCACTACCTGGATGATTTTCTATTCATAGGCCAGCCTAGCGGGTCGGAATGGCAGGAGCTGCTAGACGCATTTCAATCTCTAGCCGCCTCACTGGGCGTACCACTGGCGGAAGACAAAACCACAGGCCCATCCACAAAACTAATATTCCTAGGGATTGAATTAGATTCAGAGGCAGGCATCCAGCATGCCGTTGGACAAACTCACAGACCTCCAAGGTATCATCAAACGGTTGTTGGGGAAGCAGAAGGCCACACTGGGAGAGCTCCAAGAGCTCATAGGCAAACTGAACTTCGCTGCTAGAGTGATCCCCGCAGGCCGAGTATTTTCCAGACGCCTCTCTCAGCTGACCAGGGGGCTAGAGAAGAAGCACCACCACGTACGATTGACAGCTGGGGCCAAACAGGACCTGCAAACATGGCAAGCATTTTTAGCAGATTTTAATGGGACCCTCATATGGAGAGAAGGCTGGGTGTCCACCAGGCAAATCGAGCTATACACAGACGCAGCAGGCAGCATAGGTTTCGGGGCAATACTGAAAAACAAGTGGTGCGCCATGAAATGGCCAGAAGATTGGATAACACAGGGCCTGAACAAAAACATCACACTAATGGAACTATTCCCCATTGCGGTGGCACTAGCAATCTGGCAGGAGCAGCTGAGAAACATGAAGCTCACATTATGGTCAGACAACCAGGCAGTAGTACACGCCATCAACAGAGGGTCTTCACAGTGCACGGCTATTCTAAGACTATTGAGATATGTGGTGCTCAGGCAGCTGGAAGGCAATTTAGAATTAAGAGCTAGACATGTGCATGGTATCGCAAACTCTAAAGCAGATTCCCTCTCTCGTTTCCAGATGGGGAAATTCAGGAGATTGGCCCCGGAAGCAGAGAAGGAGATGACCCCGTTTCCACGCAGCCTGTGGGGGCTGGTAGAGGGGACTTAACAGCATTAATAGCCCACGCCTTGGCCCCAAAAACAGGCAGGCGCTACACGGTATACGCAACCAGAGTACTGGCAGTGACAGGCTTAAAGTCTTGGCTTCACCACGAAGAATCACAAAAAGCGGTAGAACGCTTCATACAATGGGCATTTTAACAAAAGAAAACAAAATCATGGGCCCAGGCCCACCTAACAGCAGTAGCACACTTCAGTAAACTGGCAACAGGCAGGGACCCCACTAACTCTCATTACATAAAAACGGCTATGAAAGGGTGGCGCAGAATGGAAGGGCCAGCAGTTGACAAAAGGCACCCCATAGATTACAAGACGCTGAAGCAATTGTTAGGAACCCTAGGGGCCATATGCCGCAACAAGTTCGAACGTACCCTTTTTAAGACAGCCTTCTCACTAGCATTCTTCGGGGCGTTCAGGATAAGTGAGCTCGTGGCCCCATCAAAAGCGGCCACGAGAAGGCAGGAATTCAAAGAAATGACGTGCACATAGGCCAAAAGCAGATGCAAATCATACTAAGAAAATCCAAAACAGACCAACTGGGAAAAGGGGCAAAGATAGAACTGAAATGCATAGACGATCAGGAAGCATGCCCAGTCTGCAACACCCAGGAGCTACTACAGATCACCCCCGAAACGCATGGAGCACTCCTAACACACGAGAACGGGGAGTGCCTGAGCCTATTCCAATTCAAATCAATACTCAGGAGGGCAGTGGCCAAGGCGGGGCTCCACGCCCACAACTTTGGCACCCACTCATTCAGGATAGGGGCGGCCACCACAGCAGCCCGCCACGGCATGTCAGAGCCAGGCATCAAGGCAATCGGGAGATGGCAATCCAACGCCTACAAAAGATACATCAGGGAAAAGCCAAGGGGTACCTACCCCTGAATACACCAACAGTCACCCCACAATTTCCCCTTCCACCCACAGGTACACATAGAACGGCGTGGGTGGTCGGTCACTCCTTCATTCACAGAACAAAATCCTGGTGGGAATCCTCGGCCAGCACAGGCAGGCAACGCCCACGGTGGACAAACATAAAATGGTTCGGTTTCCCAGGCATGAAGTGGGAGCATTTCATGGACAGAATCAACGAGCTCTTGGCCTCCCAGCCCCCCGCCCCCGACGTACTGGTAATTCACCTGGGGGGGAACGAGCTGGCGCAGTTGGGGAGGAAAATCCTGATGGAATCCATAAGGTCAAATCTCACATCAGCAGCCAGACGCATGGGTGGGACCGCATTGATCTGGTCAGAAATCATCCCCAGGCAACAATGGAGGGGGGCCATATCAACAGGGGCACTGGACAGATCACGGAAGAAGCTAAATGTCGCAGCCAAAAAAATTTGCATCCAAAACGGCTGGGAGAGTGTCAGACACGGGCTAATCAACCTTCAAAGACCAGAATACTTTGCAGCAGACGGGGTACACCAATCCAGGCAGGGGACAGAGGTGTTTTGGGACAACCTGTGGGCCGCATTAAGGCTCGCCGGCTGCAGCTAACTCAAACGAAGGGGGAGCCGCTCTTGAGCGGTAACCCAAAGTGCGGCGTGGCGGAAAGAAAGTATAAAAGAACTACAAAGGCCACACCCAGCGCCGCGGGGTGGCAAGACTACTTACCTTGGGATGCCTCACGGCAGGGTAAGGCAGTCAGGGGAGGTACTCGGTAACACGGCACTCGCATCCCGGGTCCACTGGAGAGCGGGACACAAGGACCAAAACAAGGTAGCGAGCTAAGCCTAAAACCAAAATATGAGTACCCTCCTAGCTAAAGAATGACGGACAGCGTGGGAGAATGATTGAAAACAAAGAGCAAATGGCATGTCATAAGATAATTATCGTCTAATGAGAAAGTTGTTAAGGAAAGCAATTATAACACAAATGTATCAATGGTATAATGATTTATTGCCCTTAACAACTAAACCTATGATTGATTTATGACCCTCATAAAAGAAGGGCTGACATGCTGTAATTAATCCCTCAATAAACTGAGGCCAATATGTTTCCAACAAACTACGATCTGTGGTGTATCTTTGCGGTATTGGGCCGTCTGGAGGGGTTTAGGGCGAAGGCCCGCGACTACCGGGAGCTCAGAGTGGCCGGAGCGGAAACCCAACCGTGGCCCTGAGCATAATAATCGCGCCAAAACATGGCGCGCTAAACAAAGGGTTAAGGGAGGGCCGAAGCCTCCACCCCCCCCCCTCTCCTTCCGGCCCCATCGTAGGGGCAACGTCGGGCGGAAACGGAAAGGAGTGGGGGGACAACAAGGAGCAACCAACCAATTGAGGGAGCGCATCTTTTAAACACAAACGGCGAGGGGGGCCCACGGGGGTTCGCCAAGGGCGCTTAAAAGAGGGCTGCCCGGCACCTCGGTCAACGCAGGTGACCGGGCAGCCAAGAGGAGGGAAACACCCACCCACCCACACCAACAGATCAACAGGCACCCAGAGCGTCGCAGGCTGGGTTGTCGGACGAAAGCAGCGAGAAGAAGGCAGAAAGAAAGGATAAAAGAGCTACAAAGGCCACACCCAGCGCCGCGGGGTGGCAAGGCTACTTACCTTGGGATGCCTCACGGCAGGGTAAGGCAGTCAGGGGAGGTACTCGGTAACACGGCACTCGCATCCCGGGTCCACTGGAGAGCGGGACACAAGGACCAAAACAAGGTAGCGAGCTAAGCCTAAAACCAAAATATGAGTACCCTCCTAGCTAAAGAATGACGGACAGCGTGGGAGAATGATTGAAAACAAAGAGCAAACGGCATGTCATAAGATAATTATCGTCTAATGAGAAAGTTGTTAAGGAAAGCAATTATAACACAAATGTATCAATGGTATAATGATTTATTGCCCTTAACAACTAAACCTATGATTGATTTATGACCCTCATAAAAGAAGGGCTGACATGCTGTAATTAATCCCTCAATAAACTGAGGCCAATATGTTTCCAACAAACTACGATCTGTGGTGTATCTTTGCGGTATTGGGCCGTCTGGAGGGGTTTAGGGCGAAGGCCCGCGACTACCGGGAGCTCAGAGTGGCCGGAGCGGAAACCCAACCGTGGCCCTGAGCATAATAATCGCGCCAAAACATGGCGCGCTAAACAAAGGGTTAAGGGGGGGCCGAAGCCTCCACCCCCCCCCCCTCTCCTTCCGGCCCCATCGTAGGGGCAACGTCGGGCGGAAACGGAAAGGAGTGGGGGGACAACAAGGAGCAACCAACCAATTGAGGGAGCGCATCTTTTAAACACAAACGGCGAGGGGGGCCCACGGGGGTTCGCCAAGGGCGCTTAAAAGAGGGCTGCCCGGCACCTCGGTCAACGCAGGTGACCGGGCAGCCAAGAGGAGGGAAACACCCACCCACCCACACCAACAGATCAACAGGCACCCAGAGCGTCGCAGGCTGGGTTGTCGGACGAAAGCAGCGAGAAGAAGGCAGAAAGAAAGGATAAAAGAGCTACAAAGGCCACACCCAGCGCCGCGGGGTGGCAAGGCTACTTACCTTGGGATGCCTCACGGCAGGGTAAGGCAGTCAGGGGAGGTACTCGGTAACACGGCACTCGCAGCCCGGGTCCACTGGAGAGCGGGACACAAGGACCAAAACAAGGTAGCGAGCTAAGCCTAAAACCAAAATACAAGTACCCTCCTAGCTAAAGAATGACGGACAGCTTGGGAGAATGATTGAAAACAAAGAGCAAACGGCATGTCATAAGATAATTATCGTCTAATGAGAAAGTTGTTAAGGAAAGCAATTATAACACAAATGTATCAATGGTATAATGATTTATTGCCCTTAACAACTAAACCTATGATTGATTTATGACCCTCATAAAAGAAGGGCTGACATGCTGTAATTAATCCCTCAATAAACTGCGGCCAATATGTTTCCAACAAACTACGATCTGTGGTGTATCTTTGCGGTATTGGGCAGTCTGGAGGGGTTTACCAAGAAGCAAACGTGGCGTGTATTTTGCAATTGACATTGGTAAAAGCTAAGAGGGGTAGGGGGGGGTTCATTGGATCTTTTTATTTGGAGCCCACAGCCTTGAGGCATTAAGGGGGACACCCAGATGCCGCACATTATCCGTATAGAATAAGAAGTATTCAGAAAACGAGGGTAAATCTGGGAACCGTCTGTTTAATAAGGGCCTCTAGTAGTAAGAACTCAAACTGCGAAAAATCGTATCCAAAAGGGTAAAAAAAAATAATTAGTACTGCAAAGGTAGTATGTAAATCCGGAGACCACAAAGTAGTTTTCATCAGAGTGGAAGGATACAGTGGGAAAACATATAGAGTGCATGGACCAAGAGGTGCTAGGTCAGTTACACCTGGGATAAAACAGAAGCACTACTGGAAGTCAGGGGTAAAGTTGAGGGCCGTGTAGCATCTGTATTTCAAGCGGCAAAGTTAAGAGACCAAGCAGCTTTTGTGTAGAGGAGCACACTACTGAGAAAGCAGGGCTCTAGCTGGATACTGTATCTCCCCCGGTATCCAAATGGCCACTGATTACTGACTGCAGTTGTAGAGCTGAAGACCATGTAACAGATAGCCTTTCATTCAGAAGTACTGAGTAAGCAACTTTAAAATTGGAACCCATGTCACGTAGATAACCTGAAGAAAAGTTCAGAGGGAACTAGTGGAAACCTGGAGAGGCTGTGGCATTTGTTTGCTAAGAGGCAATTGTAATAAGCTGGCACGGGTCAGCTTACAGACTCTGTCAGAACTGTGTAACAAATTGCAGTAATAATAACCCATGTAGTGCGCTCAGGGTATGGCTTGTCTCCGGTGCCCAGGCCATTGGTAGTGCTTTTATAAAGCTGAGAAGTAAGGATGGATAAATGCGGCCGGCAGGATTGCAACTTCTGTCCTTATGTTTACATCTCTACAATGGATGCATTACTCCACTGAGCTCAATTAACAGTCTACGCAAACTGACTATGTAGCAACCATTAGTTTTTATCATGCAGGACAGGCGCTAGAAAGAACCCTGAAAGCCGGGGAAGAGTGCGGAGCAGCAGTTTGATACCGAGCAGCATGTGTAGCTGTTAGTTGCAAAGCTAGTGTAAATCTGGAGACCTCTGAGGGCGGGCGCTGCCAGGAACAGGCAGGGGAGCCCTGCGGTGAGACTGATCTTGCAAAGCCAGTGTAAATCTGGAGACCTCTGAGGGCGGGCGCTGCCAGCTGCAGACAGGGGAAAGGTGCAGGGAGGCTGATTTTGCAAAGCCAGTGTAAATCTGGAGACCTCTGAGGGCGGGCGCTGCCAGCTGCAGGCAGGGAAGCCGTGCGGTGAGACTGATCTTGCAAAGCCAGTGTAAATCTGGATACCTCTGAGGGCGGGCGCTGCCAGCTGCAGGCAGGGAAGCCGTGCGGTGAGACTGAACTCTTCCGCCCCCTGCCGCCGCCCGTCCCGCACCGCCACCTCCGTGTTTTGCATCGGACATCTGCAGCGAGCGCCGAGGGCTGTGCTGAAGCGGCCGGGCCGGCGGGGCTCCTGCTCGCCACAGCGCTGTCTGCAGTCGGGCCAGCGGGTCTCCTCGGCGCCTAGGGTGGGTCGCTCCTCTGCGGGTCCTCTGGAGACTCTCAGCCGGGTGCACAGCTAGTAACACTCTCCGCGCAGAGTTGTGTCGGTCCTGCGCCTCGTTCCTAGAGTTTGGCCAGTCTGGAGCAGGGCTGGTACTCCCCTTAGACTTCGGTTGACCTGGAGTCGGCTCAGTCCCTGGCTTGGTTGGTCTTCTGCAGAGCTGAGATGGTTCTGTCCTCAGATGAGGCATCTTGCCTGAGTCGGAAGTTTGCATCTACCTAAGTCGTCACTCACGTCGAGTTACTCTGCTCCAGATTTGAGGTGATCTTGACCTAAATGAGAACACTCCTGATCGGAGATGGGCACGTCCCGTTCACAGATGGGTCAACCTTGACCACAGTTCAGATGGGCTAGTCCGCAGTTGGATCAGTCTTGCTGCAGTTGCATTAGTATTGCCAAAGTTGGGTTGGTCTGGCATAGTCTGGTCTGCAGTTGGGTTGGTCTGGCGTAGTCTGGTATGCAGTTGGGTTGGTCTGGTTTGTAGTTGGTAAAGTCCTGTTCACAGTGGGGTTGGTCTTGTTCACAGTAGGGTTGGTCTTGACCACGGTTCGGTTGGTCTTGCTGCATTTCAGTTGTTCTTGCTGCTCTTGACCTGTTCTTCCTACATTTGAGCTGGCCTTGTCGCATTTGAGTTGCTCTTGTCTGCCCAGGGATTGGTCTTGCCCACATTTGGGTTAGTGTTATCCGCAGTTCGGTTATGCTTGTTTTCAGTTGGATTGATCAGGTATGGAGCTGGACCGCTCTTGTTTGTATTATCCCCATGTGGGAGGGTGGTGTTACCCCTTGTTAGGTTGCTGTTTTCCTCTGTTGCGTCAATCGTGTCCACAGATCGGTTGTTTTTAACGCAGGGTGTCAGTCTTGGTCTTTGCTGTGATAAGCTCAACTATAGTTGCGGTTGTCTTATCCATGGTTTTGTTGGCCTTATTCCCATCTGAGTCAGTCTTGGCTTTAGAAGTGTTAGTGGTCTGCACAGTAGGGTCAGTGAGTGGTCTAGTCCACAGTTGTGTTACTTTTGTTGGCAGTTGTGTAGATCTTGTGCCAAAGCTATCCGTCTGATGGTTCCCCTCTTCCACCGCACTTGGGTCGGTTGTGTCCATCTCTTTGGTGTTGGGTCTGGGTTGCCGTCCAAACGGTTTAGTTTCTGAGTTGCCGGCGGGGCCGCCTTCATGCCATCCAAGGACTTCGTCCGGCTCCTGGGACCCAGCGGGGCTGAGGTGGACATGCACTTCTCCTTCAGCGAAGAGGACATCCGGCGCCATCGGTTCTCCAAGTCGGTGAGGTGAGTAGGACATGATCAACAGGTTGATGAAGTGACTATGTACCGTTTGAGTAACTTAGGGGAGTAAGCATGAACAGGTTGTAAAAGTAACTGAGGGGAGTTTTTCCTTTCCCATGTTGGTGCAGCGGGTAGGCATGCGAATGCCACGCTAGAGAGATAAGCCCGGTCTCTCAACGGGCCGGCCGCTTTCTACTGTCCGGTCCCCGGTTATGGGGTTAGGGGGCCTGTTGCACAGAACTGTGATCAACCTCTGGGTTACAGGTTCGAGTCCTACTGCATTACAGACGTTCTGTAAAAGGAATGTGATGCGGTTATTAATAACACTTGTTAATCAAGCGCCAAGAGGTGGTTGCAGTGTGCGGTATGGACATTGTTAATTTCATATCATTAAGGAACTGAGTGTTGGGGTGCAAGTGGCAGTAGTGACCTTAACGCGACCCCACTATAACGCGATACATTTTTCTTCCGCCTCCCTGCCAGGTTGTTTTAAGTTTGTTGACGGAACTAAATCGCATTTCCTCCAGTGTGTGCCAGGCCTTTTTACCCACTTAAGTAAAAACTCTGATGTCACTGTGTGCGCATGCGCATTCCGATTGCCCTGCTTCGGGCCACGATTCTGGGCTGTAAAGTAGACTTAAGGGGCTACATGATAGGGTCAAGTCTACAGCACCCTGTGGAGGGGGCTCCTCATATCACCCGGATACCGCCACACAGGGCAATCTATAAAAAAAACCTGAGAGGAAGATTTACACCTCATAGGCATTTATGATTAGTGGAGGAGGTTTCAGAAGTAAGGAAGCTAAAACACAATTCTTTTTGCCTAAACATTTGGGTCTTTCCAGTCTGAATGATATGTATCCGTCAGCCTTCCCACCACTGTTTCCGCCGCCCCCTCTTTCTTCCTTCTCCCCAGCTCCCCCCCCCCCCCACCCTCTTCCCTTTCCTACTAAGACTGATAACTCGCGGCAGAGAGAGAGACAGATGTTTGGATAGACGAAAGTACCATACAGGACTCTTCCCTCAGTCCTTTGTTTATGTCTCCTATAGCAGTATAGCTCCTCTCTTCTATCCTGCAGTCGGCGCTTTGAGACAGTTTGCGCGGGTTCCAGCAAGGGTACGGGATAGATGCAGGGAGAGAGCCGCCACGACGCATGCTTGGCTCTCGGAGCGAGAAGTAAAGGCGGGATCCATCAGTTTTATTTAAAAGTTGAGTGTAAAGTTTAGTGGTGGTGTTGAAGAGCAGAAAAGTCTAATAAATATGGGAACTGGGGCACGGGGGTGGGGAGGGGTTGAAGCGACTAGCCCAGGGTCACACAGTTTGGTCATGAGGGAATTCGACTTAAGAACTCAGATCTGTGGTCCAGACCACATTTCCTTCAGTTATTTGAGTTATGCCTCAGAAGGTGTGAGTGGGGCGTGCTTGCAGTATACATACTGTGGGAAGCGGCCCGGTCCTCTTTTGAAAGGCAATGCTGGGCCTTCTCACCTAATGTTTTCTCTACTTTAAAGGAGAGCAGTCTTTTCAAACGTATAGCCCATAATTACAACTTTCAACCTAAGCAAGTGATCAGTTAGTGCTGTATCACCCCAGCTCAGAGGTACTCTTTTTAGGTCGAGCGTGCAAACGCTCTGGCCTGTTGTAATCTCTGTGGGCTTATAACCACGCACACCCATCACTATCACTCGTTCATGGGCTTGCCTTTTAAAAATCCTTTGTTATCATAGGTAAATGCTTTAAGTTTGTCCCTCCTTCGGGCAGTTTTGTTACCGCCTTGGCCAACAGCCCTGTTACATGGATATGTTTGACTGCGAGCGAACTTCTTTTTAGGGTCGAGCCTGCGTTGCATGCGCTCGCGCATGCGTATCGCAGCGAGACTCTTTTGTATTTAGAAAAGGGCTCGGAGCCCTGTCAACTTCACGTCAGTGTTTTTTATTGGTTTGTGGGCTTGCCTAATAAAATCTGCTTGCTTTCATTAGTCGAAGGCAGGCATAGCTCATTCCTTTTCCGGTGGCTAGCCCTCCTCGAGCGCAGCGTCCAAGTACAGAAAACATGCGAGGCTCGCTGTTTTCCATCGGGCTTGTGGACTTCTTTTTCTCTAATTTACCAGCGTGATCTCGTTTGCGAGAAGTCGAGCGCTTTACATAGTTAATTTCACTTTTACGGGTTATGTACATAAATGCACTTTTGCCCGATAAGAGAAAAGTCGGGTTAGGAGTTTACAACGCGATCAACTCTAACATGAGCAAACGTGAGACCCGTTGCATTGTAAATGCTTGTTCCTTTTGTGTCTCTCCTTCGCACTCATGCTCATGGTGGCTGTGGCGCTTTGGACCGTCTCGCTTATGTCAACTGTTTTACTTTTCATTTTCAATTTATGTGGCAAGAAAAGTCTAGTTAGGAATTTACAACGCTAATAGCTCTACCTCGAACAAATGCGAGACCCATTGCATTGCAAATGCGTTTTACTTTTTTTAATTTACCCTGGAAGGATGAAAGTCAGAGTTAGTTTTGCTCGCACTAGACCGCATGGCTTGTGGGTTATGCACATCTCTGCAGTAGATGCATTAATCAGCTGAGCTACATTGCCAATATTTAACATTGTCTGCAGTTTTAAATTCTGAATACCAAAGTTGGTGATGGAAGCGATGAGGTAGCGTTAGGTAAAAAATAACGTTTTTTACTGCCTTAAAGTTCTGCAAAGTAATCTTATTTTACCTGCTAACATCAACAAAGCAGCACAAGAGATTTGCATCAAGAAGGTTCACAAATTACCAGTATGCAATATTTTTAGGTGTTGAGGGCTTGATTGTTAATACAAAAAACACCTTTTCCAAGCTTGCTAAAGCTTTTAATTTTTTTTTTTTGTTATGCCTGATAATTCTGTGCATGTGAGTGTTGCAAATCTGTGGGTGCTGCAAATCATGCGTTTTTATTGTATTAGGCTTTTGTGGTTCAAACCAACTATTCATGTCTCTGCTGTTTATTACTTTTAGCTGTATTTCTCGAAGTGCTGTGAACAGGAAGTAAGGTAGTATAGAAGCAGATGCCCTGGTTGGGTTATCATGCTATCTAAAAATAAGCAAAATGGATAAACAACAATAAACTGATGTCCTGGAGAAGTCTATTGTCACTTTATACAGATGCAGAAATGTTAACTATGTTTTCATGAAACTGCATATGCTCATTCTTTTGTAAATGTTACAAGTTCACAACCTCAGATATGTTATTCAGTTCCGCGTGTACTGTCTGTAGGAGGAAATCACAAGTGGTGTAAATAAGTGAGTGTGGCTAAAAGAGTACCATCTGGATCAGAGGTCTGCTTGGTGAAGCTCACTGACACCCTCTTAATTTGAAAAGTAGTAGAAAACTGCAAGGTGAACCTCCGGGTCAGCGTCTGTTGCCGTCCACAGTGTAGTTCCTCCTGCTTTGGATGAACTGAGAGCCTGCCTGACTCTCAGTTTGAAGCCCACCTCCACCCCCAGGCTCCTGCCTGCACCTACTGGCCATTTGCAAATATCTTCTGACTCTCTTTACTACTTCCTTTTACTTCTGCCTTTACTTATGCTTCTCACTTGTTTCTTTTTCTGCCTCTTTTTCATTTTTCTCCCTCTTGTCTCTTCTCCCTCCTGTGTTTTTCCCCACACCACTGCTGCCCCTGTGGCCCTGCCCTGTGAATTGCTTTTCCCGCCCTCCCAGCTGACCGGACCCCCCGCCTCCCTCCCCTGCTTAATGGGGGCCGTGCATAGTGGGCGCTGCTGGCGCGCCAAAGGCAAGCACGTCTGCTCTCGTCTGTGCCTGGACCGTGCCCGGCATCACAGACCCTGGCTCTCGCCCCATCTGCCAGTTCGACGCTAGCACTCTACGCGCCCTCAACCCGGGAAGATCAACAGCCTGCCACCAAGCCGAGCCTAGAAACACCCATGGACCTTTTTCTGGTCACACCTGCTCTAGCACCCTCCAAGGACCATTCCATGATCCTGCACCAAGCACGTACAGCCACCTCAAGTGCATACTCCTCAACACATGCTCCCTCGTCAAGGTCGTAGTAGAAGTCTTGGACCTCCTTGACTCAACAGCCCTGGATGTCGCCTTCTTCATGAAGACTTGGATCACTCCCACCGCTACCACAGAAATCAGCACTACCATCAAGGACAACTACAAAATCATCCACAAGGACAGAGCCAGCCGGCCTGGAGGAGGCATTGCCATCATCTACAAGAACAATCTCCGCCTAACTACCACCATTGAGTCGCAGTCAACTCACAAGCACTTACATTTCCAGATCCAGACCAAACCAAACACCTCCCTTTGTGGCACCCTCATCTACAGGCCACCCGGACCCCGACCCCAGTCTGTGAAGAGATTCCCGACGTCGTCGCCCCCCCAAGCGCTCCCCTCCTCCAACTACATCCTACTCAGTGACCTCAACTTCCACCTTGGTACCCACAATGACCCCCAACACCTCAAATCTACTAGACAACCTCACAACTCTCGGCCTCAAACAACTTGCCAACGTCCCCACCCAAAGAGCCAGACACATTCTCGACCCCGTTTTCTTAGCAGGGGACAACATCACCATTTCCCACTCCTCCAAGCAGCATTGGACTGACCACAAGTGCATCCACTGTACCTACACAAAGAACACTGCATGCCACTACACCCTGTACCCCCGGCAGACGCCGGGCAACGTCACGGAAGCACAATTAACCCACGCTCTCAACCACTCCCTCCTCCCGGACGCAAATGAAACTTCAAGCAATCTACACCGCTGGCTCTCAAACTGCGCAGACAACGTAACCCCCCTAAGGAAAACAGCAGGGAATCGACAGAGCAAAACATCCAAGTGGTTTACGACAGATCTACAGGAATTCACAATCCCTGGGACAGATACCTCTTCCATCCCTCCCTCCCTCCCTAGACCTCTGCAATGAACTCACCACCTTTTTTCACTGTAAGATCCAGGGCATCTATGAAAGCTTCAGGAACCAAATCCCGCCAGCACCATTCACCACCACGGACCTAGCACCTCACCAGATAATGAACTCCTGGACCCTCATCACCATAGAGGACACCCAGAGACTGATAAACTCCATCCACACAGGAGCACACTCGGATCCATGCCCTCATCACATCCTCAACCTGGCCAGCGCCACCATATCACTGGTGCTCTGCTGAACCATCAACTGATCCTACGAGACTGCCACATTCCCCTCAAATTGGAAGCACGCCAAAATCAGCCCACTTCTCAAGAAACCCACCGCTGACCCTAGGGAGCTGAAGAACTACAGATCCACCTCTCTGCTCCCTTTCATAGCCAAAGTAACGAAGAAAGCCGTCAACCAGCAACTCACTGAATTCCTTGAGGCACACCGTATCCTAGACCCATCCCAGTCCAGATTCCGAAGCAACCACAGCACTGAAACCGCACTCTTAGCAGCCATTGACGACATATGCATCTTACTTGACCGGGGAGGAATGACCGCACTCATCCTCCTCGACCTCTCCTCCACATTTGACACTGTCTCCCACTCCACCCTCTGCGACAGACTGCACGATGCCGGCATCTGAGACACAATCCTGGATTGGATCAGATCTTTCCTCACTGGAAGAACACACAGGGTCAGACTACCGCCGTTCACGTCAGAAACTAAAGACACTTGCTGCGGAGTCCCCCAAAAACCTTCACTCAGCCAGACGCTTTTAAACATCCACATGACCTTGCTTGCCAAGATCACCTCTCCCTGTCCGATGACTCTGCTCAAGCCAAGATGAATTTTCACAATGGGATGAGAGCAGAGGCCAGCTGCCTCAAGCTCAACTCGGACAAGAGAGAGATCCTCGTGATCGGCTCCACCCCTTCTGCCTGGAATGACTCCTGGTGGCCCACCGCTCTGTGTAACGCCCCTGCCCCCACTGACCATGCGTGCAACCTGGGCATCATCCTGGACTCCTCTCTATCGAAGACCCGCCAAGTTAACTCAGTCTCTTCGTCATGCTTCCACACCCTCTGACTCCGGCAGAACATTTTCAAATGGATTCCCTGTGACTCACGGAAGACAGTCACCCACGCACTCATCACCAGCAAACTGGACTATGGCAACGCACTCTATGCTGGCATCCCCAAGAAACTTCAGTCGAGACTACAAAAGAGTCCAGAATGCAGCAGCCAGACTCATCCTGGACATCCCCTGACACAGACACATCTCCTCCCACCTCAGAGACCTACACTCGCTCCCAGTCAACAAGCTTATCACATACAAACTCCTGATCTACACATACAAGGCACTGCACAAAATAGGACCAGCTTACCTCAACCACCGCCTCACCTTCTACGTACCCAATAGGCATCTCCATTCCTCCCAGCTCGCCCTTGCATACAGCAGGAGGAAGATCCTTCTCCTCCCTAGCAGCCCGGACATGGAACATACTGCCTCTCAAGGTCATGCAGACCGCATCACTGAAGCAGTTCAGGAAGGACCTAAAGACCTGGCTCTTCGACTGAGCAGCACGCCCACATAGAGCGCCTTGAGGCCCTATGGGTGATTAGCCGCACTCTTGAAATCCTTGATTGATTGATTGGTTTTCCTTAAGGTAGAATGCAGGGACCTAGAAGGCAGGTGGATATTAAAAGAGACTCTGTGGCGTAGAATCTGCTGCGGTACGTGTCCATAAGCAGGCGGAATAGCTCTCCGGGGCAGTGCTCTGCCTAAAACCTTTGATTAAAACTCTGTTCGTTTTACTAGAACTCTGGAAATTCAAGAAATCTAACTTCAACGAGTGATTCACGCCAGGATTGATGTGCATTGAGTGAGCTGAGCCAGAGAGACCCACGGTTTAGAATATCAGGGGTGCAGTTTGACAGGAATGAGCTGCACTGGCACTGCGCGGGCACTGCAATAGCACGAGCACTGAGGGCCACTGACAGACCGCCATCCGCAGTAACGGGGCCACGCCAGGTCATACTGTGTGCGTGACCCCAGGACTGGCACGCCTCTGTGCAGCATGGATAAAGAATGCCAAGCTTAGACTGAGTGCGTGTATTTCTAAGGGAGCAGTGGCCGAGGTATTTGAGGACAGATGGCTCTTGGGGATGAGGAGGCTGAGGTGTTTTGTTCGAACTAGGCCTGTCCACTAGTGGCGTGTGGATTACAGAAGTTTGCCGTTGCTGTCTAGTAAACTCGAATATTGGTCGTATTAGGTGCAGTGTGTGTGCGCCATCGGCGACGGAAAGGAAGTCTGTCTTCAGTTTTCATTTTTTGTATTATTATTATTATTATTATTATTATTATTATTATTTCTAAACTGAAAATAACAGGTATCACTTTAACCCAATTCACTAACACCCCTTTAATCATGGATTTCAACAGCAGGCACACGGACCCATGAACAACCTTAGCAACAGTTTTCAATTTGACCCTTATTAACTGGGGGGGCTGCTTTCCTTGGGCCCTGATTGCCTGGAAGCGGTATGCAAAGGAAGAGGGCGCGGGTTCCCGCAGTGACGTGGCAAAGGCTCGGTGGTGCGGGGGAGCTCCAGGGGCCCCCTCAGCACAGTACACTGACCTCCCACCCCCCAGGTGAGTCCGGAGAGGGGGGCTCCTTCATGTACTTTGGAAGGGGAATGGGCTCAATTTTCGCTACGCTGTTGGGCTCCCGGGAAGGGGGGGCCTAAGGAACGGGGGTGGTCTCGCCCCTACCCTTCCGAGGAGGCCGCAGTGTTACTCGTGATTACGCGCAGTCAGTGCGGCTACGAGCAGTCACTCTCTGTTTGATGTGGAAGGCTGAGGGCTCATCCGAACTGGCACCGGGCCTTGTGTACGCCTGGGTGAGCACTGCATCTGGGGCAGGGAGGGGCCTGCGTCGCCCACTCTCTGCCCTCGCCCGGTGTTCTGACTCTTGGCGCTGGAATGTTTGCTTTGCTCACTTCTGTTGATGCTCACACGAGTGTGTGTATTTGGCCCCCTGCGGGGCTTTAAAAGACTTCATACCGGGTATTGTCTTCCTCCGCCGCACCCACCTCATAGGGGCGGCCCCTCCCCCTGCACCGCACCCAGGCCTCCTGTCCGCAGCCCTGCAGCGAGTGCACCCTGAAGCAGCTACAATCCTTTCTCTACAGACCATCCACTGCTTTAAATGGACCGGTGCTGGCGGGTACTGAGTACCTGCACTTCTTTCATTTGAAAGGAAAAAGTACCTTCACTTCGCAGCAGGGGGTCAGTACGTTTAATGGGAGAGTACTAGTACTTTTCATTGGTAAACAGCTACTCTGGGGTAGTGAGTACCACCATGTCTAGATGTTAACTTGAAGCACGGCCGTTCAGCACTTCTCAAAGCTGTGTTCGTCTAACTCTGCAGTGACATCCTCAAACCACCCCCCACATCTCAGCCTGACGTTCTGCACCGTGCAGTACCTTAACTGCACTCACCCCGCATCTTCAGCCCTACCACTTCTGCGCTGTGCCTTTCTCGTACAATGCACAGATGCATTGCATTACAGCATTTCTATAGCGCTTACTACTATCCTTGTGTGGGGCGCTGAAGTGGTTGCCTAAATGAGTATGATGCTACCCTATGTAGGGTGCGTGGTTGGAAGGATGCTATTTTTGTTTTGAGGCTGAATGGGAAGTGTTTCCCTGTCATGTGTGACGACCACCGAGGTGCGGTTATTGTGCTATGGGACGCAGCACTTCGTAGTGTGTTGGACGATGAGCTGTAAGATGCAGCCCCGTAGCACCTCTAACACTGACCCCCACACGTAACCTCCTCTCTGCACACTACAGGGCCACAGATAGCACTCTCCACTCATGCGCCTACCTGCTTCTCAGGCCTGTCGCTTCTCCTCAACACCACACCTTCCACACACCACCACCAAACACCAGGCCTACCTAAAACCTGCAGCCTGTGCACCGTGCATTAGCTTGGCGCATGCACCCCTCTGCACAGTAGTGTGACAAAGGCCCCCGCAGTGCAGCTCCAGGATGACCCCCTCAGCACATTACTCTGTGCACCGGCGGCAGGCCCCAACTGGGTCCATGGGGAAGGGGGCCCCCTACAGGTGCTTTGCAGGAAAGGGGAGGGGCTTCAATTTCGTTACGCCGCTGCCTCATGCCCCTTACACCTCTGCACCCACGGTAGCCCAAACACTGCACTCTACCCTCGGACTTCCATTGCATCTCATACCACTCACATCCTTGTTCTCCGGTACTTCCAACCCTGCACCCTCCGTATACATCTGTTGGAAGATTTTCAAAAAAGAAATTGAGGGAAATGTTATTCTATTGACTTATATGGAACGCAGAGATCATTTTAGTCTGGAGGCAGCTAAAATATGCAGTTTTTGGTTTAAAAATCGGGAAGCCTCTCGCCTGAATCTGGTCTATTGCAATGTACGTCAAAAGTGTGATGAGCTAAGACATGCCGTGTCGCATGTCAAGCTCGGCTGAGGAAAGGTAGCTTCTGTGCTGTCAGACGGACACCTACCGGCCTACCACTCATGTCTGACTGAAATGCTGGTTGGAGACGTAAACATGAGCAACATTTTTACTTATGGTGCTACCGGTCATCTGATTGCTCCCCCATAACAAGGACATGTATATTCTTCTGGGAAAAGTGTTGGGACAAGCAATAGCAAACTGAGACTGTATGGGTAAATCTGGGACTTCTGGTCACCTTAGGTTTTGTGACAGTGTTTTATTCATTGAGTCATGACATTAAAACTCTAGTTTGTGAGAGATGTGGCCAGAGAACTTTAGCTTTTGCTTGGAATGGTGGCTCAGGCTTCGTAGCCAAGAATCCAAGGGCTGGTGCCATTAAGCTGCACAGGGGTATCACTGCCTCACTGAAGTGGCTGGGGCGTTGGTTTGTGTGCCTCCAGCTCCCCTACACTTGTGGGGTGCGTTGTCCTCCTCAGAGTGCAAATTGTTTGCCCGCTGGCTGTGGGAATGGCACCATCTGTATGCACTGCATGGTTGAAGGGGCTTCTAGGGGCTAAAAGCCTGTGGGACTTGAGGTAGCAGTCTCACTTCCTGTCCCCCAGGATGCCTCCCAAAACCCACGTGTACCATTGTGTGAAGAATCTACCCACTAAGATTTTCAGGTTGCTGTTTAGGGGAAGAAGTTAGTGTAGAAATATACCAGTTAAGATGGGGTTGGTTTGGGGAGTTTATCTCAGTATTGTATTTGTTGCACCAGTTGTTCAGTAAGGTGCTTGGGGAACTTTAAATCTTGAAGTTTAGCAGGTTAAGGGCTTCAATTAACAACTTTGTTCCTGGCCAAATGCAGGTTAATACTTTTGGTGACCCAGGGCAATGGGACCGTGTCCCTGATCTCTGTGCCCGCAGCCCAGGAGATGAAGGGTAAAATGTAAGTATGGAGTCTGCAACAGGGTGTCTCATGGTGGTTGCCCAGATCAAACGCCAGAGTAATGGTGGTCGAAGGTAGTTTGGGCACATGAACACAAGAACGTTTTTTCTATCTTAGACATTCATTTTAAGGGTCCTTGAAATGAAATGGGGTTGAGGTCTGTCCAGTATTGGCTTAGCCAACTGCTTGTGTTCTGGGTTGGAGCATTTCTAGCCTCCAAAAGTTCAATATTGTTTCTCGTAGAAAGTTTATGATTGATGTAAATATTGTATTTGGGAGTTTTGTTTTGTTTCACCATTTTTTAGATTCCTGTGCTAGGGCGAAATAACTAATTTAATCAATGCGCATGATAAAATTGAAAGCATTTACTATTTCTTGTAAATTAATATCTCCCATAGTTTCCAAATATATACTTCATTTACGTGTGTGTGTTTTCCAGGTTGAGCAGGGGTCCCAGTCTTTCTTATGCTCAACCTGAGCCTTCTAGCAGCCGAGATATCAAGTGCAAGTGTTAAAAATATGTGGATGCTGTTCTGGCTATGTGGCATGTCTGAGCTATGTTGGAACGTGTGTGTGATGTTCTGTACAAGGTGTTCTTTTAGTTGTGATGCGAATGTCTCCTTAGTGGTTAGTGTTGTCAGGAGCATGTGGTTGCAATCATCAGGCGTTTGTCTGTGCTGTATTGAATAAGAAATTATTTTCTGTTTTGTTCTTTTTAGGACGATAATTGGTGGCTCTTAGAGTTGTACGTCATACATCTGTTTCTTATGCGAGATGTCATTGGGATTGTTGCCTGTGGTCAAGAGCTTGAGGGTTTTGTGTTTCTTCACCCCGTGCTCATGTTTTTCGAGCTCCATTGCTAGGGGCCCTGTGCAGCCTTCCTTGCAGGTGTCCTGGGGTTTTGTAACTGAGACTTGGCTGTTTCTGTGAGAGTGGTTGGTCATGCATTGCTTGTAGCTAAAGTCCAACTTGTGCAGCCCCTTTGAGACCAGAGTGTATTAAGGAAGGCATACAGCCTTTAGTCTGATATGTTAGTGCTTTCATTGTGAAAGGAGTCACGCGTTAGGGGATTTCTAGGATGTTAGGTTAGTGGGAGCGGGGCCGTTGTGTGTGTGGCAGGTGAAGTTAGTGTTTGGCGTCCTGCTCTGTGAATTCTTTCTCCCTGGCTTGCACGCGTATTCCCTAGGAGTGCAGGAAAAATATAAAGAGCGCTACTTACACGTGAGGGTCTCAAGGCGCTTAGGGGGGTGGGTGGGCAGGAGGGTCACTGTTCGAACAACCAGGTTTTGAGGTTCAAATGTCTGCATGAAGAGTTTTGTGGTTGAGGTGGATGGTATCCGATATACATCGCCTGATGCATTTCAGGAGCAGCGTTGTGGATTGCCTTGTGAGTTATGCGTAGGGCTTCGAAGGCAAGTATTCGGGCGCCGGGAAGCCACACAGCGCCTTTGGTGCAGGGAGATCTCAGCTTTTGTTTTGTTTTAGCGTAGAGGTGTGAAACTGTGTTTTGAATTCCGTGCGTCCAAAACACTGACAGGCTGACGCAGAAATCATTTGCACAGTGTTGTCTAGAGAATACTGTGACTAATATTGTGGGATCGCATTGGGTAAAATGTAAGAATAAGGATATTGTTTGAAAGCGGCAGAGCGAGGATTTGACTGCCTTGTTTATTGGAGTATCAGCAGGAAATTGACATTCGTGAAGGCCCTAAAATGTTTTCGTTCCTGGGGTGTCCAGTGTAGGTTCAAAAGGGCCAGATCTAAGCCAGAGTTTCAGGATAACCACTAAATATGCATATAGTTCCATTCCGATCCATTGTATTTAGAAGTATTTAATGTGGATATCCTGAAAATGTGTCATTGACCACCGCCCCTTTGCTGTATTGCTGCGCACTATGCCCGAATGCTAAAGGACCTAATTTAAAGGCCCTCGGGATTATCTAGGTCTCGTCACTGAGCTTGAATTGTGTTGAGAGCCCTAGCTGTTTCCAGCGCCCCACGTCCCTCCCTCAACACAAACACATTTTGCCTTTCATGACCCAACCTTTTCAGATGGGCCCTGGGGGCAGTCTCCTCCCAGGTCTCGGACCACTCCTCTGTGGCAGGAAGGTGTCTCTCTTCGGTCCCACATGTTGAAAGAACAATTTCTGGATTTCAAGGAACCGATTAAATTGAGACCACCATTTTTTTTGTTCCAGGAAGAGATTATTAGCTCGCCGCCCAGCTGTGTGATGTGAAAGATAAAAACACCTCCCCGCCTTTGATTCCGAAATACACTGCCTCCAACAGTTTTATTGCACATTTAATAGGAATTGGGGAGCAGATGTCCCCTTGTGAACGATTTGCCTGAAATCTGTTTGCTTCATTTTCGGAGCAAGAATTCCTCATATAGCTAGTCAAAGCTTTCCGAAAGTTGAGAGCCCCTTGATCCCTGTATCATCCCCTCCCCCCATCACACCCCCCCGCCCCCAAGACTCACACTGGCTATAGTGCCAACCTGGAGTTTTCCCGGTGAGCTGCATGCTGGGTGACTGTTTTCAGAACCAGTGTGCTGCCAGGCACAATAGGGAATTAGATGTAGGTGAAAGTTCAATAACGCGGGAGGAATTTCGGGAATTTAGCTTTACACTTGTTACCATTATGCCGCTTAATGTACTTATGTGCTGCTCGGGGTAAACATTTATCGCAAATGGCGTAATTTGCTGCAAACATTTACTGCAAACCCAAAGCAACAACCGATGTGAGCAGTTGTTTGTGGTGTTTAAAAATGCTCTCTTTCCAAAAATTGACACGAGGATGAATTTCGTTGTAAAATAAAGTGCTAGATGACGGATCTGCATTTTGCGTAATTTCGCTGTAATTATACAAAAGCAAATTACTCAAATTTCACACACCCAAGTCCCTAATGGCCCCGTTCTAGTCACGGCCTCCTGGAGAGTGGTCTGGTTTGAACATTTGTGCCAGGGCTCTATTTGGTTTACAGTCCGTGCCGCCCCCTTAACATGTGATGTGGCTCAATGAATGTCAAAATTGGTCACAGGGTGGTGTATTAGGGGATTAGGACGGTCGCAGGACCAGCGCCAGATCACCATGACTCCTTGCTTAGGCTATCAGTGTCGACGTCCCCCCCAACCCCCACCCTCCCGGGGCCCCTTCACACTGAGTGTGTTCAACATGGTCTCTGAAAAAGCACCAGGCCTGGGAGTTTGAAGCTTCCAACAGTTGGCACAGTAAGCGCCCACCATTAATCTTTAGTGAGCTGTACTCATACCTAAGTGAGGTGAGAACTTATGTTGAGCCTCTCATTTCAGTGAAATGTGACTGTTGTTGGAATGTCCATGGATTTACAGGACCTGCAGGTGTTTTTTGTTGTATCTTAAGAAACAAGCATTGCCGAAGGCAAGAGTTCTTAGCTCTGAAAGGCCAAGCCATTGCTTTTGATAGAGCGGTCCGTACTAATAATTTTACCTGTGTTCGGACGCTCTTTAGGCCGATGAATCTTTTGACTAAGTGGAACTCTCCGTACTCTTATATCGATCAATTGCATCAAATCAATAATTAATAACGAACATAAGCAATACCTTGATTAACATAACACTTGACAATTAATCCAGAATACATTTCGGCGAACCCTGACCTTTCAGTCAGGAATAACCACACCAGTTTATTAAAAGTTAGTGAATTTTATTTCCTATATTAACAAAGCTAGCACAATATAAATGTGTCTCAACACCAAATGATAAACATAAATGAACATTAATAGCTGTCCATAACGGCGAAACAAGTGCAATCTATGTAGCATTTGAATCACAAGGCATTCGATAATAGCAATGCAAATCGCTAATACGATAATCTGTAGTGAACTAATTGCATACATTTAGTCAGCATAACAAGATCTCAAATTGCATCGTGCGACATATGGAATCCTCGTCTAACCTCAAATTAGCATCGGCATGTGGGACTTCATGCAAAAACAATTTAGCAACATAAATTTAGAAAACTCCTAACTAGGGCTCTTATCAAAATCAGCAGTTGGTTACCTAAAAGAAACACAATGCAATTGTACAATTTCCTTTCATATTTACCAATTACGATCAGCATACAAGGAAGTCTTCGTCTCACAGGTACCGTTTCTCGATCAGCATGGGTACCGTTTCGATCAGCATGGGACGGGGCAAAGGGGCAGGGGTGGACGGGGCAATTGCCTCACGGCGGCAAGGTAAAACTACTACTTCATGCAAAGGGATCGAAGTTAAAGTCTCTAGGGCAAGAATCATTTAAATCTCTTTCTCTCGATTAGAGAAAGCATCAAAGTCTCTTTCAAAATGGCGTCGCAGCAAAGTGGGCCATAATAGCTACGAAGTCTGCAAAATGGCGGGTATTGAGCTGGTAATGGCTGATAATAGCTGCAATGGCTGTAATGTCGGGTAATAGCCCCCTTCTTCTTGTGCACCTGGTTTTTATAGACAACAGTTCAAATCCATTAGGGTCTTCCATTGGAGGGTTCATAGGTTAGCTTCAAATTGTCCAATCAAAAACGACAGTTCTCAAGCTTTTACTTAAGCATACATTATCCTTGGAGATGGGTACGCAAGTTGCAACATTTTATACCAATTAGCTCACTTTCAGAGCCTCCATTGTCCGCACCTGCAGATCGACCTTGGAGTAAAGAGAAAATATGCCAGGCTGGCACGAAACCTTAAGATAAGCATGTGAACGATCTCAGTGGAAAAGTACAGCTTCAAGCAGAAATACACGTTTAATAGCACATTGGAAAAATACGAGCATCTAAACCGTGAGACCAGGCCACTAGGCCAAAGCCTCCACTAAAGTAATGCTAAGCTAAAACATTTCAAACAAGCAAATCATAGCACACGTTTATGATTATGTCGGATTAGTGCAATTCTAATACATCACGTTATATAAAGCACGCTTATAAATGTTGGCAAACTACTCTAAGGGCACATTTTGTCCCCGTACAATCTTTATTAGTTCGGTTAAAGTCACACATGATTATTTCACACTACGTTTACGCGCTAATAAATGTAAAACCTTCATTTTCTGCTTCATCAATCCCTCCTCTGATGACTACTTGTCATCACACCAAACCATGCCCACAAATTTTATTCCATTAAAATTCTGTCAGTTCTCTTTTCCTTTTAGTTCCCCTAGTTTGCGCTTTGTATTCTTCTGCCATTCTCTTCATTATTTTCTCTTCCTTCCTTCTTTTAATTCTTTCCATAATCATTATTATTCCCCTTTTTATTCCCCAAATTCCAACTATGCAAATTAGTACTATTAATATTCCTTGTATTATTTTCAGTAATATTCCATTCCAAATTCCCCCAATCCAATGTCCCACTGAAGCAAGTCCTTTTCCAACCTTCTCCCACACTCCTGGTTCTTTCAGTTCCTTCAAATCTGCACTCTCTTTTGTTAGATTAGCAAGCATAGTTTTAATTTTCACACTATTGTCAGGAATATATGTACAACAGTGTCGTGCACCAAGCATTTTGCAAACGCCGCCATCCTTTGCTAAAAGAATGTCTAAAGCAAGCCTATTTTGAAGAGTCATAGCTCTTTCCGCTGCAAGTTCAGCATCTATCAGGATTATAGCACCTGAAAACTTTGTCAACATGTTATCCACTATAGTAGACAACTTTCTTATTTTGATGGAATTCAACACGACTCCCAATGAAGGAATCATGGCTCCAAATATATCTCCTACCACAGCAGCTGCGGTCTCTCTTTTCTGGATACGATGGGATCCAGATGTCTTTTGAATCATCGATAGGTCATCCAGTTGATAAACCTTTGGGAACACTATACCCAAATAACATCTCCCCCACCATCCCTTTGGAAGACGATAATAGGCATTATACCCACAAATGTAATATACACCTGGAATGACAGGGTCAAGTCCGTTCATCATGAATGTCCATTTGGCCTTAAAGATAAACGTATGTTTACACTCACTCGCTCCTACAAAAATGTTGTCATAATAAGATTCACCTCGATATATACAAAATTTCCCTACATGCCAAGCATCTAAAGCTATTTTCCCTTGTGTCTTTATTGCGGCAAAATCATGATTATCTACTGAAGTCCTCTTATGTAGCTCTTTTTCTAATTTCGCATTCATTTGTGCCCTTCTATCATCTGTGCGATCTAAAAAGCTTATTTCTATTGCAGAGAGCGAGCAGGTAACTTTTTCCCTATGAGCGTGAGCCGTTTCAAAAGGTTGCATTGGCTCGAAAAATTCCCTCATTATTTTAGCATCCCAATCTTTAGCAATCTGGCTTAGCTGCGCTATTATAGGAACATATGCAAAGGTAACATCATAATTTGAGTAGAAATACTGTATGTTAGTTTGACCATAAAATCTAGACATTACTATACTACATGTAATCCCGTATGTAAGAGGCATGTGGTGATAAGTCACCCCTTCCTTTACTGATGTCGGTATCTGTGTACACACATAACAATCTTTCGCATCCATAGTCTCAACATATTCTGTTAGCAAGCGATAGAAAACGTTATACGAAAGCTCTTTCTTATCATGCAAGAGTCTCTCATCTATCTCTAGTCTTTTCAATGCGGTTAGTTCAGTGACAGTAACAGGAGCAAAAGTAGAAGCATCAATTTTCTCATTCTCACCCTTTCCATGCATTGCAAGCACTATTGCCATTATTATTAGTACACATGCAATTACCAAGCCTATACACACATATTTACAATATTTCTTTCTACTGTTTTGCGTCATGATCTGTATAGAATCAGAGAGCTAGAAGCACCTATAAATGAAACTATTTAGAAATTCAGTTACAAAGCTGAACGAGCGCAATGTTCACACAGTTTTCTTCAAGAGGCCAGTCACTTATCGGTTAGCAGCATTTGTCTCAATTCGGCAATAACTCAGTCTTTATCGGTTTAGCAAATGTCTCAGCTGGTTTTATCACTTTATATTGTAGCAGGCAATGTCATTTATCACCCTTTCAATCAACACTGTCCATAAAACTTTTCTTTTCTATTGGTATCTCTTCTTCTTCGTTCTCGATGCTTAGAGATACAAACTCGTCAGTCCAATCGTCATTGACTGCATATGCCCATTCTGGACCGGAATATCTCCTGTTTGGTATCCTTTTCCTTTTCAATTTTGCTTCTCTTTTTGATTCTGCTTTGCTGGTACTTTCCTCTTTTGTCAAGTCTTTTTCTTCACTTGAGGTTGGTACCACGACAGACACTTCCTTTCTTTTCTCTTTCACTTTTGGCCTTTCTCCGTCGTTCAAACCTTCTCCAGTCCTTTGTTTTACTGGTGATATACTTAGTCTCCTCTTTGCACCATGTCCATTTGTTGGACCTGCGACCTTTTCTGTGGAAGCTTGAACTATTTCGTTCTGTCCTCCCTTGTCCCCTCTTTCTGGGGAATCGATCACGTTCTCCTTTTCCTTTTCTGTATCGTCTGCTTCTGGGAAAGCCCTCCTCTGATCAGGCTCTCCTGCCTTTTCACCTTTTTCGAGCCCTTCGTCACCGTTACTTTCGTCAGGCTCTGTATAACTTTCAGCTGCTTCAGGTTCTTTGTCACCTTCAGCTGCTTCAGGCTTTTTGCTACCCTCAGCTGCTTCAGGCTCTTTGTCACCTTCAGCTTCTTCGTCGCTGTCTGAACTTTCTCCTTGGTCTTCCCCAAGTGAGTTAGTCTCTTCGTCCTCCAATAATATCTCTCTCTCTCCTGCTTCTGCCTGTTCGCTTTCAATTCGGTTTTGTTCTGTCGCAGCACTGTTTTATCAGGCACTGGTAGTTTTAGCGCTTCAACTTCCTCATCTGTGGGACACAACACTTTCTTTGTGTGACTGGCGTGAATCCAGTTGGGAACCCCCGCACACTTCACAGCGGTAGTTGTCGTCAGGATCACTTGGAAAGGGCCTTTCCAACGGGGTTCCAGACACGACTTTCTCACGTGCTTCTTTACCACGACCCAGTCACCTGCTTTCAGTGCGTGTCCTGGACCTTGGATCGGTGGCAAGGTGGTCGCTTCCACCTGGTGAGAGAAAGAGCGAACCACGTCAGCCAGACCCTTGCAGTAGTCTAACACCATATCATCTGTAATATTCAAAAGCGCGTTTGCGGGAACTGCAGGAAGTCTCATAGCCCTGCCCATGAGAATTTCGTGCGGAGACAATCCAGTCTTTCTATCAGGGGTGTTTCTCATTGACATTAGCACTAAGGGCAATGCGTCAGGCCATTTCAAATTTGTCGATGCACATATTTTCGCCATTCTTGATTTCAGTGTACCATTCATTTGCTCCACCAGTCCTGAGGCTTCAGGGCGATAGCTACAATGCAGTTTTTGCTCAATGTTCAGCGCTTCGCAAAGTAACTTTATCACCTCGTTATTGAAGTGACTTCCCCTATCTGATTCTAAAGAGATCGGGAATCCGAAACGTGGTATTAACTCTCTCAACAATAGCTTTGCAACTGTAAGGCTGTCATTTCTACGTGTGGGGTATGCTTCAATCCAGTGACTAAAAATGCACACAATCACCAACACGTACTTCAGACCTCCATGCACAGGCATCTCAATGAAATCTATCTGCATACGACTAAAAGGCCCGCTTGCCCTACCAATGTGGCTCGCGTTCACAACTGTTCCCTTTCCTGGGTTCATCTGCTGGCAAGTGACACATCGATGGCAAACTGCTTCTGCAGCTTGACGAAATCTGGGGTTAAACCAATCAGTTTTGAACAATCTTATCATGGCATCTCTCCCTAGGTGAGCTTGCCCATGATAGAACCGCGCAAGCTGTGATAAGAGACTATTTGGCAAAACAAATTTTCCCCCATTTGAAACCCATAGCTCATCTGGTCTCTTTATACATTGTGATTTAATCCAGGAATCTCTCTCATCCTCCCTGACGTTATTCTGCAATGCTTTTAGTTCATCTATTGTATCTACGACCTTTAAGGCAAATGCTTCAGCTGGTTCGAGTTCTGGCTCACTTATCGAATTCCATTCATCCCTGAGTAATATACAGTTCAAGGCACAAAATCTTGCGACTTGATCCGCATATGCATTTCCCAGAGAAACATAATCTTGTCCTTTTGTATGAGCACTACACTTTACCACTGCAACTTCAGCTGGCATTTGAATGGCGTGTAACAATTCCCTTATTCTCTCCCCGTTTTTCACTGGGGATCCTGAAGAAGTCAGGAAACCTCTCTGTGACCATAGTTGTCCAAAGTCATGCACAATTCCGAACCCGTACTGACTATCAGTGTAAATGGTGACTTTCATCAATGCAGACAGTTGACATGCTCTGGTAAGGGCTACAAGTTCTGCTACTTGTGCAGAATAGACTCCTTGAAGCCATCCCGCTTCCAAGACACCTGTTACAGTACATACAGCATATCCTGCTTTCAAAATTCCCATCCCGTCTCTTAGACATGAACCATCAACAAAAAGAATTTGGTCATTTTCATCAAGCTTAGTATCCTTAATGTCCGGTCGAGGTTTTGTGCAAAATTCAGTCACCTGAAGGCAGTCATGCTCGACGTCTTCAGCGTTCTCAATTTCAGCATTTTCTCCAGGAAGCAAGGTTGCTGGATTCAACGTAGTGCACCTTTTCAGCTGCACATTCGGTGAGCCCAGAATTATCGTTTCATACCTTGTGAGTCTTGCTCCGGTCATGTGTTGCGTTCGGGAGCGGGTCAAAAGTATCTCAACTGAGTGAGGGACCATGACTGTTACTGGGCGTCCCATCACTATTCCTTCACTCTGAGTGAGGCTGATACCAACTGCTGCTACGGCGCGCAAACACCCTGGGAGTGCTGCTGCAACCGGATCCAAAGTAGCTGAAAAATACGCTACTGGTCTGTTTACGCCACCATGGGCTTGGGTCAAGACAGACAAAGAACATGCATCACGTTCATGACAAAACAATGTGAAAGGCTTTGTGTAATCAGGCATACCTAAAGCTGGAGCCCTGCACATGCACTCTTTCAATTCAACAAAAGCATCCATCTCATCTCCTTTCAGTTCAATTTGATCCAAGGCATCCTTCTGGGTCAGTTTCAGTAAAGGCTTTGCTAAAGTTGAGAAGTTGGGAATCCACTGGCGACAGTAGCCCACCATTCCCAAAAACTTCCTCACCTCCCTCCTTGTCTTGGGTGGACTCATTTGAAGTACACTTGTTATTCTTTCCTTCATTATTCTCCGTGACCCTTTCTCAATCTGGTGACCCAAGTATTTCACTTTCTTCTGACAGAACTGCAATTTGGAAGGAGACGCCTTATGTCCATTCCTTCCCAAATGATTCAACAGAGCACTTTCTGTCTTTGATGCAATCAGTAAGTCATCGATGTACTGTACTAGGGTTGACTCGAATGGCAATTCTAATGCTTCCAAATCTTTCTTTAAAATCTGATTGAAGATGGACGGTGACTCAGAGAACCCTTGAGGAATTCGACACCAACTGTACACCCTGTCTAAGAATTTGAAACAAAAGAGGAATTGGCTGTCCTCGTGAAGAGGCACAGAAAAGAATGCTTGTGACAAGTCGATGACTGAGAACCATTCGGCATCGCAAGGGACTTGAAACATTATCACAGCTGGATTTGGTACGACAGGGCAACACTTGACTATGATGTCATTTATTTTCCTCAAGTCCTGCACTAGTCGGACCTTTCCACTTGGCTTTATTAGTCCCATTATTGGTGAATTACATGGACTGCTTAACACTTCTTTCAGTACCCCCTGTTTTACAAATTCGTCAATGAGTTGGGCAACTTTCATGAGGGTGTCTTGTGCCATGTGGTATTGTGGGGTCTGGGGAAAGATTGCATTGGGCTTTACAGTCACTTTCACTGGTTCCACTCCTTTCATCAATCCCACCTCTTTCCCTGTCATATCCCACACTTCCTTTCCGACTGTTTCCCGTAATTCGGCTGGAATATCTTCTTCAGTTATCATCGGGAAAAGACAAATCAGAGGATAGTCTTCATCGACAGTTTCCATCTCATCCCCCTCTACACTGTCCTCTTCTTCCCCGTCACTGCTCATCTGGATTGTTATTCCTTCGTTCGAACACATGATCGAACAACCCAATTTGCACAATAGGTCTCTCCCTAATAGTGCTATCGGGCTTGAGTCACATACCACAAACTGATGCACCCCTTGATAGTTACCGATGCTGACTGGTACCGGATCTGTTATTGGGTTCGTCAGGTGCCTGTTTGCTACTCCCACCACTTGAACTGTCCTCCCTGAGAGTGGCAAATTTGGTACTTCACTGCTCTTAACAGTTGAACGTGTGGCTCCCGTGTCAACCAAGAACGAGACACGATGACCCATTACTCTTCCCTCTACGTACGGACCCTTTTGATCAACTTCCAAGGATGCTGCAAGCACACAATCTCCTTCTTCTTCTGAACTTTCACTCTCCCATACATTGTTTATTCCACTCTCACTGTGTAGTGGGAACTGTTGCACGGTGCCATTTGTACTCATTACCTGACCCGAGACCTGTGGAGGAACCATCACTTGCTGCTGACTCATTGGTGCCAAGGGTATTTGCATTTGCTGATTAGGTACCATGGGTAACTGCTGTTGCATTGGCTGCATTTGCGTCATCTGCATACGAGGCATCTGCATCTGCTGCAGCTGCATAGGTTGTAATCCCTGCAACTGATTTACGGTCTGAAAATTTGGGTTTGGACCTCTCATTTTCGGTCCCCTCATTGTCTGAAATGCATTGACATCATTGTTTTGCTGACCAACACCTGCACCTGCACCTTCCTGCACCACCATCGGACACTCGCGTTTCCAATGACCGACAATTCCGCACACGTGACACGGCATCACCTTCTTCATTGCCTGCACACCCGTCACAACAGTGTTCAAATCCGGACCATTATTCACAAAACCTCCTCTGCCTCTCGCCTGTGGCTGAAACACCATATTTCCCTGCAACTGCGGCTGCGGTTGCGGTACCTGCTGTTGGAACCCTTGCATCCCTTGCAAACCTTGCAGACCTGTCTGAGCTGCTTTAAGTTGCATCATCATCACCTTCTCTTTCAACCTTTTCTGTTTCACTTCAATTTCGTCGCTACAGTATTTCGCATAATTTAACACCTCATCAATAGGTTTCGACTGCCAACAAATCAAATGCGACTTTATCATCTGACTTATTTCTGGTCTCAGCCCTTCCACAAATCTAAATACAAAATGAAGCATGTCCTTCGCCTCTATTGTCTCCGTGCCACTGTAGTTCTTAAACGCCTTCAACAACCTCTCATAGTAACTATGAATCGACTCTTTAGCCTCTTGGGCCGTTCGATCGATCTTCTGCCAATCCACATTTTTCGCGGCAACCTTCGTCTTCAAATGCTCAATCACCTTATAGTACAAGCTCATCACCATAGGTGATGGTGCACCCGTCTCCCTGTCTCTCTCTGGTTCACTTGTCGGACAACCTACAGCTCTTTTGCAATCCTCCCACAAATCTGCTGGAACCACAATCTCAAAGAGGGTATTCAGGTCTTCCCAGAGACATTTTGCAAGCTTCACAAACCTATCAGTCTGTTGATACCATTCAATCGGCTTCTCTCTCAGTTTGGGAAAGTCATCCGTAAAAGACTGAATATCGCTTCTGTGCCATGGTACATGTATTAATTTTCCCCCTGCTGTCTCCCTCATTGGTAACATGGTTACTGTCTCGCTACTCTGTGGTCTTTTCTCATTGAGCTCTGTAGCACTGTCCCTCCTCTTTTCCTTCCTCTTTACCCATCTGCTTTCCCACTTGTCTAAGCACCTCCACACTTGTGCACTCTGCAGCAGTTCTCTAAGGTGCGCCTTCATGCCTGCTGACCTCATGTGTTCAAAATCTGTGGTCCCGAAATCCAACCTGTAGCTTCTGCTCAAGTGTTTTGTCTTGTCTATATCAACCCCATTTTTGTCAGCTATTTCCTGCAAGCTTTTGTGTACCTTGTTCACTTCTTTTGTTATCCTGGGACATAGATACCTCAGCTCTTCTTCCGAGTAGGACTCTAACCTATTCACACCCATAGTCCCTTCTACCAATTCTTGTGCTTCCATGTTCAACCTGACCCTATTCAGATAATCTTCTCCCTTCCCACTGGCTGAACTTTGTGTGGAATTTAGACTGTTGAACCATTGTGTCAGCTGTTGCGCATTTACCCCCATCAGTGTAGCGTTCACATCGACTGCCATTGATGGTTGCGGCAACTTTTCAGTGTTCGATGTTAGAGGTATTATCGGGGGGGGCTCGACCTCACCAGTGTTGACTGAGCACACATGGGACTAAACTCCATCAACGACCCAGATCCATTTGGCGGAGCCGCTATCGGAGTTATCCCTGGAGTGTTTTCTATGCACCTCCTTTCGGTCCCATTCTGCAGCATTGATCCCTGACCGCTCATACCTAAGTTAGGCTGACTATACAAAGGTACTGGTGGACCTACAGTAATGGGTAGTGATATCGCATCTGGGTTTTGTCCATTTCTCATGTTCTGAGGCATGTTCATTCCCACACCATGGGTCATCATTGCCGGCATGCCCATTTGACTCCCCGTCATTTGAGCATGTGCGTTTCCCCTCTGCATCTGCTTTTGGGGCATCAAAAACTGGGTTGATTCAGCTTGTGCCAATGTCTGGTTGTGACCATTCTGTACTCCCCTTACGGTTTGTTCTAGAATCATTCCTCCACTGTTGTCACTGCTGTAGTACTCTGGCATCTGCGGCTGATAATTTTCTGCTGGTTTCAACATGGGCACATCTGGATATATTCTCCTAACCTGCGGTATCTGCGGGGTGAACAGCAAACTCGGGTCCTTAGATCCCGATGATGCTCCTGAACTCTGGGTTTCACTGTTCCGTACCGGTGCCGGAGGGGCAGAACTGGTACTTGGACCTTGTCCATTCTCCGCATAAGGTGGTGGATGGTCGTTCAGCAATTGCATTATTAACTCCTCATCCTCTAACTCCTCTTCTCTTCTCAACTTTTCCTCGTCCTCTCTATCCTTGGAACACTTCCTGTCTGTCTTACAGGTAGCTTTCTTACCTGCCTCCCCTTCTTCCTTAGTAATTGCGGGAAACAATTTTATCCCCTGCAATACATCTGACCTCCACACCTTCTGTGCATTATCCCACCTAGCATCCGCTAGTGTCTTTTCTACCTTTCTCATCCTGGTCTCAAACTTCTTCTGCTGTTGCTGTCTGGCCATTAGTTCCCAAATCGCTAGAGCCTCAAACTGGGCTGGCCTTGGAGGCACCTTCATGTCGTACATCGTGAATCTCAAATTCTCTAGGATCCTTATATTGAATGTCCCATGTATCGGGAACGCTACACTCCCATGTTTCTCTGTCAGTTTGTGCCATTGCTTTAGCCAAAGGCACGGAGCTACCCCCTTCTCTTCCATTACAATGTAAGCTGGTGTGCCCTCGGGCGGCGTCTGCTCTCCTACGCTCGCTTTAATGTAAGACTCCCCCTTCATCGCACTCCTAAATGCTTTAAAGAATTTCATTTTTCGTTTTATTTTTTTTTATTTCACAAAGTTTGTAATCAATAGGTGACTTTAATTCCCGGAATACTCTTCGCTTGCAATCGAGTCCCACGGACTGCGTCCAATCCGTGCGCGACCCTTCTCTCCAACCAACCTATCCCAGCGCGGCTCCTAGTGACGTCACTCTCACACACACTGCGGCTGACAAAGCCTCGCGTCTAGTCCTCCTTCACTCAGCTCCTCTCGTAACAACTTCTTGCATGTATCGCGAGCTACCAAAAATAAAACAGATCTGTCGGTTTACTACAGGAAGGGTAACACAATCGCTTCAGGACCTTAGGGATTTTTCACTAGCCTCAGCAGTTATTCCATCTTTCTCGGTCCCCACGTCCGCAAGCAAATCTGACCCGCAGACCTACTCTCAACTTGTCAATGATCTGTTCTAGTGCACTTAGAATCTTGTCAAAGCCCGAAGTCGAAGTTCCTTTCACTCCCTTAACACACGTACCGACTCGTTGACCACGCCCGATCAACCTACTAAACCGCCCAGACCACAACATAGATCAACATACTCCGGAGTCTCTTGACCTCGCAGGGCCCGTCTCAACAACAACAACCACGTGGACCTTTTTATGCACAAAGCGCCACACGCACATGAAGTTCGACGACTTCCCTACTCTCACACTCGGAGTCGCACCTCCGCTATTTCTATGAAGTTCGACGACTTCTCTACTTCTACACTCGGAGTCGCACCTCCGCTATCCTCTAAAAGAAAAAAATTCCTCGCAACCTTTTCACCCAACCTGCGGCAATAAGCTGTGCAAGCGCAAAACCCTAACGATAATCTGTAGTGAACTAATTGCATACATTTAGTCAGCATAACAAGATCTCAAATTGCATCGTGCGACATATGGAATCCTCGTCTAACCTCAAATTAGCATCGGCATGTGGGACTTCATGCAAAAACAATTTAGCAACATAAATTTAGAAAACTCCTAACTAGGGCTCTTATCAAAATCAGCAGTTGGTTACCTAAAAGAAACACAATGCAATTGTACAATTTCCTTTCATATTTACCAATTACGATCAGCATACAAGGAAGTCTTCGTCTCACAGGTACCGTTTCTCGATCAGCATGGGTACCGTTTCGATCAGCATGGGACGGGGGCAAAGGGGCAGGGGTGGACGGGGCAATTGCCTCACGGCGGCAAGGTAAAACTACTACTTCATGCAAAGGGATCGAAGTTAAAGTCTCTAGGGCAAGAATCATTTAAATCTCTTTCTCTCGATTAGAGAAAGCATCAAAGTCTCTTTCAAAATGGCGTCGCAGCAAAGTGGGCCATAATAGCTACGAAGTCTGCAAAATGGCGGGTATCGAGCTGGTAATGGCTGATAATAGCTGCAATGGCTGTAATGTCGGGTAATAGCCCCCTTCTTCTCGTGCACCTGGTTTTTATAGACAACAGTTCAAATCCATTAGGGTCCTCCATTGGAGGGTTCATAGGTTAGCTTCAAATTGTCCAATCAAAAACGACAGTTCTCAAGCTTTTACTTAAGCATACATTATCCTTGGAGATGGGTACGCAAGTTGCAACATTTTATACCAATTAGCTCACTTTCAGAGCCTCCATTGTCCGCACCTGCAGATCGACCTTGGAGTAAAGAGAAAATATGCCAGGCTGGCACGAAACCTTAAGATAAGCATGTGAACGATCTCAGTGGAAAAGTACAGCTTCAAGCAGAAATACACGTTTAATAGCACATTGGAAAAATACGAGCATCTAAACCGTGAGACCAGGCCACTAGGCCAAAGCCTCCACTAAAGTAATGCTAAGCTAAAACATTTCAAACAAGCAAATCATAGCACACGTTTATGATTATGTCGGATTAGTGCAATTCTAATACATCACGTTATATAAAGCACGCTTATAAATGTTGGCAAAATACTCTAAGGGCACATTTTGTCCCCGTACAATCTTTATTAGTTCGGTTAAAGTCACACATGATTATTTCACACTACGTTTACGCGCTAATAAATGTAAAACCTTCATTTTCTGCTTCATCACTTTAAAAATGCTTTTTTGATAACTGTTTGCTTGCGAATGTATGGAACATTATGCGCATGCGTGCATTTATCACAACGCATAAGCACACGTGCATTGTGATACATGTGTTTGTTTCTTGAAGCTTGTGTGTGGGCCACGACTTATGCATCTACATGGGTTGCTATGGAAGATCATTATTTTACTTTTTTAATTTGACCTCTTAATGTGGCGGACGGCCATTCTATTTTATCGTTTGTATACGGCTTACTGCCCCTATGTGAAGTGTTCATAGCAAGCTACACGGTTTAGGGTGGAAGGGTGTTGGTTTTTTATTTAGCCCACTTGGGAGGTACTTTCATGAGGTGTGTGATGACCACGAGGTGTAAGTTATCGTTGTATGGGGCACAGCTTCTGGCAATGTGATTGGTGGGGATATGAGAGAGGCAGACGTGAAAAATTATAACTGGAATAATGACTAAACAGAATACAGCACAACAGCTGGATGTCATTGTGTGTAAACCAAAAAAAGGGAGGGACAGTAAGACAAGGCCCCGTATTGTATCTGGCAACATATAAGAACAGCAAACTAGAAGTTAGAAAAATAGTGAAAAATTGCACATTAGTGCAAAAAAGAAAGGGAGCCGACTGACATCAATTACACTGAAGTTTCTAATGCTCGTTTACAAATTAATTAAAAAAAATATTTTGAACACCAGAGCTGGAGTGAAAGCGGGATCAGGAGCATCAGAAGTAGTGTGATCGCCTCACTCCAGGCCCATGTGGACACCATTTTCCAATCTTGAATGCTTCTCCCTACAAATTATTGATTTCAGGTGAGTTAGGCGAATTTGTTAAATCTAAGCAAAACAAGACTACAACAGTATCTGTAATGACTCAGGGGATGATGGGCACCCTAATCCGCAGCATCAGAAAGAGACTTAAGAGAGCATGCACGGACAGCTATCAAGTAACTAGCGGGGAAGAGACCAAGAAAACATATGCACTCCCATAGAGTTCTGATCACAAAAGTAAAAAGGCCCTCGTCCAGTGCTTAATTTGTGAAAGAAAGTGCCGTTGCCTGAAAGTCAGGTCAGAAGCCGACAGCCAGTGCAATTACATGTAAGTGCACCAAGTATAACGACTGGTAGTCTTTAATCCCTTTCCAGACACTCCCTATCCTTTTTCTCACTCCTGCAGGTTTCTGCTTTCTCACTTTGAGATCGTTTTGCCTTCTTTTTCTTCCTCCGTCTTTCTGAACTGTGTGTTTTTCCCTTTCTTGCACTTGGCAAATATCTAAAGTGGAAAATCAGTGCCGGTACCCAAAAATAGGGGTCAGGAGCCTCCACCCGCAACCATCTGCTCAAATTAAGCACTGCCCCCCTCAACTGAGCAGTGAAAGGAAACAACTCATTAAATCAGTTCACTATAAAACCGAATTTCTCTGGGGGAAACAAACACAAGAAAACAGAAGAAAACCATCAAATTAAGAGCTGCCACCTATGATAGTCAACAAAACCTTCCATTCATGAGCAAGGGGATGACCCAAATCCTACTCTAAGCATGTATTTGTAGGGGCAAGCGCAAAGCGCTCCTTCCCCTGTTGTAATCTCCTTTGGGCTTCTAACCACGGCCATGTCACATCAGTCACTTTCATTGGTTCGTGGGCTTGCCTTTTAAAATCCGCTTGCTTTCATTAGTGAAAGGCATGCAGATGTCATGCCTTTTCTGGTGTTTAGCCCTCCTCAAGCACCTTGACCAACTAGTGAAAACATACAAGGCTCGATGTTTTCCATATGGTTTCTGGGCTACTTTTTCTCTTTTTTTCGCAGCACGATCTCGCTGGGCAGTAGTTGAGCACTTTGCATGACATTGATCCTGTTACATAGGTAATTGCACTGTTGCCGGTTACATAGATAATTACACTTTTGCCAGTTACATGGATAATTGCACTTTTAATAGGTTTCACTGCGAGCAAACGTATTTCCCTTTGTGTGTCGGCTTTGCGCTGATGGCGGCCGTCGGCTCGCTTATGTGAAACTTTTACTTTTCAGTTTATATGGCAAGAAAAGTCAGGTTAGTTATGTGAAACTGTTTAACTTTTCATTTTCAATTTTTGTGGCAAGAAAAGTCCGGTTAGGAGTTTACAGTGAGAATAGCTGTAACTCGAGCAAAAGCGAGACCCATTGCATTGCAAATGCTTGTTTTTTATTGGAAACAGTTGATGTGCCAGCAGCAAATTTACCAGAGTCTAGTGGAGAACTGTTGGCAGGAATCCCTGAAGGGAGCTACAACAGATTTACACCGGTAGGACTGATAGGAGTTGTTGATTTCTGGACTGTTGAGCAGCAAGCCTTAACACCTCTTCTGAACAGAGTCAGAACTGTGTGGAACAACAACAAAAAAACGAAGTCTTCATATATCCTGCTGTAGGGAAACTGGTTTATTCAGAAAAAATGTGTGAGTTGTCGAGATTTCAAGAGGAAATGACTCGAGGTGGAGTCGAACATTTACTGAAAGGTGTGTAGGAAGGATTCACATTATCAACATTAGAGCATCTACTGAAAGATGTTTTAGAGCGGGACTCATATTATCAGGGCAGGTTATAAACAGGAAAATATAGACATACCAAACGGCATATACACTGATGTCTAGGAGGCCTCTGGTGGCTAATTGTCCTTATGAGCTTGCAAAGAATGCCAGTCCTTCTGGTTGGTAAATTGTTGGAAAGATGATTAGCCTCAGAGACTGTGGCTCTAAGGTATTAGTTGTAGGAGAGTGGCATCTTTCTGGCATAGTTACCCTCACCTTTTGCCTGTTGTCAGGGTGTTTAGACTGTAGTACACTGAGATCCTGCTAACCAGGACCCCACTGCCAGTGCTCTCTCCCCTAAATTTAGTTGTAAGATTATTTTTACACCTCACAATTGGCATCCTGGGGCACCTATGTAAGTTCTTAGTATATGGTTCTTAGGTACCTAGGGCATTGGTACACCAGAGGTCCCTATGGGCTGCAGCATGCATTGTGCCACGCACAAGGGCCCATGCAAACTGTGGTTACAGACCTGCCATTGCAGCCTGTGTGAAATGGCGCCTGCACCTTTTGTTCCAGATATAAGGTTTGCCTTATATCATGGTCACTGCACTCTAACTCTGTAAGTCACCTATAAAGTAGGCCCTTTCGCCCAAGGGCAAGGTGCATGGTTCCAAGTGTCAGGGCATCCCTGCATGAGCAGAGGTGACCATACAAACCCCAGACTCAATTTCCTGGGCTTTGTAAGTGCAGGGAAGCCATCGTAAGGTATGTAGTGGACACTGGTCGACACAAGTTGTCCAACTACATAATGGCTTCACTGAACCTAGGCATTTTTGGTATCAAACATGTTGGAACCATGCAACTACACTGATTCCAGTGTTAGCTGCATGATACCATGTACTCTGGAGGTTCCCTGTGGGATCCCCCAATCTCTGTCTGTAGAGACTTGCAGGGTCTGCATGCCAGCCCATGCTGCTGCTGACTGGAGGCACTGTTATGCCCTGCTGCTGCTAAGCCTAACTCAGGCAGGGGAAGACAGAACAAAGGATTTCCTGTATTACAGAGGTGTGGCCACCTCTTTAGAAATAGGTGTCTCTCTGCCGGGGGAGGTGCCTCTGGGCACCACCAGACAGCTTTGAAGGGCACATTTGGTGTCCTCCTTGCATAAACAGGTTTGCAACAGTGCAGGAACCCCTGGTTCCCGCTCTGCCATGAAAACATGCAAAGGACAGGGGAGTGATCACACCCCTGTTCAGCTCCTCCTCTAGGGAGGTGCACAGAGCTTTGCCAGGTGGCCACATGCTTCTGCCATATTGGAAATAAGATGAGCAAGAACCGAGAATGGTGGGCATTGCCTCCCTGCAGTGCCTGGGCACCTCTGTTGGTCTGGCCTCTGTCCCCTCTCTCCTTAGGTCTTCTTCCTCCAGAATCCCCACTTGGGCTCCACCTACCTGGTTCACAGGTCACAGCAGAAGCTGAACAACGGAGATCCCCATTTACTTCAGCGGGAGGTTCCGAAACAACTTCACTCCTGTGCACCTGGGCTCCCTGGTATTGGTACTCCACTAATCTGGGTATCTATGGGCGGGGGAACTATACAACCTCCCTTGCCCCCATGGGTTTCCTCGTGGTCCTATGGGATGAGTCCTAAAATGCAAAAACTCCAAACCTGCCTTCCCCATGTTAGTTTATGGACACTGACCTGAGAGTTCTACTCTGCACACGTGCACTTGGGAAATCCTACCTACTTACCTTTGGGGTCTTAGTACTTCCCCAGTCTTAAGGGTCCTTGGGTGTTAGTGTGGGTTGGGAGTGCTTTTTGCATTCTATTTTTTTAATATATGGTTTGCTCCCTCCCCCCACCCCCAGAGGGGCCCATTGTATTTTATGCCTTTACTTACCTTCTGGTAAGCGCATTTTTGTGTGACCATATCTCGAGTTAGGAGCTATACAAAGTTAGTTCTAGAGAGTGTGTTGTAATAAATATTTTTTATATTTTCTAACACGGTGTGGTTCTTTCCTGTGTGTACTTCACTTACTGACCTGTGTAGTTTTGCAACCGCTTTACACCCTCCTGGATAAGCCTTGGCTATGCAAATCCTCGTATCTAAACAGGGTCCCTGAGCTAGATACAGAGAGTAACACACATGTTATTTATGTTTTCATATATGTATGTTTCATTTAGGTTAGGGGGTTGTATAATATTTTTTTCGGTTGATTCTATGTTGATTATATTATGTGTGAACTGAATGTTTAATTAGCTATAATAAATATCTAAATTGAAATATATTGTATGTTGTATATTTGAATTTAAGATTTCCATTCCTATGTTTGCTATGTTAATGGAGAGTAAACTACGTTATACTCATAGTAAGCCTTGGCGATGCTCCACAGCTACCCCCATGAGAGCTCTGGTTATATAGAGATGCCTACACCATCACTAAGGGTTGCCTGGACTTGGTACAGGGTGTCTCACCTTTAGGAATACACCATATACTGAGCCAGCCTCCTACATTAGTGACCCATTCAAGACCCTGTCAGGATGCAACTTAGGGAAACTGATCAGCTCCATGATAGAGGTACTGAGGCATCTGGATAGTATCCCTTGCATCTGTGTACCTATTGTGCCCAGGAAGACGAATAATATTTATGGGTACCTTAGATACCAGATTTTTGCATAATAATTGAAGCTTTTTCCAATAGATACAGAAGTTCCCAGGATGTGTAGTCTGACAGGAGGAGGTTACGTCAGCATCCAAGGAAATTGTGGCAGAGTGAAGGCATGCAGTAGATTAGCGAAAAGATTAAATGCTCCTCACGCACGACTTGTCCACCAAATTGGCCTAAAGCAGCCGCCTAAGCATCGGGGCCCAGCCTCCAGCTTAAGAAAAACGGTGCCTGACTCTTAATTTGGGAAGTGAAAAGATTTGTCGCAAAATCTCTATGGGTGCAGGGTAATGTGAAAGACCACTTCATGAAAAGATCCTGTTAAATTGTTCAATCTGCCACCTCATTCAGTGGACCTAAAATTCACTGCACCACTGAGGCACTTGGCAGGTCATGAAGCTGGTGTTATAATTTGGCACATTATAAACAAGGCTCCTATTTTCTGTTTTTACTGATTTTTACAGAGAAATACAGGCAGAAAACAGTGTGCTTCCTGTCTGAGTTTATTTCTGAATGTGTGACTACCAATAATATGGCTTGCTTTGAGTATCTTTCCATACTATCCTTCCTGTATTACAGGGCCATAGCTGTACTGATTGTCAGCATAGAGAGTTTAGAAACAGGATAAGATTTACTTATAGAACTCTCTATCTCAACATGTGTTTGTGATGGAATGCTCTTTTTTATGTGGGTGTACTGTTTTATTATATTTGTCCTCGCAATATGCTAAAACCCGACACACATCAAATTATGAGTATAAAGTTATGAGTTAAATAAATGTGAAACTATACAAATTACAGCTTTGTGTGCACAAAACTCAAAATAAATATTGATACATACAAATGGATAAATACAGACGAAAATGTTAAATACATAAATACCATAAAAGTAGGAAACCTAATTATAAACGGCTGCTACATGTTCTGAAATATCTACTACCATTTATAATCCCTGCCTTAAAAAATGAATGTCATCTCTGGGGTCATGAGCGGCCCCTAGCTGTGATGTGAATTAAGGTTGTGCAACTAATTTAAATGATGAATTTCACGCATGTTTGTTATGTGTCATGAACATTGAGTCACAACAACTCTTTTTCCTAGGATTGCATTTTCCGACTGATTCAAATGCAACCTAGAGGTAATCTGTCCAACATTTTTTTTCAGTGAAAAAAACTATACATAGTGTGTATATATGTGTCCTTGTTCACGCACAGTCCTTGGTGCTGGCTTCGGCCCCGCCAGGGTTTTCTGTACTTTGCAGACCAGCTTCAGTGCAAGGATTTTGAGACCCCGGGCTAAACGGCGCTTTGTCATTTGACTCTCCCTTAACAAGAAGGCTATTTTTGGGCACATTTTTTGCAATCATACGCCCTCTTGGGCCTCTTTCGGACCTCTGTAAGGCTTATTAGACGTAAGGTAGCACTACACCCTCCCTAACCTTGAAGAGGCGGAAGACCAAATTGTAAATTGTACGGTTGGGACAGGTCAGAGTGGGAGCGGCCACCTTGGCCCCTTCCGGCCAGCAGAAAGGGAGGGTGCCTTCAGTATACCTCGTGTTACCAACCTGCGGTAAAGCGGGTACCACTGAAGAGAGATAGCAGCTGCAGGATGCAGAGCAGTTCCCAGTTACCACTTCTGTGTTAGACAAGTACCGATAAAGCACGTAGGTCTGGCTTTGTGTTTATAGTGAAAAAGGTTTTGGGTGTCGAGCACGAAGGTACATTTCTGTGCAGCATAACTGTGTGAAGCAACTCTAACCAAAGAGAAGCATGTTTTTTAAGCTCTTGCGTATGTCTCTTGAGGAAAGACAACTTGCGGTGCGTTAGTTGTCATTTAAAATTCCTAACGATGATATGGATAGTAAAATAAAAAAAATAAAGAGAGAGATGGAGACGTGTGTGGCATGGACCTGAAATGACAGCCAGATTGAAACCCTTGCCCTCAATCAATGTGTGTGTAGCAGTGTATCACAATATGCACAAGCGACTGTATGTCTGTGTGTGTTGTGCAATATCACTAACAAATGTGCAAAGAAACCCTGGTAAATAGAAGCACCGAAGCAGGCTCATGCCTCCAGCTGCGATCTGTATTCATTTTTTTTTAAAGGGTGTTTCCATTAACAGCAGCTGCCAGCTGTATTGTTTTTAAATGCCTCTGTCTCTTCTGACGATCCTAAACAATGGCATGCTTTCATACCGAGGCGCAGTGCCACACAAGAAGGAGCGGCACAACCTCTGGAGCGGAATATTTCAACTACAATGCATCTTGCCTAGTCAGTTCCCTTTGTACAGTGGAACACAAACAAAAGGTCTCCAGAATCAGAGAGCCAAAGCTCGTCCAGGCATATTTAAAGATAAGTTATCGCTAGAGACAAACACAATAGCATGACAAAACCCACCACAGAAATGAGAACAAGAAGCAAGGGTGTGCTGTCACATTCTAAACTAACAAACATGCAGTGTCTTAAAGGCTGTCAGCTGTAGCTTTACCCACCCAGCCCTCAAAGAGCCCAGCCCTCTTGGCATGAACGGGGTTCAGTTCAGCCAGTGACCACTGTTAAGTATATGGAGCAGGCGGTTTTCATCCTTGTGAGATGCCAGATTGTAATACTCCTGCCTGAAGACCGCTCTAAAGCGCTTACAACATGTTACTGACACCACCCGCTGGGCGCTCGTATACACACTTATGATCGATCATTCGGCCTGTCAGGATGTCTGATTGGATGACATCTGTATGGGTATTAAGCAGGAGCATAGTCAGGTATTTTCAGATGCTCTTGTGGGGAGTTCCCTTTTCTGCCTGGTATATCAGTGGTGCAAAAACAAAAGATGATTGTCCGAATGCTGAGAAAATCAAACATTCACCCCCAGTCACAGATCTGGGTTTAATCCATCAGTTTTTGTTGCTTGCCTGTGGTGACGGGGATTGTGAATTTCCTTGATTGACCCCAATATAGTATCTATATAGTGCCTCGTAATATAGATACTCATTGACCTCACCATCATTATATGTGTATATGACCACCCAGCATGACGTACATTTGATATTGAATATACCAGCTATTGGGCTACCTGTGTTTTTTGTGATCTGTGATTAAGAATATGTGGCTGTTTCGCGTGTGGTCATTACTACCTTGCCCCTCTTGTGTCATGCCATGTGTAGCCTTGTGTCGTGGTATTTCTTCTGATGCATTGTTTTATTTGTTATATGTTCACTTTTACGTAATATTTTCTGTTTTGTCAATGTTGCGTTTTTATGTGTTTTTGCTGTGTTTAAGTTATGTGTTTTCGTTGTTATGTTTTATGTTAATGGTATGGTTTAGGTTGGTTCAGTGTTGTGTTCCCGTGCTCCAGGGCGTCTTGATGCAGTTCGTTTTCTCTTTTCCTACAAACTACTGTGCTTCACAATCCCGGTTAGCAGCAGCAGTGCGGAACTAGCGTGAATTGAACCCAAGCTGCGCAGGAGTCGGCTTTGAGAGACAGCCGGTGCGCAGGCGTGCAGCTCTCGTGCCAAAGGGACGCCGCGCCTTCGCGCATCAGCCTGTGGTTTGGGTGGCACACCAGTCTGACGTGGCTGCCCACTCCAGGATGTGGACAAGCCGGGGTATTGATTACGTCGCAGGCGACGTGATATTCGTACTAGAAGCCTTACAAGGCCTCTGACTCTCTGCAGTATGCACACTCTGCGCACGCGCATTTCTGACGTACCTTGTGTGCTTCCTCCCTTCTTTTGACGAGCATTTTGCTATGTTATGTTAAAGACATTTATAGTTAAAAATCAGGGACGACTCCTTGGCAATGCAAGAAGTGCCGCCCCATGGCTAAGAGCCAACAGCTGAACAATAAAACGATGTTTTGTGATCATTTTATTTTTCAGCTGCTGGCTCAGCCAGCAGGTGCCGGAAGGGGCGGGGCTGGTCTATGGGAGGGGGAACGAAGGGGAGTGGAATCAATGCACTAAGGCCCAGATTTATAAAAATCTGGTGCATTAGTACTGATGCACCAGATTTCTTGCACCCCCCCCACCTCCAGTGACACCATAGGCGCAATACGGCACACCATGGTGCACGTTAGGTCAATAGCGTCAACATTTTTGAAGCTATTGTGGCACTTTGCTGTACCAGCATCAAAAATGTTGATGCTAGTGCAGCAAAGTGCAAGGAGGCCCATTGATTTCAATGGGTGTGTCCTTTTAATGGTTGCTTTGAGCAGGAGTTAAAAATGACGCCAAAAATGGCACAATGAAACCTTGTAGATTTAATTGCGCCAATTTTGGGGTCTCCTAATGCCTGAACGCACCCTGCATATATTATGCCTGGTGCATGCATAATGTGGTGCAAGGGGCTGCAGATTGGCACAATGCATGCATTGCGCCACTTTGTAAATACAGCACAGCAATTTTTGCCTCAAGCCACATTAACGTAAAAAAAAATGACGCTAATGTGCCACATGGTGGAACTAGGGCCTTGAAAATCTGGCCCTAAGTGCGCATGTCAGTTTGGCTGGCCATCTTAGTCTCACCAAACTGATATGCGCACTTTGGTTTCTGCAACCCTGCTGTGGAGAGACTGCACAGACTCCCACACAGTGTCTGAGCGGCAGAACAAGCCGTTCAGACCAATCCTGGCACTGCTCTCATGCTAGGTGTACCACAAGAGCAGCGCCAGGATTGTGTGATGAGCCTGTGCTGATGTCGCAGGGACATCAAAAGAGGAGGGTGGTGGCCAGCGGCAGCAGGAAAAGGTAAGTTTATCTTTTTTAAAATTATTTTTGTTTATTTCTCCCATCTCTCTCCCATCCCCCGCCGCTCCCCTTGAGATTTGTGACGGCTGCCACTGTTTACACTCTGAATTAAACCTGCAGAGTGAGCTTTTACCAACCAGAGCTGATTATCCTTACGTGCAGCGCACGCCGCACCTACTACGTAAAGGATGCATTGCTCAGCCCTACACTGTAGCAAGAGCATTTTGCATTATACAACTGATTAATTGAAGGTTTGGGGGGGGTGTACGGTTATGTAGTGTGTACCTCTTTTCAGAGACCCTGCTCACACTTTGGTAGTTCCCCGATGTAGATCCACAGTATGGGGACTATTCCTGGGACCCTCAGCCAGTGCTTAATTTGAGCTAGTGGTTGCTAGTGGGGGTCATGTGCCCTTATTTTTGGGCACCAGCACTCATTGTTCCTTTTCAGCCATTCCTGAAAGCAGGAGAGGGAAAAACATACGATGCAGAAAGACAGAGGAAGAGAAAGACAGAAAATCCGCCAAAGAGGGAGAAAGGAGAAACATGTAAGAGTGGGATAATGGAGCAGGGAGCATCTGGCAGCTAATGAAGGAGGCCTGAAGTGGATTCAGGACTAAACACCCTTGGTATTCAGCATGCTGATATTTTATAGTGCTTTTGTCGGTGGCCTCGCTATGGCCTCGCAGCTCCAATTGGGCTCTGTACCCCATTGCACAGGCATAACGGAAGCCGCTACATCTCCTGCGGTGTGTTTCATTTTGTGGGTGGGTTGTTGATGGGGGAGGAATTTGACGCAATCCTTCGAGGGAACCTCCACCCTTCCGGGAGGGCCCATTCAGCCAAAAGCCTATGAAAATCTGTGAGATATGTGAGACACAGGGGCCTTCTCATGACATTTTGCAGGGGCAGAGGGGGGGTGCTATTGCAAGTATGATTGGTGGTTCTGGTGGGTAGATTATGGCTGTACCACCCGGTAACGAGCCAACCATGCATGTCTCACTCTAATTTGGATGAGGGCCCTTTCCCTCGGAGCTGTCCTGTCTAGCTAGATGTCTGGGCATCCATCAGCCCTGCCCTCGGGTTTTCTTCTTTGTAATCTAGTTTTGTTTCTTGATTTCTGAGGCTCTGGTCTGTGCTTTCTGTTGCCTTCTTCTGTCTCTAAAGACAGCCACCTGAGCTTTTTGGGGGTAAATACATGATATTTGCGTGCTGTTTTCCTCAGGGTTCTGAAGGCATGCATGTGTTTTTTTTGTCTAGAAAAAAACATTAGAAAAACATTAAGTGCTTGATGGTGCTTTAAAATAGCAAAACAAACAACCTGAAAGTAAAGCACAGCCAAAAAAAAACACAAAATACGAAAATAATTAAAGCAGTAAAAGCTCAACACGAATGTAAAAAATAACAAGCGCACCCAAAAAAAAAAAGATAATAGATTAAACAGAAAACCTTGTCAAACAGAACATCTGGCAAACATAACACTGCATCAAAAAACATGCCATAGGACGAGAGCACATAGCACAGACGTCATATAACATTACGTGTAACCAGGGCCACAGGAAATATGGGTCAAGAAAAGGCCAATTTATGCAGCTGGGGTTGAGTAAATTATGCGTCAAAAAAGCAAAATTACGCAACTTAATGTGGCACATTATATTATACTACTGCTTCATTTTTTTGTCATTGTTACACCTGTTAACACTGTCTGGTCACTGGTTGCACCTCAGTATTTCCAGATTAACATCCAAATATAGCAATAAGCAACAGAAAGGTCATCAAGGTCTTCTACTGCACAGCAACCAACGTCGCTGGGTTTCTAGTAACTTTTGAACCATTTGAGATAGAAACACAATTCAAGGTTCAAATGTATTAATGTTTAGACACCTGTCTTTAAAACACACAGTTACCCCCCCCCCCCCACTCCTCCCTCCATATTCCTTACACAGGGCAAAAACAAAATGCTCAATATTTATACACAAACACCCTTCTGCGCATGTGCCACGGCTCAAGATATCTGACAAACACTGTAGACCAACCCTCTTATGTCATTTATCCAAACATAATTTAAAAATGGTGCCAGTGCACATGCAACATCTAAACATTCCGTATTTAACAGAAGTGCAAGGGCCTCATCACGTTGATCTATATCATATCTTAAAAATAATGGTTTAAAATCAAATTGCGAAACCTACTAAAATAACGACAATTAATCAGCAAATGAACATTAAAATTCTGATAATGCAGACTGCATGTGCAATTATTCTCTGCATCTAAAAGAACTGCAAAGTTTCAGCCTTTATATATCTATAGTTCAAGGCTAGGCAGAATTTTAATAGTACTGATTTAGCTGGATGTCCGGGAGTGCCGATAAGTACGGAAATACCCTCCTTGTTCCCAGGAATCTACCATATACTTTGCTGATGGTCTTTTCCCAACATACTCCATATCAGTCAGTCTAGACTCTCTTCTACTGGCCATTTGTAGCTCAGCTTTCGAAAGATGGAAGGCCTCCGTTATCTTACATTCCTCCATTCATAGGGCCCAAACAATAACTGCTAGTCTTTTCCTCACCTGCACCCCCACCTTAACTCACTCCTTGCTATCTCAATGGCAGATAAGGCCGGTATCTTCTGGCCCTCCAAGGACCCCAGTTTGTCCTAAAATCACAGGGTTGCTTTATAGGCAATGAATTTCCACGCCTGCAGGTTCCCTTCCAGTCTTATTGCCTGGGTCATCACACTATTTGGGAGGGCTAACAATTTTTTCAGGCGCTTGTGCACTATTTGGGAGGGATAACCATTTTTTCAGGCGCTTGCTGTCATAGCTCTCCCAACCTCCCTCCTTACTTAAGGACAAAACTTCAGCCCCATAGAGACATTGAGTAGGGGTCATTGCATTGTAAGCTGTCAAGAGGGGAGACTGGGAGGGGCCACCAAAAATGTTCTTAACATGGACTAAGCCTCCAATTGTTTCTGACACCCATATCTCCATCAGTTCTTTATGTAGGGTCCAGCTTAGCTGAGGTATTTATAGGACAATACCACCTCAACCCTACTGTTCCCCAGCAGCCATTGATTTTTTTCCAAAAGGCAATTATTTTTGTTTTTTCCACGTTCACCTTTAATTTGTTAACCTCGCATTAATTATTGAATCCAATTAACTTTCTTTGTAAACCTACTTGAGTCAAATCCAAAATTGCAAAATCATCTGCATAGAGTAAAAGAAACACAATTCTTTTTGAGACAACCTGCAGCTTATGCAGCAGATGATGGGTTATGTGGTAAATGCGGCAAGTCTATAATTACATAAAAAACGCTATGGAAGCACTATCACATAATTTCAGTGGCCCTGCCTATACCAATATTTAACAACACTTAGCCACAAATACAATCATGCAGCAAAAAAAGATAACACAAGATGTAAAATCAGCAAGTCAGCTACTTAGTTGTAACATTGTGTCACCAAAGTTGTATTTGACTGTGAGCGATGTACTTTCTGAATGTATTCCCCCGTGGGGTAATATGTGAGCCTGCCCAACTTTCAGTGGGCAGCTTGGCTGCAGACATCGATTGTACTCTCAAGATTTGAGTTATCCTGGACCATATTATTGACTCTCAGGCTCACACACACATGAATACATAGGGGAAATGTGTTTACCAAGGGGACTAGACTGAGTTATACCAAGGGTTACAGAATAAAGCTTTATGCCAACTTTCATTTTAGCTGCCACCAACCAGATTGTCATCCATAATCGCTCAGTAAGGCTCCTCTCCAATGCCCAAAAGAACAGCACTTAAAATAATCTTCGTCAGGGAGAGTAAAACATTTTCTAGCATTTGCGACAAGATGGTGTTTTCTGTTTTGTGGGTTATTACCATAGTCTATTGGTGGACTGTTGAGGGGACGTGGTTCAAAGCCTCGTGGACAAATGTGGTTTGTTTACATGTTTTACTGTTTTTTGCTTGGCTGCTATTTGAAATAGTAAAGATGGAGAAAGCATAATTGTAGTCTCCGGTCCTGCCATAGAATGGACTCTGGCCGGGTGGCAGCTGGATAGGCACTGTAATTCAGAGGATAACCAAGATGATCAGATGAGTAAACCCACAATTTTCCTAGAAGCGCAAATTTGGTCATGCGGGGAGAGGAGGGCTGGGGGGAGGTAATTTTGGTGCTTTACAAGGCAGCCATGTTTTATTCTTACCAGCTGCCGTTTTTGTTCTTTACAGGGTGGCTATTTTGATTCCTCACAAGGTGGCCAATTTTGAGTAGCTGTTAAGCGTTGAGCAACAGGGACAGGTGCAAAAATCTTTGACGACTATGTGGTCTGGCAGCCCCTAAATTATGCCAGCCTAAATTATGAAGCCTAATTAGCATTGCCATACCATGGCACTGGTCTCCAAAACAGGCAAACCCGATTCAAGTATTGTTTGCGGTTTCACAGTTGTTATTGAATAGTTCTAAAGTACACAAGTACAGTGGGGCCTTTTGACCATATGTTAAAAAGGAAGCTCTTTTACACTGGTGTAAGACAGATTTTTAGCACTGTTCAAATTTGTAAGGATTTTGTTTTTAACGTGTTTTTTTATGGGACCATGCCTGCTGCATGAGTTATTTTTGGCAAGAATGGATAATGGATCTCCTGGACGAATACAATGATACTTAAAGCACTTTGTACCGCTGGCATGAACTATAAAGCAGGCACACATGAATAATCCAACACGAAAATGGTACATGACCACTTTTATTGCCTTTTACACTGCTCAGCCTGTTTTTCAGTGCAACGAATGTTGTCGGGTAAGTGAACCGAGACATAACCAGATACAGAGGTTTGTCTAAGATCAAACATCTTGGTCTGGTGGGAGAGCTGCTATTAGAGTTCAGGCCATCATTTTACATAGCTCACAAATTACCCATTAGACCTCCAGGGTCTGCGAGAAGAGTGAGACAGTATGGCTTTGGAGAACGATCTAATTGAAATCAATATAGATTATATTTATTTGAGAGCGAGGAAGGTTTTCAGGGCTGGTGATCCAACTGAAGCCAGTAGGCGTCATTTTGTTTGTTTGGGCGGGATGAAGGTGGGCTCCAGGAGGCTGACACCCTCGAAGTGTGGGCGAGTTTACAGGTATGCCTGGGGGAGAGCGAATGTATACCCAGTGCTCTAGATGGGGAGGTATTCTATAGAAGTTTTAAAATCTTTTTGAACCAGGACCCTCTTGCACCAGAGATATTGTGCATACGCCCTTTGCAGTCCTCACCTGCTGTCAGATACCACTGGAGTGGTGGGACTATAGGTTGTAACCTTCCTCTCTCGTTCTGTGGTACCCAGATCTGTTGAGCTCAGTACCTGTAGGAAATGGGCCTAAAGCCCCTACATTATGTTGGCCTTAGTGACCAGGTATGAATGTCAAGACTTCTGCTTATATTGCTCTGTCCCTAGCACAGGCCCTTGTGACACTGACATTAGAAGGGATGACTTTACCCATCTCACCAGTGCCTGGTTTGAAGTCCAGATGTCAGTGTCTTTCTCTGTACCAGGCCCATTTCCTGCTCTCAGCTGTGATACCCCACCAGTTCTAAGAGGAATGATCAGATTTTCAGAGTCTCTACCTAATAGATACTACGTGCCCCTGTCCACCTGGTGTAATGCTCAGAGACCGCAAGCCATTCTACTCCTTTGTGTATCTACTGTACTTCTGCTGGGTAACCAGTCCCTTAACCAGGAAGTGGCGTCAACCAGGAAGTTGTCAGTCTCTCCCAGAAGCGGTAGAGTTTACATATGAACGGGTGCGCCCTGGTGTCTTGCAAAGTGACTTTCGGCAAGGTAGCAAAAGGAAAATACTTTGAAAAGTCTTTAGTATAAAGGATACCAACAAAAAATGTTAATATAGAGCTGGCTCTATGTGGATGATTTCGGTATCTCATTGAGTCTTGAGTGGTAGTCTCTCGCCGTTAAATCCTCGTCATTTCTGCTTTTCTTCTTGCTCTGGCCTCTTTGAAAGCTCTTGCGCTGCAGAGTGAACTAGCACAAGCGCGGTTCTAGACTTGACGCTAAAATCTGTTGGTAGCACTTTACCCTTAAAATTGCAACTCTTTTGCAAAATTTGGAGATGCAGTCCGACCCAAGAATGTGGCTGGCAGTTGGTATGTCATTTCCTTATCCTCTCTGCCTTTTCCCCTCATTTATACTTGTTCATCTTTTCATTCATTCACTGATCGATGTTTTTTTAAATACATGGAACACGCAACTTCCGAGCGCTGGTTGAGGTGGCGGTGAAGCGGTTAGCTTAAGGTTCCTGTAGGCAGGAATTGGCAATATCTGTCTCTATCTTACTGTAGGCATTGTGGGGTGGGTTGTGGCCCTGGATTTGGGAACGCCTCTCGAAAAATGGTTCTACCTTTCCTTCTTAATTTTAGCTTATTTTTCTACTGGCATTGTGTGTTTTTCCTGTATCTATACTTGTCAGGGACAAAGCTCTGTATATATTGTGTTCCACTAGAGCAACATTTGTACTTTGGGCCTTGTGGAGGTCTGCATGTGTTTGTGGTCCTGTGAATCTTTGGGGAGGCATGTGAGGCTTTGTATATATTTCTTGCCTCGTGAAGCTCCGTGAGTTTGGTTTCATGAAGCTCTGTGTTTCTGGGGCCCCGTTATTTTTTGGGGGCTATGAAGCTCATTATGTATTTGGGCCCCCTGAATCCCTGAATCTGTTTGGGACCTAGTAAAGCTCCTTAGGAAACGGGCCCCAGAAGCTTTGGATTCATTTGTGGCCCGCAAAACTCTGGGTGTGTTTAGGGCCCTCTTTAAGGCCTGTGTGTACTTTGAGTTCCATAAAGCTATGTGTATTTGGGACCCCTTGAAGCTCTGTGTATATCTGGGGCCTGCTGTAGCCATTTGTTTACTTGGGCGTCCATGAAGTGCTTGGGGGCGTGGGGGGCATGACACACTGGGTCTACTTGGGCCCCCATGATCCTCCATGTTTGTTTGGAGTCCACTAATTTTATCTATATTTGCGGTCCTTTGGAGCCTTGTATGTATAGGGCATTACACTCAGTGGACGTGGCCTTGTTTCCTTCTCCCAGGGTTTGTTTAGAGGGTTTCAAGGCTGCCCTGATTAGATGTCCCAAAGGCAGACCCTTTCTTGGTTTAACTGCACCGTCTGCAGGCTGTGCTTTATTTTTAAAAGGCTTTCTTTGAAGGTTCTGAGTTTGGGTGTTGCAATAGTCTAGACTGAACTGTCAAAGAGAATAATTCATTTAAGAGGAACTGAAAAAATGTTACCATTGGAAAGTGCGGAGCCTTAACCAAGTCTGTTCTGCCTGAAGCAGCTGCTGTCACCATGCAATCGGCAACCCCCTTTCCTTCCTACATTCTCCAGTGCTGCTGACGGTAGGGCTTTTAAGAAAGGTAGGGGGACAGAGTCCATGCTTGCTGCAGAACTGGATGACATAAAGGGTTTCCTTGTTGGCCAGCGGGTCCTCAGTCCTTGTTAGGTCACAGCTTACCAGACAGCTCAGCTGTCTGGTTTGCTAAACACATCTTGATGATTTTAAGAAAGTTGACCTAGAAAAGTATTCCACTCATTGATTACCATTGGCCTTGTGGTTTGTAACTCATGCTTTCTGGCTTTCCATTTGCTGGTTTTATTGCTTTAGGCTCCCCACGGTCAGTTTGTCCCTCCCAGTGCCTAAACTGTGTTGTCTGTATCCTTCTACAAACTCGCTTTCTGTTAACAGGCTTTTAAATCTTGTCACATTGACTGTGCTTTCAAAGACTGAGGTCAAATGTCAGGCGCAGACTTCTGAGGGCTTGTTTACATTTCTTTCACTGACTTCAAAGTGACAGGATTTATGTGACCATCTTGTTGGATACTGGAGGTAGGAAAGATTTTTTTCCACCACATGACAATGTTTAAGTGAACTGTATACATATTTCAGAATATATCAGAATTATGAACGCATAAATGAAGCACATTTTTTGTTATTTATGAAGTGTGTTGGAAACAAATTATTTAGTCTGGTCGAAAACAAATCATTAAACTAGGTGATGAAATTCCCACCCTTTTGCGTCGATGCACTGTATATTTTTATTAGTAAAGCTGTATGTCTGCAAATGTAATGGTAGTTTCAATTGAAAATGTGTTGTCTATGATGGCAGCGTGCTACCACACCATGCATACTCCACTCTATGCTACTCAACTCTTCTCTGCACCACTCCACACCACTGCACTCTACTCTGCACCACTCCATTTTACACCACTCCATGCCACTGCACTTTGTACCACTCCAATCTACGCCACTGCACTCTACACCATTTTACGCTACACCTCTCTACTGTACCCTGTACCACTATACTCTATGCCAGTGCTCTCTTCAGCACTCTACACCACTGCACTCTACACCACTCCAGTCTAGGTCACACCAATCTACTCTGCACAACTCGCCTCTACGCCACTCTGCAATAATGCACTCTGCACCACTGCACTTTACTCTGTAACTCTCAACTCTATGGCCCTGCACTCTACGCCAGTCCACTGTACGCCACTCTAATCTACTTTGTGCCACTGCACTCATCACCACCTTAATCTACGCGATTCCACTCTATTCTACTCTTCGCAACTGCACTCTACCCTGCACCACTCCCTCCTACTCCCCTTCAGTCTACTCTGAAATAATCTACTCTATGCCACTGCACTCTACTCTACTCTGTGCCACTTCACTCTACGCCACTCTACTCTTAACCATTGCACTGTCCGCCAATACACTCTCCACAGCTGCATGGTCCCTGCACTCTATGCCACTGCACTCAACTCTGCATCACTGTATTCTACGCCACTGCTCTCTACACCAATCTAGTCCACTCTACACCACTGGACTCTGACACTCAACTCTGCAACACTGCACTCTCTGCCACTGAACTGTACACCACTCTACTCTGTACTGCTCCCCTCTACATCACTGCACTTTATGCCTCTGCACTATACTCTATTCAGCACCTCTCTACTCCACTGCACTCTATGCCACTCAAATTTACTCTGCACCACTTTACTCTATGCCTCTCGACCTTACTCTTCACCACTGCCTTCTGCGTCACTCTGCACTATTCTACGCCAGTCTGTCACTGCACTCTATTCCAGTGCATCCTATGCAACTCTACTCTGCATCAGTCTACTCTAGCCACTCCACTCTGCACAACTCCACGCTAGTATTCACCACTCTAATCTATGCCACTGCATTCTATGATGGTGCATTGTACGGCGCTGAATTCAGTGCCACTGCACTCAGTTCCACTGAAGTCTACGTCACTATACTTCTTAACACTCTAAGCCAATGCATGGTACACTAGTCCACTGTACTTTATGCCACTCTATTGTATGCCACTCTACGTGACTCCACACTATGCCACTCCAATACACAACAGTCTCTGCCACTCCCCTCTACAACACGACTCCACGCTTCGCCATTCCACTCTTTGACACGCTGTGACACTCTCCTCTATGTCACTAACTTTTAGACATGCTAAACAGCAGCCAGGCTGGTGAACAATATGGCTAAAACACGTTGACAAAGCCAATAGGTCTTGCATAGGCGAGAACTAATGGCTTTGCCAGTGCCTATACTTCTGAATGCATCTGCTGTTTTTGACACAGTGGACCACTAAATTCTTGTCAAGAAATGCTCCATTAGGACTGACCACAGTACTACTCTCCAGAGGATTCCTTTTTTCCTTGCAGGCCCAGGCATTTTCTGTTTTACCCTCTTTTTCACCTTTCATGTTCTTCTCCCATGTGGCGTTTCTCAGGGCTCACCTCCTTCTCCAGCTCTATATAATGCTACTATTGCACCTCTAGAGTGTTTTTCGTTTGGTGATTTGAGCTCTTTGGCGCAGTGGCTCACCCGTTGCATGCCAGAAAGGGCGGTGCTTCCATAAGGAGAAGTAAAGTATTAGCCTTAAGGCTCCACCTAGTGGTGCATCCAAGTGACAGCACAAGGCCTGCTAAACTGCCTTATTTCAGTGTCTGGGGGCTAGTAGGGCTCCAACATCGGTTTTGCCAGGAGTAGTGCTAATCTTCGCAGCGTTGTCAGCTGAACACAGGACTACGGGAGGCCCGCCATCTGTTTGGATGCCCAATAGTCATCATCCGTCTATGAGCCATCGCTTTCCACCACAGGATCCAATCTGAGATTTAACCTTGATCAAGATCTTTCACCACCCAGGTTGACTCGGTGGTCACACCACGTTTTGGTTCTCTGTGAGCTTTTTTTAAGGTTGTTTCCTACGCTCGGAAGACATTTAAAAAACAATGGTCGACAAAGTGGTCTCTTCCCATATGGACTACTGAATAGCTCACCACAAATAAGCTGCCTCTTGGTCCTCAAATGATACATGTTCTCTGTCAACTCATTTGTAATCCTTTTATTGACAAGAGAAGGATGAAAGGCTTAGCACGTCCTGCCAGGATTGAAACCCATGAACAGCTGTTTATACGCTGATTTCTGCAGTGGGCGCACTTACCCTTTTAGCTATTTCACCAACATTTGAACTGATGACCTGCAGGTTACAGACACATTTCTTTAATGGATGCATTAACCAAACGCATTAGTTTGCAAAATTTCAGCTTGTGGCCTGCAAGTTCCACACTGATTTCTTTAGTGGAGGCGTTCACTTAGTGAGCTTTTTTTTTAATCAAGATTTAGCCTTGTGACCTCATAAACATATACCTCTAGAGCAGAGGTCTTCAGCGTTTTTGCTCTGAGCCCTTCAGAGCTAAATGTTTTGAAGTTGGGCCCCCCTTTCCAAAAATTTATGGCAAGGATTGGAGGGGCAGGGCTGAGAGCTGGGGACTGGGCTGTTGACATCTTTTCAGGGATACGTTTCCTGTAGTTCATAACGCATTTGTGACTTATAACAGAGTAAATGCGTCAAAAACAGAAATTGATCAACTAACACTGCTCACCATAATTGGGGTGTTGTGAGCCTCTTATAGTCTTGGGCACCAATGCAATAGCACCTTTTGCATAATTGATAGCTGGGGCCATGAGTAGCAGTCTGCCTCATGTGCCCCTTTCACTCATTCTCCCCCATGCCTGGCCATCACTCCGATCTTGAAACAGGCTCTATGTCCCTTTAAAAAAAATACCTCCCACAATTGCTCCCATCTGCAACAAGGATGCCCTCGGCTCTACTGCTAGGAACGAGAGCAAGGAATATGAACCCTGATGCCCTTTTTGTAAAATAAGACAGTCATAATTGTGGTGCTGTGCGCCTCTCACAAACCTGGGCCCCAGTGCCACTGCACCTGCATCACTTATTATAGATACTAGCTACTTGTTCCAAGCAGGATGTCTTCTATGCCCTATGTTAGAGGGCTCCATCTGGTCCTTCCCTGTCCTGCTGTTTCTTTGAGGCCCAAGTTAAGTTTTCTCCTCTGCATCAGTATTCCTCTCCCTCGAGCCATAGTTCTGAGGCCCAATACAACAGGGGAACTGCAAGGGTGCACTGGGCTCTAAAGCAAGGGAGGAACAATACAAAAAAGCCATAATTTGGGTTTAGTTGAACCTTCACACCCCTAGGCTCTGGTACCACTGCATTTGCAACACCAGTGATACCTAAAGGTTGTCTCTTCTGCTCATTCCACTGGGTCATCACACCTTAAAAAACGGGAGAGCGTGGCACATCTCGCCCCTCTTTTGCTTGGGCCCTGCACAGCAAGGGTGACGTGGGCACTTATGTTCGAAGGAAAATCTGCATGTAAGCAGAGGTGGAAGCAGGCGGGACCTGTGGAGAACCTTGTGCACATTTTTTTTTACTTTACCAAACCATAGTTTTTGTAGAAAAAACAACCCTAAATGGTTAATGCTGGCTTTGAGGTGCCTCTTGAGGAAAGAGAAAGGGGGCAGGTCTCCCGTGCTGTGAAGTCTATGGAGGAACAGAGAGCTTAGGGCGAATCAGGCTTTCTCACCAGGGGGCCTGCTAACTGAAATAATGTAAATGTGTGTAATTGGTTAATGACTTTAATTGATGGAGTCTCTTGAGGCTTTATGGTGACAAAGATGCATTCTTTCTGAGAGATAATGTAAGAGTGCTATCAGCTGAGTTCTCTATTGCTTCCTTTTAAAAGATGCTAAAAATATTGGCGCTAAGTACAGTCTGATTGTGTATACAATTTAATACGTATTTCTAAAATATATACTTTGAAAACACGTTTTATCTTAAACACCCAGACTTAGATTTACCAAAAAAATCACCCAGTGCAGCAAGTGAATTTGCTGAACTACTCTGCACGAATGGGAGAGTGCAGAACAGTGACACCTTTAAGATGTGGCGTTGTTCTGCTCTTTCCCTGCGCCTGCACACCTATGTCTGCCTTGTGCTATTGCAGATAACATTACACCATAGTGCAAGTGTGTTTGCATTGTTGGCAGCATAGTTTTGTACAGGAAGGGGTCTCTTCCAGTATAAAAAATTATGCTTTAAGAAATTTTCTGCTTTGCATGTGTGCTGTAGAATGGGGGAAAAAAGAAGAAATGAAAACATTTTTCCTTGTTACACCTCTTTCAAGGAGGCTCAGGATTTTGGCACCAATCATCGTCCATAACTCTTTGTAGGTGGGGATTTGCGTCAAAACCCATCATGGTTGCATGGCAAGACCCATGCACTACCCTTAGAACTCCCCATTGATGCAAGTAACGTAAGGCTGCACTTAGCACAACTTTGCATTACTTTAGGAAAATATTCAAAGCAAATCATGATTTGCTTTGGATATTAAATCCACTTTGTGTTGGGTTTACATTATCAAAGTAACACAAGTCTATCACAAGGCGTTAGTAAATGTGGGCCATAGAACGGCGCAGTGCAGCCGTGCATTACATTTGGTTGCAATCTAATGCAAGTCGCAATTTGAGGTGGATTGTAAATAACCAACAAAACCCTTTGCGTCATGTTTGCCTTTAAAAAGTAAAACTAACCTTAAGCAAAGTCTTTGTAAATGTGGACCTCAATTATTTTGCTGAACCCTGTGTTATGCTGTATGTAATGCAATTTTAAAATAATGACACATTCACAGGGCTTTCTGTCACAGACTAGGACCTTATAGCATTATAAATACAAAAGTCCCTATTCCCCACTGCACCATCTAAGATTCAGTTCTGTGACTCTCTCGCCACACACATAGACATCTATAGTGATTGTATTATCCAACTGAGGTTTCATGAGGTAAGAGTGCTTTTCCCGCTAATTCATTTGTATTTATTTTTCATCTAAAGATTGCCCCTTATTTTATATGCAGTTAGCCAGAGACGAAAAACAACAAAACAGCAACATATTATTTTATGCAGGCCAATGACCCTGCCACTACACTGACTGGCCAGTGACACTTAGGATCGTATTCCTCAGACCTTTAAATGCAATTTAATGGCTGCATGTAAATGAAGACAGCCTAAAAACTGCCAAAAAAACAAAGATGCAATTCCAAGCCATCTTCATTTACAAGAATTTACTGAGGCATTTGCTCCCAACCTCCTTTCCGGAGAATGTAGCCAAGGACCCCCCCAAGGGTCTCACCCTACAGTTTGAAGACCTCTGCTCTAGGGTCTAGTGGGTGAATTAACCAAGTCACCAATCTTACCAAGAATCAATTTTGTGGCTTAGTTTTACAGGTACATTTTGATAAAGGATGCAAACGGCCACTGACCTGTTTCATACTTGTGACATACGGTTACAGGCAGATTTCAGTAGTGATTTCACTAACTAATGGAACAATCTTGTAAATATTCTATCCCTTGCTGTGTTGGATCCACACTGATATTCACAGTAGGTGCATGAACTTGTTGATCTATCTTAAAAGGTTAAGGTTTTGTGACCGGATCTTTGCAAATAGATTTCTGGAGTGGGTACAAAAACCCAGTAAACTCAGGGGCCTAGTTCCGTGGGGTTGTTTGAGGTGTTACACACCCCTCCCCATATTAATGTATTCCATAGTAAACAGTTGACTACAGGTGCTTTGTTGGGTATTATGAGGTGTTTTTTGGATTTCTCTTGGGTTTTTTCCATTTATACACAGACAAAAACACATACACACATGTCTCTGTTTTAAAGGTCTTAACATTTGTTTTTTATAAAATATTTATAAAAAATTGATTTTTAGGTAACATAATCCACACTCCTCTCCCTTTCTACTGCTCCTTAAGCCCCCCTCATGCCCTGCTTCTCATATAAAGTATTTTAACCAACGCAATTGTTGGAAAATCTGTTGGTCACCGCCCCAAGCTTATTGCCCAAGTTACGCCCTTGACCAAACTATCACATTGCAAACAGATTTCTGTAGTGAATACATTAATAAGGGGCATAGCTATCATTAGCGCAGATGATTCAGCTGTATCGGTGGAAAGGAGTATGAGGTTCCCATTGTGCCCCCGTTATGACTCCCTTTTACTACCAAACTGTTGTAAAGGGTGGTATTCCTGGGCAGCGGTGTAACGTAAAATTATGCCCCCACCCTTGTAGAATGTGATGAGGGGCCCTTCAGTCTCACATATCTCATGGATTTTCATTGGCTTTGAGCTAGTTGTGGGTCCGTGTGCACCACAGGGGCTGCGGAGGTTTGCGTTACGCCCCTGGCTTTAGGGCACATGGCACCATTGCGACTCCACTTGCATTAACCATGGACGTCAATTCACCAAAATGACAGAGGTAGCAGAAGTGACATCAGACGCCCTTTGACCTTCAGTTTCACTCACACTCACATACTTACACATACACACACATACACACGCTCTCCCTCTCACATATATACACACACACTCACCTGCAAGCATGTACACAACAAATATTTAAAGGCATTTTTTTTTACTTACTTCAGCTGCCAAGGAAGGTCATATTCCAGCTAATTGTACTCAATTTTGTATGACACTAATAGTTAATAATGAACATTATTCACTATTAGTGTAATAAAACATTGAGAGAAAACAAAGAGAGTGAAGCCCCAGCCACATCCAAAATGCGTTCCTGGGACTGATTTTACCACCTCTGAGGCCAGGGGTCGCGTAGGCAGTGCCAGGGGTGCAGGTGAGACCTGCCAGGGGGTGCAGCTGAAACCTCTGGCGACCCCTAAATGACGTCCATCGCATTAACCCATAGAGATACCAGGGTACAGATGTTTCTCTAGTTCGTGCCTTTGACCAGCTCGAGCTATCGAGTTAAAGACGCAGTTTTGCATATGTACATTAACCCAATTGGTTATCAGTTCACAGACCGATTTCTGTAGTGGGTACACCAAGCCACTGAGTTGTCAGGTTAAGAATGTTTTTATGTAGTGGGTCCTTTACCCCATTTACAGCTCAAAACATACTTTGTATTGGTATGGGTCACGTTCATAGGCCACACATAAGGAACCAGCAGAACTGTATACTTGTAACGTTCAACATGCCTTCAAAGCGACTCAGATTTAAAGGTGATCTGAGGGGCTTGTGTGCCTAGGGGGAGGCAGCTGAAGGGACGGTACCTCCGGCTGCTTCAGATTCAACTACTGCTAGCTGCCTCGGATGCTACTCCCTGTGCCCAAAGGAGGAGCCTGCACCCCCTTCATGTGGAGAAGAACAGGCCTGGGGGCACTGAGGGTGGAAATGCAGTCCGATTTCACAGTCTTGCCTATATGTTACAGACATTTGTATAGCTTATATTGTGCTATTGCTATTGCTTTTAAGTGCTTGTGGCTGTCTGACGACTTTTCACAGAAAACCAGTGTTACCGTAGCAGACCAGAGTCTGATTCAGATGGTCATGTTGTGTTACTGGTGTGGTTGTTTTGGTCGTATTTCTGGTTAAATTGCAGAGGCTTTATCAGTGAGCTATGGCTGTATGTTTCTGGTTCTTAATGCTTTAGACTGGAGGCCTTTGCCAATTTCTGTGTCAACCTCTCGGTCCACAGACATACCCTTTGCCTAGTGGATGAAGGCAGGGAAAGGGGGTGTGTATGTGTTGTTTCTTGGTGGTGACTGCTGTCGGCGACTATAGGGCTTGTTTAACAAATCCTGAAAATGTTTTGAACTGCTTACCTTTAGATTTATTATGGCTAAATGTTAAGAGCAGTAAGTGAAAAATATCATTAAAAAGCATTACAGTTTCCTTAAGCCACAGTCAAGGGGTGAGAGATTTACCATCCAAAACCTAAAGGCCACTGGAATTTGTCAATTATATTGAACTAGGCCATCAGAGCTCTCCTCCTGTACCCAGCTTGTGACCTTCCATATGATATGCTTCATATATGACCTCTTTGGTGACATCAGGTATCACATGACCTTAAAAATCAACACCACTGTAACTCTACTTGCACAAGTTAAGTACTTGTGCCCTTGTCAAGAATATGCAGAGAAGAAAGTCTGCTTCAGGTACCCTCACCAGTGACACTTCTGCTGAAACAGAGCCCCAACATGGCCTCTAGGAGTTCTAGGGACATACGTTACCCAGGTACAATAATACACACATTACCATGATGTCTTTTCTGTATATTTGTGTTCATTTAATTGTACTTAACGGATTACTTGACTATACTAATCTCTGTTGGGTGTATGAACTTATAACTTTCTCAATAATGTTTAATGCAGGCCACACTTCCCAAACGTTGTCTGTGGGTGGAAATTTGTACTAAAAGTGGGGTTTTGAGGGGTTTGTTTCCCACAAAACTGCCTGCAAGGGTGTGGAATTGCTGTTGCCTAAAGCCCAATGCACATTGTTTGGGTTCCATGACAAAAGTGTTCACGTTTATTTTTTCCACTGGCAAGTGAGCCCAACCTCCTGTTGCACAAACCCTTTGGCTGACAGTTTGCAGTCTCGCAGTACGGATTTGTGAAAGAGATTGCCTGCCACTAAGACAAGTTTTGCATACATATGCACATTTTGTTTCAACTTGTGTATATGTTTCATTAATTCAAAGCCTTTACTATTAAGGGGAACGTTATAAAGATGTGCTGGAAGCATTAACAACAACGGCTCCAGTATAAAAAATGTGCACCTGAACTTGTAAAAATGAACTTTTTGAGGCTTTTAAGATGCTCTAGGTCTAGGATGCTGCCTGAGTATGTGAAAATGAATGTGTAAGCCTGAAAGCCAGATTGGACATTGTATTATTTGCTTGCAAAATAAAATGTACACAAAATATGTGTAACTTGAAAAAATATTTTGTTACACTCTTGTGCAAATTTAAATACCGTACCTCTGAGTCATCATTTAGTAAAACGTATTTGATGGATGCCAATATATGTACTTAAAAAAAAAAAAAAAGAGAATTAGTGGGAAGCCATTATGGGTAAGTTGCAAATAAATAAGGAGCCAGGGGCCAGATGTAGCAAAGGTTTTTACCCATTCTGTGTCTATGGGAAAAAGTGTTTGTACATATGGCCCCAGATTCTTAAAGAAAGTCGCAAAAGCGTACCATGGGCATGTGTTCTTGCGTTTGAGGAATTCACAGGAGTCTACAGAAATAGGCCTGTAACCTGTACTCCTAGCAAACGTTTGAGGATTCCACTTTCGAATGAGCAAATAAACACTAGTGCTGTGCATAGCTGTGCAGATTTATTTACATGGAGTACACTCATGAAACTCCAAGTACTATTTGTATTTCATGTACTGCAGAACTCTGTAGCTTGCAATATTTGTAGTTGCAAAGTTTGTCTGACTGATTGAGACATCATTGACCATCAGAATTTTAAATCTGGCAAGAAACATTTTGCAGGTACAGCACTTGTCGCATTTCCGCTATGCCACCAATATATATGCCACTAGTCACAGAAACAAATTACGTGACTGCATAAGTGCAAGTCTTGGAATAACTATGTTAACTATAAGTAAATTCTGCAAAGAGTTCTACGAGAAGTTATGCTTGTGTAATTAAAAACTAAGCACAGTCCGATTATGCACACACACTTTTGTTCATGCAAAAATCTGGTAAGCAGTTGCAAATTCACTTTCTCTGCACCTGTTTTTTTCTCACCCTGGAAAGGTTTACTTCTGCCCTTTGTCAGGAGAACAGTTCTCACATTTCACAGTGACGAAAATGACTGTAGATGAGTTGGTGAATACTCTTAAACATGCCAACCCTGGAGCGTCCTGCCTACTTCAAGCCCGTCTACACAGATTTGATGAAATGAAGCAAAATCAGGGCCTTACTAGAACCAGAACCGTTCTGTAATACGAGCCCAGGCATGCTCGGAAACGCCGTTATCAGAACTATAATGTAATTAGAATGCTGCCATAACGTGTCAAAATGGGGAAAAAAATATTACAGAACAAGTAGATTTCTCAAGCGTTACGCTAGAAACACCCTTGTCAACTACTTCTCTATGTTTCTACTACCACTTTTTTTTTTATCTGTGCAACCTTAAAAAAATGCACACATTTTTGAAGTTATGATTATGTTCTCCGCACACCAGAATCTTTGTTCTGTATTATTGCTTGGCGCCTGTGGATGACGATGTACGGCCTGACATCTTCTGTCTGTGCCAGGATTGCGCGATGAAATTCCTCAGTAAAGCGCAGCAAAGAAAGGGTGGGTGCCTGTTTAGCAAGGAAGACTGCAAAGAATGACTCTTTTAGACTTCACAGCGAAGAGTACTTTTCTTTGTGTGCTCTTTCTCTAACACTGAAGATCATGTTGTTGGCTAGCAGCAACCTTCATGACTGTCAAAGCATGCCAGGCAGGCGACTCTGGCACGACAGCTGGTCAACATCTGCTGGTAGCTGGTGAACGTCTGTGAGCGCTGTCTTACTTCGGATTAACTCTTTCAAAGTCCCAGCATCTTAAAACGTGAGATTTTGATTGCATAGTAGTCAACAAATGTGCACTCTTGAGCGCATATTGGTAAAGGTATGCCTAGCTATTGAACATAGGTTCTGTGGTAAGATTCACAGATGTTCATCCACGCCTAAATGTAACTTCGAGGTGTAAAACAAGCCACTTGCTAGTCTAGATTCAACATCCTGTGTCACATTATCAGGGTAATTTGAACTTTGAAATCAAAAGGTGCTTTTGTACTGGTGGAAAATTAATCGATTCTATCGAATTTCCACTTTTTTAATTTTAGTGTTGGAGAGGAGGAGTATTAAGGGGGCAGCTTGCAAAATACACACATTTGTGTTTGTGGATGTCCGCAAGCATTCTGCTCTGGTAACACTTGTAATATAAAAGCCCATCCTTTTTAGGACTAATGTTTCCAGGGCTGAAATGAGTAAGAAACAACCTTAAATTCCATGTAGCAGGAAGTGGGAGGAAGGATTTTAAACTCTGGGGAAATAAAAGAAAGTTAAATGTGCAAGGGCATATTTCCGCAGGACTTATTTGCCTGAGCAAAATTTGGCCCACCAGAGTCCTCCTGGAAATCTGTGAATATTTTAGTTTCCATGAGTGCCGCAGGTGAAGACGATGAACTCCCAAACAGATCTGGAAATTCACTCTACGTGTACAAGTACACCTATTGGTTTAGATGCCCTGCTCTTTTATTAGGGCTCAGTTATCACATTATTGTGATAATTAGATTGCATGTATCTAGGTTGTGTTTATATACGTTGCTATGTTAATGGGGATTTATTTATACTGCCCACTAGTTTTTTTCTACTGTTTTCTCACTTTAGTAAGCAGCCAAAACCTTGAAATCTTCTTTAGGAACCTGATGTCCATGCCATATGTACAGTAGGTGAGAAGAAGCATGCCTGAAACAGAAATAGCACAAATATTGTGTTGTGGGGACAGACCGGAACACTCTGGGGTTTCTTGGCGCAGCTCTTCAGGGCTGCATTGATAATCTTATCAAACTTGGCGCGCATTAAAGGACATACTGTCCCGACTCCCAAGTGGTGAGTTGATCATAGGATCTGCCGTCCTTGTGAAAAGGTACATCTAGCTAAAGCCAAGTGAGCACCTCCCAGGAGGACCACCCACCAAGTACCGCCTGAGATGCGACACTCTGCTTCCACCCTAAATCCTGCTCCAAAAGGGGTCCAAATGGAACTCCATTCCTGCCCTTTTGGTTTCATGTGCCTAGTAGAATGAGAGACCTGGCGGTGACACTAGCTCTAATCCTGATTTAAATATTCTCTCCTAATTAAATTGTGTTCTACTTGGTAGGGAAGTTCTTATTTTGTTTTTGTATGTCATTATTTGATACTATGCATAGAGTGCTATAAATAAACAGGTCAAACTTGAAGGAGGCTTTACTCCTGAGTAGGTCAAGTCAAGAGCAAACTCCAAAAGAACTTAATATGGATACCTCCGCATATGATGACTTGCATTGTGATTTTTTTTAAATCAAGGAAAATTTCACTACCGCCAAGTCGTATAAACCTGCCAATTTACTGCACTGCCAATCCGAACCAAGTTTCTTTCACAAATTTTGATTTGCGAATTGCAATTTGCTTATTTTTTCCTCAAGCAGGAATTTTAGTGTTGGTCACAAATCAGTTAGATTTCTTTGTTTTACATATTACTTTGGTAAAACCGCCAGTTAAATCTCAGAAAGAGGAACCTCTACTGACATTCCCGCGGTTCACTTTTGGGTGTTCGGGATGGGAATGTCCAGTTCTAATTCTGATAAACATCCCATCTCTCAGTACCCCAGCTTCCTCATTTTTTAGAGTTGGTAGAACGTAGGAACAGGCCCAAACCCTGCACCACACACTGAATAATATTTTTGACGTTTACTCAAATCTGACTCAATTGATTATAGACTTTTTTTTGGGAAGCCCTGGTGAGTTTTTGCCTGGTGACTTCTTTGTTTCTTTGAGGCAGGCCGGCAAACTACAGTGCGTAATTATCCACAGCTGAGGGAAGACACAGAGTTGTTTTAGGAGAGAAGCCAAGGAGCCTGAATTGCAGGTTTTTCACACTGCGTCTATCACCCCCATAGTCATCACGTTGCTCTTGCACGCACAGCAGAGACTAAGCCCAGGGCTGGCCAGGGTGACAGACACTGAATTACATGTGATGCGAGAGGAGTCTGCTGGTAAACTTGCCGTGCCATTTCAGAAGAGGAAGTCCAGCTTCCAAACACCAGAAGTTCTGCCCCTGGAACACAGGCTGATCCACTTCTGCCTTTTGAGGTCGAGTGTGCAAGCGTTTTGACCTTTTGTAAGTATTGTGGGCTTTTAACCACGCCCACAGCACGCCCATCACTGTAACTCGTTTGTGGGCTTGCCTTTCAAAAATCCTTTGTTATCATTGTTAAATGCTTCACGTTTGTCCCTCCCTGGGGCAGTTTTGTTACTGCCTAGGACCCCAACCCTGTTAAATGGATAATTGAACTTTTACTGATAAGTTTGACTGCAAGCAAACTTCTTTTTCCTTTTGTGTATTTCCTTCGCACTCACGCTCATGGCAGCCACAGCGCTTTGATTCAGCTCGCTTATGTCAACTGTTTTACTTTTCATTTCAGTTTATGTGGCAAGAAAAGTCCATTTAGGAATTTACAACGCTAATAGCTTTAACTTGAGCAAATGCGAGACCCATTGCATTGCAAATGCTTGTTATAAGAGGAGGTGGAACATCCTGATGGCTATAAAGGCATTCATTTTAGCAGAGGGGGTCATTAGCCCCCCATTTTAGCAGTTTGAGTGGGGGAATGAGTTTCATTGGATAATTCGGTGTAACATGAAACATTTAAGTTGCTTACGATTCCTTTGATTTTAAAAAAAGGTTCTGGTCTCCAAGAAGCTCATAAATATGATCTCTTGGAGTGTGAAGGAGGGAGTGATGGACAGGAGAAACAGAGAGAGGATGGATGTAGGAATGAAAAGATGGATGGAGTGATGGATGGAGGGAAGGATGGAGAGGATGGAGGATGGATAGATGAATGGATACTGATATAAGTGAGTGAGAGGATGATGAAGAAATGGATGGAGCAAAGGGTGGAAGGAACGAGGGAAGTATTATGAATGTATAGATGGAGATAAGGATAAAGGAATAGATGAAGAAAAGAGTGATGGAAACTTGGTTGGGTGGATGTCAAAAAAAAGAATGGGTGGATACGCAAGAAAAGAAAACACAAAGAAGGATAGAGGTAAGGAAGTAAGGATAAATAGAAAGCTAACAGCCGGAAGGATGGATAATTAGAGTACAGCATCTATGTATATTAGGCAGAAAAGCAACATGGAACTGGAAAAGATGAAGAGAAAGGAGGACACAGTTCTGAAAGAAGCATAGAGAGCTCGAAGTAAATTTTAAAATTTCAGAATTCCCTTAGGTGTGCAGTCTCCGAATGACTGAGGGGGTTGCTTGCCTCACCAGTTCGCTCAGACCTATTTGGGACATGGTTCAAATTGTAGGATATGTTATTTTTATTTCAGTGTGTTCGGATTGTACCTAAAATGCAAGCCCTTGGGTCTGAACGGATATTTCTTAATTGAACTGATGGTTGATATATTATAAAGTTGAATAGTGTAACATAACATATATATATATATATATATATATATACCAATTTTTGCTCAATTGTAGCTACCTACCACATTTTTAAAAAATTTGCCATTATGTGGCAAGTTATTTTGCAAACGTGGTAAGTCTATAATGGTGCAGAAAATGCTGCAGCTACAGAATCCCATACATCAACTGCTCATCATCTTTGTACAAGGTGTTATTAGTAACCTGTTTTCAAAAGGTAAACCAAGTATAAGCATTCTAATTCTAATCTGTTTCCATTGTTAGCTGCACTTTGGGGTAATTAGCTTATTTAATGGGTAATGTGTAAAATAGTCCTATAGAGATATCTCAGGGGGGCTTTAGCCACATTATTTATGACTAGAACCCATCTTTGGCAATACTGTACCATATTGCACAGTTACGATATATATATTGGGCTATTTTGGGTCCATGAGTGGTCCTTCTACGTGTCCTATGGGGTCAGGAAACCTGTATCTGCGGTTTTTCTACTGGTAAACTCAGAACCTTACTATAAGGTCCCTGTGCAGGTAGCTATAGTTAGAACCGAGTTTCCATAGGAAAAGCATTTTTGTTTTGCTAATAGCTTTGGCATGATTTGTTTAAAAAAATAGTGTGCACCTGAGTTCATCTGCTGTATGGAACGTTTTGGGAGAATCATCAAGCAGGGACTGAGAAAAGGGGAGGTCCCAAAAGGCATTTACCCCATGCAATTTCCCATAGGGATTTTAAACACTACTACAGCCCCAACTGCTGACGGAGTTTCAACACATTTGGTCGAAAGCTACCTCTTAGTCCACAAAGAGCCTTTATGTGATTGGTGTAAATCCATTCAGTAGTTTTGGAATTATTTAGGAAAAAAGAAATATAGATACCTAGGGACACGGATCCAAATCTTTTCTCCAAAGCAAGGCCCTGATTGGCTGGCCGCAACCTGAGAGAAAGTTGTGGCCGCCATTTTGTTTATCGGCCCGGTGTGGGAGGTAAAAAATAAAAGTGACATAAGGGGTCAGGATAGACGTATCCTGACCACATTGGACAGATGGAGGAGTCCCTCAATGCCAAAAATTTGCCCACGACCCTCAGTGTAAATTTGCGATGGTTCTGCAGAACCAGAGCCCAATGGAAAAAAAAATACGCCCATTCAAACACTCACCTACCGACCCAGCGTGGGTACATGTGGGGGGGTGGTTGCACAGCTTGGCCACAGGTCAGGCCCTACGGCCAACCACCTGCTGCGCACCGCCGAAGACCGTGCACAGCACGGGGTTGGATGCACATGCGGGGTTGGCCACAAGACCTGGCTTCAGGCCAGGCCCTTTGGCCAACTCCCACCATGCACAGGCTTCAGCAGTGCGTGACGGGGTTGGCTGCCCTTCGGCCAACCTCTTGCCACACACGGATGAAGCCGATGCACAGCATGGGGCTGGATGCAGGCAGGAGGGTTTGCCGCAGGGCATGACCGCAGGCTAGGCCCTGCGGCCAAGCCCCTGTGCTTTAGAAAAACCATAAAAATTCACTACAAAAAACAAAGGTTACAGGGATGTTATAGTTAGGAATTAGAATTTAAAAAACCTTAGAGATTCACTGAAAAATACAATGGTTACAGGGATGTTATAGTTAGGTTCAGAATTTACATGCACAAAACCATAGAAATTCAGTTACAGTTAATCAAAGTAACTATAACTTTGCCCTACTGTAGCTCTAACTCACGCCCTCGTCATGCACAGTTAATTACTCCAAATATTGCATCATTCATGACATTTTCTGTGGCATTAGTGATGTTATCGCTGCAACATTTGCAATAAAATTATTGATGAGAAAACTGTGCATGGCGGGGTGCGAGTTATAGTTACCATAGGGCACGAGTTATAGTTACTTGAAATAACTGCTACTATAGCAGCTGAATTTCTAAGGATATTTGCATGTAAATTCTGAACCTAATTATAAAGTCCCTGTAACCTCTGGTTTTTGCAGTGACTATACATACAGATATATATATATGATATATAAACAAAACGCATTGGCCGTTATTTTTATTTTGTTCGCACTTTGAAATAAATTCACTGGTGGATTCACCAGTATACTGATCTTGAGCGTTATTTTTTGGGCGTCATAAACATACCACAGATTGATCCATACCTGTGCCGCCATATCACGTGTTAGGGAGAAGGACTGCACGAGGGTGGCATTTGCTAGTAGTTAGCTATAATTAGGACCATGTTTCTATAGAGAATGCATTTTTTGACTTGCCTAGATCTCTGACGCTGTTTGACAAATCTTCATGAAATTTTCCAAAAGAAGTGTGGCAGTGATTCTTGTTGTGCAAGGAAAGTTTCAGGGTGATCCATCAAGTGGGAGCCGAGAGAAAGGGAGGGGTCAAAAAGTGTGTTTCCCATCTTAATTTGCATAGGAGTTTTGAACACAAACTACAGCCCGAACAGCTGGATGAATTTACACCATTTCTAGCAGAAAATTCGATTTTGTTCCACAGATTGTGCTTTTTGTTATTTAGTGTAAATCCGTTCAGTAGTTGTTGAGAAATTTAAGGAAATCCAAATCTATCTAGAGCCGCAGTTCCTTCTTGACGATTTTGTGAATATAACAAGTTCATGCACAGATTTGCAGAGCTCTGATTGTCTTTCAACACTTCAACGAAGTTGCAGCAAAAATTGAAAGAAAAAAAAAAAATGCGGTCTGCCCCCGCTTGTTTTAGTAAAGGCCCAGGTTGGTCCAGGACATGGGGGGGCATATAAAAAATAAAGGAGGGGAGCACACAGGTTTATTTATACCTCAGGGACCACCACCTCCCGGGGCTTAAATTAAATAGTATGCAGGGGCGCATGGGTTCCCGCTCACCTGGGACCACCACCTTCTGGGGCAAAGGTGTTAAACAGCTCCTGCTTGCTGGGAGCTGAGTTTTTTCTGTTTCCCTGCTCGCAGACATATTGGCAGGAAAACAGACTAAACGATTGCTCTCACAGACAGGGAGCTGCATGTTTAACAGCTCCCTGTCTGTGACAGCAATGCTGGTTCCCACAGGAGGCGGAGAGCCGGCTGGGACTGTGGGGGCATTCAGGGTCCCCCAGTGGTTACTGGGTGCCCTTGGGGGCACCCAGTGACCCCCTCTGCCACAGATTCCCTCACTACCACCCTTTAACAGTGCCCCTCATGTTTCCATAACCACTCTCTCTCGGCTGCATTCAATTATTTTTATAGTGCCACTCATACCAGAGTAGGATGTCAGAGCAGTTAACATCATACACACACTACAGAGAGACAATCATCATACATGTGTAGATCAGTGTATTGGAAATGTTACATAGGACAAAGGACTACAAGGTGTAGGTGTCATGTAATCCATACTGGTAGGCAGTATAGTTAAAGAGTGCTTGCTTGGTCTGGGGAAGCACAAACTCCATGTTTAAAACCTAACACCATGATTGGGGCAAGGGTGTGGAATTTATTAAAATATCTACTTGTCCATGGGACAGGTTGCTTCTTCAGTCTATTGTCCTGTAAAAATATCTACTTGTCCCTTTGGTGCCTTGTAGTGTGGTGACAAATTATGGGTAGCAATCTCATTATGTAAAAACTCTGATAATAGCCTCTTTGATTATGCCAGGGCTAATAACATAGTAGGGCTTGAATACTTGCAATTTCAATCACTACTGTAGCAATTTCCTTATTTTGCCACCTTTCCGCAGATCTACATACTGGGGCTGGAGGAAGCAGTAAGCAACAGTCCCAGGGCTGGCATGCCTTTGAGACTGCAAACCTAGTAACTTGCATGTTTGAAGGATTGTCACCAGCTTTTCTCCAATCTTTTTCCATAATAAGAAAGGTTGGAAATTTACTTCTGACAATGGCAGAAGTAGAACATATTTCAGGTTTGGGAAAAAAAGTGGTTGGGGGGAAAGTGAACTTGTAAACGCTCAATAGATTTTCACATGAGCAAATCTACACATGCATATTTGCCCATGCTAAAATACAGTTCACAAATATTTTATAGGAGTACGATTTTCTGGTACACATCTTGTGAATTCATGAAAGGCACTCATTCAGAGACATATACTATGGGTGCACTTTTGTGACTTTCTTTAGGAACTGGGTCCCTAATTAGGTCTGGCGTTAAACACATTTTGTTTTTATTAAACTTCAATTTCTCTCTCTGTCAGCTGGCTTTACTGTGATCACATTATGCTCTTCCACAAGAAGCATATTGGCACACAAAGTAGTTTTGTTCAGTGCCATGAACTAGAGTGGCAAGCATTAGCATAATGAAACTGAAGGGGGCCCCTTTGCAAAGAACATAGGGCCATATGTAGGAACACTTTTTCCCATAGGCACAGAATGGGTAAAAACCTTTGCTACATCTGGCCCATAGAGTGGCACCCTCTCCAGACTCACTCGGGAAAGGTGCTGTGCTGAAGGGGCCCCCTGGAGGGGGGCTGCGGGGCCTTTGTAATGCAACTGGTGGCAACGTGTGTTTTTAGAGATCAAATCTTTTTTTTTTGCCAGTGTTTGTTACAATGGTGAGGGCCTGGCAGCTCCCCCAACAATATAATGTTACAAAAGCCATGTCAAAACAGGACATACATTGATGAAACTAAAAGACTCACCAAAAAATGTCCGATCGGTTGGCTTAGTCAGTGCTTGTTTATTTTCATGCTTCCTATAATCTTGTTGAAAATTGTAACACTGATTTTCCATTAGGAATATTTTTTGGAAATACCAGGATGCATCAACACATTTTACTATATGACGCTTCAAAGAAACAGCACCTGAAATTTCATAGTAGCAAAACTTTTTTTTCCTAATTGCATTTCTTCTGAACATATTATTTTAAAAGCAAAGAATCCTCTCTTTTGGTTGCAAGCTTCTGCAAACATTTGCATCTAATCAGAGAGCATTCTGGGAGCATTATACTTAGCGTCATATTGTTAAACTTGTGTACACTTTTTTTTTCTTTTTTTTTTTACTGGACCCACTGTCAGTAGTGCAGTGTGACTTTAAAACATTTATTTACATCGCTCACCATAATAATGAAGGCTTTCAATTAATGAACCATAAATACAAATTTGAACAGCATTGACATATGGACACACATTACCTCAACTGCAGACAGTTCCCCTTTTCTGCAAACTGGCAGCTAAAGGGTTTTGTGCTGCAGAAGGTTGGGCCTACTTGTCCCAAGGACAAAATAAACATGACATCTTGTTGCCCTTAGCCCCAAACAAGATGTCCTGGGCGTCGGGCGATAGGAATTCCACATCCCTGTTGTGGGTTCTCTTTAATAATAAGTATGGATTTCTACTGAAATGAATCATTTTGCAACATTAAGTTAATGAACGACTGGGGGTAAAAAACACTCTAATGGATACCTTGAAGTTTGAATGCAGCCCTTTGATGACAGTTAATTGCTCACTTTTCTATACTAGGATTTTAACTTCTAACCCGCAAGCAGCAAAAAGATCTCTCTGACAAAAACAGTAACCCACTGACCTATTCCACTATATGCACTTTGCAATCTGCATGGTAGAAGTTCTTTGCAGCAGACATATTAACCCTCTGTGCTAGCGCTACCTTATGATGAGTCAAAGCTTCCAATAGACAAAACTCTAATCTCTCTTCAGGAAGAACTTTAATCACTGAGTTATCTTGAAATTTTCATTATTGCCTGAAAAGTGCTGGAGACAAGAAACGCGACAGCAGGTGCATTTGAAATCATAACAAAGTTGCTAACACAGCGCCCCCACCCAAAGTCAGCACCCATTGCAGTGGCACAGGTCGCACAGCCCTAGAGCCAGCCCTGAATGTGTATTAAGGCTGAGCCCAAAGGGATGGGGTCCCTTGGGTCAAAATTGGCCAGGAGAGGGGTACCGCGCAGCCCCTCCTCTCCCAAAAAGAAACCCCAGAGACACCCTCTCACACCCAGAGACACCCTCTCACACCTATTCTCACTCCTAGTGAGACAGGCCCTGTGGCCAACCCGCTCTGCACACAGTGCGGCAGTGGTTGGATTAAGGTATAGTAATTAAAATTACTTTACGTAAAAAAAAAAGAAAAAACATAGAAATTCACTGACAAAAAACAAAGGTTACAGGGACGTTAAAGTTAGGAAATAGAATTTAAAAAAACATAGAAATTCACTTAAAGAAACAAAGGTTACAGGGACGTTATATTCAGGTTCTGAATTTACTCGCACAAAACCATAGAAATTCAGCAGTTATTGTTAAAATTATTTCAAGTAACTATAACTCACGCCCTAAGGTAACTATAACTCACGCCCTCACCATGCACTGCTAATTACCCCAGATATTACATCACTCATGACAACTTCTATTTCATCATTTATAATATAAATGAGCCATTAGCAGTCAAATTATTGAAGAAGAAACTGTGCCTGGCGGGGATGCAAGTTATAGTTACCTTGGAGCGCTTGTTAAAGAGTCTTGATATAACTGTAACTATAACTGCTGAATTTCTATGTGTTTGTGCGAGTACATTCAGAACCTAACTATAACCTCCCTGTATCCTTTGGTTTTTTAAGTGAATTTCAGTTTTTTTCAAATTCTATTTCCTAACTATAATGTCCCTGTAACCTTTGTTTTTCAGTGTGTGTGTGTGTGTGTGTGTGTGTGTTTGTGTGTGTGTGTGTATATATCAGAAATAAAATCCTAGCTATCCTTTACCAGGAGAGCACCATCTGTTAAGTGCATCATCATTTCAAAGACTGGTACACAAACTGCCAATGTGCTAACATATTACCAGTATTTCCTTTTTCATGGCCTTTGCTGAACGCCCACAGGTTGGACTGCATAGGACAGAAACTCCTCGTTTTGAACTGAATAAGATGAAACTTTCACTAAGAGTTTCCAGCTAACTACCATTGATGCTCTAATTACACTGCCTCAATCGTAGTATGTGTTACCCGGGAATTTGCTTTAGAAAACTAAATCAAATACCTTATGTCAGTCCCCGACCACTCTGACACAAACATATATCTTACTCTTCTGACTTCCTGTAGTATGGGAGCTGCAGAACTGTGGAGTTCACTCCCACTCAGTTCATTACACTCTCCAAATTTATAGATTGCTTGGCCACTTCCAGTATTGTGTACACAACCGATTGCGTTTGAAATCAGGCGTTGGGGGTCTGAATACTGAATGTCATCTGCCCTGAGGAAGACAGCTGGAATATTATTACTCAGAGTTGAAACACGTGTAGGCTCGTCTGTGGCGAAAATTACAACATGGATTATCACGATTATGGTTCATGAATAAAGACTGCAAGAAGACTTTTCACAGAATAGTGGCATACTTATTTGAGCTAGAGTCCTTGACTTTCTTTTGTATTGACATTGCACTCCTTGAAGAAAATCTGGTGGCTTTCCTTCACCCTTGGGCACCCATTTGTTTATTTTGTATTATCTATACACTGTGCGTGTGTGTGCCAAATCTACCCAACCACCACTTTCTCTATATTGTGAATACATTAAGTCCGCAGGCTTTTGGGCATTTTGTTGTGCAGAGTTACAACCAGCAACATTTAGCAGGTGATGAGTAGGTATACTGCTATGATGCGTTAATGCTTCAGTTCGGTAGTTCAGTTGGTTGTGAGTATGTCTGGTAATAGACTGAAGGCGATGGGAGGAATGCTTGCAAGAGTCCACACCACTGGCAATCCCTCTGGGTAGCGCTCCACCCCATTGTTTTACACCAGCTGTACCATTCTAGTCAGATGCCTACCGTATATAAATCTGTACTGACTCAAATTCTCGTGGGAATAGTCTATCTCAAACTGCTAGCCAAGGCCACCACCAGACAAGAGCACAAGCACCCCCAGGCTGCTTTCATCCGTGTTGGGCCTCATGGTGAGGTGTAACTTGGATCCTGTGCACAACGAACAAAGGTCTCCTTTCTGGGTATACCCATGGCCACTTCTGGCATGCTGCTAGTGTCACAGGATCGTAGGCATTGTTCCATCGCCCTTTGGGAGCTTGAATCCTAAATAATGGCCTAAGTTATCTGGTAGTGGCTATTTTTTTAGCAACAAGTCCTGAAACAGTTTGTTGTGAGCCCAAAATGAATAATCATTATTATTAATACATCTACTCTTAAAGATTGGAAATATTGCATGCCTGAACAAGATCGAAGGCAAAAAAGAGGAAGTGATGTCCAGTTTTGGTATTTATTAGAGACAGAGGAGTCGCTGAAAGCTTGAGTCTGATGCCTGGCTCCGGCGCAATGTCCTCTTGGACACTGGAGCCCAAAGGGAGCACGTGGATTCTGCCTACAACCCACGCTCTAACTTCATGCGCCAATATTTAAAGGCAAATCTGTGACCGTTAATATTACACAGGGGAAAGAATTAGGTGCACATCCAGAGGCTGGATTGCACAATGTGGATCCAGAAAATCTGGGCTCAAGTCCAGCTTCCTTGCTTGACAAGTGGTGTAATCATAGTCAAATGTTTTTTTTTCACCAAACTTTTCCTTCGTTATCGCATCGCAGCACAAAACTCCTGCGTTTGTAATAGACTCTACTGCTGATCCATCTGTAAGAATTCCAGTCACATATATGGCACACTTGACAGCTAATTTGCCTGTTAGTTTACTAGTAGTGTTGTCATTGGGGGTAATATGGGCACGACCGGTTCAGAGGTGATAGAGCGTTCCGTCCTAATAAATTACCTGTATCTGGACGCTCTTGGGTCGATGAATCTTTTGACCAAGTGGGGCTCTCTTCACCCGAGAGTAATCAATTTAATCAAATCAATAATCAATAACGAACATAAGCAATGCCCTGATCAACATAACACTTCACAATTAATCCAGAAAACATTTCGGCGAACCATGACCTTTCGGCCATGAATAACCACACCAGTTTATTCAAAATTAATGAATTTATTTCCCTATATTAACAAAGCTAGCACGATATAAATGTGTCTCAACACCAAATGATATATGTAAATGAACATTAATAGCTGTCCATAACGGCGAAAAGATGCAATCTATGCAGCATTTGAATAACAATGCATTCGATGATAGCAACGCAAACCACTAAAATGATAATCTGTAATAGGCTAATTGCATACATTAGTCAGCATAACAAGGTCTCAAATTGCATCGTGCAACAAATGAATCCTCATCTAACATCAAATTAGCATCTGCATGTGGGACTTCATCCAAAAAAACAATTTAGCAACATTAATTTGGAAAAACTCCTAACTAGGGCTCATATCAAAAATCAGCAGTTGGTTACCTAAAAAGAAAACACAATGCAATTGTACATTTTATCCTTTCATATTTACCAAATTCAATCAGCATTCAAAGAAGTCTTCGTCTCACAGGTACCGGTTGATCAGCATGGGGCGGGGGTAAAGGGGCAGGGTGGACGGGGCAATTGCCTCACAGCGGCAAGATAAAAGGACAAAACTACTACTTTATGCAAAGGGACGAATCAAAGTTAAAGTCTCTAGGGTGAGAATTTCTTAAAGTCTCTTTCTCTCGATTAGAGAAAGCATCAAAGTCTCATTCAAAATGGCGTCGAACATCAATTGGCATCGTAGAAGATGGCAAAATGACGAGGTCGGCAAGATGGGCCATAATGTCTGCAATGTCTGCAATGTCTAGTGTCCTCAATGGGTGCAATGGGTAATGGCTGCTTTCTTCTTGTGCACCAGGTTTAAATAATCAACAGTTCAAATCCAGTAGGGTCTTCCATTGGAGGATTCATAGGTTGGCTTCAAATTGTCCAATCAAAAACAACAATTTACAAGCTTCTACCTAGGCCTACATTATCCTTGGAGTCGGGAACGTAAGTTGCAACATATTTTACCAATTAATTCACTTTCAGAGCTTCCATTGTCTGCACCTGCAGATTGACCTTGGAGCAAAGAAGAAGATGCCAGGCTGGCACGAAACCTTAAAGATAAGCATGTGAACCGATCTCACTGGAAAAGTACAGCTTCAAGCAAGAATACACGTTTTATTAGCACATTAGAAAAATACGAGCATCTAAACCGTGAGACAAGGCAACTAGGCCGAAGCCTCCACTAAAGTTATGCTAAGTTAAAACATTTCAAACAAGCAAATCATGGCACACGTTTACGGTTATGTCAGATTAGTACAATTCTAATACATCACGTTATATAAAGCACGCTTCTAAATGTTGGCGAACTACTCTGAGGGCACATTTGTCCCCGTACAATCTTTATTAGTTCGGTTAAAGTCACACTTGATTATTGCAGCACTACGTTTTATGCGCTAATAAATGTAAAACCTTTGTTTCTGCGTCATCAATCCCTCCTCTGATGACTATTTGTCATCACACAAAACCATTCCCACAAATTTTATTCCATTTAAAATTCTGTCAGTTCTCTTTGCCTTTTAGTTCCCCTTGTTCTTGCCTTGTATTCTTCTGCCATTCTTTTCATTATTTTCTCTTCCTTCCTTCTTTTAATTTTTTCCATGATCATTAGTATTCCCCTCTTTATTCCCCAAATCCCAAAGATGCAAATTAGTACTATTAGTATTCCCTGTATTATTTTTAGTAATATTCCATTCCAAATGCCACCAAGCCAATTTCCCACTGAAGCAACTCCCTTTCCAACCTTCTCCCAAACTCCTGGTTCTTTCAATTCCTTCAAGTCTGCACTCTCTTTTGTTAGATTTGCAAGCATTGTTTTAATCTTCACACTGTTGTCTGGTATATACGTGCAACAGTGACGCGCACCAAGCATTTTGCAAACACCGCCATCCTTTGCTAAAAGAATGTCTAGGGCAAGCCTGTTTTGAAGAGTCATAGCTCTTTCCGCTGCAAGTTCAGCATCCATCAGGATTATAGCACCTGAAAACTTTGTCAACATGTTATCCACTATAGTAGGCAACTTTCTTATTTTGATGGAATTCAACACAACTCCCAATGATGGAATTATGGCTCCAAATATATCTCCTACCACAGCAGCTGCGGTCTCTCTTTTCTGGATATGATGAGATCCAGACGTCTTTGGAATCACCGATAGGTCATCCAGTTGATAAACCTTTGGGAACATTATACCCAAATAACATCTCCCCCACCATCCCTTTGGAAGACGATAATAGGCATTATGCCCACAAATGTAATATACACCAGGTATGACAGGGTCAAGTCCGTTCAGCATGAATGTCCATTTGGCCTTAAAGATAAACGTATGTTTACATTCACTCGCTCCCACGAAAATGTTATCATAATAAGACTCACCACGATATATACAAAATTTCCCTACATGCCAAGCGTCTAAAGCTATTTTTCCTTGTGTTTTTATTGCGGCAAAAGCATAATTATCTACTGAAGTCCTCTTACTTAGCTCTTTTTCTAATTTCGCATTCATTTGTGCCCTTCTATCATCTGTGCGATCTAAAAAGCTTATTTCTACTGCAGAGAGCGAGCAGGTAAGGTTTTCCCTATGAGCGTGAGCTGTTTCAAAAGGTTGCATTGGCTCGAAAAATTCCCTCATTATTTTAGCATCCCAATCTTTAGCAATCTGGCTTAGTTGCGTTATTATAGGAACATATGCAAAGGTAACATCATAATTTGAATAAAAATACTGTATGTTAGTTTGACCATAAAATCTAGAAGTTACTAAACTACATGTAATCCCATATGTAAGAGGCATGTGGTGATAAGTCACCCCTTCCGTTACCGATGTCGGTATCTGTGTACACACATAACAATCTTTCGCATCCATAGTCTCAACATATTCTGTTAGTAGGCGATAGAAAACATTATACGAAAGTTCCTTCTTATCGTGCAAGTGTCTCTCATCTAATTCTAGTCTTTTCAATGCGGTTAGTTCAGTGACAGTAACAGGAGCAGAAGTAGAAGCATCAATTTTCTCATTCTCACCCTTACCACGCGTTGCAAGCACTATTGCCATTATTATTAGTACACATGCAGTTATCAAGCCTATACACGCATATTTACAATATTTCACTCTACTGTTTTGTGTAGCGTACTTAGTCATGATCTGTATAGAATCAGAGAGCTAGAAGCACCTATAAAAGAAACGATTTAGCAAATTGTTACGAAGCTGAACGAGCGCAATGTTCACACAGTTTTCTTCAGGAGCCCAGTCACTTATCGGTTAGCAGCATTTGTCTCAATTCGGCAATAACTCAGTCTTTTATCAGTTAGCAACGTTGTCTCAAATCGGGTTTAAGAGTCAATCAGGTTATCAAAGTCTGCTTCAAGTTAGCAAACGTCTCATCCGGTTTAGCAATGTCTCAGCTGGTTGTATCAAGTTAGATTATAGCAAGCAATGTCATTTATCACCTTTTCAATCAATAGTGTCCATAAAACTTTTCTTTTCTATTGGTATCTCTTCTTCTTCGTTCTCGAGGCTAAGAGATACAAATTCGTCGTTCCAATCGTCATTGACTACATATGCCCATTCTGGACCGGAATATCTCCTGTTGGTATCCTTTTCCTTTTCAATTTTGCATCTCTCTTTGATTCTGTCTCACTGGTACTTTCCTCTTTGGCCAAGTCTTTTCCTTCACTCGATTTTGGTACCACGACAGACACTTCCTTTTTTTTCTCTTTCACTCTTGGCCCTTCACTGTCGTTCAACGTTTCTCTAGTCCTTACTTTTACTGGTGATATACTTGGTCTTCTCTTTGCACTGTGTCCACTTGATGGACCTACGATCTCTTCTGAAGAAGTTTGAACAGTTTCGTTCTGTTCTGCCTTGTCCCCTCCTTCTGGGGAGTCAATCAGGTTTTCCTTTTCTTTTTCTGTACCGTCTGCTTCTGGGAAAGCCCTCCTCTGATCAGGCTCTCCTGCTTCTTCACCTCTTTCGAGCCCTTTGTCACAGTTACTTTCTTCAGGCTCTTTGTCACTTTCAGCTGCTTCGTCGCTGTCTGAGGCTCCTCCTTGGCCTTCCCCAAGTGAATCGGTTGCTTCGTCCTCAGAGAATATATCTCCCTCCTCTATTTCTGCCTGTTCGCTTCTAGTTCTGTTTTGCTCTGCCTCAGCCCTCGGCACTTTGTTATCAGGTACTGGCAGTTTCAGCGCTTCAACTTCCTCATCTGTGGGACACAACACTTTCTTTGTATGACTGGCGTGGATCCAGTTGGGAACTCCCGCACACTTCACAGCGGTAGTGGTCGTCAGGATCACTTGGAAAGGGCCTTTCCAACGGGGTTCCAGACACGACTTCCTCACGTGCTTCTTTATCACGACCCAGTCACCTGCTTTCAGTGTGTGTCCTGGACCTTGGATCGGTGGCAAGGTGGTTGCTTCCACCTGGTGAGAGAAAGAGCGAACCACGTCAGCCAGACCCTTGCAGTAGTCTAACACCATATCATCTGTAATATTCAAAAGCGCGTTTGCGGGAACTGCAGGAAGAATTTCGTGCGGGGACAATCCAGTCTTTCTGTCATGGGTGTTTCTCATTGACATTAACACCAAAGGCAATGCGTCAGGCCATTTCAAATTTGTCGATGCACATATTTTCGCCATTCTTGATTTCAGTGTACCATTCATTTGTTCCACCAGTCCTGAGGCTTCAGGGCGATAGCTACAATGCAGTTTTTGCTCAATGTTCAGCGCTGCGCAAAGTAACTTTATCACCTCGTTATTGAAGTGACTTCCCCTATCTGACTCTAAAGAGATCGGGAATCCGAAACGTGGTATCAACTCCCTCAACAATAGTTTTGCAACTGTAAGGCTGTCATTTCTACGTGTGGGGTATGCTTCAATCCAGTGACTAAAAATGCACACAATCACCAACATATACTTCAGACCTCCATGCACAGGCATCTCAATAAAGTCCATTTGCATTCTGCTGAACGGGCCACCCGCCCTGCCAATGTGGCTCACGTTCACAACCGTTCCCTTTCCTGGGTTCATCTGCTGACAAATGACACAACGATGGCAAACTGCTTCTGCAACTTGACGGAATCTGGGGTTAAACCAATCAGTTTTGAACAATCTTATCATGGCATCTCTCCCTAGGTGAGCCTGTCCATGATAGAACCGCGCTAGCTGCGATAAGAGACTATTTGGTAAAACAAATTTTCCTTCATTTGAAACCCATAACTCATCTGGTCTCCTTGTACATTGTGACTTAATCCAGGAAACTCTTTCATCCTCCCTGACGCTATTCTGTAATGCTTTTAGCTCATCCATTGTATCCACGACCTTCAAGGCAAATGCTTCAGCTGGTTCGAGCTCTGGCTCTCTTATCAAATTCCATTCATCCCTGAGCAATATACAGTTCAAGGCACAAAATCTTGCGACTTGATCCGCATATGCATTTCCCAGGGAAACATAGTCCTGTCCTTTTGTATGAGCACTACACTTTACCACTGCAATTTCGGCTGGCATCTGAATGGCGTGTAACAATTCCCTTATTCTCTCCCCGTTTTTCACTGGGGACCCTGAAGAGGTCAGGAAACCTCTCTGTGACCATAGTTGCCCAAAGTCGTGCACAATTCCAAACCCGTACTGACTGTCAGTGTAAATGGTAACCTTCATCAATGTAGACAGTTGGCATGCTCTTGTAAGGGCTACAAGCTCTGCTACTTGTGCGGAATAGACTCCTTGAAGCCAGAACGCTTCCAAGACACCTGTTACAGTACATACAGCATATCCTGCTTTCAAAATTCCCAACCCATCTCTTAGACATGAACCATCAACAAAAATAATATGGTCATTTTCATTAAGCTTAGCATCCCTAATATCAGGTCGGGGTTTTGTGCAAAATTCAGTCACCTGAAGGCAGTCGTGCTCGACGTCTTCAGCGTTCTCAATTTCAGCATTTTCACTGGGAAGCAAGGTTGCTGGATTCAACGTAGTGCACCTTTTCAGCTGCACATTCGGTGACCCCAGAATTATTGTTTCATACCTTGTGAGTCTTGCTCCAGTCATGTGTTGCGTTCGGGAGCGGGTCAAAAGTATCTCAACTGAGTGAGGGACCATGACTGTTAATGGGTGTCCCATCACTATTCCTTCACTCTAAGTGAGGCTGATACCAACTGCTGCTACGGCGCGCAAACACCCTGGCAGTGCTGCTGCAACCGGATCCAAAGTAGCTGAAAAATACGCTACTGGTCGGTTTATGCCACCATGGGCTTGGGTCAAGACAGACAAGGAACACGCATCACGTTCATGACAAAACAATGTGAAAGGCTTTGTATAATCAGGCATACCTAAAGCTGGAGCCCTGCACATGCATTCTTTCAATTCAATAAAAGCGTCCATCTCATCTCCTTTCAGCTCAATTTCATCCAATGCATCCTTCTGGGTCAGTTTCAGTAAAGGCTTTGCTAGAGTTGAGAAGTTGGGAATCCATTGGCGACAGTAGCTCACCATCCCCAAAAACTTCCTCACCTCCCTCCTCGTCTTTGGTGGACTCATTTGAAGTACACTTGTTATTCTTTCCTTCATTATTCTCCGTGACCCTTTCTCTATTTGATGACCCAAATATTTCACTTTCTTCTGACAGAACTGCAACTTTGAAGGAGACACCTTGTGTCCATTCCTTCCCAAATGGTTCAATAGGGCAATGGTGTCGGCTGTGCAGTCACTTTCTGTCTTAGATGCAATCAGTAAGTCATCAATGTACTGTACTAGGGTTGACTCGAATGGCAATTCTAACGCTTCCAAGTCTTTCTTTAGAATCTGATTGAAAATTGACGGTGACTCCGAAAACCCTTGAGGAATTCGACACCAACTGTAAACTCTGTCTAAGAATTTGAAACAAAAGAGAAATTGTCTGTCCTCATGAAGAGGCACCGAAAAGAATGCTTGTGACAAGTCGATGACTGAGAACCACTCGGCATCGCAAGGGACTTGAAACATTATCACAGCTGGATTCGGTACTACAGGGCAGCATTTAATTATGATGTCATTTATTTTCCTCAAGTCCTGCACAATTCGGACCTTTCCACTCGCCTTTATTAGTCCCATGATTGGTGAATTACATGGACTGCTTAACACTTCTTTCAGTACTCCCTGTTTTACAAACTCGTCAATGAGTTGGGCGACTTTCATGAGGGTGTCTTGTGCCATATGATATTGTGGGGTCTGGGGAAAGGTTACATTGGGTTTTATGGTCACTTTCACTGGTTCCACTCCTTTCACCAATCCCACCTCTTTTCCTGTCATATCCCACACTTCCTTTCCGACTGTTTCCCGTAATTCAGCTGGAATATCTGCTTCAGTTATCATCGGAAAAAGGGTAATCAGAGGATATTCTTCATCAACAGTTTCCATCTCATCCCCTTCTACACTGTCCCCTTCTTCCCCATCACTGCTCGTCTGAATTCTAATTCCATCGTTCGAACACATAATCGAACATCCCAATTTGCACAATAGGTCTCTCCCTAACAGTGATATCGGGCTTGAGTCACATACCACAAAATTATGTGACCCTTGATAGTTACCAATTCTGACTTGTACTGGATCTGTGATTGGGTTCGTCAGGTGCCTGTTTGCTACTCCCACTACTTGAACTGTTCTCCCTGAGAGTGGCAAATTTGGTACTTCAATGCTCCTAACAGTTGAGCGTGTGGCTCCTGTGTCAACCAAGAATGAAACACAATGACCCATAACTCTTCCCTCCACATACGGACCCTTTTGATCAACTTCCAAGGATGCTGCAAGCACACAATTTCCCTCCTCATCTGAACTTTCACTCTCCCATGCATTGTTTATTCCATTCTCACTGTGTAATGGGAACTGTTGTACTGTGCCATTTGTATTCATCATTTGACCCGAGACCTGTGGAGGAACCATCACTTGCTGCTGACTCATTGGTGCCAAAGGTATTTGCATTTGCTGATTAGGTACCATGGGAAACTGCTGTTGCATTGGCTGCATTTGCGTCATCTGCATACGGGGCATCTGCATCTGCTGCGGCTGCATGGGCTGTAATCCTTGCAGCTGATTTATGGTCTGGAAATTTGGGTTTGGACCTCTCATTTTCGGTCCCCTCATTGTCTGGAATGCATTGACATCATTGTTTTGCTGACCAACACCTGTACCTTCCTGCATCACCATCGGGCACTCGCGTTTCCAATGCCCGACGATTCCGCACACGTGACACGGCATCACCCTTTTCATTGCCTGCACACCATTCGGAATTGCAACAGTGTTCAAATCCGGACCATTACTCCCAAAGCCTCTTCTGCCTCTGCCTCTCGCCTGTGGCTGAAACACCATGTTTCCCTGCGGCTGCGGCATCTGCTGTTGGAACCCTTGCAACCCTTGCAAACCTGTCTGAGCTGCTTTAAGTTGCATCACCATCACTTTCTCTTTCAACCTTTTCTGTTTCACTTCAATTTCGTCGCTACAGTATTTCGCATAATTCAACACCTCATCAATCGGTTTCGACTGCCAACAAATCAAATGCGTCTTTATCATCTGACTTATCTCTGGTCTCAGCCCTTCCACAAATCTAAACACAAAATGGAGCATGTCCTTCGCCTCTATTGTTTCCGTGCCACTGTAGTTCTTGAACGCCTTCAACAACCTCTCATAGTAACCATGAATCGACTCTTTAGCCTCTTGGGCAGTCCGATCAATCTTCTGCCAATCCACATTTTTCGCGGCAACCTTCGTCTTCAAGTGCTCAATCACCTTATAGTACAAGCTCATTACCATAGGTGATGGTGCACCCGTATCCCTGTCTCTCTCTGGTTCACTTGTCGGCCAACCTACAGCCCTTTTGCAGTCTTCCCACAAATCTGCCGGAACCACAATCTCAAAGAGGGTGTTCAGGTCTTCCCAAAGACATTTTGCAAGCTTCACAAACCTATCAGTCTGTTGATACCATTCAATCGGTCTCTCTCTCAGTTTGGGAAAATCATCCGTAAAAGACTGAATGTCGCTCCTGTGCCACGGTACATGTATTAATTTTCCCCCTGCTGTCTCCCTCATTGGTAACATAGTTATTGCATCACTACTCTGTGGTCTTTTCTCCTTGTGCTCTGGGACACTGTCTTTCTTCTTTTCCTTTTTCCTTGCCCATCTGCTCTCCCATTTGTCTAAGCACCTCCACACTTGTGCACTCTGCAGCAATTCTCTAAGGTGCGTTTTCATGCCTGCTGGCCTCATGTGTTCAAAGTCTGTGGTCCCGAAATCCAATCTATAGCTCCTGCTCAAGTGTTTTGTCTTGTCTATCTCAACCCCGTTTTTGTCAGCTATTTCTTGCAACCTTCTATGTACCTTGTTCACTTCTCTCGTAATCCTGGGACATAGATACCTCAGCTCTTCTTCCGAGTAGGACTCTAACCTATTCAAACCCATAGCCCCTTCCACCAATTCTTCTGCTTCCATGTTCAACCTGACCTTATTCAGATAGTCTTCTCCCTTCCCACTGGCTGAGCTTTGTGTGGAATTCAGACTGTTGAACCACTGCGTCAGCTGTTGCGCATTCAACCCCATCAGTGTAGCATTCACATCGACTGCCTTTGATGGTTGCGGCAACTTTTCAGTGTTCGATGATAGCGGTATCATCAGTGGGGGACTCGACCTCACCACTGTTGACTGAGCACATATTGGACTAAACTCCATCAAGGACCCAGATCCAGTCGGCAGAGCCGCTATCGGAGTTGTCTCTGGAGTGTTTTCTATGCACCTCCTTTCCGTCCCACTCTGCACCATTGATCCTTGACCGCTCATACCTGAGTTAGGCTGAATGTACAAAGGTACCGGTGGACCTACAGTAATGGGTAGGGATATCGCATCTGGGTTCTGTCCATTCCCCAGGTTCTGAGGCATGTTCATTCCCACACTATGGGTCATCATTGCCGGCATGCCCGTCTGACTCCCCGTCATCTGAGCATGTGCGGTTCCCCCCTGCATCTGCTTTTGAGACATCAAAAGCTGGGTTGATTCAGCTTGTGCCAATGTTGGGTTGCGACCATTCTGTACTCCCATTACGGTTGGATCTAGAATCATTCCCGTACTGTTGTCACTGCTGTAGTACCTTGGGACCTGCGGCTGATAATTTTCTGCTGTTTTCAACATAGGCACATCTGGATATATTCTCCTAACCTGCGGTATCTGCGGGGTAAACAGTAAACTCGGGTCCTTAGATCCCGATGGCGTTTCTGAATTCGGAGTTTCATTATTCTGTACCGGTGCCGGAGGGGCAGAACTGGTACTTGGACCTTGTTCACTCTCTGCATAAGGTGGTGGACGGTCGTTCAGCAATTGCATGATGAACTCCTCATCCTCTGACTCGTCTTCTCTCCTTAACTTTTTCTCGTCCTCTCTATCTTTGGAACACCTCCTGTTTGTCTTACAGGTAGCTTTCTTGCCTGTCGCCTCTTCTTCCTTAGCAATTGCGGGAAACAATTTTATCCCCTGCAATATATCTGACCTCCACACTTTCTGTGCATTATCCCACCTAGCGTCCGCTAGTGTCTTTTCTACCTTTCTTATCCTGGTCTCGAACTTCTTTTGCTGTTGCTGTCTAGCCATTAGTTCCCAAATCGCTAGAGCCTCAAACTGTGCTGGCCTTGGAGGTACCTTCATGTCGTACATCGCGAATCTCAAATTCTCTAGGATCCTTATATTGAATGTCCCATGGATCGGGAACGCTACGCTCCCATGTCTCTCTGTCAGCTTGTGCCATTGCTTTAGCCAAAGGCACGGAGCTACCCCCCTTTCCTCCATTACAATGTAAGCTGGTGTACCTTCGGGTGGCGTCTCCTCTCCTACGCTCGCTTTAATGTAAGACTCCCCCTTCATCGCACTCTTTAATGCTTTAAAAAATTTCATTTTCTCGTCTTTTATTTCACAAAGTTTGTAATCAATAAGTGACTTTAATTCCCGGAATACTCTTCGCTTGCCTTTCCCCTTCCAATCGAGCCCCACGGACTGCGTCCAATCCGTGCGCGGCCCTTCTCTGCAACTAACCTATCCCAGCGCGGCTCCTAGTGACGTCACACTCACACACACTGCGGCTGACAAAGCCTCGCGGCTTGTCCTCCTTCACTCAGCTCCTCTCGTAACAACTTCTGGCATGTATCGCGAGCAACCAAATAATAATAAAACAGATCTGTCGGTTTACTACAGGAAGGGTAACACAATCGCTTCAGGACCTTAGGGATTTTTCACAAGCCTCGGCAGTTATTCCATCTTTCTCGGTCCCCACTTTCGCAAGCAAATCCTGACCCGCAGGCTCTGCTCTCAACTTGTCAATGATCTATTCTAGTGCACTTAGAATTTGTCAAAGCCCGAAGTCGAAGTTTTCTTTCACTCCCTTAACACACGTACCGACTCGTTGACCACGCCCGGTCAACCTATTAAACCGACCAGACCACAACATAAAACAAGTGTCTCATACACTTTTCAACATACTCCGGAGTCTCTTGACCTCGCAGGGCCCGTCTCAACATCAACAACCACGTGGACATTTTTCTGCACAAAGCGCCACATGCACATGAAGTTCGACGACTTCCCTACTCTCACACTCGGAGTCGCACCTCCGCTATTCTCTAAAATCCTTGCAACCTTTTCAAACAATCTGTGGCAATAAGCTGTGCAAGCGCAAAACCCTGACTTCACTCATACCGTCACTAGTACCGCCAATGCCGATTTCACACCTCCATTCCCTCCATTCGCAAGCTCCGAGATCCCGGGAAAGTCGCGGGGGACTTAGGGCATCATCATTCTCTCAATCTGTTTTACCCAAGAAAAATCTAATTCAACACCATATACCTCTCGAGTGAGGTCTCAAAGAGCGCAACCGTTACCTCTCGAGTGGGGTCCCAAAGGGCGAAACCGTCCTCTGCTGCCATCTACTGATAGAGCGTTCCGTCCTAATAAATTACCTGTATCTGGACGCTCTTGGGTCGATGAATCTTTTGACCAAGTGGGGCTCTCTTCACCCGAGAGTAATCAATTTAATCAAATCAATAATCAATAACGAACATAAGCATTGCCCTGATCAACATAACACTTCACAATTAATCCAGAAAACATTTCGGCGAACCATGACCTTTCGGCCATGAATAACCACACCAGTTTATTCAAAATTAATGAATTTATTTCCCTATATTAACAAAGCTAGCACGATATAAATGTGTCTCAACACCAAATGATATATGTAAATGAACATTAATAGCTGTCCATAACGGCGAAAAGATGCAATCTATGCAGCATTTGAATAACAATGCATTCGATGATAGCAACGCAAACCACTAAAATGATAATCTGTAATAGGCTAATTGCATACATTAGTCAGCATAACAAGGTCTCAAATTGCATCGTGCAACAAATGAATCCTCATCTAACATCAAATTAGCATCTGCATGTGGGACTTCATGCAAAAAAACAATTTAGCAACATTAATTTGGAAAAACTCCTAACTAGGGCTCATATCAAAATTCAGCAGTTGGTTACCTAAAAAGAAAACACAATGCAATTGTACATTTTATCCTTTCATATTTACCAAATTCAATCAGCATTCAAAGAAGTCTTCGTCTCACAGGTACCGGTTGATCAGCATGGGACGGGGGTAAAGGGGCAGGGTGGACGGGGCAATTGCCTCACAGCGGCAAGATAAAAGGACAAAACTACTACTTTATGCAAAGGGACGAATCAAAGTTAAAGTCTCTAGGGTGAGAATTTCTTAAAGTCTCTTTCTCTCGATTAGAGAAAGCATCAAAGTCTCATTCAAAATGGCGTCGAACATCAATTGGCATCGTAGAAGATGGCAAAATGACGAGGTCGGCAAGATGGGCCATAATGTCTGCAATGTCTAGTGTCCTCAATGGGTGCAATGGGTAATGGCTGCTTTCTTCTTGTGCACCAGGTTTAAATAATCAACAGTTCAAATCCAGTAGGGTCTTCCATTGGAGGGTTCATAGGTTGGCTTCAAATTGTCCAATCAAAAACAACAATTTACAAGCTTCTACCTAGGCCTACATTATCCTTGGAGTCGGGAACGTAAGTTGCAACATATTTTACCAATTAATTCACTTTCAGAGCTTCCATTGTCTGCACCTGCAGATTGACCTTGGAGCAAAGAAGAAGATGCCAGGCTGGCACGAAACCTTAAAGATAAGCATGTGAACCGATCTCACTGGAAAAGTACAGCTTCAAGCAAGAATACACGTTTTATTAGCACATTAGAAAAATACGAGCATCTAAACCGTGAGACAAGGCAACTAGGCCGAAGCCTCCACTAAAGTTATGCTAAGTTAAAACATTTCAAACAAGCAAATCATGGCACACGTTTACGGTTATGTCAGATTAGTACAATTCTAATACATCACGTTATATAAAGCACGCTTATAAATGTTGGCGAACTACTCTGAGGGCACATTTGTCCCCGTACAATCTTTATTAGTTCGGTTAAAGTCACACTTGATTATTGCAGCACTACGTTTTATGCGCTAATAAATGTAAAACCTTTGTTTCTGCGTCATCAGAGGTCACGTATAAAAATGATCACTTGTAAAAAGTGCTTCTGAAGAATGATATAATTCAGTTTACTAAGGTGAAACGCTCCCGCGTGTTAGGGAAATGACCTTTTTGAAACTTTGAAGAAATGTTATTATATTTGATTCATCATTTACCTGCGGAATATTTTCTTGGCTCGGCCCCTACTCTTAGAGCAAAGCCTGACCCTTAACCTCTCTCTCCCACTGTCACCTCTGGTCATTTCTACTTTGCAATGAGGTGTACGATGCAAATGGGCATCAAAGCACCGACCCTCTGGTTGCCAGTCGCGTTGTGGGCTGCTTGAGATTTATGCGGTCACATACATGAAGAAAAAGACGAGTGTGCGAAAACCCGCCCTTTGTCCTAAACAAGACACCCGGTGTTTACCAGACGAAGGAGAGCGGGAATAGTGCAGATGTTCTGGCAGGCTTAGGGGCCGGGCCCTCCCGGGAGACTTGGCCCCTGCCGAGGTCTGAGGCAGCGTGGCCAGAAGGAGGAGGTGCGGCCAGTGGACCTTGGAACCTGCAGGTCCCAACGCGAGTGCCGACTTCAGCACTTGAGCGACTAATTGTGTGATTCTGGACATGTCCCTTAAATATGGGAAACGTATGTGCACGATGCAGATATGTAAACCCCTCTTTGGGGTCTCTCAGCACTCCGTTGTTTACCAGCTCGGTTTACAGTTTGTAAATATCAACATTTGCTCTCCTTACAGTCGTGTGCCAACAGGGGCATAACATAGGCCCTTTAGCCCCCCCACCCTTATGAATATGAAACACTTCCAAGACTCCTCATTCCACTATTCCTCCTTAATCCTCTTCAGTCCAGCCAATGGGCTCACATGTCCACACCTCGCATTAACCAGTCGCGGCAGGCGAAGGGGCAAAGTGGCAGGGCGGGAGGAACAAAACAAAAGTAAAAAAAAATATTTTTAAAAACAAACCTTCACTGCTCCGCCACTCTCCGCTGCACTGCAGGCACAGGCTCCCAGCCTACCCTGCGGCCAATCCTGATGCTGCTCAGAGCAGCATTACGATTGGCTGGAGCGCCCTGGCTGGGCACCCTGAGGCAGAGTGGAAGTCTCTGCCTGCTCTCTCCACCCGGCAACACAGTTCCGGGTTGGAGAGAGCCTAGTGTGATGTATGTTTGGTCGGTCCAAGATGGCCGGCCAAACATACATGCGCACTGACGATAATGCTGTGCACTCCCCTCCATGGCTTTTATCCCCCCTGGCACCGACCCTTTAAAAATAAAACAACAATAAACAAGGTTTGCAGCGGAGTAGCTGCCCATGGAATTAACAATTTAAATGTCCCTATACTAATTCACCCTAATCCACTTTGGATTCCAGAGTAGTTTACAACTCGCCGAAAAGTGTTACAGTGCCTTTTTATGGATAGCAAGCGCTATATAAACACAATTTCAATATTTGTGAGATATTGGATACTCAAAAGCCCCTTATTACAATCTGAGAGGGAGAGGGGCCCTATCACTTTGCATTACGCCACTGGTGTGCAACAGAAACTAGGCTCAGTGGTGTAAAGAAAGCCCCTGCTGCTCCTGTGGGGGATCCCCCAAAACAATTCAGGGAGCCCCATTCCACCCAAGGCCAATGAATCTCTGTGAGATATGGGAGACTTAGGGGGCCCCTCTTCACATTCTGCAAAGGGAGCATTATTTGATGACAGACCACACACAGATTTCTCTCCAGTTTTTCAACTGATATATGAGTTTTTACAAACCCACTTTTTGAAAATCAAATTTGGTTACGTACTGAGCCGTAGAAACATAGAATAACGTTTACAGTGTTGATAACTATGTTTGCTGTTGTTGCCCTCACAATATGAGGTGCTGCTGCCATGTGACTTAGCAGTTGTCGACATCAGTAGCTGGAACAAGTTTAGAGCGTTTTTAAGTAACCCAGCCTGAGGCTTTTGGATTACATGGCTCTCTCCTGTAAATGCATTATCCAAAAGAACTGTCTGTTTGATTGTTGCAAAAAGCTTCCCCCAGATTATCCCTTTTAGGAGTCAGTATCTTTCGATTAAGGATAAGATCACCACTTTACTTCATTTTGTTTCTAATTTTACCGTGTGTATTTTAGTGGAGAACGGGGTGAGAGGGCTACTTTAACAAAATGAGAGTGCAAAACCGCGTACTTCTCAGCTTTCAAGCAGGGAGCACACGAAGCCCTGCAGATTATTCTGGGGGTGTCTCGGGTTTCATGTTGTTGCCCTCACTGGCATCCAGCAGCGTGCAAGCACTGGCTGCTGTGGCTGTTCCCAGAAGTCGACATGCGTTTCTTTTGTCTTATTCCAGGGACTGACAATGATATTTTTTGTGGAATGTATCTGTGGAAAAGGCAGCAGCACTGCAAGCTTCCCACTCACACAGAGTAATGTAAACTCCCTTACGGTAAATGTACAGTATGAACCGCAGTAAGTCAATCCACCCTCTAAGACACACTTTCCTCGTATGGCCTGGTACCAACTCTCTCTACTGAAGAAAGCGTGAAAAATAATCTACCACACGGTTGGAAGAACTCCATTAGCTGCCCTAGTCATCCCGCACCATCATAAAATCAAGCTTTAGCAATGCCAATAGGTCTGGCTTTAAAGGAATGTTCTGTGGTAATGTGAAGCATTGGAAGTATATAGCTTGGGAAGAGATATGTATTTGTGTGGTAGCAAAGAACTGTCCAGTAATATTGGTGTAGGTTAAAGGTCTGCTAACATTTGCACTGTTATGCCAGACCTCAAATTCCATGTAGGTTAATGACTACCATCCACCCAGCTGTGCTGCTGCAGGGGAAAAAGATAAATTGTCTAGTTATCTAAGAAACTGTAATAGCATTCCAGTGTGATGTGTGTGCCTGTGAATGTTCAAGTTTAGGCGGCTGGATAAATAAACAAAGCTAGGTAGAGGAAAGGCACTTATTTGTGGAAGTACACAAATTCTACCCAATGAAAACATCTACTCCTGGCTCCCAACATGTGGGTGGAGACAAAGCCCTCTTCTAGAGATACTTACTTAATGGTCTGTTGACAGCCGTGCTGTCGAACCAGACCACAACCAGCTTCATCATCTACAAAGCCATCATACCTGGTGCTCTCCTATCAGACATGCTCCCTGCCTCCGATGGCCTTCGGCACACCCTCAGCCAGGACACCATCAGACTGGAGACTTCTCCATTTAAGCACCCAGAGTCTGCAACAAAACCTGTAGCCATCAAACTTACTCCAACCTTTTTCCAATTCAAGAAAGAGCTGACAGCACACCTTAAAAAAACACTACATCACAAAAAATTAAGTTCAACTCCATTCTCAGAACTGCCCCTCTCTTCACTCAGGCATGATTAGGACCTTGGCAGAGGGGATTACTCAGTCCCAAACGTGACCAATATCCCGTCCACAGTGTTACAAGTTCCATAGGATATAATGAAACTATTAATATGGAGGGTGGGTTACCCGTCAAATGTGGGACGGAGTAATCCGCTCCGCGGAGGTCATAATCAGGCTGTCCGTCCTATTATATTTTCCTTTGGCCCTGTACAATGCACAGCTTCCTATTAGCTATGTTGGCGCTACACAAAGTCCATATAGATACATAAAGTATGTATTGCTCATGCAGTGGCAGGCAAGTTTCTATTGCATGCATTAAAGTAAAACAGCAACGAACAACATTCCATCATCCTATAATATTATAGCATGGCATAGAAACTTTAAGGAAGGGATCTTGGCCTCTGTGTTGAAGGTTTATCCACGTCTCAGAAAAATGACGCAACATGCTCCAGTATCTGTCCTGGAGAAAGCTTGTGGGCTGGGGCTTCCTAGCTGCCTATGCCATGGCGTAGCTGCAACTTGTGAGCATATGTTTGATAGTGCCTGGGTGAGTGTTAGTGGAAAAGGCATTGAGATGGGAACTAATACTGCAAAACATTATTACCAAAATGCCTTTGTGGTGTGCTTTGGCATTTACCTTGCAAAGACTTGTAATAGATCTTTAAGAAGTTTCATAAGGATCTTTGAACATGTAAGGTGTCCAGGTGAAAAACTTGGGATGCACAACATTACCCCAGATCCTATAATTCCAGTAGGTCAAATTTCTCCCCTCCGCCCACCCCCATTGGGCTTTAATGTTAACAAGTTAAAAGTAAATGCTTCGAGCTAATTGCACCTCAAACCAAAATTTAAAAACTATTCATCTGCTAGGCCAAAGGGATTGCATTCAGGAATCCCAATGATTTTAAACTCCAAAAGAATGCAGTAAAACCTTACCTGTTTCTACCTTTGGATCAAATTGTCTACCTTTAGAAAATGGCGAAACAATGTGTTTGCTTTTTAAAACATGAGATTGTTTGGTGGGGGCTCTTGTTTGTTAAGAATATCTTTCTTCTGAGGAGAAATATTTAGAAAACTAATGGTTTCCTGGGACTTTTGTTCCACAAATGTCATTTTGAATAAGTAGACATTTTTCCATGGGCTTAAGAAGCATAAATTCTGAAAACGCTGACAGTCATTAGCTTATTTAGCACCCACATGGGTCTTTCAAAGTAAATAACATATTTATGCGTTGCATATTATTTACGTAGTAAGGAGATAGTATTTTATACCCCTAGTTTCTGTCTTGCTAGTTTATCATAAAAACTTTACATCTGTACTCCTCCCATAACATGCAGTTTTATATATCAATCTTGTTTTTTTCTATATTCCTGATAGAGAGAATCAAAGTCTGGACCTTAAGGCTGGCCAGCGGAATTGTATGGCAGCTGTAGATATTTGTCTATAACCTGCTGGCTACAGCCTTAAATCCTTTTCAGCGTCTTTCCAGTAGGCCTTGGTGAAATTTTAATTACGCAGTTTGTGGTTTTGCATAATGTTTGTATACGTTGGGGGCTTGTCCGTGAAGAAAATATCTTGCCAAGTAGCATATTTTGCTTGTAGAAGTCTCCTGCTGCTGTTTCGTGAGACTCGATCTGCGCACGAAATAAGTTATGTGAGATAACCACAAACCACGTTGCGCTCTAAAACACAATGTATAAAAAATGTTGAGGAATAAAAAAAATATGGTGTTTTTACATGCTATTAGTTACTTATTTTTAGATCCTGATCCTTATGTCTGCCATTCATGGTTTCTGTTTCACGGCGAACTGCTGGTAGCTTTATCCTTTTTAGAGTAACTGTATTGCTTTCAGCACTTGTCTGTGATTTTCAGTACTATGGTCCCATCATCAGTGTTCTGCCTTTTCAAGTGGTATTTCCACCCACTAAGGGGTACCAATACCAGGGGTCCAGGAACTCTTGCAGAATTATCAGTCATTTAACGTTGAACCACGAAGTTCCTCTGAGAAATGAGCCATTACTGGGAGAATTGGTAATTCCTGGCCCATTTCCCAAGTTATTCCTCGTTTTGTGCCCTATCCCTTGGAGTTTTACCTGTAGATCTTAGCTGCTTTCACCATCCGGAGTCCCCAGGTGAAACACAATCGGTCTGCGATGCTCCTGTGGATTTTACTGGCTAATGTGCAGGAGGTGATCTCATTTCTAGCACCTCACCCCCACTCCACCGCAAAGAGCGTTCTAAACTGTGCAGCAAGTTAATAGCGCTATGTTTCTTGGACAATTAAATCTTGAGGTTCTGACAGAAGGAGGCGGAGTGGCTCCCAAGTCCTCAGACAGCAAGTGGAGCCTTCTTTCAACAGGGACACCTGCAGCTTCACACCCTTGGATATTTTCTTTTTTTTAGGGTCGAGCTCGTGCAATCGCTCTGGCCCCTGTGGTAATCTCTCTGTGGGCTTTAAGCCACGCCCATCACTTTGGTTGGTTCGTGGGCTTACCTTTTAAAATTTGCTTGATTTCATTAGTGAAAGGCATGCATACATCATGCTTTTTCCGGTGTTTAGCCCCCTTCAAGCGCACCAACCAACTACTGAAAACATATGAGGCTCCATGTTTTCCACATGGCTTCTTCACTATTTCTTCTTATTTCCTGTGCAGCACGATATCGCTGGGCAGTAGTCGAGCGCTTTACATGACATCGACCCTGTTACATGGATAATTGCACTTTTGCAGGTTAATGGATAATTGCACTTTTGCCGATATGTTTCACTGTGAGTGAACTTCTGTTTCCTTTTGTGTGTCTCCTTCACGCTCATGACGGCCATAGGCTTGCATATGTGAAACTGTTTTACTTTTCGTTATCAGTTTGTGTGCCAAGAAAAGTCCAGTTAGGAGTTTACAGCGCTAATAGCTCTAACGCGAGCAAATGCGAAACACATTGCATTGCAAATGCTTGTTTTTGCCCCCCCACCCCACTAGCAGCAGCTGCAAAACTTTAAAAATATAACGATAATAAACAATGTTTCTTATTTTTTTATTTTTAAAGGGACTGGGCCATGGGGGGATGACAGCCATAGAGGAGAGTAGTGTGCCCTCCCCTCGTGCGCATGTGTACTTGGTCGGCCGTCTCAGGACGGGCAAACACACATGCACACTGAGCTCTCTTCACTCGGCAACATGTTGCCGGGATGGAGAGAGCAGGCACAGGCACCCAGTCTGCCTGGTAGAGCAAAGCCCCATGCTCAGGCCAATCCTGATGCTGCTTCATGCTGCCAGAAGCATGAGGATAGCGGCAGGATTGGCCGCAGGGCAGGCTGGGAGCCTGTGCCTGTCTGCAGTGCAGCAGAGAGCAGAAGAGTGGCGATGTGGCGTGGTCAAGGTATTTTTTAAAATTATTATTTAGATATTTTTTTATTTTTTTTTGTCCCACCCTGCCAGTTTGTCCCGTCTCCAGCTGCGACTGAAAACAACATATAAGAAACATTAACCAGGAAATGGTCAGGTTGCCAACCTGTGATATGCATAAGCAACAGGCACAGCCCAGACACCAAAACCACAAACTCACAGGTCGCTGAATGAATGATAGCCGCCCGACGGAATAGAACACAGCACTCAGCCATATTATCCCAGCCTGATTCAAACCTAGGCCTTCTATGGAAACTAGTCATCGTGTGGAAGGCAGATCTGACCACCGGAAGCACCAGGGGTCATTTCAATGGTATAGATTACCTGTATATAAAGTCAGTTCCGTTTATGTTGTAGTCCCAGCCATCTTTGACACAGGTTTCTGGGCTTCACCTGGGTAACGTCCAACAGACGTCACTGCTGGAGTGATAACTCTGCATTCATTCAGGAACACTCTCTGAGCACAATGAAGGCAACATAAAAACACCTTTACTTTAAATATTTGAACAAATACTTAAAGGAAGAAATATGGCCTGAAGGTTCAAGCACTTTGGCGTGTACTGTTGTTGTTCACGGGACTGCAGCAATTGTTCCCTGTCGGAAGGGCGTTTCTTTAGGTTACACATGGAGCCGCCGTCTGTCACCACCAGGCAGGTCACTCCTTCATAGCGGGGTGCGAGGATGGAGAGTAACCTTTAAGTAATGTTTTTAGACTGACGGTGTAGTCGGTACTTTAGTGGCGGAACAAAGACCGGGCACTAGGAAAACACCTCTTACCAACCAGTGACTACATCTGACTCCCCCTCTGCATGGAGGGTGCTGCGGTGCTTTAAATGGGCAGGTGCTGGCCAGCGCTGATCACCTGCACTTCTTTCATTTGAAGTTTAGAGTGCGCCAGAAGCCAGGGAAGCGAACCATAAAGGCATATTACGAATGAAAAACAACGCCTTCACCGTCTGTACTACCAAATATCATACATTTTCTTTGTGAGTCATACCATGCGCACTTCTAACTTTAGTGAAACTTGGCCCAAAGTCTGGAGATCGGCTGCTGGGTGAACTTGTTTTCCAACCTACAAGATCGGTTCTGGAGAAACAACTTTCAATGGCAGGCAGAACATAATATAATTTCCCAACCCGTCCCTCCTACTGCATGCCAAGCCATAGGAGGGTGAAAGAGTTAAATTAAATCAGTCTTTGCTCTTTTTGAGTGGAATATTGGTGTATTTGCTAATAATGACACATGTTCTTCGAGTGCCTTTGCAATGTCTCCGTTTCCTGGCCTGTGTTTCGACCTTCCTTGAGTAAACTCTAGCAGTCCACATATCCCGGTCTGTGGATCTTTGCTGATGCTAATGGGCCACAACTGGAGCTCTGGTACAACTTCCAAGGACGTTGGATCAGCGACCAACAGGACCCTTGTCTACCAACCCTTATGCAGACAAGATCAAATAGGAGTTCAGGCATTTCTTTTGAGGAACGCATTGGTGCTGTTAATGTCAAGAATGCTGAGAAGATGTCACCTCTAGGCATAGGCATGTTTGTATGTGGTGGAAAAAGCACCTGTGGAGGGGTGCAATTTCCAAATCAGCCTGTGTACTTGCACTGCTGACAAAACAGGGGAAGTGGGTGCAGCATTGCATAAGACATCACAGGATGTGGTTTGCACTACTTTGTTGCACCAGTCATCCTGTAATGGATTATGCTGCTCGGCCCTCTCACCTTTCAGATATATTTGCACTCAAGTACTTGCCCCATCGTACTGAAGGTCGCTGGACATGCTTCCTGTTTTTGGCATTCTTCAGGGGAGAATATCCCCTTCAATTCTGCGTGCTCACATGTAAAGTTAGGTGTGGTGTGAACAAGAACATGACCAGGCTGATTCGGACAGTAGGAAGAGGATGCTGGAAGTGAGATAATATGTAAGACCCCCAGACTTCTGGGTGAGAAATTTAAAAAGACCTTCTCTTGCAAACATCCTCTAATTCTCACAATAATATCATTATTACCATAGTGCCCACATTTTCTGCTTGTGGGTTTTCTTGTAAAACGTTGGCATTTTGCTCCACTTCTAAGTTGTCTTGAGAAAACAAAGATCACCAACATCCATCCAGTTTCAAAGTCACCACGGAACCAGTTTTATAGATAACTAAAAAAAAAAAATATGTGTCCACTTTCCCCTTTCAGCAACTGCTAGCATATTTTATGAAACATTGCTGGTTTGTGTACATTGCCTAAGCCAGGCCCTGACATAAGAAAAGCAACAACTTGATAGCTCTGGCTAGGCCAATAATTGAGATGTATGCACGATTTTGCTTGCATAATAACATTTGCATCAGGCCTACTATAGGCCTGTCCGGTGCTCTGTAAGCCCCACCCAACCCCAGAATTTGCCTTTGATTGCTTGAGTACTTTTTAGCCAGAAACTCAGCAGTTATTTTGCTACATTCATACTGAAGCTTTCACCAGGTAGACATTGAAGGCCGCCCTAGTATTAAACTGCAGATGCTGCATTTTGCTTTGGGGGTCAGGAAGCGCACACGTTACTTGCATTTGCTGGATCAGAATCATTCTAGAGCTGGACATTTATCCAGAGAGTGGCTAAAACAGCAATTCGTTTGATATTGAAAATGGCGTATTGTCAAACACCATCGTGATCATTGTGATTTTATTAAGCAAGCAAAGTTTTGTGTGGGTCCCAATTATTGCCCTTCAAATAGTTTGTTGAGTTAACCAATTATTGGCTTTCACATAGTTTGTTGAGTTTGCCAACTATTGGCCTTTACATGCTTTGTTGAGTTTGCTAATTATTAGCCTTCACATAGTTTGTTGAGTTTGCCAACTATTGGCCTTCACATAGTTTGTTGAGTTTGCCAACTATTGGCCTTCACATAGTTTGTTGAGTTTGCCAGTTATTGACCTTCACATAGTTTGTTGAGTTTGCCAACTGTTGGCCTTCACATAGTTTGTTGAGTTTGCCAACTGTTGGCCTTCACATAGTTTGTTGAGTTTGCCAACTATTGGTCTTCACATAGTTTGTTGAGTTTGCCAGTTATTGGCCTTCACATAGTTTGTTGAGTTTGCCAACTGTTGGCCTTCACATAGTTGGATGAGTTTGCCAACTGTTGGCCTTCACATAGTTTGTTGAGTTTGCCTGCTATTGGTCTTCACAGTTTCCTCTTTTTCTTTTGCCTAGAGCCGAGTTCACTGCAAGTTTTTCTTTTATTCAAGTGCACACCTTGAATAGCGTTTCTTCTTGAATGACTCCACAGTTGTGAAGGAAAGGTACAGCAAATTGCACGCAAGTACAGAAGCATCGCAAAACTCCTGATTTTTGTACAAGAACTCAACTCACGAGAAAAAAATCTTTGCAACTTTGCACACAACTGGTATGACCACAGTTGGACAACACTCACTAAAGTTCTATTGCAACCCTAGGAATTTGTGGAAGTTCACAACCTTAAACTTTTTAAAGTTGTGAAATTGTGCATTTGCCCAATGGCACAGCCTCCTTTAAAACAGTGTAATGCTCTAGATATGCCCGATACTTCAATCAAACTGTTCTTTCTGTACAATGCTCTTTGCAGGGAATGACTTCATTTTCATCATGTTTTCAATTCGTCATTGTCACTTTTTAGCATAAATTAGTTTA